>NC_056443.1:12256289-12859678 GCF_018296145.1 Oncorhynchus tshawytscha | reverse complement strand
CCAAACATGTGGATGAAGGTGCTCTGGTCAGATGAAACCAAAATTGAACTTTTTGGCAACAATGCAAAACGTTATGTTTGGCTTAAAAGCAACACAGCTCATCACCCTGAACACAACATCCCCACTGTCAAACATGGTGGTGGCAGCATCATGGTTTGGGCCTGCTTTTCTTCAGCAGGGACAGGGAAGATGGTTAAAATTGATGGGAAGATGGATGGAGCCAAATACAGGACCATTCTGGAAGAAAACCTGATGGAGTCTGCAAAAGACCTGAGACTGGGACGGAGATTTGTCTTCCAACAAGACAATGATCCAAAACATAAAGCAAAATCTACAATGGAATGGTTCAAAAATAAACATATCCAGGTGTTAGAATGGCCAAGTCAAAGTCCAGAACTGAATCCAATCGAGAATCTGTGGAAAGAACTGAAAACTGCTGTTCACAAATGCTCTCCATCCAACCGCACTGAGCTCGAGTTGTTTTGCAAGGAGGAATGGGAAGAAATTTCAGTCTCTCGATGTGCAAAACTGATAGAGACATACCCCAAGCGACTTACAGCTGTAATCGCAGCAAAAGGTGGCACTACAAAGTATTAACTTAAGGGGCTGAATAATTTTGCACTCCCAATTTTTCAGGTTTTTGATTTGTTAAAAAAGTTTGAAATGCCAATAAATGTCATTCCACTTCATGATTGTGTCCCACTTGTTGTTGATTCTTCACAAAAAAAATACAGTTTTATATCTTTATGTTTGAAGCCTGAAATGTGGCAAAAGGTCGCAAAGTTCAAGGGGGCCGAATACTTTCGCAAGGCACTGTATTTCTATTCATGAAAATCACAAATGAAATATATTGAGACACAGCTTAGCCTTTTGTTAATCACCCTGTCATCTCAGATTTTGAAAATATGCTTTACAGCCAAACTAGACAAGCATTTGTGCCCTGCTAGCAGCAGGCAACCTTGTCACGAAAATCAGAAAAGCAATCAAATTAAATCGTTTACCTTTGATGAACTTCAGATGTTTTCACTCACGAGACCCCAGGTAGATAGCCAAAGTTCATTTTTTCCCAAAATATTATTTTTGTAGGCGAAATAGCTCCGTTTGTTCTTCACGTTTGGCTGAGAAAATCGCCCGGAAATTGCGGTCACGATAACGCCGAAAAATATTCAAAATTAGCTCCATAATATCGACAGAAACATGGCAAACGTTGTTTAGAATCAATCCTCAAGGTGTTTTTCTAATATCTATTCGATAATATATCCATCGGGACAATTAGTTTTTCAGTAGGACCGAATGGAGTAATGGCTACCTCTGTATTTTACTCGAGAGTCACCCTGGGAGCCATCATGTGACCACTTACGCAATGTAGCCGCCTACGGCTATTCTTCAACATAAATGTGTAAAACTACGTAACAATGCTGTAGACACCTTGGGGAATACGTAGAAAGCGTAAGCTCATTGATAGGACATTCACAGCTCAATAGGGACTCATTGGAACGCAGCGCTTTCAAAATATGGGGCACTTCCGGATTGGATTTTTCTCAGGCTTTCACCTGCAACATCAGTTCTGTTGTACTCACAGACAATATCTTTGCCGTTTTGGAAACGATAGAGTGTTTTCTATCCAAAACTGTCAATTATATGCATATTATGGCATCTTGTCTTGACAAAATATCCCGTTAAAAAACGGGAAAGTTATTTTTTTTAAATGTAAATACTGCCCCTAGAGTCGCAACAGGCATTAATTTAAAAAAAGTAGCACAATAAAATTACAACAACGAGGCTATATACAGGGGTACTGATACTGAGTCAATGTGTGGGGGTTGTCACGGTCGTCCTCCTCTTCTTCCGAAGAGGAGAGGCGAGAAGGATCGGAGGACGAAAATGCAGCATGATATGTGTTCATCATGAATTTTAATAAAGAAAACCCTGAACACTGAAACACTATACTGTTCAGCAGTCTTATGGCTTGGGGATGGAAGCTGTTAAGGAGTGATAGTTAGTTAGATTGAATCAAAACGTTTGTTAGGATCAACACAGTTATAGGCAGCAAGCCAGAACCCAACCACAGTCTAGAAACCAGTCAGCGCTAGGACCCAAAATAAACACAACCAAAGCATAAAATCCACCAGCTTAACAACAGCAAGGAGAGAGCGGTGACTTACTCAATACAATTAAATTAGTACATTTGACAGAAGCTGACAAATCAGTTAAAATTGCACTGTGGATGTATTAGACTTCATAAATGCATTAGGGGGATACTTATACTGGGTATACCAACCCTGCCCTCCATATTTTCACTCAGAACAGCCACAATACATTGGGTCATGGACTACACAAGGTGTTGAAAGTATTCCACCGAGATGCTGGCCCATGTTGACTCCATTGCTTCCCACAGTTTTGTTAAGTTGGCTGGATGTCCTTTGGGTGGTGGACCATTCTTGATACACACAGGAAACTGTTGAGCATGAAAACCCAGCAGTGTTGTAGTTCTTGACACAAACTACCATACCCTGTCGAAAGGCACTTACATCTTTTGTCTTGCCCATTCACCTTCTGAATGGCACACATACACAATCCATGTCTCAATTGTCTCAAGGCTTAAAACTCCTTCTTTAACCTGTCTCCTCCCCTTCATCTACAGTGATTGAAGTGGATTTAATAAGTGACATCAATAAGGGATCATAGCTTTCACCTGGATTCACCTGTTCAGTCTATGTCATGTTTTGTATACTCAGTGTATACAGCCTTACCTATGGATTGTGGATCAATGAAATGGGGTATCAGCCTATTCAGTTACACCCAGAGATCACAAGTGTGAAGAAGTTACACACATATTAGCATGGTAGCTAATATGTGTGTAAGTCCAACAAAGCTCTTATTGCAGGACTTTGTGGGAAATTACAATAACTGGCCATTTTCTGCCAGTAAGTTACTGTACAATGTACAGGAAATGTTTTGCAGTGCATTACTAGGGTCAGGTGTGTTTTTAGTTTTATGTACTGCCTAAGCAGTACTACAGTGTGTGACATTGGTTCATGGCAAGTTTCTTGTTTGATAGATGGTGTGTTTACATTTTTTACTGCAGCACCCACATAGAAAAATACTTACATCCGTTTAAGATCATGTTAATCTAGCCTAGTGGGCGTCCTACGAGTAATTGAGAGTCTACGGTATGTGTCCTACATTTTTGACAAAGATTACAACAGCAGTGTGTTGGTAGGAGGCTTCTTTATGTTAATCTAATCACCAGCTTCCTCTAAACCAAGTGTTTGATGTTGGAGTCTTGTATACTTGAGTCATTCAGATATGCAGCACAGCAGGCAGTCCTACCATCTGAGGTGGAGAGAGAGAGAGAGAGCAGGAGAGAGAGAATATCCATTTAGCACAGAAAGATCTATTAGCAAAATAAAGTATACAGTATATGGGGGATTCCACATTTCAACACACTATCTCATATCTTTTGTTTTATAATATCATGACTCCTCTGGACCTTGATGAATGAGACCTAGTCTACTCTGTCAGTGGTAGAGACAGATACTTACAGAGAGACATTGTAACAAGAGTGTGTGCAGTGCCTCCATTTTGTAATGTGAGGAAATGCACAAGGCTCAAATCAAACAGTGGTGATCAGTCAAATCTACTGAGTATCATGCTGTGAAGGAACATGGCTGAGTGTTTGGTTATGAAATGACCCTGGTCCTCTATGGCTCAGGAGGCAAACACCAACTGTTACCTCATCTCCTCTACCTCTTTCTCTTGCTGAATACCCAAACCTAATACCCCCATAGGCATTTCACCCAGATCTGAAAGGATCGGATAGGTAGAAGCAATTTGGTAATGGCTCTACCTTGTCATTTGTGAGCCACATTTGGATACATCCGTCCAATCTTCTCAGATCGACAGAAGAGCCTGTGGCGAAGGAGCAAGGAACGAAAGGGGTCGATTGTGGATTCAGCCTCTGTGGTTCAAGACCGTAACCTCCCTTAACTAGTTTTGATTCAAGAGTTAAATTTAACAGTGTGAAGAGAATAAGTAACAGTAAGCAGTGTAAAAGAACCCCAGTGTTGATGTTAATAACCAGTTGAACCAAAATCACACCCATTATTATGATACAGTATGTCCCAGCATGCTCTATTGCATGATTCATTAATCTATGTTTTTGCATCATTAATTAATCTTAAACTACTCAAATATAAATAACAGATTTTTCTAAACTATTTCAATCTGTTACTTAGACTTATTGCACGCATTACTGAAATGGTTGTTCCACTTAAGATGTTTAAGGTAGTCTCATAACTTAGTCTTCCCAACCATGGCAGTCATTCTGAATTCAGTTTGTGGGTGAATCAGGCTAAAACCCTAGAGGTCTAGTAAATTCTGGTCCTGGAGGGCCAAAACATTTTTGTTTTTTTGTATGGTTCTTCAAAGACCCCACAATGGTTGTCTTATTTCATCGCTCTGATGAACCTTTAATTGTTTCCAACTTGCATCATTATTTTTGAGAGTCTGGACCTTGATGAAGGAGAACTAATCTACTCTGTCAGTGGTAGCTTTCACGATCATGTATCACATTTCTAAGATATCTCCATACGGGGATATTAACAGACACATTGGCATAGCTAAAGTCTATAATAATCTTACATTCCGTACTTCTCTGACATTAGAGAAGAGTGAAAGAGAGAGAGAGTAAAGTAGGCTCTAGCTCTTTGAGTTTGGATAAATCAAATCGACAGAGTCGAAGAGGAAGATTTGCAAATAAGCAAATTGCTCAATGGAAAAATATTTGTGACTGTATGGGGACTTAATTGTTTATTAATTTAATTAGAAAGGTGCTATTCATTTTTGATGGACTACCTGGTGCACGTTGAAATAAGATACTGCTTTCTAAATTAGGGATATAGCTACAGTAAATGTGTTTCAAATAATTTATGCGTACAGAGCAAATTGACCAGTGTTACTAGTGTTGATTTTTCAGTGTAACATTTATAGTGTTCATATTTCTAAGCATGCTCTATTATGTGTAGATGTTTTGCATTGTTTGTTTCAGTGTCTATGTTTTTGCATTGATTAATTCATTAGTCTTATCCTACACAAATATTAATAACATACAGTACCAGTCAAAAGTTTGGACACACCTACACATTCAAGAGCTTTTCTTTATTTGTACTATTTTCTACATTGTAGAATAATAGTGAAGACATCAAAACTATGAAAAAACACATATTGAATCATGTAGTAACCAAAAATGTGTTAAACTGTCACGTTCTGACCTTTATTTCCTTTGTTTAGTATTTATTTAGTATGGTCAGGGCGTGAGTTGGGTGGGCAGTCTGTTTGTTTTTCTAGGTTTTGGGTATTTCTATGTTTCGGCCTAGTATGGTTCTCAATCAGAGGCAGGTGTCATTAGTTGTCTCTGATTGAGAATCATACTTAGGTAGCCTGGGTTTCACTGTGTGTTTGTGGGTGATTGTTCCTGTCTCTGTGTTTGCACCAGATAGGACTGTTTAGGTTTTTGCACATTTATTGTTTTGTTAGTTATTTCGTGTCTAGTTCCTTTATTAAAGAACATGAATAACCACCTTCTCCTTCACCCCAGGAAAACCCTTACACAAACAAATCAAAATATTTATTGTATTTTTTTAGACTTCAAAGTAGCCACCCTTTGCCTTGATGACAGCTTTGCACACTCTTGGCATTCTCTCAACCAGCTTCACCATCTCAACTGGGTTGAGGTCGGGTGACTGTGGAGGCCAGGTCATCTGATGCAGCACTCCATCACTCTCCTTCTTGGTCAAATAGCCCTTACACAGTCTGGAGGAGTGTTGTTTCATTGTCCTGTTGAAAAATAAATGATAGTCCCACTAAGCACAAACCAGATGGGATGGCGTATTGCTGCAGAATGCTCTGGTAGCTATGCTGGTTAAGTGTGCCTTGAATTCTAAATAAATCACAGCCAGTGTCACCAGCAAAGCACCCCAACACCATCACACCTCCTCCTCCATGCTTCACAGTGGGAACCACACATGGGGAGATAATCCGTTCACCCACTCTGCGTCTCACAAAGACAACGGTTGGAACCAAAAATCTCAAATTTAGACCAAAGGACATATTTCCATCAGTCTAATGTCCATTGCTCATGTTTCTTGGCCCAAGCAAGTATCTTCTTCTTATTGGTGTCATTTAGTAGTGGTTTCATTGCAGCAATTCAACCATGAAGGCCTGATTCACGCAGTCTCCTCTGAACAGTTGATGTTGAGATGTGTCTGTTACTTGAACTTTGTGAAGCATTTATTTGGGCTGCAATTTCTGAGGCAGGTAACTCTAATGAACTTATCCTCTGCAGGAGAGGTAACTCTGGGTCTGCCTTTCCTGGGGTGGTCTTCATGAGAGTCAGTTTCATCATAGCGCTTGATGGTTTTTGTGATTGCATTTGAAATTTTCCACATTGACTGACCTTCATGTTTTAAAGTAATGATGGACTGTCGTTTCTCTTTGCTTATTTGAGGTGTTCTTGCCATAATATTGACTTGTTTTTTTACCAAATAGGGCTATCTTCTGTATACCACCCATACCTTGTCACAACACAACTGATTGGCTCAAATGCATTAAGAACAAAATAAATTCCACAAATTAACTTTTAACAAGGCACACCTGTTATTTTAAATGAATTCCAGGTGACTACCTCATGAAGCTGGTTGAGAGAATGCCAATAGTGTGCAAAGCTATCATCAATGCAAAGGGAGGCTACTTTGAAGATTCTCAAATATGAAATAGATTTTGATTGTTTAACACTTTTTTGGTTAATACATTATTTCATGTGTTATTTCATAGATTTAATGTCTTCACTATTATTGTACAACATAGAAAATTGTAAAATTAAAGAAAAACCCTTGAATGAGTAGGTGTGTCCAAACTTTTGACTGGTAGTATACATTTTTCTAAACTAATCCGATATACTAGTTGGATTTATTGTACACGTTACTGAAAAGGTTGTTCCAGTTTAGATGGCTTGGTCACAGGCGTCAAACTTATTCCATTATATTTTTTCATAAAAGCTGTTCACTCCTCCCCTGTACTCAATCAATTAAGGTCAGTGATTATTTAGGAACTCACATCACTTGGTTGTTTAGGTCTTACTTGGGCATGAATTAAAAGGAAATAAAAAAACAACAGACTGTCGGGCCTCCATGGAATGAGTTGGACACCCCTGGTTTAGGTACATTGTTAGCCGTTTTTGTAATTATATCAGTAACTCACTGTATTAATCAACAGTATTATACTGTATAATCTAAATACACATTAAAATATTGTACATTTGTTTTACAGCACACTAAGAGCTTTCTGTAATTGAGAATCGCTGAGACGGTTTCTGACAATTTGTGCAGAAATGATTTGGTTATTGAAGTCCAGTTTCATTAGCTGTCTGGGTGGCTGGTCTCAGACGATCTCGCAGATGAAGAAGCCAGATGTGGAGGTCCTGGGCTGGGATGGTTACACGTGGTCTGCGGTTGTGAGGCCGGTTGGACGTACTGCCAAATTCTCTAAAACAGCGTAGTAGGTGGATTATGGTAGACAAACATTACATTCTCAGACAAAAGCTCTGGTGGACATTCCTGTGGCATTGTGTTGTGACAAAACTGCAGATTTTAGAGTAGCCTTCTATTGTCTATAGCACAAGGTGCACCTGTGTAATGATCATGCTGTTTAATCCGCTTCTTGATATGCCACACCTGTCAGGTGGATGGATTATCTTGGCAAAAGAGAAATGCTCACTAACAGGAATGTAAAGAGATTTGTGCACAACATTTGAGAGAAATAAGCTTTTTGTCCGTATGGAAAATTTCAGGGATCTTTTATTTTAGTTCATGAAACATGGAACCAACTCTTGACATGATGTGTTTATATTTTTGTTCAGTATAATAGCCCTACGCAGAGATGGTCAGAGATATATCATATGATATTTTATTGTAATTATAATAATTTTTAAGAGCAATGCATGCTTAACTACAACAAAATGTTCAATAACGGTTACAGAAACATTTTACTTGCTATGACTGTGATGTGTTTTTTTTATCAACCTTGGTTGAATGCACTGACTGTAAATTGCTAAGGACAAGAGCACCCACTTAATTACCAAAATGTTCATGTAAAACATTGTACTTGCAAAGGACACTAGGTAATATGTCGCTGCATGTGTAATTCCAGTAGTATAATGTACATTTCATTACAGTAAAAAATGTTTTACCATAAAATTTATTCATGTAAAATGGATCACAGTAGCTGTACTGTAAGTACATTACAGTAAGTTACTGTACATTTGACAGGAAATCTTTGACAGTGTAGTCTCATACTCAGTCTTTTTAAACTGGCAGTCATTCTGAATGCAGGTTTCAGGTGATTTTTTAAAATAATTGTTGGATATCCCCACTCTCGCTGGTGTTCAATAGGAATTACACAACACCAGCCAGCATAATGTGATTTACAGGCCTGATGTGGCCCATTGACACTGACTTTCAGGCCAATGTATTAGGATAAAACTAGGCCTCACGAGACATGTAATGCATTGTCTTAAATAATTACATTTTAAGGATAACATATTGACATAAGAGCTCACATGGGGAAGGCCACAGTACTGAAAGTGAAGGAATGTTGCTTGTTGCAAGCATGTCTCTGTCACTAACAAATACAGTCATAGGTGGTAACTCTACAATTCACACAAAAGGCAAGGCACAATGGGAAATATGCAAATAAGACATTACAATTTTCATGGAAGTTCAGTTTTACAGGGTGATTGAAATTTAAATGCAATGTCCCTGCTTAAGAGGAGACATATGCATATGTTGGCTCAATTGTAAATGAACCTTTACATTAATATGCTTCAGCTTTACAGATTGACTTGTCCCCTCAGCAAAGTTTAACTCTAATTTAACTCTGAAAATTGTGGACCGTATAGACACTGTAACAGTGTTAAAATCAGTCCTCTCAGAGTTGATTCAACACTGGAGAATTTCCTGTGTAAGAGTCCAGGGTGTGAATCAAGTTAGATCAAATTTGTTTATGTAATCACCTCTCCTCTCCATCTCTGTACCCGGCATCCCTCTAAAGAGACAGGGTGACCCTCTGGCTGTCAATTTAAATGGGTCTGAGGGTTGGGCCCGAACTGGGAGCACCTGGCCATATGGCACAGTTGGAAAGTGATGGAGGGTAAGAACTCACCTGGCATTGGAAGGAAGAGGGAGGGAGGGAGTTTCACCTGGCAGAAGGCTAGAGATAATATGAGAGAGGGAGAGAGGAATGGAGGGTGAGAGCTCACCTGGCTGATTTTTTATTTAACTAGGCAAGTCATTTAAGAACAAATTCTTATTTACAATGATGGCCTAGGAACAGTGGGTTAACTGTCTTGTTCATGGGAAGAACGACAGATTTTTGCTTGTCAGCTCTGGGATTATTATCTAGCAACCTTTCGGTTACTGGCCCAACGCTGGCTACATGCCGCCTCGGATGGCTGGATATAGAGAAAACAAGAGAGACAAAAAAAAAATTGGAGGTTGAGAGCTCACCTGTCTGAGAGAAGCGAGGGAGAAGGATGGATATGGACGGAGCTCACCCGGAAAAAGTCAGGATTTAATCGGAGAGAGGGGGAGCTCACCTGGCAGGGGCTGGTCCTGGAGCTTCTGTGCTGGGCTTGGTTTCCCAGTGGGACATGGGTCCGTCGGACACAGAGATCCAAGCAACCTCTCCTCTCCTGTCCTGTCAGATTTCAACTGGGCCCAGACCCCCGGGGCTAAGGAACTGGGCCACCCTGCCGTCTTCATCATTAGGAGAGAGAGAGCAACATGCCCTGCTCTATTTATAATACCACTTTTTTCTGCCCCCACAACACACAGGTGCAGGTGCGTACACGTGCAGGAAGATACACATGCTTTTGCTGACACACACGTAATCTCAGAAAAAAAAGAAACGTCCTCTCACTGTCAAATGCATTTATTTTCAGCAAACTTAATGTGTAAATATTTGTATGAACATAACAAGATTCAACAACTGAGACATAAACTGAACAAGTTTCACAGACATGTGACTAACAGAAATGGAATAATGTGTCCCTGAACAAAGGGGGGTCAAAATCAAAAGTAACAGTCAGTATCTGGTGTGATCACCAGCTGCATTAATTAAGTACTGCAGTGCATATCCTCCTCATGGACTGCACCAGATTTGCGAATTATTGCTGTGAGATGTTACCCCACTCTTCCACCAAGGCACCTGCAATTTCCCGGACATTTCTGGGGGGAATGGCCCTAGCCCTCACCCTCCGATGCAACAGGTCCCAGACGTGCTGAATGGGATTGACATCCGGGCTCTTCGCTGGACATGGCAGAACACTGACATTCCTGTCTTGCAGGATATCACGCACGAACGAGCAGTATGGCTGGTGGCATTGTCATGCTGGAGGGTCATATCAGGATGAGCCTGCAGGAAGGGTACCACATGAGGGAGGAGGATGTCTTCCCTGTAACGCACAGTGTTGAGATTGCCTGCAATGACAACAAGCTCAGTCTGATGATGCTGTGACACACCGCCTCAGACCATGATGGACCCTCCACCTCCAAATTGATCCCACTCCAGAGTATAGGCCTCTGTGTAATGCTCACTCCTTTGAAAATAAACACAAATCAGATCACCCCTGGTGAGACAAAACCATGACTCGTCAGTGAAGAGCACTTTTTGCCAGTCCTGTCTGGTCCAGCGACGGTGGGTTTGTGTACATAGACAACGTTGTTGCCAGTGATGTTTGGTGAGGACCTTCCTTACAACAGGCCGACAGGCCCTCAGTCCAGCCTCTCAGCCTATTGCGGACAGTCTGAGCACTGATGGAGGGATTGTGCCTTCCTGGTGTAACTCGGGCAGTTGTTGCCATCCTGTACCTGTCCGGCAGGTGTGATGTTCGGATATACCGATCCTGTGCAGGTGTTGTTACACGTGGTCTTCCACTGTGAGGATGATCAGCTTTCCGTCCTGTCTCCCCTAGCTCTTTCTTAGGTGTCTCACAGTACAGACATTGCAATTTATTGCCCTGGCCACATCTGCAGTCCTCATGCCTCCTTGCAGCATGCCTAAGGCACGTTCACACAGATAAGCAGAGTCCCCGGACATCTTTCTTTTGGTGCTTTTCAGAGTCAGTAGAAAGGCCTCTTTAGTGTCCTAAGTTTTCAGAACTATGACCTTAATAGCCTACAGTCTGTAAGCTGTTAGTGTCTTAACGACCGTTACACAGGTGCATGTTCATTAATTGTTTATGGTTCATTGAACAAGCACAGGTGTCACGACTCCCACCGAAGGTGGCTCCTCTTCCTGTTCGGGCGGTGCTCGGCGGTCGTCGTCACCGGTCTACTAGCTGCCACTGATCCCTTTTCCCTTTTCTGTTGGTTTTGTCTTATTGGTTACACCTGTTTCTTGTTTAGGTTTTAGTTGGGCTATTTAAGCCGCTAATGCCCGCCTGCTCTTTGTGCGGGCTTATTTTTCCTCTGTTCATGTTTGTGGTTGTGCGAAATCCTTTGTTTTTCTCCGGACTGATTGGGTCCTGGTTTTGGGCCGGTCTTGTTATTGCGCCTGGTGTTTTGGCGTGACCATTTTCCCTGCACCGGAATAAAACATTGTTCTTTACCCTCTGCTTCCTGCTTCTGACTCCGCACCCACTACGCATAGAGTGCGTTACAGAAGCCCGCACCTACACATGGAGTCAGCAGGAGCAGCGGCCACCCCCCTTCCATCGATGGAGGAGCGCGTCCTCCATCATACCACCATCCTCCATCGGATTGGGTCGGCGATGGACCAGATGATGGAGAGAATGGATCGATGGGAGAGGAGTCCGGCTCCAGCGCACTTCGTCTTGCGCCCCTGAGGGAGTACGATGGAGCGGCGGCTGGGTGCCAGGGATTTTTGCTCCAGCTCGAGCTGTACCTGGCTACCGTGAGGCTGACTCCCTCTGGCGAAGAGAGTGTGAGTATCCTCGTCTCCTGCCTGATGGGCCAAGCCCTGGAGTGGGCCAACGCAGTTTGGAATGGCCCAGACTCGGCTAGGGACCACTATCCAGAGTTCACTCGCCGTTTACGGGCCGTGTTTGACCACCCTCCGGAGGGCAGAGCAGCGGGTGAACGGCTGTTCCACCTGTTCCAGGAGACGTGGAGCGAGCAGGACTTCGCGCTAGAGTTCCCTGTTGGTCACATGTTTGTATTATTATTTTTTTCTGAGATTTCTCCCTCTCTCCAGCAGAAGGCGCTAGTCGATTCAGGCGCAGCTGGCTGGCCAGTCACAATCCCAGGATTTCGTGGAAACTGGGGGCTCTCCAGAGGTGGTCAGAGGAGTGTTCAGGTAGGTGTATGGGAGATACAGATACTCAACTAGTATAAAGAAGAAGGCCAGTTTTATTTAATCGGATCAACAGTTTTCAGCTGTGCTAACATAATTGAAAAAGGGTTTTCTAATGATCAATAAGCCTTTTAAATTATAAACTTGGATTAACTAACACAACGTGCCATTGAAACAGAGGAGTGATGGTTGCTGATAATGGGCTTATGTACGCCTATTTAGATACTCCATTAAAAACATATCTGCCATTTCCAGCTATAATAGTCATTTACAAAATTAGCAATGTCTACACTGTATTTCTGATCAATTTGATTTTGTTTTAAATGGACAAAAAACATGCTCTTCTTAAACAAGGAGATTATTTGTATTTAAAAAAGGAGACATATAAAGGGGGAACTATGGGCATGATGCTTCTTCAACCCATCCATAATCCAGTGACGCACCAAGGTAGTGATGCCGACAGGAGAGGTTGGACAGGGAGGTAGGATAGGAAGGGTAAGAACAGACAATCCTTTTAACATTGTGGGAGAGAGAGAGGGAGAAAACAAACAAAAGGGGAAAAAGAGAGAGAGAGCAAGAGACCAAGGTAACCCATTCATCCTTGTCCCCACCGCCAGGGGAAATCTCTCTAACTAAAAGGTTAATTAAGCACTGAAATAAGATCAAGAAGCTTTATTTTCCAACTCATTAACAAATTACAACACCCCCCCCCTCCAAATAGATCAACATTCATATTGGACAGCCGGTAATTGGTTGTCAATGTGAGTAAAAACTCAAATGTCGGCCAACTGTCAGGATGTCGGGAAGCTTTGACCGTCTCCGGCGGTTATAAATATTTAAACAGTGTGGCAGAATTAAGAATGTTTTTTCATTATTACTGCTCTGTTCTTTGGATTGGGATAGCAGTTGAAACATAGTATCTTTACTGCTACCGACCAAATCTTTGTGACCACACAGCACCTTCCCTCTGGGAGTTCAAAAGCCTTGAGAGACTGAAGCATGCCATTACATAATCCAGATAGAGAGTCTCGCCACCTGAGGCCAGATAACCAGCTAGGTGTACCAAACAGCATGTGCCACACACAATAAACTCACTCTCCATTTGACTGTTCTCCAGTTACAGAATAGTCTCAGCACAATCATTGCATGTGCCAACCCATTAATTACGTAACTGCCAGGTTTCACAATATGAGGACATTGGAAATCTTGCTCCACTAGCATGTACCAACATGTACACAGTTATCATGAAACCATCAAACAGCACCAAGGTGTCTGAGTATGAGAACATCTCCAGTCTTCCCTCCTGTAGAGGTCTATATCAACTCCACAATGGCCAATCAACTTGAAACATTTTAGGTTAAACAAAGACAGTTCGGCATTGATATTTGAAAACATCTTAGATTTAAAGACCCCTGTTTTGGAGAACATGGTTTTGGTAACGGTTCTGACCATCATTTTTGCATAGAAATCGATCATAGATCGAAATGGCTTGCGTTGAGCGGTAGCCCTGATTTTCACAGACACAGACGTATGTATTTTTTGCCTGTGTGAAGCAGGATGTGAAATCTGACACCACTTGAAGCTGCGATGTCCCTCCTACCATTTCATTTGCTCTTCCAACTGTCCATCAACTCCTGGCTGAACCCTACAGCACAGCCACTAACAACATATGTCTGGAATCCTTACATCGTAGAGCAGCAGGAGAGAGTGGTTCTGTCGCTGTAGCACATTCAGAGATCGATTTATAGCCAGTATTCTAAAATAATTTATATATTTTAAACAAAAAAACACTTTCTGTTTGTCATAGATGGACAAGATTAATATGAGATGAAAGGCGAGTTCCTTGCGAGTTCAGGAAGCCAGAGCTCTGCGAGACGTTCACAGCGATGGGGGCAGAAGTTTTGATCAAGAGAGACATTTAGAAAATATGCAAATCTTCTCTAACACTAAACATACAAATACGTATTTCACAATTATAAGGTTCAATCTTATAGTTAGTTGTTTTATAATTTGTTTGTACTATTATTTAGAAAGCATATGTCATTTCAAGCCTTAATCATACAGTTTTGTTAAATAGGAGATACATCATACAAAATATTACATTATTTCATATTTTTTTAATCAAATTTGGTCTGTGTACTTGTGTTTGTGTTCTCCAAAATGACTATACCTCAGCAATGTATAACTATTTTTACCAGAAAGGTTAGATTTTAACCTTTCTTGGAGATTGCAGCATTACTAGTTATGGTTTATGATAAATAATTACTTTAAATAATTACTTTTGGTGATTATGTAGATTACATTTTTAATAACATTTTAGTTATATTTAACTATTTTACTATGTAACACTAATGCACTAATGCTTCAAATATTCATAAAAAAATCTTCCCATTGACTAAAATTTAGATTCACTCAGTTATGTATATTTAACTATTTTACTATGTAACACTAATGCACTAATGCTTCAAATATTCATAAAAAAATCTTCTCATTGACTAAAATTTAGATTCACTCAAAATGTGATGCCTAAAGAGTTTGAGAAAATAACGTTGATGCGTTCAAAGATGGCCACACTATACCTGTAGATGCATAATAACACAATATCCAATATAATCAAAAGTATGTGCACAACCCTTCAAATTTGTGGATTTGGCTATTTCAGCTTGTTGCTGATCGGTGATCGGTGATGTTGCTGATCGAGCCATGCAATCTACATAGAAAACCTTGGCAGTAGAATGGCCTTAGTGAAGAGCTCAGTGACTTTCAATGTGGCACCGTCAAAGGATGCCACCATTCCAACAAGTCAGTTCGTCAAATTTCTGCCCTGCTAGAGCTGCCCCGGTAAACTGTAAGTGCTTTTATTGTGAAGAGGAAATGTCTAGGAGCAACAACACTCAGTTGCGAAGTGGCAGGCCACACCAGCTGACAGAACGGGAAGACTGAGTGCTGAAGCTTGTAAATGTTGTCTGTCCTTGGTTGCAACACTCACTACTGAGTTCCAAACTGCCTCTGGAAGCAATGTCAGCACAATAAATGTTAGTTGGGAGCTTCATGAAATGGATTTCTATGTCCGAGCAGCCGCACACAAGCCTAAGATCACCATGCACAATGCCATGCCTCTGTAGTAATGAATCACAATTCCCCATCTGGCAGTCCGACAGACAAATCTGGTTTTAGCGGATGCCAGGAGAACGCTACCTGCCCCAATGCAGAGTGCCAACTGTAAAGTTTGGTGAAAGAGGAATAATGGTCTGGGGCTGTTTTTTCATGGTTCGGGCTAGGCCCCTTACCTCCAGTGAAGGGAAATCCTAATGCTACAGCATACAATGACATTCTAGACAATTCTGTGCTTCCAACTTTGTGGTAACAGTTTGCGGAAGGCCCTTTCCTGTTTTAGCATGACAATGGTTTGTCGAGATCGATATGGAAGAACTTGACTGGCCTGCACAGAGAACACCTTTGGGATGAATTGGAACTCCAATTGCAAGCAATGCCCAATTGCCCAACATTAGTGCCCGACCTCACTAATGCTCGTGGCTGAATGGAAGCAAGTCCCCGCTGCAAGTTAACTTCTGACCCACTGGAATTGTGATACAGTGAATTATAAGTGAAATAATCTGTCTGTAAATAATTTTTGGGAAAATTACTTGTGTCATGCACAATGTAGATGTCCTAACCGACTTTCCAAAACTATAGTTTGTCAACAAGAAATTTGTGGAGTGGTTGAAAAACGAGTATTAATGACTCAAACTTAAGTGTATGTAATCTTCCTACTTCATCTGTACATACCGTAGAATGATAAATCACGCAATTATTATTCTCAAGCTAACCAAGAGCATTTAGCTATGAACGCCTGTTCTCGCTATTTTCAGTTGAATTCATCTAACTTTCTTTTATGGCATCTCATAAGCAGGCCATGTCCTTGTTGTTTCATAGTCAATATATAATCATATTTCATGACAGTGTAACGGTTAGCTTTTTTTTACAGAGTTATGTCTTAATGGGACTCGTTTTACTGTGGATATAGAAACTTTTGTATCTGTTTCCTCCAGAATCTTCACAAGGTTTGCTGTTGTTCTGGGATTGATTTGCACTTTTCACACCAAAGTACATTACGGTTGTGGACAGGTATATTTTATACTGATAACAAGTTCAAACAAGTGCCATTAATACAGGTAATGAGTGGAGGACAGAGGAGCCTCTTAAAGAAGAAGTTAGAGGTCTGTGAGAGCCAGAAATCTTGCTTGTTTGTAGGTGACCAAATATTTATTTTCCACCATAATCTGCAAATAAATTCATTAAAAATCCTACAATGTGATTTTCTGGATTTCTTTTCCTAATTTTGTCTGTCATAGTTGAAGTGTACCTATGATGAAAATGACAGGCCTCTCTCATCTTTTTAAGTGGGAGAACTTGCACAATTGATGGTTGACTAAATACTTTTTTGCCCCACTGTACATAATGTTAGTAGTGTGAGGTTCTGTGTTATACACTATAGCCCGTTACCATATCATATGTGATGGAATATTATTTGCTGTTGGCTTGTGTGGGTGTATGTGTTATGCAACATAGCTGACTTGAGACATTGTTAACAGTTTCAGGGCCATGGGCCTTGTGATGGAAAAATACAGAATAACATAAAAACAGACACATACAGAACGTAGTGTAGGGAACAAACGGTATTTTGATAGATAACAGGAGCCAGGTGCGTGATAACTGTATCGAGCATGGGCGCATAGATTTTCTACACAACTACAACTACTGACCGCTGAAGCACCTAGGGGGCTGGGACCAGCTCGGGCGCAAACATGCAACGATAGGCTGACTGAGTTTAAACCACGCCCAGTCTCTACTCTGACAGGCCGGCTCGGAAGCAGGAACTACCTTCTGTCAGAGAATATTATAATAATTTTGTCAGGAACAAGTCAGTTCTCTGTTTGCCCTGCGAGGTGTGACAGAGAGCCCATATATACAAAAATTGCATTTACCACTTATCGCTTAGCTAATAAAAAGTACATAGTTTACAATCGGTGACTCATTGTGATATTTATCCTGATACCAGATTCGATTGACGCAACCCTTAACAGTAGTTATACATCAAACTTGACATTATATTAACTATTGGCTATCTAACTACCCAACATTTATTAACTTGATTATTTCCGTCATTCTTAGCTTAGCTAAATGGTATAGTCATTGTGCATCCTCAATGGACATTCGGGTGATTTAGATTCGCTCTGGCTATCTATTCCGATTTCAGAGCACTCTCGTCTGAGTTTACTGGAGTGCAGAATAATGAATTTACGAGCCCCCAACACATGTTGAATATGGCCGGTGTCAGTAAACGTAGGCAAGAAAGTGTAATTAAATTATTTCCAGCTGCACAGTTACAGTCACCAACGCTTTGGTTAACACGAAAACTGCCTAACCAGCTCTGCTGGGGCGACTAAAATGGTCAGAGTGGTGTCATTTGTGTCTAGAAGTAGCTAGCAAGCTAGCCAACGTTAGCTTGAGTGCTTGACTGCCGTTGTAAGGCCAGAACGCTCAAATCAACCCGACTCCTCGGCTCGAACGTCCAGCATGCGCTCCGAGAGCGAAACGGTCTGAATTTACCAGAGGGTTTTTCAAATTTTATGGAATAGAAACACCATAATATTAATCAAATCAATTAGGCATGTACCAGTCAAAGGTTTGGCCACACCTACTCATTCCAGGATTTTTCTATATTTTTAATGTTTTCTACATTGTAGAATAATCGTGAAGTCATCGCAACAATGAAATAACACATATGGAATCAGTTAAGAACAAATTCTTATTTACAAGGAAAGCTTCCTCCTTCCTCCTGATCAAGGGATTGAACCCCGGTCTCCCGTCCACATGACACAGGGATTCTTTAGCTAAATAGCCCAGTACTGTACTGCTGACCGTCACGTTGTACAGCGCGACACTTCCCATTCCATCCTAACAGAAACCCAGAGGGTTTTTCATTTTTCATGGAATCGAAACACCATAATAATAATCAAATGAATTGTACCACAGAATGCTGTGGCAGGCCGCAAGGAGGTAACACTGTAGTAGTATAGTGTGGCTGACTTTGAATACAGCAACTAATCGTTCTCAAATTCATTTGATGATATTTACCAATCTGGAGTCAATCTGATTTATGGTCCATGAGAATATATATTTTTTTGTATTTTTAGCATATGCACTAACATGAATCTATAGGTACAGTGTGGCCATATTTGAATGCAGCAACTACGTTTTCTCAAAACCATTAAATGTAATGTAATAGGTCTAAAATCAACATCTGGAATGAATCTAACATATGGTTACTGAGGAGAAAATGATTGCAGATGATTTTGAGCATTAATAGTTTCCTTGTTTTTTGAGATATCAATACCAATTCATCGTAGGGACTCCAATGATACCGATGACAAGTTTGAAATTGATAGACAACTGGAGTAGATTTACAGTGGTTTCAAGGGACACATAAAATATGACTTTTGATTTGTCAATAACTCAGCCCTCATTGACCAATCCCTAAGCTTTTCTCAAACTGAGGTAAAAAACGTGTTAGGGATAGGGTAGTAGTTTCCTGAATTTCCGCCTCACTGACGTGCCCAAAGTATTACTGCCTATTACCCTGGCCCAGAAGCCAGGATATGCATTTAATTGGTAGCATTGGATAGTAAACACTTTGACATTTCTAAAATTGAGACTATAACAGAATTGATATGGCAGGCAAAAATCTGAAGAAAAACCAAAAGGAATCTTTTCTTTTTGAGGTCCCAGGCTTTTATAATGGAAAGCTTTTGTTCTAATCTAATTCCATCTCCCAGATTGCAATTCCTATGGCTTCCACTAGATGTCAACAGTCTTTATTCAAGGTTTCAGACTTGTTTTTTGAAAAACAAGCAAGAATTTAGATTTTTGTTTAGGAGAGCACCGGAACAATATCAGTCTTTCGGCATGCGAGGGAGTGGGTGCACGCTTACTAATTGTGCTTTCCTTTTGAACATACTACTTTCCATATGAAATATTATAGTTTATTCACATGTTAGAGTACCCGAGGATTAAATAAAAACACTGTTTGACTTGTTTAGATGATGTTTAGCGGTTGCTTTTTGGACTCCTTTGTCTGGATGTTGAACGAGTGGATTACTGAAATCGATGGCGCCAACTAAACAAGACTTTTTGGGATATGAAGAAGGATTTTATCTAACAAAATGACCATTCATGTTGTAGCTGGGACCCTTGGGATTGCAAACAGAGAAAGATCTTCAAAAGTAAGTGATTTATTTAATCGCTATTTGTGATTTTATGAAGCCTGTGCTGGTTGAAAAATATGTTGATGTGGGACAATCGCATGATATGCTTTCACTGTAAAGCCTATTGTAAATCGGAAAATACAGTTAGATTAACAATAATTTAAGCTTTTAAATGTTATAAGATACTTGTATGTTCAAGAATGTTTCATATTATGATTATTTATTTGAATTACGTGCCCTCCAATTTCACCGGATGTTGTCGCCTGGTGTCCCGCTAGTGGGACGCCTATCCCTAAGGCAAGGTTGCCCCATGTGGGCTTTAGAATGGTCAAAGGAAGTCTTAGAGCAATGGGCCATCGTGTACAATGGTGTCACGTTCTGACCATAGTTCTTTTGTGTTTTCTTTGTTTTAGTGTTGGTCAGGACGTGAGCTGAGTGGGCATTCTATGTTGTGTGTCTAGTTTTCCCGTTTCTATGTTTGGCCTGATATGGTTCTCAATCAGAGGCAGGTGTTAGTCATTGTCTCTGATTGGGAACCATAGTTAGGTAACCTGTTTTGTGTTGGGTTTTGTAGGTGGTTGTCTTCTGTCTTCATGTGTCTGCACCAGACAGAACTGTTTCGTTTTTTTCACATTTGTTGTTTTGTATTTTGTAGTGTTCACGTTTATCGTCTTTATTAAACATGATGAACACTAACCACGCTGCGCTTTGATCCTATCCTTCGTCCATAGAAGAAAGCTGTTACAAATGGCAAAGAGTTAGGGAGTCTATGCAGCGTGTGGATGGTGCAGGTATCATTGCCAGAAAGATCCAGCTTCGTTGCATTGCTTGGCAAAAACACTCTGTTCCTGCTCCCCTGTCTCTCATCCACAGTGATACAAATCATAAACTGATGAGGTACTAAGATGTATTGACGAACATATCAAGACTGTTTCAAGGAAAGCTTTTTTCCATCTACGTAACATTGCAAAAATCTGAAACTTTCTGTCCAAAAATGATGCAGAAAAATTATTCCATGCTTTTGTTACTTCTAGGTTAGACTACTGCAATGCCCTACTTTCCGGCTACCCGGATAAAGCACTAAATAAACTTCAGTTAGTGCTAAATACGACTGCTAAAATCCTGACTAGAACCAAAACATGTGATCATATTACTCCAGTGCTAGCCTCCTTACACTGGCTTCATGTCAAGGCAAGGGCTGATTTCAAGGTTTTACTGCTAACCTACAAAGCATTACATGGGCTTGCTCCTACCTATCTCTCTGATTTGGTCCTGCCGTATATACCTACACGTACGCTACGGTCACAAGACGCAGGCCTCCTAATTGTCCCTAGAATTTCTAAGCAAACAGCTGGAGGCAGGGCTTTCTCCTATAGAGCTCCATTTTTATGGAATGGTCTGCCTACCCATGTGAGAGACGCAAACTCGGTCTCAACCTTTATGTCTTTACTGAAGACTCATCTCTTCAGTGGGTCATATGATTGAGTGTAGTCTGGCCCAGGAGTGTGAAGGTGAATGGAAAGGCTGTGGAGCAACGAACCGCCCTTGCTGTCTCTGCCTGGCCGGTTCTCCTCTTTCCACTGGGATTCTCTGCCTCTAACCCTATTACAGGGGCTGGGTCACTGGCTTACTGGTGCTATTTGATGCCCTCCCTAGGAGGGGTGTGTCACTTGAGTGGGTTGAGTCACAGATGTGATATTCCTGTCTGGGTTGGCGCCCCCCCTTGGGTTGTGCCGTGGCGGAGATCTTTGTGGGCTATACTCGGCCTTGTCTCAGGATGGTAAGTTGGTGGTTGAAGATATCCCTCTAGTGGTGTGGGGGCTGTGCTTTGGCAAAGTGGGTGGGGTTATCTCCTTCCTGTTTGGCCCTGTCCGGGGGTAACATCAGATGGGGCCACAGTGTCTCCTGACCCCTCCTGTCTCAGCCTCCAGTATTTATGCTGCAGTAGTTTGTGTCGGGGGGCTAGGGTCAGTTTGTTATATCTGGAGAACTTCTCCTGTCTTTTCCGTGTCCTGTGTGAATTTAAGTATGCTCTCTCTAATTCTCTCTTTCTCTCTTTCTCTCAGAGGACCTGAGCCCTAGGACCATGCATCAGGACTACCAGGCATGATGACTCCTTGCTGTCCCCAGTCCACCTGGCCGTGCTGCTGCTCCAGTTTCAACTGTTCTGCCTGTGATTATTATTATTTGACCATGCTGGTCATTTATTAAAATTTGAACATCTTGGCCATGTTCTGTTATAATCTCCACCCGGCACAGCCAGAAGAGGACTGGCCACCCCTCATAGCCTGGTTCCTCTCTAGGTTTCTTCCTAGGTTTTGTCCTTTCTAGGGAGTTTTTCCTAGCCACCGTGCTTCTACACCTTCATTGCTTGCTGTTTGGGGTTTTAGGCTGGGTTTCTATACAGCACTTTGAGATATCAGCTGATGTACAAAGGGCTATATAAATACATTTGATTTGATTTGATAAATAATTTAAACTTTTTTATTCTTACTTATTCCTAGACACATTTCCAATGATGTATGAAATTGATGTTGTTCTTCATCAACTGGTAATACATAAATCATGAAGCAGGTTAATAGGTTAAACTTTTCACTTTTAATTCCAACATTTTTTTTCAAGATACAACAGGTAAGTATATTATTTTGTATACATTTTGCATATTTCCCATCACCCAATAAACAACCACAAGACCAGTCTGGTGTTAAGCTTTCTGTGCTGTATTGACGTATCCTGAAAATTCCATCTGCAGCTTTAGATCGGTCATATCTCAGTTATTGTTTTCATATCTTCAAAAAATAAGCTATTTTCTTTACTTTCAGAGTGCTAGCTGATCAAGGGGTCGAAAATGTAGATATTGCCAGATGTTCACTGTCCAGGGAACAGGCCGTGAAAGCTTTCTTGCTGGCAAAGCGTTCATAACCAGAAGTAATTAAACTGTTCTGTATTATTTTTCTCTCTTCATCATTGCCTGTCTTGTGGTACATGGAGCCTGTCTCACATGCACAGTTTGGAGGAAGAAGGATACCTTAACCCGTTAAATTCTATCCACCGCTTCTGTGTGGGATATGTGTTCCTACCTCATCTTTGGGAAGATCTTCAGCATTTCACAGAGAGTTTGAATAATCACGCTTTTTAAAGAGGCGAACCTTACACTTCACCAGCTGTGGCATATTGGAATGCTACAAACACCTGTGCACATTTTTGTTTTTGTCTTAATTAACACTACACAACTGATTCAAATGATCAAGTCATCATCAGGCTTCAAGTGCTATTTATGTCAGATAATGACATTATTATGTATTTTTTGTCCTCATGTGTCTGTTTTTCAGCATAAAGGTGAGACCACACACACTCATACACAATAACAGTCTCTCTCCTTCAGTTCATCCCTCTCCCCCTTCTCTCCTGTCTCTGTTCTTACCTCCTTCCCTTTCTGTCTTCTACACCTCTCTCCCCACCTTGTCTTTCTTCCTAATTTTATAATGCACACCAAATGTACATTGAAGTACAGATTGAACATGTATTCATAATATAATATAACAATTATCATAATTATAATGCATGCATTATGTATTTATAACACCTGGATAATGAACTTCTTTCAATAAAGCGTTTCACATTCTCCACTGGTTGAAATTAAGTATCACATTGAAATACTATTCTGTGTCCTCAGATTAATGCAGATGACGGGAGTTAGACATGCATAGGTTTTTTTTCTGTATATATGAATTCAAATCAGCCTTTTTCTTAAATCATGTTTCTGGTCTATTGCATAGTTACAATGTGTAATCATTGATGTCCCAGGAGCAGAACTGGTAAACACTGTTTTTGCTTGACTTGTTATGATGTTATAATTACTTACATTTGCTTCCACCGTAATGTTTTGTCATTCATCTTTGCTGTAGAAAGTCACCAGGGATGGGTGGCTCGCGTCAAATTCATCATTGGAACCACTCGATATGATTGGTCATATAAAAACCTTGGGACCCAAATGCATAATGAGTGCTCTAACTCTCCCTTGTGGTGGTCTGGAGCAATGAAGCTGTGATGCTGGGTACCACTAAGTCCCACGGTGTAAGCTCACAATTTACACCGCGGAACTTAGAGTGCCTTCAGAAAGTATTTAACCCTTATTCCACATTTTGTTGTGTTACAACTTGAATTCAAAATACCCCATAATGACGAAGTCAAAACATGTTTTTGAAATTTGTGAAAATGCATTGAAAATTAAAATACAGAAATATTTAATTTACATAAGTATTCACACCCCTTAGTCAATACACGTTGGAAGAACCTTTGGCAGCGATAACAGCTGTGAGTCTTTCTGGGCCACATCTCTAAGACCTTTGCATATCTGGATTGTAAAATATTTGCACATTATTCTTCAAATAAATCTTCAAGCTCGGTGAAGTTGGTTGTTGATAATTGCTAGACAGCCATTTTCAAGTCCATAGATTTTCAAGACGATTTAAGTTAGAATTGTAACTAGGTCATTCAGGAATGTCGTCCTGCTGAAAGGTGACTTTGACTCCCAGTGTCTGATGGAAAGCAGACTGAAACAGGTTTTCCTCTAGCATTTTTGCCTGTGTTTAGCTCTATCCTATTTATTTCATTCTAAGAAACTCCCTAGTCCTTGCCGATGACAAGCATACCCATAACATGATGCAGCCACCACCATGGTTGAAAATATGAAGAGTGGTACTCAGTGATGTTTTGGATTTTCCCCAAACATAACACTTTGTATTCAGGACATAAAGTACTTTTCTTTGCCACATTTTTTGCAGTTTTACTTTAGTGTCTTATTGCAAACAGGATGCATTTTTTGCAATATTTTATTCTTTTCACTCTGCAATTAGTATTGTGGATTAACTACAATGTTGTAGACTCATCCTCAGTTTTCTCCTATTACAGCCATTAAACTATGTAACTGTTATAGTCACCATTGACCTGGTGAAATCCCTGAGAGGTTTCCCTCCTCTCCAGCGACTAGGAAGGATGCCCGTATCTTTGTAGTGACTGTCTTTTGATGCACCATCCAAATGATTTTAATAATTTCAAAGGCATATTCCATGTCTGCTTTTTACCTTTTCTTTCTTTTTTTTCTCTTTTCTTTCTGGATTCATTTCACGGTGCCCTGCTGAAAAATACCCCAAAGTTGTGGAATTTTGGGTACACAAGCATGAGGGAGTGGACACATCTTGTGGTTATGGAGCACACCAAGATTGTGGGTAAGAAACCAGCAAGGGACACTGAAAGGTATAAAATCAAGACTACAACAGTAATGACACAACCACCTCATTTTTCTCTTTAAAGATGTTCAAAACACAATACAAAGACATGTCTACAAAAATCCCCTGCAAAGGGCTACTATTGACAAGAATGATCTGGCAAAGTCAATGCGCTGGGGGAGGTTTACAGACAGTACTTTGAGATGAGGAAGGGTGATTTGGTTGTGCAGAATTGTGCTAGACAGTAAATGTATTGTTGTGACACCTTTACCAGCATGACTGTTTTTTTCTTTCTAAAATACAGAAACTAGTAAAAATAAAGAGAAACCCTTGAATGAGTAGGTGTGTCTGAACTTTTGACTGGTACTGTAGGTAGGCAGACAGCATTTAGATACTGCCATCAGGTATGCTTAGGCAAATATTTTATGTTGAAATCAGCTTTAGTTTTTCAACTGTAAATTGTTTGCTCATAAACTTAGCTTGCAATACAATACTTGTTATTTACATCTGTTTGGAACCCTATCTTGCATCATGCATCTCATTTTGTGAGATTGAAATGCATCTACAGTCATAATCATAACCAATGTTAACCTTCGTCATTTATGTTACAAAGCTAGCTAGTAAAATGATATACGGTTGCTGATGTTACACTTTAGCTAACAAGTTACAAACACGAGGTGTGGCACATAACAGGTTAGCAGGTGCCAGGCTAATTAGGGAGCCAATTCCAGTCATATGCTAACGCTTGCTGGTAAGCTTAGCTTTATGTGGCTGGTTGTAGCTTGCTGTTGAGTATGACTGAAAAGAAAAGAGGTTTTACAATTGAGATACAAAATATTGGTAGTTGTTCAGCTAACTTATATAGCTAGCAAGCCATCTACCTAGCTAAGCTAGCAAACAGAAAATACTTAGATTTCCCCCGCTGAAACACAGTAGTTTGTTAGCCAAGCAATACACAATATGGGTTTCAGTAAATACGCTAAAGTTAGCTAGCTAGCAAGGTGGCTTGAGGGAAAAATAACTTAGCTAGGCACCATATTTGTTATGTGCCCTCATCGTCTGTAGGTAAGCATCTAAAGTTAGCTAAATCCAATTATTTGTTTTGCTATATTCCGGTTGAATGTCACCATGTTGCTAATAGATGCTCAATCTTCAAATTCGTGTTGATGAGAGGATTCACATGAAGCCATTTACATTTTTTATTTAACCTTTAAAACCTAATGGGGCAAGTCAGTTAAGAACAAATTGTGGGTTAACTGCCTTGTTCAGGGGCAGAATGACAGATTTTTACCTTGTCAGTTTGGGGAATCGATCTAGCAACCTTTCGGTTACTGGCCCAACGCTCTAACCACTAGGCTACCTGTTAGTGTCCGCCTCCTATGTAAAACAAAAGCACACCTTGGGGGAGGTATGGGGGCCAGAGCATGAAGTACCACCCAACACAAGTTGTAGTCTTTCAGAGACTGGAAAAAATGTGTCTGCTTGTATAATTAGCAATGAATCGGCTGACATGAACACCCCCCAGACCTTCCTTCCTCCTGGGCAATTATGTGGGAAACACATCTCACTGTCCTAGAAGATGCCTCGGATATGATGAAAACAAGCCCAGATTTCCCCAGGGTGAAATTCCCCTTAAAACAGTCATATTGATTGAATATGAATGGCAAAGATGACATGAGACAAAACAACGAGGCGTAACAGTTGCCTGAAGTAATATGATTCGCCTAGTGTTGTACATGCTGTCTCTAGGCCTAAGAGTGGAGGCCCCTTATAGAGTTACCAATTATCCATAATGTAAGGTCAATTAACTGCAGACTACTGAGCCTGACAATCAACCAAAATTAAACGTATCAAATCAAATCAAATTTTATTTGTCACATACACATGGTTAGCAGATGTTAATGCGAGTGTAGCGAAATGCTTGTGCTTCTAGTTCTGACAATGCAGTAATAACGAGCAAGTAATCTAACTAACAATTCCAAAAAAAACTACTGTCATACACAGTGTAAGGGGATAAAGAATATGTACATAAGGATATATGAATGAGTGATGGTACAGAGCAGCATAGGCAAGATACAGTAGATGATATCGAGTACAGTATATACATATGAGATAAGTATGTAAACCAAGTGGCATAGTTAAAGTGGCTAGTGATACATGTATTACATAAGGATGCAGTCGATGATATAGAGTACAGTATCAACGTATGCATATGAGATGAACAATGTAGGGTAAGTAACATTATATAAGGTAGCATTGTTTAAAGTGGCTAGTGATATATTTACATCATTTCCCATCGATTCCCATGATTAAAGTGGCTGGAGTAGAGTCAGTGTCATTGACAGTGTGTTGGCAGTAGCCACTCAATGTTAGTGGTGGCTGTTTAACAGTCTGATGGCCTTGAGATAGAAGCTGTTTTTCAGTCTCTCGGTCCCAGCTTTGATGCACCTGTACTGACCTCGCCTTCTGGATGGCAGCGGGGTGAACAGGCAGTGGCTCGGGTGGTTGATGTCCTTGATGATCTTTATGGCCTTCCTGTAGCATCGGGTGGTGTAGGTGTCCTGGAGGGCAGGTAGTTTGCCCCCGGTGATGCGTTGTGCAGACCTCACTACCCTCTGGAGAGCCTTACGGTTGAGGGCGGTGCAGTTGCCATACCAGGCGGTGATACAGCCCGCCAGGATGCTCTCGATTGTGCATCTGTAGAAGTTTGTGAGGATGGAAAACATCCACAGTAAAATCTGTCCTCAGAGGGCCAACTGTCTAACACATAATACGATCTTGAGATCAGGCACTGTTGCAACCCCTTACAAAAATAAGCGTATTGCTGTTCCTGGCAAATTTGCTGCAAACTAAATAGTGTGCATAAAATGTTGCCAGGAGTTTGCGAACCTTTGGCAACAATAACATTTATTGTAACTTGTGGTAAATAAGTTCAAGAGTTTTTTTTTTTTGAACACAAATCCCTCAAGATTCTATTTTAAACGGTGGCAAACCTGTGGAGCAACATTTATTGCCACTAGTGGAAAGACAGTTTAGCAGAATCTGTTTCTGGTGAACACGATAAGTTCCCAGACAAGTACCCGTTGATGGCCAATTGAGGGGATTAGAAACATATGTTGGAAAATAGAAACCAACCTATCTAGCTAGCTACAGCACCGAGCTACCAAAGTTGTCCGGTGAGTTTCCAACTCATTAATTAAACTTCCTAATACACTTTAACATTTTATTAGCTAAATGATGCCTAGTTAGCAATATCATGTTTTATGGGATTGAGGGAAACACATTTTGTTCATTGTTAGCTAACATTAGCTATCATCAGCTAGCTAACTAATGATTTCTCCTGAACTTAAATTTTTAGGTGAATACGTTGCAATCTTTTAATACCAATATGCTAGTGTCACGGTTCAGTAGCATGTTAGCTAGCACAACAGCTAAGGTAGCTGGCTAGCAACAATGTAAGTTGACTTGACATCAAAGCAAAATGTAACTTTTGCAGATGGATACCCCTCCCCTACCCATGGGGTTGGAAGAGGTTGTATAAGGAGGAGGAGGCATCAACAACATAGGAAATATGTTTGTGGTGCACTCACTCATAACACTTTGAGTGATAAATGAGTGTATCCTCTTAAAAGGTAAGTATATATTAAAATGGCGCCGGAAGAAATGGAAGCAGTTTTAAAAGGTGCCCAACCAATTTTGTACATAATGTTTCTGCAACCAATCTTACGGCAAAAAAAATACTTCTGGATATCAGGACAGCGATCACTCACCTCAGATTAGACAAATATTTTTTCTACAACAAGAAGGACGCACAGGACATTCTCCAAACACCCGACAGGGCCGACATCCCCGTTATTTGCAAGAGGAAGCAACGCAAGTACAGAGGACAAAGAGCCGGATGCCTCGTCAGGACCCGGAAAAGGCGAGTGGGAAAGCTGCCGTTACCGTCAATAATACTCGCCAATGTGCAATCATTGGACAATAATTTAGATGAGTTATCGATCACGAATATCCTACAAACGGGACATCAAAAAATGTAATATCCTATGTTTCACGGAATTGTGGCTGAATGACGACATGGATATTCAGCTAGCCGGATATGCACTGCATTGGCAATATAGAACAGCACACTCCAGTAAGACGAGGGGGGGGGCGGTCTGTGCATATTTGTAAACAACATCTGGTGCACGATATCTAAGGAAGTCTCTAGATTTTGCTTTCCTGAAGTAGAGTATATTGTGATAAATTGCAGGCCACACTGCTTGCCGAGAGAGTTTTCAGCTATACTTTTCGTGGCTGTTAATTTACCACCACAGACAGATGCTGGCACTAAGACCGCACTCAGTCAGCTGTATAAGGAAACAAGCCAACAGGAAACCACTAACCCAGAGGCGGCGCTCCTAGTGGCCGGAGACTTCAATGCAGGGAAACTTAAATCAGTTCTACCAAATTTCTATCAACATGTTAAATGTGCAACCAGAGGGAAAAAAATCTAGATCACCTGTACTCCACACAGAGACACTTAAAAACCTCTCCCTCGTCCTCCATTTGGTAAATCCGACCACAACGCTATCCTTCTGATTCCTGCTTACAAGCTCAAATTAAAGCAGGAAGCAGCAGTGACTCGGTCTACAAAAAAGTGGTCAGATGAAGCAGATGCTAAACTACAGGACTATTTTGCTATCACAGACTGGAACATGTTCCGGAATTCTTCCGATGGCATTAAGGAGTACACCACAGTCACTGGCTTTATCAATAAGTGCATCGAGGACGTTGTCCCCACAGTGACGGTACATACATACCCCAACCAGAAGCTGTGGATTACAGTCAACAATCGCACTGAGCTAAAGGGTAGAGCTGCCACTTTCAAGGTGCGGGACTCTAACCCGGAAGGTTACAAGAAATCCTGCTATGCCCTGTGACGAACCATCAAACAGGCAAAGCGTCAATACAGGGCTAAGATTGAATCATACTGCATCGGCGCCGACGCTCGTCTTATATGGCAGGGCTTGCAAACCATTACAGAATACAAAGGGAAGTACAGCCATGAGCTGCCCAATGACACGAGCATACCAGACGAGCTAAAATACTTCTATGCTCGCTTTGAGGCAAGCAACACTAAGGTATGCATGAGAGCATCAGCTGTTCCGGACGACTGTGTGATCACGCTCTCTGTAGCTGATGTGAGTAAGACCTTTAAACAGGTCAACATACACAAGGCTGCGTGGCCAAACGGATTACCAGGACGTGTGCTCCGGGCATGTGCTGACCAACTGGCAGGTGTCTTCACTGAAATTTTCAACATGTCTCTGATTGAGTTTGTAATACCAACATGTTTCAAGCAGACCACCATAGTCCCTGTGCCCAAGAACACAAAGGCAACCTACCTAAATGACTACAGACCCGTAGCACTCACGTCCGTAGCCATGAAGTGCTTTGAAAGGTTGGTAATGGCTCACATCAACACCTTTATCCCCAAACAGACACCATTATCGCCCAAACAGATCCACAGATGATGTGATCTCTATTGCACTCCACACTGCCCTTTCCCACCTGGACAAAAGGAACACCTACGTGAGACTACAGCTCAGCGTTCAACACCATAGTACACTCAAAACTCATCACTAAGCTAAGGATCCTGGGACTAAATAACCCCCTCTGCAACTGGATCCTGGACTTCCTGAAGGGCTTCCTGAGGGTAGGGAGCAACACATCTGCCACGCTGATCCTCAACACTGGAGCTCCCCAGGGGTGTGTGCCCAGTCCCCTCCTGTACTCCCTGTTCACCCACGACTTCATGGTCAGGTACGACTCCAACACCATCATTAAGTTTGCAGACGACACAACGGTGGTAGGCCTGATCACCGACAATGATGAGACTGCCTATAAGGAGGAGGTCAGAGACCTGGCCGGGTGGTGCCAGAATAACAACCTATCTCTCAACGTAACCAAGACTAAGAGAGATGATTGTGGACTACAGGAAAATGAGGACCGAGCACGCCCCCATTCTCATTGACGGGGCTGTAGTGGTGCAGGTTGAGGGCTTCAAGTTCCTTGGTGTCCACATCAACAACAAACTAAAATGGTCCAAACACACCAAGACAGTCGTGAAGAGGCCACGTCAAAGCCTATTCCTCCTGAGGAAACTAAAAGGATTTGGCATGGGGCCTGAGATCCTCAAAAGATTCTAAAGCTGCAACATCGAAAGCATCCTGACTGGTTGTATCACTGCCTGGTACGGCAATTGCTAGACCTCTGACCGCAAGGCACTACAGAGGGTAGTGCATACGACCCAGTACATCACTTGGGGCTAAGCTGCCTGCCTTCCAGGACCTCTATACCAGGCGGTGTCAGAGGAAGGCACTAAAAATTGTCAAAGACCCCCGCCACCCCATATCCACTGTTCTCTCTACTACCGCATAGCAAGCGGTACCGGATTGCCAAGTCTAGGACAAAAAGGCTTCTCAACAGTTTTTACCCCCAAGCCATAAGACTCCGGCTACCCGGACTATTTGCATTGTGTGCCCCCCCAACCCCTCTTTTGCGCTGCTGCTATTCTCTGTTTATCATATATTCATTCATAGTCACTTTAACTATACATTCATGTTCATACTTCCTCAAATTGGCTAACCAGGCTATCTGCAATGTGTCCCACCACCCGCCAACCCCTATTTTACGCTACTGCTACTCTCTTTTTATCATACAGTATATGCATAGTCACTTTAACCATATCTACATGTATATACTACCTCAATCAGCCTGACTAACCGGTGTCTGTATGTAGCCTCGCTACTTTTATTGCCTCGCTAATGTATATAGCCTGTCTTTTTACTGTTGTTTTATTTATTTACTTATCCATTGTTCACCTAATACCTTTTTTGCACTATTCGTTAGAGCCTGTAATTAAGCATTTCACTGTAAGGTATTCATTCACCTGTTGTATTCAGCGCACTTGACAAATCAACTTTGATTTGATTTTAAATGCATGTATTTTTCTCATAAATATACAAATACATTCATTATTTTTAACAATTAGATATTTAATTGCTTTAAACTAGCAGTTAGCTCATCTTGATCACGTGTTGTTCTTTCTCTCGTTCTAGAAGCAATCAGTTAAAAGGCAAAAATACAGATTGAGGCCTTCAATCAAACTGAGGACAGAGAAATATGTGTGCACCAGACAGGTCAAGACTACTTGCATGCATGGCTTTGAGATGTAAGTTACAATTTAAAAAATGTTAGGTTGTTTGGATGACCCAATTGCTGGGTTGCAGGCATTGAATCAATACTTGTGTTGTCTGTAAATACAGCAAGGTTGGGTTGTTGGTGCTGGGTTATATTAAGGTTGAGCTATGGATATTTCTATTTTTAAGTCTTCTAATTCTAGTGTGACTGTGTGACTGACTGGAAAATGGCTAATGTTATTTCGACAGCCTAAAAAACGTAAAAACAGTGAGTAACAAAAATTCTGAATTATAATTTTGATGTTAATTCAGGTTAAAAAAGTGTCCTATCATTAGGTTATGATTAGGTTATGATTATGATTAATTACTATCCAAGAAAGTATCACTGTGTATCACACATAAATTCAATCACTTTTAAAAAGGTAAAATCAGCAATATGACATCCTCATACACAAATCAGTCAAGTCATTTGCTAGCATCAGTCATTTGCTAGCAAGCCATTTTTTGTGATAATATCTCAGGCTTTGGTAGTGTTTGCTAGCTAGCTAACGTTAGCCTTGTGACCATGCTCGTGACACTAGCTTTCTGAAGTGTTGTCGAGGAATATAAGTAAATGTACATTTTTACAATGTTTTGCTGGCTAACTATGTCAGTGTTTGTAATGGCTAGCTAGCTACTACCTTAGTTAGCTAAGTCTGACACTTCTTCTGGACTGTTTCAATTGTTAGCTAATGTTAGCTGGCTAGCTGGCTAAGTTACCATAGTTAGAGTTGACTTATTCTCCATCTTGGTTAATTTTACCAAGCTATTTGGCAGGCTCTCTCATGCTTGCACGGTGATTGAATGAGTTAGCTAGCGTTGATGTGCTGGTTTTCAATGGATTTTGACAGTGGCAGCTTTAGTCGTACTTGTGAAGTTGAGGAGGATGGATGCAAATTTTGTTAGCTAGCTAATGTTAATTTACCTTAAATTTGATGTAGCCAAGTTAGATTAGATAGCAAGCTATATCTCTTGTACTTAAATGCAAATGTCAAAACAAATTAATGGACAGTGTTGTAAAGTTTCAATGAATGAGTGCAACCTGGCCTTTTTGATTCCAAAGTTTGAGCATAAGTAAATCCGATAAAGTATTTTTGATAGTGGGGACAGAGCTTTGAGGTGAAAAAGACACTGAATTTCATTGACCCAGTGTAAAACACCATCTACCTCTTCCACATTTTCATTGATAACCAATACTATAACCTTAATGGAAACTTGAAATACCTTCACCAGAGCCTCTTAGAACCATGTAGCCACTTTGGGACTAGATACATTACATGCACAGCTACCATAGATAGTCTGGCCTTCATTTTACCATACTTGCTTTATTGGTCATTTGCACAAGATATTCTGTCACAGTGACCAACCTGACAAACATCACAGGCTGGGAGCAGTTTGCTCAAGGGCACACCAGCAGTAGGAAGTATACAGAGATATTGTAGCTGGTAACTCTCTGGCAGATGGATCACTCCCTGCAGATTCCCCCGCAGGCAGCTCGGGAGTTTGAATATCGGACTGCCTTTCTAACCTCAAAGCTTCTGCCGCCCTTATTCATTTGGCTCTTTTCTCAGTCCCCTGCAATTGTTCAACCATTTGACCTGGTTGATCAACCCTTCCTTCAATGTATTTAATTTAGAAATGTGGGTGAAACTATCCCTTAAAATCTCCCCCTAATGTATTAAAATGTTTATTTTTTTATTTCACCTTTATTTAACCAGGTAAGCCAGTTGAGAACAATTTCTCATTTACAACTGCTACCTGGCCAAGATAAACCAAAGCAGTGCGACAGAAACAACAACACAGGGTTACACATGGAATAAACAAGCGTACAGTCAATAACACAATAGAAAAAAATAAAGTCTATATACAGTGTGTGCAAATGGCATGAGGAGGTAAGGCAATAAATAGGCCATAGTAGCAAAGTAATTACAATTTAGCAGATTAAAACTGGAGTGATAGATGAGCAGATGATGATGAGAAGATGGTGGTGTGTAAGTAGTGATACTGGTGTGCAAAGAGCAGCAAAGTAAATAAAAACAATATGGGGATGAGGTAGGTAGATTGGGTGGGCTATTTACAGATGGACTATGTACAGCTGCAGCGATCGGTTAGCTGGTCAGAAAGCTGTTTAAAGTTAGTGAGGGAAATGTAAGTCTCCAGCTTCAGCGATTTTTTTGAAATTCGTTCCAGTCACTGGCAGCAGAGAACTGGAAGGAAAGGCGGCCAAAAGAGGTGTTGGCTTTGGGGATGACCAGTGAGATATACCTGCTGGAGAGCGTGCTACGGGTGGGTGTTGTTATCGTGCCAGTGAGCTGAGATAAGGCGGAGCTTTACCTAGCATAGACTTATAGATGACCTGAAGCCAGTGGGTCTGACGACGAATATGTAGACTACGTTCAATTTGATGAGTACAGTATTGGAAGCTATTTTGCAGATAACATCACCGAAGTCGAGGATCGGTAGAATAGTCAGTTTTACTAGGGTAAGTTTGGTGGCGTGAGTGAAGGAGGTTTTGTTGCAAAATAGAAAGCCAATTCTAGATTTGATTTTGGATTGGAGATGTTTGATATGAGTCTGGAAGGAGAGTTTACAGTCTAGCCAGACACCTAGGTATTTGTTGTTGTCCATGTATTCTAGGTCAGAACCGTCCAGAGTAGTGATGCTAGTCAGGCGGGCGGGTGCGGGCAGCGAGCGGTTTAAAAGCATGCATTCGGTTTTACTCGCGTTTAAGAGCAGTTGGAGGCCACCGAAGCAGCGTTGTATGGCATTGAAGCTCGTTTGGAGGTTAGTTAATAACACAGTGTCCAAAGAAGGGCCAGATGTATACAGAATGGTGTTGTCTCCATAGAGGTGGATCAGGGAATCACCAGCAGCAAGAGTGACATGGTTGATATATACAGAGAAAAGAGTCAGCCCGATAATTTAACCCTGTGGTACCCCCATAATGACTGCCAGAGGTCCGGACAACAGGCCCTCTGATTTGACACACTGAACTCTGTCTGTGAAGTAGTTGGTGAACCAGGCTAGACAGTCATTTGAGAAACCAAGGCTATTGAGTCTTCCTATAAGAATGCAGTGATTGACAGAGTCAAAAGCCTTGGCCAGGTCGATGAAGACGGCTGCACAGTACTGTCTTTTATCGATGGCAGTTATGATATCGTTTAGTACCTTGAGCGTGGCTGAGGTGCACCCATGACCAGCTCGGAAACCGGATTGCACAGCGGAGAAGGTACGATCTGTCAGTGATCTGTTTATTAACTTGGCTTTAGAAAGGCAGGGCAGGATGGATATAGGTCTATAACAGTTATGGTCTAGAGTGTCACCCCCTTTGAAGAGGGGAATGACCATGGCAGCTTTCCAATCTTTAGGGATCTTGGACGATACAAAAGAGAGGTTGAACAGACTGGTAATAGGGGTTGCAAAAATGCCGGCGGATAATTTTAGAAAGAGAGGGTCCAGATTGTCTAGCCCAGCTGATTTGTACGGGTCCAGGTTTTGCAGCTCTTTCAGAACATCGGCTATCTGGATTTGAGTGAAGGAGAAGCTGGGGAGGCTCGGGCAAGTAGCTGCGGGGAGCTGTTGGCCGGGGTTGGGGTAGCCAGGAGGAAAGCATAGCCAGCTGTAGAGAAATGCTTATTGGGAACTTTTCGATTTTCATGGATTTATTGATGGTGACCGTGTTACTTAGCCTCTGTGCAGTGGGCAGCTGGGAGGAGGTGCTCTTGTTCTCCATGGACTTTACAGTGTCCCAAAACTGTTTGAAGTTAAAGCTACAGGATGCAAATTTCTGTTTGAAAAAGCTAGCTTTTGCTTTCCTGACTGACTGTGTATATTGGTTCCTGACTTCCCTGAACAGTTGCATATCGCAGCGACTATTCTATGCTATTGCAGTCCGCCACAAGATGTTTTTGTGCTGATCAACAATTTTGTGCAGTTAGGTCTGGAGTGAACTGTGGATAGTCAGTTTTACTAGGGTAAAACTGACTATCCACAGTTCTTAGTTCTACATTATTTGAAAGGGGCATGCTTATTTAAGATGGTGAGGAAATTACTTTTAAAGAACGACCAAACATCCTCGACTGATGGGATGAGGTCAATATCCTTACAGGATACCCGGGCCAGGTCGATTAGAAAGGCCTGCTCGCAGAAGTGTTTTAGGGAGCGTTTGACAGTGATGAGGGGTGATTGTTTGACCACGGACCCATAGCGGATGTAGGCAATGAGGCAGTGATCACTGAGATTCTGATTGAAAACAGCAGAGGTGCATTTGGAGGGCAAACTGGTCAGGATAATATCTATGAGGGTGCCCATGTTTACGGATTTAGGGTGGTACCTGGTGGTTTCCTTGATAATTTGTGTGAGATTGAGGGCATCTAGTTTAGATTGTAGGACTGCTGGGGTGTTAAGCATATTCCAGTTTAGGTCACCTAACAGAACGAACTCTGAAGATAGATTGGGGGCAATCAATTCACATATGGTGTCCAGGGCACAGCTGGGAGCTGAGGGGGGTCTATAACAGGTGGCAACAGATAGAGACTTATTTCTGGAGGGATATATTTTTTAAATTAGAAGCTCAAACTGTTTGGGCATATACCTGGAAAGTATGACAGAACTTTGCAAGCTATCTCTGCAGTAGATTGCAACTCCTCCCCCTTTGGCAGTTCTATCTTGACGGAAATGTTGTAATTGGGTATGGAAATCTCAGAATTTTTGGTGGCCTTCCTAAGCCAGGATTCAGACATGGCAAGGACATCAGGGTTGGCGGAGTGTGCTTAAGCAGTGAGTAAAACAAACTTAGGGAGGAGGCTTCTGATGTTAGCATGCATGAAACCAATGATTTTTCGATTACAGTCAACAAATGAGAGTGCCTGGGGACACACAGGGTCTGGGTTAGCCTCCACATCCCTCAAGGAACAGAGGAAGAGTAGGGTGAGGGTACGGCTAAAGGCTAGCAGAACTGGTTGTGTAGTGCGTTGGGGACAGAGAATAAAAGGAGCAGATTTCTGGGCATGGTAGAATAGATTCAGGGCATAATGTGCAGACAAGGGTATGGTGGGGTGCGGGTAAGGTGGAGGTAAGCTCAGCAATGAATGGGCAGAGAGGGTCGGTTAACTACACGCAGGGCCTGAGTTCGGGGCTAGGGCCGACATATAAACAAAGGTAAACAAAGGTAAACAAAGTGGAGCAGGCATCAGCTATGTAGCCAAGTGATCATAGGGTCCAGTGTACAGCAATAGATGGAATAGGGAAGCCGCGGGGTAGTCATTGCTACGCTACCATGCGGGAGACACAGCGTTTAAAGTTAGCAGGCCCGGGTAAGCAGAAGCATCTGCACCGACGTCCGGCTAAGGCCGGTTGAGGCACAGCGGATGGAATTACATCTGCGGAGGTGGTACGGCGGGGCGCCGTGTCGATGAAGGGATCAGGTCAGATGGCGAAAGCGGTATTGTAGTTGTGGTAATTTCGTTTGCTAGCCAGGAGATGCGCCTGAATCAGGGATAGCTTCAGGGCTGGGTCACTCGCTAACAGCTAGCTAGCTGTGATGATCAGGAGTAATGGTCCAGGGTTTACGGCAGGAATCCGGTGTAGTGGTGGAGAAAAACAGTCAGAGGCTGGCAGGTATTATACAGGCTAAAAAAACGACTGGTGCCTGAGCAGAGGGTAAAGGTCACTAGCAGTGGCTAACAATGACTAAATAAAGGAAGACATTCCTAACCAAACACTGTTTGTTTTGTGTGTTTGTTTTATGAGTGTGTGTGTATTGACGAGAGATTTATATTATGGATGGACCCTAATTTTGGTCATATGTGTTGTCAACAACAGTGATATGTGAAGTGTGATACTGGTATAAGACATTACGTCTTCCATATTCTCCAGTAGTAAATTGGCAGACACTGCAGTAATGGTTCTAATACAAGGTATCAGGTGCCGTGAACAATTAAAAAGGCACAAATACCATAACTACTCTCTGGGGAAGTGGGTATCACTACCTTGGAAATGTTTAAAAATTGGCATATTTTATAGCTGTGAGTGAGGAAATCTAAACGCTCTGGACACCGAGAGAAGAGCAAAAATAACCACCATGAAAATATGGTCTGTGGTTTATGACACTCCCGTAAAAGGGGGAATAGAATAGGTAAACTATAACAAAGCCATAGAGGCGCTAAAAGAAATGCAAGTGCATTCTACCAATTAGGCTCGAACATGGAAAAAATGCAATCATGGATAAAATTGGGCTGAATTTCCATTCTGACGGAAAATTCCAATCTAATAAAGGATTCAGAGATGCTATTGTGAGTAGGCACAATGACATGAAATAAAAATGAACAGCTCAATACACCAGTGTTTTGATGTTAGCGTTCAACAGAAAAGCAAAACCGATAAAGCCAAAATTAGTAGATGTACTCAGCATAAAAAAGACTGGGTATGTGAATATGTTAATAGAATGTTTACATATGCTTTGACGGCAGGTTTGAAACCTTTTTCTTACTGATACAAACTTGTCTTGGGCATACAGATAAGAGGCATTGATCAGAGCCTTTTGGGGGCGACCGCAGTATGTGACATCCCGTTTTCACTATCTGCAGGAACAGACAAGTGTGAGCTGTGGCATCATCAACTATCTTAATCTGCACAGACAAGCTAATCACCTTTTACACACTATGTTCCACACCTCTGCTAAATTCCATGTAGACAAAGAGGTTGTACTTTTCTATAAATGTATCCTTTATTTAACTAGGCAAGTCAGTTAAGAACAAATTATTACTTACAATGATTGCCTACCCCGGCCAAACCCGGACGACGCTGGGCCAATTGTGCGCCGCCCTATGGGACTCCCAATCACTGCCGGATGTGTTACAGCCTGGATTTGAACCAGGGACTGAGATGCAGTGCCTTAGACCTTGCATGGATCGTGCATGGATGCGTCTTCCTGCCAGGAATGCCATCCCACGGTTGCTCTTAGTTTGAAGATGAAATCCAGATACGGTTGTTTCCTCCAGCTCTTTAGCTATCATACTCTAATCCCACTGATTTCAAAACTTGATCCTCCAGAAAGTGGAGAGCCACACTTATGCGGCTCCACTACACAATACATTTTAAAAAGCTGACTCAAAAGGATTACCAACACAGCTTCTATGGCAGACCAATCCAAACTCCTCTCTCGGCATGTCCAGCCCACTCATTATCTCGGCCAATCATGGATAGTGGGAAGGTTGCCAGCTTTTTCTGTGGCTTAAACAACAAGGCTTGTAATTTAACAATGTTATTCATATTTACAGATGGCATACGAGTTTGTTATTAAGGCACATGAGATTTCAAAGACATTTCTGCAAAAAAATGCATTTTGATTAAAAAAAATGTTTACATTCAAATGTAAAACTGTTAAGTCATGACTTGCGACATATGCCTACTTTCCTGATTCGGGTCACATATGCTGAGCATTTGTTGGCTGCTTTTCCTTCACTCTGTGGTCCAATTCATCCCAAACCATCTCAATTGCATTGAGGTTGCGTGATTGTGGAGGCCAGGTCATCTGATGCAGCACTCAGTCACTCTCCTTCTTGGTTAAATAGCCCCTATAAAGCCTACTAAGTGCAAACCACTAAGCGCAAACCAGATGGGATGGCGTATCGCTGCAGAATGCTGTGGTAGCCATGCTGGTTAAGTGTGCCTTAAATTCTAAATAAATCACAGACAGTGTCACCAGCTAAGCACCCCACACCATCACACCTCCTCCTCCTTGCTTCATGGTGAGAACCACACATGCGGAGATAATCCATTCACCTACTCTGCATCTCAAAAAGACAACGGTTGGAACCAAAAATCTCATATTTGGACTCATCAGACCAAAGGACAGATTTCCACCAGTCTAATGTCCATTGCTCTTCTTTCTTGTCCAAATTAAGTCTCTTCTTATTATTGGTATCCCTTAGTAGTGGTTTCTTTGCAGCAATTTGACCATGAAGGCCTGATTCATGCAGTCTCCTCTGAACAGTTCATGTTGAGATGTGCCTGTGAAACTTATCCTCTGCAGCAGAGGTAACGCATGAGAACTGTCCTCATGAGAGCCAGTTTCATCATAGCTCTTGATGATTTTTGAGACCAGACTTGAAGGAACGTTCAAAGTTCTTGATATTTTCTTGATTGACTGACCTTCATGTCTTAAAGTAATGATGGACTGTCATTTCTCTTTGCTCATTTTCAGCTGTTCTTGCAATAATATGGACATAGCCCTATTTGTAAATGACCATCTTCTGTATTCCACCCATACCTTGTCACAACACAACTGATTGGCTGAAACACATTAAGATGGAAAAACATTCCACAAATTAACTTTTGACAAGGGACACCTGTTAATTGAAATGCATTCCAGGTGACTACCTCATGAAGCTGGTTGAGAGAATGCCAAGAGTGTGCAAAGCTGTCATCAAGGCAAAGGGTGGCTACTTTGAGGAGTCTCAATTAGAAAATATATTTTGATTTGTTTAATACTTTTTTTGTTACTACATGATTCCATATGTGTTATTTCATAGTGTTGATGTCTTCAATATTATTCTATAATGTAGAAATTAGTAAAAATAAAGATGAGATGGTGTGTCCAAACTTTTGACTGGTACTGTATGTGTTATGGCTTTTCAACCTCTGCCATATTGTGGATTCAGAGCTATCAAAATAGTTTTCTTTAATGGAAGCTTCTCTAATGTCAAACATGTAATGTGTGGTGTACCGCGGGGCAGCTCTCTAGGCCCCCTACTCTTTTCTATTTTTACCAATGACTTGCCACTGGCATTAAACAAAGTATGTGTGTCTTGTTAGCTGATGATTCAACCATGTACGCATCAGCAACCATAGCTATTGAAGTCACTTGAAACACTTAACAAAGAGTTGCACTGTGTTTTGGAATGGGTGACCAGTAATAAACTGGTCCTGAGCATCTCTAAAACTAAGAGCATTGTTTTTGGTAATCAGAGGGCTGATATAAATACTATGCATGCCAGTCTCTCTTGGATAAGAGTTGAGGAGAGACTGAGTGCATCAATTCTTCTTTTTACAGAAACATGAATGTGTTGAAAATCCTAAATTGTTTGCAAAGTCATCTTGCACACAGCTCTGACACACACACTTACCCCACCAGACATGTCATCAGGGGTCTTTTCACAGTCCCCAAATTCAGAACAGATTCAAGAAAGAGTACAGTATTATAGAGCCATTATTGCATGGAACTCCGTTCCATCTCATATTGTTCAAATAAAGAGCAAACCTGGTTTCAAAAAAGAGAGACTGAGTGCATCAAAAAAGAGATAAAGCAACAACTCACGGCACAATGCCTCTCCCCTACCTAGATAGTTTGTGTGTATGTATTTATATGTAGGCTACGTGTGCCTTTACATTTTTTTTATTGTAGTTCTGTCCTGAACATAATTTTTCTTGTCTATTTATGTTCTGTATTGTGTCATGTTTCATGTGTTGTGTGGAACCCAGGAAGAGTAGCTGCTGCTTTTGCAATAGCAAATTGTGATCCTCATAAAATAGCAAATACCAAATCTGCATGAAATGGTTGGCTAGAAAGGTGGTTAGTGTTGTGTAAATGAATGAGATGAACTTATGAGCCCCAGACCCAAATTAATGGAAGATGTAGGCATCAAACAGGGATTGGTTGTTGATTGATGTAAATGGCTATAAAATATACAAAATAAATTGTGTGTAATGGAATTATCAAGTGTGCCTCAATGTTTTTCACTTTCTCGTACTCTAAAATCAAATGATTACTCTAACAGGTTGGGACCAACATGGTTGAGTACCTGCACCTGGCAGAGGTTTGTATTGGCTCTTAGGTACTGCTCACAGGTGTTTACAGTCATTAATGGACTGGCATTGGAGCAAGGTACACTGCTTGGGGCACTGGATGTGTGCTTCAAGTCCTATTAAGTGTTTGATATCATTCCCACTGTACCTCAGCATGGGAATTCCTACAGACTACGGTGTATCAGCTGCCAGGATCAGAATGATTTCATTTGAATCCCCCGCAGTAAGACTATTGCGAGCATGCCTTTTTTCCACTGAACAATAGTGGATAAGTATCTGCTCTTGTATGTAGTGTGAGAAGTGAAAGAAAGAAGCACTTCCTGTAAATTAATCGACCAATGGCCAGCTGAAGGTAAAATTATGTCGTTCTACTCCTGAACAAGGCAGTTAACCCACTGTTCCTAGGCCGTCATTGTGAATAAGAATTTGTTCTTATCTGACTTGCCTAGTTAAATAAAGTTTAAATTTTTTTTTTTTTAATTTAAAATAGATGGATGAGCCATGAATGTCTCATTCCAATTATAATATGCCTAAGACACTATTTATAGCTCTGTTAAATTGACTTGCATTTGTTCCTGCTTTTTTTGTTCCTGTATGTGGCTCTTTTGCCTTTAGTTCATCTACTGAAATGCTTTCTGGTACACTTTCATTCTATCACAACAATTCATTTTAAATACAAATGTCACATTTTGGGGAGTGTGAAAAGTGCTTTATGAATAAAATACAGAATGAAATATTAGGTAATGAGTCATTAGTCCATGTCCTTAGTAGAGTGACCTTCAGATGTAATATTTTACACTTGTTCCGTGGAACAATGTTTTAACTCGACCCAAATGTAGACCATTATTGTATGGAAAAACAGCATGGTGTGTGTGTGTTCTGTCACCTAAGATAGCTGAAGTGTGTCAGTGAATGTAAATATCTATTGATTAGCTCCTGTACTGTCTGATAGACCGATCTGTGTTTTTCACAGATTGCAATCTCAGCGTGCACATCAAGTTTAATTAAGGATTTAGTCTGTTTGGACTGTTTGGTTCATGAAATAATTTAAATACATTCTAATAATAAATCCTATTTTATGAAATCTTGTGAAATAATACACTGCTCAAAAAAATAAAGGGAACACTAAAATAACACTTCCTAGATCTGAATGAATTAAATATTCTTATTAAATACTTTTTTCTTTACAAAGTTGAATGTGCTGACAACAAAATCACACAAATTATCAATGGAAATCAAATTTATCAACCCATGGAGGTCAAGATTTGGAGTCACACTCAAAATTAAAGTTGAAAACCACACTACAGGCTGATCCAACTTTGATTTAAAGTCCTAAAAACAAGTCAAAATTAGGCTCAGTAGTGTGTGTGGCCTCCACGTGCCTGTATGACCTCCCTACAACGCCTGGGCATGCTCTTGATGAAGTGGCGGATGGTCTCCTGAGGGATCTCCTCCCAGACCTGGACTAAAGCATCCGCCAACTCCTGAACAGCCTGTGGTGCAACGTGGCGTTGGTGGATGGAGCGAGACATGATGTCCCAGATGTGCTCAGTTGGATTCAGGTCTGGGGAACGGGCGGGCCAGTCCATAGCATCAATGCCTTCCTCTTGCAGGAACTGCTGACACACTCCAGGCACATGAGGTCTAGCATTGTCTTGCATTAGGAGGAACCCAGGGCCAACCGCACCAGCATATGGTCTCACAAGGGGTCTGAGGATCTCATCTCGGTACCTAATGGCAGTCAGGCTAGCTCTGGCGAGCACATGGAGGGCTGTGCGGCCCCCCAAAGAAATGCCACCCTACACCATGACTGACCCACCACCAAACCGTTCTCCACGGCGTCTCCAGATTCTGTCACATCTGTCACATGTGCTCAGTGTGAACCTGCTTTCATCTGTGAAGAGCACAGGGCACCCGTGGGGAATTTGCCAATCTTGGTGTTCTCTGGCAAATGCCAAACGTCCTGCACGGTGTTGGGCTGTAAACACAACCCCCACCTGTAGATGTCAGGCCCTCATAGAGTCTGTTTCTGACCATTTGAGCAGACACATGCACATTTGTGGCCTGCTGGAGGTAATTTTGCAGGGCTCTGGCAGTGCTCCTCCTGCTCCTCCTTGCACAAAGGCGGAGGTAGCAGTACTGCTGCTGGGTTGTTGCCCTCCTACGGCCTCCTCCACGTCTCCTGATGTACTGGCCTGTCTCCTGGTAGCGCCTCTATGCTCTGGACACTACGCTGACAGACACAGCAAACCTTCTTGCCACACTCCCACTGATGTGCCATCCTGGATGAGCTGCACTACCTGAGCCACTTGTGTGGGTTGTAGACTCTGTCTCATGCTACCACTAGAGTCAAAGCACCGCCAGCATTCGAAAGTGACCAAAACATCAGCCAGGAAGCATAGGAACTGAGAAGTGGTCTGGGTAGGCAACAACATCTCCTCCCCGCTGATCCTCAACACTGGGGCCCCACAAGGGTGCGTTCTGAGCCCTCTCCTGTACTCCCTGTTCACCCACGACTGCGTGGCCACGCACGCCTCCAACTCAATCATCAAGTTTGCGGACGACACAACAGTGGTAGGCTTGATTACCAACAACGACGAGACGGCCTACAGGGAGAAGGTGAGGGCCCTCGGAGTGTGGTGTCAGGAAAATAACCTCACACTCAACGTCAACAAAACTAAGGAGATGATTGTGGACTTCAGGAAACAGCAGAGGGAACACCCCCTATCCACATCGATGGAACAGTAGTGGAGAGGGTAGCAAGTTTTAAGTTCCTCGGCATACACATCACAGACAAACTGAATTGGTCCACTCACACAGACAGCATCGTGAAGAAGGCGCAGCAGCGCCTCTTCAACCTCAGGAGGCTGAAGAAATTCGGCTTGTCACCAAAAGCACTCACAAACTTCTACAGATGCACAATCGAGAGCATCCTGGCGGGCTGTATCACCGCCTGGTACGGCAACTGCTCCGCCCTCAACCGTAAGGCTCTCCAGAGGGTAGTGAGGTCTGCACAACGCATCACCGGAGGCAAACTACCTGCCCTCCAGGACACCTACACCACCCGATGTTACAGGAAGGCCATAAAGATCATCAAGGACATCAACCACCCGAGCCACTGCCTGTTCACCCCGCTATCATCCAGAAGGCGAGGTCAGTACAGGTGCATCAAAGCTGGGACCGAGAGACTGAAAAACAGCTTCTATCTCAAGGCCATCAGACTGTTAAACAGCCACCACTAACATTGAGTGGCTGCTGCCAACACACTGACACTGACACTGACTCAACTCCAGCCACTTTAATAATGGGAATTGATGGGAAATGATGTAAATATATCACTAGCCACTTTAAACAATGCTACCTTATATAATGTTTACATACCCTACATTATTCATCTCATATGCATAAGTATATATTGTACTCTATATCATCGACTGCATCCTTATGTAATACATGTATCACTAGCCACTTTAACTATGCCACTTTGTTTACATACTCATCTCATATGTATATACTGTACTCGATATCAGCTACTGTATCTTGCCTATGCTGCTCTGTACCATCACTCATTCATATATCCTTATGTACATATTCTTTATCCCCTTACACTGTGTATAAGACAGTAGTTTTGGAATTGTTAGTTAGATTACTTGTTGGTTATTACTGCATTGTCGGAACTAGAAGCACAAGCATTTCGCTACACTCGCATTAACATCTGCTAACCATGTGTATGTGACAAATAAAATTTCACCACCTGCCACCTGGTCACCACCTGCAGAACCACTCCTTTATTGTCTTGCTAATTGCCTATAATTTCCACCCGTTGTCTATACCATTTGCATAACAGCATGTGAAATTTATTGTCAATCAGTGTTGCTTCCTAAGTGGACAGTTTGATTTCATAGAAGTGTGATTGACTTGGAGTTACATTGTGTTGTTTAAGTGTTCCCTTTATTTTTTTGAGGAGTGTACTTATTTAGACAATAGGGCTTCGTTTCAAGGTCATATTTTTTTAAATGATATACTCTTGTACTTTCTCTGACGTGGTGTAGGTTCTGAAATGCAGGCAAAATATACATTCATTATTTGAAATTCAACATTGCATCTTGATTGTGTTTGTGTATGAAAGGGAGGGGTGGGATGGTAGGGAAGGCAAAAATATGCAAACAAAATTGGAATTAGGATGACACTGAAAATGACCCGAAGGATTACATAATTTATCTATATTCTGGGTCAATCCCCCAACCCAATGTGCTGGGTTTATGTCACAACCCAACACACTGGGTTGTTTTAACCCAGCAATATAGTCTAATTTACCTACCAGTTGGGTCAAGCGCTCAACTCAAGGTGCTGGGTTAGAAGCTCAATCCAAACCCGCTGGGTTGAAGTAACCCAATGCTGTGTTTGGCCAATATTGACCTAGCTCTGGGTTGTCAAAATTACCCAATTTGGGTTATTTTGAACCCAACATCTCTTACAGTAACAATAATTCATTTTGGTAAAATAATATGACTTGCTATATTAGGTATAACAAAAGGTTACCTTTTTAATATTCTAAAATAGATGAAGGAAGGAAACCGCACACTGCTCTTGAAAGTATCACTGATCTGTAATAAGCTTACGTATCAGCCTCAAGGCCTTCGTCAGAGCTTTTGTGATTTTTTTTACATTTGCACCTTTATGTAGACCAAGCCCCACCTACATCCATTCCACACATTGAAGGGGGTTGGAGGCAAAGGAAAAACAAATAAGTGCTACCAAATATAACAATATGCATTTCAAAAATATTACAAAAGTGTATAAATAAGACATATGAAACACGTCTGTAAAACCACAATACATCGTACGAAAAACAGAGTAAGCTTAAATAGGCACATAATTCATGTTCAAATTCACAACAAAACATACATAGCCATTTCATCATTAAGTCCTTTAGGAAATCATTTCTGGAGGGTGAAAATCCCAAAACATTCTCTTTTACTCAGAGTATTATTATCACCTCCCCTGTCTGATATCTTAACTTTCTCTAAGCCACAAAATCTAAAGGTAGAAATGTCATGCTTCAGGTCATTGAAATGTACTGCGACTGGATAATCCCTGACGTTTCTCCTGATGTAACTTTTATGTTCACTAATTCTCTGTTTGAGAGAACGAGAGGTTTTACCGACATAGCAGAGCCCACATGGACATTAAATAATGTAAATAACATGGGTGGTGGAACACGTAGTAATGTCATTTATTTGGAACCGTTTTCCTGTGTGTGGGTGGCAGAGATATTCACACTTCATCATATTGTTGCACTGTGCGCATCCTCTGCATTTATGGCTACCATTTGGTAGAGGGCGTAAAAGAGCCTAGCTGATTTTCTTTTGTGGCTGGCAGTTGGCATGAACCAATTTATTGTGTAAATTGCGTCCTCTCTTATACACAATAAGTGGTGGATTTTTAAATTCAGCAGCAAAGCTGGGTCCGATGATAAAATATGCCAGTGTTTCTTGACCACACCGTCCACTTTTCGCGAGTTCAAAGTATATGTAGTTGTGAACATTACGAAGTGTTCTTTAGTTTAGCGGGTCTTTTTTGTAACAGTTCATCTCGTGTTTTTCCCAATGCCAAATTAAGAGCTTCATCCACACATTGTGGCAAATAGCCTCTTCTTAGAAACCTAATGCGCATCTCCGCTGCTTTTTCTAGATAATCCTCTGTGGAGTGGCATATACAGCGCATTCTGAAAAATTGGCTTCTTGGAAGTCCCCTTTTTAATGGCTCAGGATGGAAACTGTTCCCCTGCAATAGAGTATTTCTGTCTGTTTCTTTTCTATACAGAGTTGTAAACAGGGTTTCGTTTGATTTCTCAATCCACATACTGAGGTAATGAACACGTTGAGTGTCACGTTCAATAGTGAATTGGAGATTGGGGCCAATGTCATTGAGCCGTGCCATAAAATCAGACAGCTCATATGCAAAAAATGTCATCAATATATCGATACCACTTCAGGGCTTTATTCAAAAATAGATTTTCTCTTTTTATTTTTAAGAATTGAGCAAAAAATATAGCAGCACGAGGAAGTTGGGATCCTCTTTTAAATAGTGGCCAGTCAAAACTCTGTTTTCAATGACTGGGCATATAAGAACACATTTCACTAGGCTCTGTAGGCTATGTGCTCTCCAACTGTGTTCCAGGGGTCCTAGGCCTATAGGCTATGTTTGGAGTTATTACAGATTCAGATTTCGAAAACATTAATGTCCTCAGAGAGGCAATTCATTTTGCAGCAGTCATAAAACATATCACATTAAAGAAAATAGGCAGGGTAAGTGCAGTTTCATAGTGCAAGTGCTAAGTGCAATTTGTCCAACATTTTGTTAAATTGAGGAATTGCATTCGGAATAAAAGAGTACTTGGCCCTATTTTTTTTAAACCTTAGGCAGTCTGTACCTGCGGCATGAGGGAAGGAGCTGGAATTCGGGGTGGAATGGACGGGAAGAGTCAACCACTATTTTTTTTCGCCTTTTGGAGGCTTCTGCCCAGGTAAAGTTAACAGTTCTTATTGTTGCTGCCACATGATTTTCCCACAAGTTCTGACTATCTTGCACAACCTATTTTTCTGTGCAACCTTGATATTCCCAAACCAGCAGGTCAAGCAGTAGGACAGAAAGCTCTCAATGAATGATTTATGACAGCTGATGAAACTGAGGAGTCATCTGGCTGGCACTGGCTCCCCATTCTGATTGGCTAGGCCTGGCTCCCAAGTGGGTGGGCCTATGCCCTCCCAGGCCCACCATGGCTGCACCCCTGCTCAGTCATGTGAAATCCATAGATTAGGGCCTAATTCATTCATTTCAATTGACAGATTTCCTTATATGAACTATAACTCAGTACAATCATTGAAATTGTTGCATGTTGCATATATACTGTATTTTTGTTCAGTATAGTAGGTCTAGTCTCCTCAAACTCCACTCTGGACCTCAAAGCCAGTTCCACAACCTTTATTCATTGTTCCCTTCTAATCAGATTCTGATTTAGACCTGGGAGACCAGGTGTGTGCAAAGAATTATCCGGTAGAAGAGATGACCAGCAGGCTCTGGACCTCGTAGGGTAAGAGTTGAATGCCCCAGGTTTAGCCTATAGAAAGCTGATGGGATCCTCTAGTGTCTGTGATGGATCCACTCTCACGTACACACGCACACACACACACACACACACACACACACACACACACACACGTGTGTGCTCAATTACTAATAATGATTAGCAGGACAATGTTTCTTCTCTCTCTCTTTCTCCCTCCCTGTCCCCTACATTACTGATAATAGAGCCATCAAAGGGAGTCTGTGTGGAGATACACTACCAGTCAACAATTTTAGAACACATACTCATTCAAGGGTTTTTCTTTTTCTTTATTTGTACTCTTTTCTACATTGTACAATAATAGTGAAGTAATTAAAACTATGAAATAACACATGGAATCATGTAGTTACCAAAAAAGTGCTAAACAAAAAGATTTTCAAATAGCCACCCTTTGCCTTGATGACAGTTTTGCACACGCTTGGCATTCTCTCAACCATCTTCACCTGGAATGCATTTCCAACAGTCCCACATATGCTGACCACTTGTTGCCTGCTTTCCCTTCACTCTGCGGTCCGACTCATCCCATACATCTCAATTTGTGGAGACCAGGTCATCTGATGCAGCACAACATCACTCTCCTACTTGGTAAAATAGCGATTACAGAGCCTGGAGGTGTGTTGGGTTATCGTCCTGTTGAAAAACAAATGATAGTCCAAGAATGCCCAAACCAGATGGGTTTTTATATACATATGTATGTATGTATGTATATATATATATATATATATATATATATATGTCGTGGTTCCCGAGTGGCACAGCGTTCTAAGGCACTGCGTCTCGGTGCAAGAGGCTTTAGGCTTGATTACCAACAACGACGAGACGGCCTACAGGGAGGAGGTGAGGGCCCTCGGAGTGTGGTGTCAGGAAAATAACCTCACACTCAACGTCAACAAAACTAAGGAGATGATTGTGGACTTCAGGAAACAGCAGAGGGAACACCCCCTATCCACATCGATGGAACAGTAGTGGAGAGGGTAGCAAGTTTTAAGTTCCTCGGCATACACATCACAGACAAACTGAATTGGTCCACTCACACAGACAGCATCGTGAGGAAGGCGCAGCAGCGCCTCTTCAACCTCAGGAGGCTGAAGAAACTCGGCTTGTCACCAAAAGCACTCACAAACTTCTACAGATGCACAATCGAGAGCATCCTGGCGGGCTGTATCACCGCCTGGTATGGCAACTGCACCGCCCTCAACCGTAAGGCTCTCCAGAGGGTAGTGAGGTCTGCACAACGCATCACCGGGGGCAAACTACCTGCCCTCCAGGACACCTACACCACCCGATGCTACAGGAAGGCCATAAAGATCATCAAGGACATCAACCACCCGAGCCACTGCCTGTTCACCCCGCTGTCATCCAGAAGGCGAGGTCAGTACAGGTGCATCAAAGCTGGGACCGAGAGACTGAAAAACAGCTTCTTTCTCAAGGCCATCAGACTGTTAAACAGCCACCACTAACATTGAGTGGCTACTGCCAACACACTGTCAATGACACTGACTCTACTCCAGCCACTTTAATAATGGGAATTGATGGGAAATGATGTAAATATATCACTAGCCACTTTAAACAATGCTACCTTATATAATGTTACTTACCCTACATTATTCATCTCATATGCATACGTAGATACTGTACTCTATATCATCGACTGCACCCTTATGTAATACATGTATCACTAGCCACTTTAACTATGCCACTTGGTTTACATACTCATCTCATATGTATATACTGTACTCGATATCATCTACTGTATCTTGCCTATGCTGCTCTGTACCATCACTCATTCATATATCCTTATGTATATATTCTTTATCCCCTTACACTGTGTATAAGACAGTAGTTTTTTGGAATTGTTAGTTAGATTACTTGTTCGTTATTACTGCATTGTCGGAACTAGAAGCACAAGCATTTTGCTACACTCGCATTAACATCTGCTAACCATGTGTATGTGATAAATAAAATTTGATTTGATTTGATTTACTACAGTCCCTGGTTCGAATTCAGGCTGTATCACATCCGACCGTGATTGTGAGTGCCATAGGTCTGCGCACAATTGGCCCTGCGTCATCTGGGGTAGGCCTTCATTGCAAATAAGAATGTGTTCTTACCTGACTTGCGTAATTAAATCAAATCAAATTTTGTTGGTCACATACATTGGGTCGCAGATGTTAATGTGAGTGTAGTGAAATGCTTGTTCTTCTAGTTCCAACAGTGCAATAATATCTAACAATTCCCCAACAACTACCTAATACACGGAAATCTAAAGGGGTGAATGAGAATATGTACATATAAGTATATGGATGAGCGATGGCTGAGCGGCATAGGCAAGGTGCAGTAGATGGTTTAAAATACAGTATATACTATACATGTGATATGTAAGGTATGTTATTAAAGTCACATTATTTAAAGTGGCATTGTTTAAGACTAGTGATCCATTAATTAGTGTCCAGTGATCAGGTCTCAGTGTAGGCAGCAGCCTATCTGAGTTATTGATGGCTATTTAACAGTCTGATGGCCTTGAGATGGAAGCTGTTTTTCAATCTCTCAGTCCCAGCTTTGATGCACCTGTACTGACCTCACCTTCTGGATGATAGAGGTGTGAAAAGGCAGTGGCTTGGGTGGTTGTTGTCCTTGATGATCTTTTTGGACTTCCTGTGCCATTGGGTGCTGTAGGTGTCATGGAGGGCAGGTGATGCGTTGTGCAGACAGCACCACCCTCTGGAGACTGTGTTTGGGTAATCCAAAAGTTACGTTACTGATTACAATTTTGGACAGGTAATTAGTAACTGTAACGGATTACATTTAGAAAGTAACCTACCGAACCCTGGATGTGGTCCATGCTCTGGTAGCTAGGCTCCAGCCAATTTAAAGAGCAATTAGTCTCTCCATGCCACCAGGGTCAGACAGCAGAGAGAGCGAGAGAGTGCGCGAGAGAAAGCGAGCGATACTAAGCGGACTAATGATATAGAACTGGGGAAAGGGTTTCCATGCTTTTTGGTCAGGAGTTCTCTTAAGCTATATTTTCTCTGATTATATTATCCAGAGATACTGAATGCATTTGTATCTAATTGACTTAACCCTGGCTTGGCTGTGCACTGCTACCAGTGTGTGACAGGAGAGTGCATGGACTGTAATGTAGTCTAAACACTATTCTATGCTTTGAATTGTGGGTGGGATAATAAGCGGAGCGAATGGAAAGGCTTCAAACACATGGATGACACGTGTTTGATGTATGTGATACCATTCCACCTATTCCACTCCAGGCATCAGCACGAGCCGGTTCTCCTCAATTAAGGTACCACTAAACTTCTGTGGTTTCGGTTCCACTAGAGAGAGTCCATCAAAAGTTATGCCACTGAAGGACTGTATGTTATTCATAATGAGGGATGCCTTTTGACTTTTTCCTTTACCCTAAATAATAATTAAAACATCAAGTGGATAGCAGAGAACATGCCAACCGATTACCCTTACTCCTAGGACAGAACAGAGACTTACAGTGCATTTGGAAAGTACTCAGACTCCTTGACTTTTTCCACATTTTGTTATGCTACAGCCTTATTCTAAAATTTATTAAATTGTTTTTTTCCCCCCTCATCAACCTACACACAGTACCGCATAATGACAAAGCAAAAACAGGTTTTTATACATCTTTTGCAAATGTATAAAAAAACATTAAAAAAATGGACAGCCAGTATTCAGACCCTTTAACACTTTGTTCGCACCTTCGGGAGCGATTACAGCCTTGAGTCTTCTTGGGAATGATGCTACAAGCCTGGCACATCTGTATTTGGGGAGTTTCTCCCATTCTTCTCTGCAGATCCTCTCAAGCTCTGTCAGGTTGGATGGGGAGCATCGTTGCACAGCTATTTTCAGGTCTCTCCAGAGATGTTCGACCGGGTTCAAGGCCAGTCTCTGGCTGGGCCACCCAAGGACATTCAGAAACTTGTCTTGAAACCACTCATTATCTTGGCTGTGTGCTTAGGGTTGCCCCAGTCTGAGGTCCTGAGCACTCTGGAGCAGGTTTTCATCAGGGACCTCTCTGTACTTTGCTCTGTTCATCTTTCCCTTGATCCTGACTAGTCTGCCTGCCACCGAAAAACATCCCCACAGCATGATGCTGCCACTACCATGCTTCACCGTAGGAATGGTGTTAGGTTTCCTCCAGATGTGATGCTTGGCATTCAGGCCAAAGAATTCAGTCTTGGTTTCATCAAACCAGAGAATCTTGTTTCTCATGGTATGAGAGTCCTTTAGGTGCATTTTCGGAAACTCCAAGCGAGCTGTCATGTGTATTTTACTTAGGAGTGGCTTCTGTCTGGCTAGCCTATATTATAAACTGGGTAGTTGGAGCCCTGAATGCTGATTGGTTGACAGCCGGGGTATTTCAGTCCGTATACCACAGGTATGACAAAACATTTATTTTTACTACTCTAATTACTTTGGTAACCAGTTTATAATAGCAATAAGGCACCTCGGATGTTTGTAGTATATTGCCAATATACCACGGCTAAGGGCTGTAAACCAGGCGCTCTGCGTTGCGTCGTGCATAAGAACATCCCTTAGCTGTGGTATATTGGCCATATTCCACACCCCCTCGGGCCTTATTGCTTTAAGTATAGGCAATGGATCAGTTGATTGAGACCACACTAGGCTCAGCAGAGAATCAAGGATGAGGGGCACCTTCGGGCACACATTGAAATATTATAAGCTACTCATTCTCAAAGCTTGAGCAATATGACATTTAATCCATTTCAAATTACATGACCCTCCCCTGGACTAAATAAAAAAATATTAAACCCTCCCCCTGATTGAAATTGAATAAAAGCATGACCCTGCCCAATTTTACTCCATGCAACAACTGTGTCAACTTCGACAACTCGCTAATTCAGAGGACAATGAAGATGTTTCCTGATATAGAAGCACGCTTTGCTTAACTTTTTATGGCTGCAGGGGCAGTATTGAGTAGCTTGGATGAAAAGGTGCCCAGAGTAAACGGCCTGCTCTTCAGTCATAGTTGCTAATATATGGATATTATTATTAGTATTGGATAGAAAACACTCTGAAGTTTCTTAAACAGTTTGAATTATGTCTGTGAGTATAACAGAACTCATATGGCAGGCAAAAACCTGAGAAGTTCCACTTCCTGTTTGGATTTTTTCTTAGGCTGGTAGATTTTCAAACAAGCTCCCATTGAAATTACAGCGAGATATGGATGAGTTTTAACTTCCTACTGCTTCCACTAGATGTCAACAGTCAATAGAACTTTGTCTGATGACGCTAATGTGAAGGGGGGCCGAAGGAGACAAGAATGAGTAACCACTGCCATGAGGTGACCATGAGGCGATTACGCACGTTCACGTGAGAGGCAGCTCCGTTCCATCGCTCATTTGAAGTCAATGTAATTCTCCGGTTGGAAAGTTATTCAAGATGTATGTTAATAACATTCTTAAGATTGACTCAATATATCGTTTGACATGTTTCTACTGACTGTTACGGAACTTTTTGACATTTCGTCACGTTATAGTGGACACGCTATGTGACTTTGGAATTGTTTACCAAACGCGCTAAACAAAGTACTTAATTGGACATAAATAACGGACATTATTGAACAAATCAAGCATTTATTGGGGACCTGGGATTCCTAGGACTGCATTCTGATGAAGTTCATTGAAGGTAAGGAAACATTTATCATGTATTTTCTGGTTTCTGTTGACTCAAACATGGCGGCTAATTTCTCTTTTGTTCTGAGCGCCGTTTCAGATTATTGCATGGGTTTCTTTTTCCATGATTTAAAAAAAAATAATCGGACACAGCGGTTGCATTAAGGAGAGGTATATCTATAATTCCATGTGTATAACTTGTATTATCATCTACATTTATGATTCATTTTATCTCTATATGTGCTTTTTCTCTCTCTCTCTTTGGCTGGTAAAATTGGCTGTGTATTTTAGTGCGTTGTGGTGAGCTAACATAATCGTTTGTGGTGCTTTCCCCGTAAATCCTATTTGAAATCGGACATTGTGGTGGGATTAACAACAAGACTACCTTGAAAACGATATAAGATACATGTATGTTCGAGGAATTTTAATTATGAGATTTTTGTTATTTTGAATATGGCGCCCTTTACTATCACTGGTTGTTGTTATATCGCTCCCGGTAACGGAGCCATAACAAGTTAACTGCTTTGCTTTTAGCCTCAACACCATGGTTATAAGGATTGGTAACTAAACCTAATAAGCCGTATAGTTCTGCTCTAGTGCTGTGTACTGGTGGTTGATGTTGTTGATTATAGGTTCAGACCCGTATAGACCAGTATAATAGCCATAATGTAGAAGTACTGTAGATCCTAGAAAGCATTTCTATGTGAGCGATGCACATCACATATTGAAAAGTAGTGGATATACACAATTGTTAGTTTCTAATTTTCAGCATAAAAACTCAACGGACACTATGAAAGCTTAACCAAGTTTATTCTTCGAGGATCAATACAGCTGCATTAGACAAAAACCTTTTCACACAAGCACTGATATTTAACCCTTGCTCATAGGCTGAGTCTCCTCCTACATATCTGTACAAACATTGTATCTTCACTGCTAGGCAGGACACTAAGTGATACGGGCCATAAACTTTTATTTCTTCGTTAGCGTGACCTGATCTCAACCCTCCCTTCATCACTAATCCATTGCTCTCTCCCCTTATCAATGCCTGCCACATGTGATTGCTTTCCCTACACTCAGTACATTCCAAGCTTAATTACCCCCCATATACGTTCCTCCTACAGATAGCCATTAACTTCTGGTGTAGACCCTCTAAACCTAAGCACTCTCTCAGTGACATGAATAAGTATATTTCATATTCTCAGAACCCAACACTATATAGAGAAGTTAACGTTAATGGATTCAGCTATTTCAGCCACGCCCGTTGCTAACCGGTGTATAAAATCGAACACACAGCCATGCAATCTCCATAAAACAAACAAGTGTGCTGAAGCGCGTAACGCGTCTGTCCTCGGTTGCAACACTCACTACAGAGTTCCAAACTGCCTGTAGAATCAACTTCAGCACAAGTACTGTTTGTCGGGAGCTTCATGAAATGGGTTTCCATGGTTGAGCAGCACACACAAGCTTAAGATCACGATGCGCAATGCAAAGTGTCGGCTGGACAGGTGTAAAACTCACCACCATTGGACTCTGGTGCAGTAGAAAAGTGTTCTCTGGAGTGATGAACCACAATTCACCATCTGGCAGTCCGACGGACAAATCTGTTGTCGTGGAACTTCTTACACAGGGACACTCGAAGTCAATCTTAAATGAATCATTCTTTATATGTCAGCATGCTTGAGAGGTTCCAACTAACTCAATAGACCATAGTACACATGTCAATCAGGAGCTCTGCCTGGGCATTCCCAGAAGTTGTCTTATATACGGCTATACACAGACAAGTTATATTTGCATGATTTAGGATAATTCATTAATCATTACCATTTTGTTTCATTCATGTGACCGACCAATACTGGTTCATAACATGTGACAGACCTATACTTCACGAGGCTTCTTCTCTCTAAGCTGAGACCTTGAAACTGAGATATCTTTCATTCTTAAAAACAAGGTCCAGGCATTCAGCCAAATTGCCTGGGTGTACTGCCAAATTGCAGCTACTGGTAGTGAGGATTCGTTCAGTCAGCCACTTGCATGAACACAGAAATTGGATTATAGAAAAGCACATGAATAGAACACAAAAATGAGTTATAAGAAAAGCACAAACATAAAAATGCACATTACATTGTGTTTGGCGGATGCCAGGAAAACGCTACCTGCCCGAATGCATAGTGCCAACTATAAAGTTTGGTGGAGGAGGAATAATGGTCTGGGGCTGTTTTCATGGTTCGGGCTGGGCCCCTTAGTTCCAGGGAAGGGAAATATTATCTCTATATATCATACAGTGACATTCTAGACAATTCTGTGCTTCAAACTTTGTGGCAACAGTTTGAGGAAGGCCATTTCCTGTTTCAGCATGACAATGCCTCTGTGCAAAAAGCGAGGTCCATACAGGATTTTTTTTGAGTGGAGTGGAGGCTGGGGAAATGTGACGTCCTAACCTTTAGTCACTAAGAGCAAGACCGGGGCAGGTCTGGCAATGTGTCCTTGAGCAAGGCACATAACTCGAATTGCTCCTGTAAGTGGCTCTGGATAAGACTAAAATGTAAATGAGTGCGGACTAGTAACCGAAACGTTGCTAGATGGAATCCCTAAGCGGACAAGGTAAAAAACCTGTTGTTCTGCCCCTGAACAAGGCAGTTAACCCACTGTTCCTAGTCCGTCATTGTAAATAAGAATTTGTTTTTTTCTGACTTGTCTAGACTTGCCTAAACACCATTAGTTCTAATACAGTAATTGTGCTAATATTTGTTTGAATAATGCAGCTATATCATGCTGCCTCTTTTGTGTACATTAAAGCTCTATACTTGAGTCAACCGTTTCCTTGGTGCACTCTCCAGAGACGTTAGATCGGGTTCAAGTCCGGGCTCTGGCAGGGCCACTCAAGGACATTCAGAGACTTCTCCCAAAGTCACACCTGCGTTGTCTTGGCTGTGTGCTTAGGGTTGTTGTCCTGTTGGAAGGTGAACCTTTGCCCCAGTATTAGGTCCTGAGCACTCTGGAGCAGGTTTTCATCAAGGATCGCTTGTACTTTGCTCCATCTCAAAAAATGTATAAACCTGTTTTCACTTTGTCAATATGGGGTATTGTGTAGAGCTTGAGGAGAATTTGTATTTATTTAATCCATTTTGGAATAAGGCTGTAACATAACATAATGTGAAAAAAGGGAAGGGGTCAGAATACTTTCTGAATGCACTGTATGTGTGTTTGTATTTGTAAAACTGGGATCCCCATTCTCTCTTCCTGGGGTCCAAACACAGCACTTACATTACATATAAAACAAAAGATAAAACATTACGTAATCTAACATCTATTACACCACTACATGTCATCAATACAAAATGTATAATACCACCATAAAACAATATTACACTGTACGTGCGTGTAGAGTGCGTGTGCTAGTGCTTGTGTGCACATGCCTGTGTCTCGTTGTGTGTCTCCTCACAGTCCCCACTATTCCATAAGGTGTATTTTTTACCTTTTTTTATATACGTATCTGATTCTACTGCTTATATCAGTTACCTGATGTGGAATAGAGTTCCATCTAGTCATTGCTCTATGCAGTACTTGTGCGCCTCCCATAGTCTGTTCTGGACTCTACAGGCCTGAGGGCACACACTTTCTAGTAGGCTTAAATTTAAGATGTGTATGATGCCACATGAAGCCTTCACTCTCCTCCACAAGAGCCCTTGTCCAAGTACAGTCATAGGCATGATCTGTGTCCCAAATGACACCCCATTCTTTGTACAGTGCACTACTTTTGACCAGGGCCATATGGGACCCATACATTAACACTTTTGTGACAAAGACGATACGTTTTGTCAACATTTTATGAGACCACTTCTCCTCCATTCTTCTCCTGCAACCATTGCTGGGATCACGAGTGGCGCAGCGGTCTAAGGCACTGTATCTTAGTGCAGGAGGCGTCACTACAGTCCCTGGTTCGATGATTGGGATAGGACTGCACACAATTGGGGCAGTGTCATCCAGGTTTGGCCGGGATAGGCTGTCATTGTAAATAAGAATTTGTTCTTTACTGACTTGCCTAATTAAATAAAGGTTACATTTAAAAAATAAAAATTCAAAGGCTGGCCCTTGCCTGTCACCGCAATGCACAGAAGTGATGACACACACACAGCAAATTGACCAGTTTTAACTGGAGTTGATTTTTCAGTGTAACATTTCTAGTGTTGATTCAGGATTTCAATGAACTCTGAAAGAGTTAAATTAATACACAGTGATGTAAAAGATCCCACAGTGTATGTGTTAAAAGGTCCTGCACAGTCATCCTGATTCCCATGTAAAATAGCCTTTTGAGTGACAGAAACATCACCAATAATATTTGTTCCTGTATAAAATGCTCAGAATTTGAGAAATGGGGGGGGCTTTGGCTGAGAGTTTCCTTTTGTGAGGGTGGAGACTTGCAAACCACCCAATTTCTAACACATACAGACCCAGATGTTAATTACGCAAGATTTGACTTCTGGATTAACCAACTGTTCCAGTTTAGTTGCTTTGTGTAGTCTGATGTCTTAGCCTTCCCAACCCTGGCAGTAATTCTGAATGTTGGATATCTGTCTGGATTTGAATACGAATTAAAGATCCCTTTGCAAGCCAGCATTTGACTTGGAGTCCTGACGTGGCCTGTAAACCATTAGTTTCAGGCAACTGTAAAACGAGGTCAGGGTAAAACTAGGCCCTCAAAATAATTGTATTGTCTTAAATAATTACATTTTAGTCATAACATATTCACTTAGGATCTCACTTGGTAAAGGCTAGAGAATTGAAAATGAATGAATGCAACACCCATGACTGTAGTGACAGACATTTACTCGAAAGGCAAGGCACACTGGGAAATATGCAAATAAGAATTAACACTGAAAAGTGTGGAACTGTAAAGACACTGGAACAGTGCTACACGTAACACTCTCAGTGTTGTTTCAGCACTGGAAAATTTCCTGTGCGCACATACACACATGCATACACAAACCTGTCACCGTGACCGCTCCTCTAACAACCAAGCCATAATGTGATTCTTGCCCATTCTTCTTCATCATTGTCAATACCACCAAGTAAACTTTAATTTAGCAGGCCTCGCGCTTAGACACCCTGTAATATATTTCAATAAAGCGAATATAATAATATTTCAGCATTCTGTAATTCCATTTACTGCCTGTCAGATCAAATTGATACCCAGGCTAAGAGAGAGAGAGAGAGAGAGCTGTGGTGGATGTTGATGTTCTGTCATCGTACCAAGGTGGAGCTACGATCATTAACAGCTCTTACACACACACACACACACACACACACACACACACCACACAGGTGGGGCGGCGGGGGTTACACGTGTCACACACACGCATACACGTTTGGTCTCAATCACATACATTTACCCACAAAAACACATACTCAAATACACATCCACATTAGTGATGCGTGGGTTGACTCACACTACCGTTCAAAAGTTTGGGGTCACTTAGAAATGTACTTATTTTTTGTCCATTAAAATACCATCAAATTGCTCAGAAATATTGTGTAGACATAGTTAATGTTGTAAATTACTACTGTAGCTGGAAACGGCAGATTTTTTATGGAATATCTACATAGGCGTAGAGAGGCCCATTATCAGAAACCACCACTCCTGTGTTCCAATGGCACGTTGTGCTAGCTAATCCAAGTTTATCATTTTCAAAGGCCAATTGAGCATTAGAAAACCCTTTTGCACAGCTGAAAACTGTCGTGCTGATTAAAAAAAGCAATACAATTGGCCTTCTTTAGACTAGTTGAGTATCTGGAGCATCAGCATCAGGGTTCGAATAACAGACTCAAAATGGCCAGAAACAAATAATTATCTTCTAAAACTCATCAGTCTATTCTTGTTCTGAGAACGGAAGGCTATTCCATGCGAGAAATTGCCAAGAAACTGAAGATCTCATACAACGCTGTGTACTACTCGGACAAGTACATTAGAGTGTCTAGTTTGAGAAACAGATGCCTCAACTGGCAGCTTCATTAAATAGTACCCGCAAAACACCAGTCTCAACGTCAACAGTGAGGAGGCGACTCCGAGATGCTAGCCTTCTAAGCAGAGTTGCAAAGAAAAAGCCATGTCTCAGACTGGCCAATAAAAATAAAAGATTAAGAACGGCAAAAGAACACAGACACTGGATAGAGGAACTCTGCCTAGCAGGCCAGCATCCCGGAGTCGCCTCTTCACTGTTGACGTTGAGACTGAATTATCCGTTCTAGTAATTCTATTTCTATGATGGAAACAGCCACTAATTACTAACAGCCATATTGTCTCTCTTCAGGATGAGGGGGAGATCATTTTGTTTCATCCGTCCTTTTGGGAAATGAATTCATTTTACTAAAGTGACTTAGTAATTACAGTCACATCAAGGTTAATTGGCAAATCTGTATTGCCATGATGACGTCCTTGTCACAAATCCCCATGCAATCTGTTCTATAAACACCAAGCCAGCAGACCTGGGTTCAACTCGTAGTTGAAATCTTTTGAATACTTTGAGCATTTGCTTTTGCCTGCCTGGAGTACTAGATGGGCGGTTGTTTACACTTTTTGGACTATTCTATTGCTTCCATTTCGCATGGCAAGCTCAATCAAACAGATTACAAAGTTGTTCTGGCTGTGAAGGTAAAGGAATAAAATGTCCTTCCTTCATTTTCAAAACCTCCCACAATGACTCTCCCCATGTAAAGTCTATTTAACTCCTGAGAGTCAACTTCTTGCTCAAAGCCATGAGCAAGTGCCTGTGATGTTTAGCCTCCTTATAAGGCTGTTCTGAAAACTCTGGCTGTAGTGTCAATTTATTTTTGCTTTTTTTGTGTTAACCTGGGTGTCCTCTTAAGCCTTGTCTACAAGGCTTGCTGCCACTAAATGCGCCTTGGTTCAGGGATGTTCAAAAGCCTTTTTTCTCTTTGTCATTTTCTTTTTTTTTTGCATCTGATGCATAGGATGATAATTTACTGTCCATTTCCTCCAGTCGTTTCTAGACCCAAGCTCCCTTCCTATTGCATGTTGTACAGCCCAACTTTGAATTCTGCATGACAAGCCAGGGGTTATACGTTTGCTTGTTCTTTAAACTGCAAATTGTACCTGCTCCGACCACTTCGTCAGTGGATGCACTGCCCCCCTCTCCCAGATTCCCCATCAGGAACAGTTTTCCCTCACACCTCTTCACCTGCACTGACAGTTATCTGGCTCATTCTGGGTTCGATTCAACATCTTCCTCTGGATTTTTGGATTTGTCAAACTTGATTGCCCTTTCTTATGCATTTTTTTGTTTGGCTTTCTCACGATACAAATTCAGTGATTACGTACAGTGGTTCCTCCTTTAAAAGTTGCGTCATACTGCATTATTTCTGTAAATCAGTGATATTTATTCCCATATTAATTCGTTATGGATCCATACCTAAATCAACATCTGCAATTTGAAAGAGTATTTTATATAATTATTTTATTAATGAAATGTGTTTATTTCTTTATTAGGCTAATGATGATAAATACAATCCACCTATGTCTAATCAAGTCTCCGTATAAATGCACCTGCACTGTGATAGTCTCAGAGGTCCGTTAAAAGCGCAGAGAGCATCATGAAGAACAAGGAACACACCAGGCAGGTCCGAGATACTGTTGTGAAGAAGTTTAAAGCCGGATTTGGATACAAAAAGATTTCCCAAGCTTTAAACATCCCAAGGAGCACTGTGCTAATAATATTGAAATGGAAGGAGTATCAGACCACTGCAAATCTACCAAGACCTGGCCGTCCCTCTAAACTTTCAGCTCATACAAGGAGAAGACTGATCAGAGATGCAGCCAAGAGGCCCATGATCACTCTGGATGAACTGCAGAGATCTACAGCTGAGGTGGGAGACATCGAGAGACTGTATTTTTATATATTGCATATATTGTTGCCAGAATGGCCTAAAACAATATATGCATAACAAACCAACTAAATGGGGTTGCAAACTGTTTGTTTTGGCTGATTCTGTGTGTCCATACACATGCAATTTTTTTGTTTATGAGGGGAAGAGCAGTTTTGCAACCGGTAAGGGACTTAGCTATGACTCCGTTATGCAGTTATTAGATTTTCAACTGCTGGGGAAGGGCTACAAACCATTTGTGGACATCTTCTACACAAGCCCTACCCTGTTTGCAGACCTGAGGAAGCGGGATGTGTGGGCTTGTGGCACCATTCGGACCAACAGTGTGGGCTTTCCGAAAACAAAGGAGAATGACATGCCTGAGCGGGGTACCATGAGATGGATTCACCAAGATGGCCTGCTCTTTGTGAAGTGGATGGATACCAGAGAGCTGGTCATGTGCTCCAGTATCCACAAGTCCTTCAGTGGAGATCACGTCGTCAGGCGCGTGAAGGGTGCTACTGGGGCATGGACCACCAAAATTTCCCCATTCCTGCAGCTATCAAGAACTACAACAAGGGCATGGGAGGTGTGGACCTGTCAGATGCACCGATTGGCTACTACAATGTTCTCCACAAGACAATGAAATGGTACAAGACATTTTTCTATCATTTCATTGACATTTGTAACGGTTTTGACTTGAGGTTATTATTTATAGGGGTGCCAGGTAGGTTGTGCCTACCAGAGAAAACATTGGTTTCTCCTTTTAGTTTGGGTGGGAATGAGTCCCATCTGGTCCGTCAAGTCTACACCAATACAAAGGACTTATGTAAAAGTCAGGATGGAAATAAACTTTTCATAAACCCTTAAAACATTGGAAAGAACTTCAAAAACAACTATATTCTTTTGCGTGGGTTGTATTAGCAACAACAATGATTACACACATATAATAATATCACAATGAGTTCTGGTTCCTCCAGAAATGTCCTGTACCTCGGGCCTAAAAAGAGTCCAGCCCGGTAAAGGAGTTCAGTGAACTCAAGTGACTTTTGTCACCCAATGTTTGTCCGTTCATTCCGTGTAGCGTAAACCCAGTATTAAACATACAATCAATATAACAATTATTTTACCACAGAACTTTAAAGCGTACAACTCTTACTAAGTCCTCAACTACAACTAACTACATAAATCAAAGTATACATCGCATCAAAACAAATGAAATACCGTATACAAAAAGGTGGTAGTCAGTCGGTCAGTCAGACAATCCAATCCGCCAATAGATCTCCAGCGGAGAAAGGCCACGAAGAAATGTGGTCCACGGACGCAAAGAGTGGATCCGATCCTGGGTAAACTCTCTTAGGCTACAAAACACACGTTTAACGGCAACAAAACAAACGGAATAGAGAAGCTTCGGCACTGAGCGTTGAACACATCCTCATTCACGTCTCCATCACAACCCCCTTTTGCGCAGCTGATGCTGGCTATTTAATTGGGAATTAAAGGGAAAGCGCCCTATTGGAAGGAGCTGCACTGAGACGGTTCAGAATAATTCAGGGCCGTCACACATTGCTGTGGTGAATTCCTTCATCCTCCAGAAGGAATTGGCTAAGAGCTGTGGACAGCCACACATCTCACAGCTAGCCTTCCGAGAGCTGCTCATCCAGGAGCTTGCTTGCTACAGCAAGTCTACTGCAGCACCTTCTGCCCCCTCTACCTCTGCCCCCTCTACCTCTGTCCCTTCTGCTCCAAACAGTGGTGTTCACCTGCCCAGATTAATCTCTGCAGGCATGAATGTGCCTCAGGGCAAAAAGGTCACAGTGGGGAGGCGTCGATGTGCACTTTGTCACAGGAAATGCCCCATCACCTGCACCACCTGTTCAGTAGTAACCCTCTGCTTTACAGCAGAAAGAGACTGCTATTGGGCATGGCATCAGAAGCACAATGTTGTGTAGAGGACGAGGGTCTTCACAATATTGTACATTATACAGTGAACCTGTTGTTATTTTACATTTTTCACACTTTCATATATTTTTATTTTTTATTTTTTTTGGGGGGGTGCGTTAGAATTGCATTTGAGTATTTTGTACATAGCATTTACTTCAAAATGTATCCTTGTACCATTTCGGCCGCTTGGGTACATTTGGGCAACTTGTGTGGGAAACCTGGGTGACTACATGCTCAATGTCATGTAGCTCACTCATTCCTGAAGATATCTTTCTGAAACTTTTTTCAAATACTGTTGCCATCTTATGTTCTTCATTCAAACCATTCCCAGCATCCTATCTGTATGTTTGGATGTTCTTGTTCAGTTGAAAGATGCAGCAACAATAAAAACAGAAAACGTATGTTTATTTCCTTGTATTTTCTTCTACCAGATCTATGGTGTTATATAACGTTATATAACGTTTCTCCTACATTCAATTCCCAATTCCACAAACTTCAAACGATACCAAGAATATGCATATCCTTGCTTCTGGGCCTGAGCTACAGACAGTTAGAATTGGGAATATCTTCAGGCGGAAATTGAGAGAACACTTGTATCTTTTATCAATGTTTATTATGAGTATTTCTGCAAAATCACCAGATGTTGTGGAATCAAAACATTACTGCACGTAAGGCGCCAATGTAAACTGAGATTTCTGGATATAAATATGCACATTATCGAACAAAACATTAATGTACTGTGTAACATGATGTCCTATGAGTGTCATCTGATGAAGATCATCAAAGGCTAGTGATTAATTGAATCTATATTTCTTCTTTTTGTGACTCCTATCTATGGCTAGAAAAATGGCTGTGTGTTATTTTGACTTGGCTATGACCTAACATAATCATACGTTGTGCTTTCGCTGTAAAGCATTTTTGAAATCGGACACGATGGGCAGATTAACAAGATGTTTATCTTTCATTTGCTGTATTGGCTTGTTAATGTGTGAAAGTTACATATTTCTAGAAAATATTTTAAATTTTGCGCACTGCCTTTTCACAATTATATTGTGCTGGATGCTGATAAGGGAAACTTTCTGAATGATCAGAGAAATAATAGTCAAAGCTTTTCATTTAGGCTATTTACAGAAAAATTATGTCCTGGATGCTTTGCTAGATATACAGTACCAGTCAAAAGTTTGGACACATCTATTCATTCAATATTTTTATTTATTTTTTATTATTTTCTTCATTGTAGAATAATAGTGAAGACATCAAAAATATGAATTAACACATATGGAATCATTAAGGGACCAACAAGGTGTTAAACAAATACAAAATATACAAAATATTGTATATAAATGCTTGAATTTCTGCCTGACTGACATGCCCAAAGTATGTTCTTAAATACAAGTAAAACTAAATGCATGCTCTTGAACCGATCGCTACCTGCACCTGCCCGCCTGTCCAACATCGCTACTCTGGACGGCTCTGACTTAGAATACGTGGACAACTACAAATACTTAGGTGTCTGGTTAGACTGTAAACTCTCCTTCCAGACCCATATCAAACATCTCCAATCCAAAGTTAAATCTAGAATTGGCTTCCTATTTCGCAACAAAGCATCCTTCACTCATGCTGCCAAACATACCCTTGTAAAACTGACCATCCTACCAATCCTCAACTTCGGCGATGTCATTTACAAAATAGCCTCCAATACCCTACTCAACAAATTGGATGCAGTCTATCACAGTGCAATCCGTTTTGTCACCAATGCCCCATATACTACCCACCATTGCGACCTGTACGCTCTCGTTGGCTGGCCCTCGCTTAATACTCGTCGCCAAATCCACTGGCTCCATGTCATCTACAAGACCCTGCTAGGTAAAGTCCCCCCTTATCTCAGCTCGCTGGTCACCATAGCATCTCCCACCTGTAGCACACACTCCAGCAGGTATATCTCTCTAGTCACCCCCAAAACCAATTCTTTCTTTGGCCGCCTCTCCTTCCAGTTCTCTGCTGCCAATGACTGGAACGAACAACAAAAATCTCTGAAACTGGTAACACGTATCTCCCTCACTAGCTTTAAGCACCAACTGTCAGAGCAGCTCACAGATTACTGCACCTGTACATAGCCCACCTATAATTTAGCCCAAACAACTACCTCTTTCCCTACTGTATTTAATTAATTTATTTATTTTGCTCCTTAGCACCCATTATTTTTATTTCTACTTTGCACATTCTTCCATTGCAAATCTACCATTCCAGTGTTTTACTTGCTATATTGTATTTACTTTGTCACCATGGCCTTTTTTTTGCCTTTACCTCCCTTATCTCACCTCATTTGCTCACATCGTATATACAGTGCCTTGCGAAAGTATTCGGCCCCCTTGAACTTTGCGACCTTTTGCCACATTTCAGGCTTCAAACAAAGATATAAAACTGTATTTTTTTGTGAAGAATCAACAACAAGTGTGACACAATCATGAAGTGGAACGACATTTATTGGATATTTCAAACATTTTTAACAAATCAAAAACTGAAAAATTGGGCGTGCAAAATTAATCAGCCCCCTTAAATTAATACTTTGTAGCGCCACCTTTTGCTGCGATTACAGCTGTAAGTCACTTGGGGTATGTCTCTATCAGTTTTGCACATCGAGAGACTGACATTTTTTCCCATTCCTCCTTGCAAAACAGCTCGAGCTCAGTAAGGTTGGATGGAGAGCATTTGTGAACAGCAGTTTTCAGTTCTTTCCACAGATTCTCGATTGGATTCAGGTCTGGACTTTGACTTGGCCATTCTAACACCTGGATATGTTTATTTTTGAACCATTCCATTGTAGATTTTGCTTTATTTTTTGGATCATTGTCTTGTTGGAAAACAAATCTCCGTCCCAGTCTCAGGTCTTTTGCAGACTCCAGGTTTTCTTCCAGAATGGTCCTGTATTTGGCTCCATCCATCTTCCCATCAATTTTAACCATCTTCCCTGTCCCTGCTGAAGAAAAGCAGGCCCAAACCATGATGCTGCCACCACCATGTTTGACAGTGGGGATGGCGTGTTCAGGGTGATGAGCTGTGTTGCTTTTACGCCAAACATAACATTTTGCATTGTTGCCAAAAAGTTCAATTTTGGTTTCACCTGACCAGAGCACCTTCTTCCACATGTTTGGTGTGTCTCCCAGGTTGCTTGTGCCAAACTTTAAACAACACTTTTTATGGATATCTTTAAGAAATGGCTTTCTTCTTGCCACTCTTCCATAAAGGCCAGATTTGTGCAATATATGACTGATTGTTGTCCTATGGACAGAGTCTCCCACCTCAGCTGTAGATCTCTGCAGTTCAACCAGAGTGATCATGGGCCTCTTGGCTGCATCTCTGATCAGTCTTCTCCTTGTATGAGCTGAAAGTTTAGAGGGACGGCCAGGTCTTGGTAGATTTGCAGTGGTCTGATACTCCTTCCATTTCAATATTATCGCTTGCACAGTGCTCCTTGGGATGTTTAAAGCTTGGGAAATCTTTTTGTATCCAAATCCGGCTTTAAACTTCTTCACAACAGTATCTCGGACCTGCCTGGTGTGTTCCTTGTTCTTCATGATGCTCTCTGCGCTTTTAACGGACCTCTGAGACTATCACAGTGCAGGTGCATTTATACGGAGACTTGATTACACACAGGTGGATTGTATTTATCATCATTAGTCATTTAGGTCAACATTGGATCCTTCAGAGATCCTCACTGAACTTCTGGAGAGAGTTTGCTGCACTGAAAGTAAAGGGGCTGAATAATTTTGCACGCCCAATTTTTCAGTTTTTGATTTGTTAAAAATGTTTGAAATATCCAATAAATGTCGTTCCACTTCATGATTGTGTCCCACTTGTTGTTGATTCTTCACAAAAAAATACAGTTTTATATCTTTATGTTTGAAGCCTGAAATGTGGCAAAAGGTCGCAAAGTTCAAGGGGGCCGAATACTTTCGCAAGGCACTGTAAGTGTTGTTATTGTGAAGTGGAAACGTCTAGGAGCAACAACAGCTCAGAGTCAAAGTGGTAGGCCACACAATCTCACATAACGGGACTGCCGAGTGATGAAGTGCGTAGTGCATAAAAATCATTTGTCCTTGGTGCAACACTCATAACCGAGTTCCAAACTGCCTCTGGAAGCAACATCAGCATAAGAACTGCTCGTCTGACGCATCATGAAATGGGGTTCCATGGCCGAGCAGGCGCACACAAGATCACCATGCACAACGCCAAGCGTTGGCTTGAGTGGTGTAAGTCTTGCCTTCATTGGACTCTGGAGCAGTGGAAACACATTCTCTGGAGTGTCTTTCCGACAGACAAATGGTTTGGCATATGCCAGGAGAATGCTTCCTGCCCCAATGCATAGTGCCAACTGTAAAGTTCGGTGGAGGAGGATTAATGGTCTGGGGTTGTTTTTCAAGGTTCGGGCTCGGCCCCTTAGTTCCAGTGACGTGAAATCTTAATGCTACAACTTACAATGAGATTCTAGATGATTCTGTGCTTCCAGCATTGTCGAAACAGTTTGGGGAAGGACCTTTACTGTTTCAGCATGACAATGCCACCGTGCACAAAGTGAGGTCCATACAGAAATGGTTTGTGGAGATCGGTGTGGAAGAAGTTGACTTGCCTGCACAGAGCCCTGACCTCAACCCCATCTAACACTTTTGGGATGAATTGGAACACCAACTGCGTGTCAGGCCTAATCGCCCAACATCAGTGCCTGACCTCACTAATGCTCTTACATGTTTACATTTTAGTAATTTAGCAGATGCTCTTATCCAGAGCGACTTTAGTAGTGAGTGCAAACATTTTCGTACTGGACCCCAATGGAAATCGAAACCACAATCATGGCATTACAAGCACCATGCTCTACCAACTGGAAGCAAGTCCCCACATCAATGTTCCAACATCTAGTGGAAAGACTTTGCCCACGAGTGGAGGCTGTAATAGCAGCAAAGGTGGGAGGGGGGATCAACTCCATATTAATGCCCATGATTTTGGAATGAGATGTTCAACGAGCAGGTGTCCACATACTTTTGGTGATGTAGTGTATTGTTGAGACGAGTGAGGGGCCAAGGATCGAGCCTTGGGGTACTCCCTTGGTGACAAGCAGTGTCTGAGGCAGCAGATGTTCTAACTTTACACATTATACTCTTTTAGAAGGGTAGTTAGCAAAGCAGGCCAAAGACCCCTCAGAGATACCAATACTCCTCAGCTGACCCACGAGAATGGAAAGGTCTACCATATCAAAAGCTTTGGCCAAGTCAATAAAAATAGCAGCACAACATTGGTTAGAATCAAGGACAGTGGTGATATAATTTAGGACATTTAAGTTTGCAGTGACACATCCATAACCCGAGCAGACCCCAGATTGCATACCAGAGAGAATACTATAGATCAAGAAAGCCAGTCACTTAATTATTTACACGTTTTTAAATGTAACCTTTATTTTTACGAGGCAAGTCAGTTAAGTTAATTATTATTTACAATGACTGCCTTCTTGTAAAGCCCCCCTGGTCAAACCCTCCCCTAACCCGGACAATGCTGGGGCAATTGTGCACCACCCTATGGGACTACCGATCACGGCGGGTTGTGATACAGCCCGTGATTGAACGCGGGTCTGTAGTGACACCTCTAGCACTGCAATGCAGTGCCTTAGACTGCTGAACTACTCAGGAAGCCACTTTTGATAAACAGGGCAAGATAGAAATTGGCCTATAACAGTTAGGATCAGCTTGATCTCCCCCTTTAAATAAAGGATGCATCTTTGCTGCCTTCCAAGCACTGGGAACCTCTCCAGAGAGGAGACAGAGACTCAGCAATGATATGGGCTGCCACCTTAAAGAAGAAAAGATCCAAACCATCAAACCCAGATGTTTTTTTGGGGTCAAATTTAAGGAGCTCCTTTAGCACCTCAAACTCAGTGACCACCTGCAGAGAGAAGCTGTGTAGCGGGGCAGGGGGAAAAGAGGGAGGAGCATCAGTGCTAGTTACATTAGAAGGGCTGGAAGATGAGGAAGTGTTGGACGGGCAAGAAGGCATTGCTGAGTCAAATAAGAATCCCGTGGTGATTAATAAAGGGCTCAGCTAAACGCTCCTTGTCAGTAACAACCACATCATAAATATTAAGGGACTTGGGCAGCTGTGAGGAGGAGGGTTTATTCTCCAGGTCTTTCACCATTTTCCATAACTTATTGGGGTTAGACCCACAGAGAAAGAACTGCTACTTAAAGTAACTAGCTTTGGCTTTCCGGATAACCTGTGTGCACTTATTTCTCATTTGCCCGAACGATGGCCAGTCAGCCTGAGTATTTCTATGCCAAGCCTTTCGCCAAATTATGTTTTTGAGGTGTAGTAACTCTGCCAGAACACGGTCGAACCAGGGGCTGTTTATAATTCTCAGAGCTCTAGCACACCTGATTCTAATAATTAGCTGAATCAGGTAAGTTACAACTGGGGATGGATTGAAAACCTACAGGTTGGTAGCTGTCCAGGAATAGGGTTGGAAAGCCCTGGGCTAGAGTCTTCAGAGGTGTATGGATAATTTGGAGTATGAAGCTAGGGTATTTGGTGCTGTGCAAGTTGCTCACTGGAACGTGAGTAGCCTAAACCTCGATTAGGATAATATAAATCCTCATTATTTAGTTTAATAATGATTGAAAAGCTAATAGAAATACAAACTAATATAAAAAAGCAAAAGTTTTAACTTTGGTTGGCACGTGTTTCTGCATGTGTTAGTGTTTGTGTGTGTCCAGTAATGCCCCCTGGTGATGTATTTGCATCATTGTTGGTGGTGCACGTCTTCCCCCGGTGCTGAATGTCATCCTGACCTGGCTGTGCTACTGGACCAACAGCTCCAGTCACTAACGGATACCGAGCCATGATGAATGCAATGTAGATGAGGCCATGAATAGAACTCTGACATCATTAGATTGAGTGCAGGTCAGGAAGCATGGAGGAATACATTTACTAAGTGTCTTCTGCAACAGGGATTTTTAGTAGGGGATCACCAAATCAATTTGCAATACAATAGCAACTGAAATAAATAGCATTAGCACATAATAAACTCAGGTGAGGAGGGCCAGACAAACTGGTCATACAGTATTTACAGTTCTGTATGTGGAAATATTGTGGTATTTTAAATGCTGTATGGTCTTGACTCTAACCACAACATATTCAAGAGCTTTGACTCGATACCTCATTGACTTGTAATTTGATGGCTTATGTGGTAAGTCAAGTGCAATAACATTTGTTGTCAACTGAACTCAAGCGTAACTTGTTGAGGGGATTTGAGTTGGGCTTTTGAATGTGAGCTGTTGAAGTCAATTATGTTGAGTACGGCAATCAACTAGATGTCAGAGTTTAGTATAGCAACAAGCTTGATTTATCAAACGTTACTGAGAAATATTTTGGTGAAAGCTCTGGGATAAAGGGAGGGGCCGGATATATGAATGAAAAAGCATATCAAAGAGAATGGAAAATGCATAACTGCATACTGTGATGATCCTAGTTCTAAGGAGTAATTTAAAACATCAGTACAATGCTACATTCAACTGGCAATCTTAGCCCTGAAACCCCCATTAAACCATTGTCTGGTGTTGAAAGGTTTCTCATTTTTATCAGCCATACAGGGAGAGAGAATCCACCCACATTGTTTGTGTACAGTAGTGATGGTTATGAGAAGTTTCTCTCCTCACTTTTCTCGTCCTCCTGGTTCTGACCCTTTGCCTGTCCTGACTCTGAGCCCGCCTGCCTGACCATTCTGCCCACCCCTGACCTCGAGCTTGCCTGCCGCCCTGTACCGTTTTTGGCTCTGTCCTGGTTATGGACTCTTGCCTGTCCGCGACCTAACTTTTGTCTACTCCTTAGACTATAATAAATATCAGAGCTCAAACCATCTGCCTCCCGTGTCTGCATCTGGGTCTCGCCTTGTGTCGTTATAGCTTTGAGGAATTGATCTTGTGCCTGTGTTGGCTTTGTTAGCTCCTCAGGGAAGAGACAGGCACATAAAGACATTATCACCTTTCTGTGAGAGCATAAAAAATGTGATCAATTATTTATCTTACACCAGGCCAGCCCTGAGGCAAAGGCTGGCCCCTAGATGGCTCTGAGGCTGTAACGGAAGAGATGTTGGGGGACAAGGGGGTGCGCACACACACACAGAGTAGCAGGAGAATGGAGAATGGATCACACACACACACACACACAAACTCCCAGGCTCTGTTTTTGGATCTCTTCTGGATCTCTCTTGCTGGGGGTACCATACAAAGACCACTGGACCTGCCCACTGCAAATTAATGCAACATATTCCCCAAAATAATACATGGCGTAGCAGTACCCTTACACCATGTCTGCAGTGCAGTGGTGCACCCAAACCCTTTGGTATTGCATTGTAATAGAAAACTAAATTATACGGTAATTTGGGGTATTATCAACAGTTAAATACTCTAAAATGGTTTACTGCAGCAGTGGGAGAATTTCTGTATTTCGAATGGTACTGTAATTCACCCCACAGAATTCAATACCGTATTGTTGGACTGGCAAAAACTTTTTGACCACCACTGGGTGCATGGTATTGTTGTTTCTGGCTCAGTAACATGTAAGAATGCGTGGCTTGCAAGAAGACTACAACAATTTAGCAAATATGTTGTTATTGTGCCCTGCCAATTTCTATAGGGGACATATTGGAGTGGCAGCTAGTCTTAAACCTTAAAATGGTTTGATATTGGTTTCTATAGGATACCAAAAGGCTACACTACGCACTTGTTATGGCGTGTATGACTTCTTCTATAATAATTTGGCACTTCCAATTTCTTTTGACCAGCCTGTGCCAGTAGTGTATCGACGCCTCGATGAATGAACCCAATTTCGACACAATTTGCTGGACTTGTGTAGTCCTGAATAGAAGTACATTGTTTATTGTCCTTCTATTCGCTCTTGAAGTTGCTTCTTTGAAGATAGGCTAGCAAGCCGTTTAGATGGTTTGAGCAGGGTAACATGACGGTCCTACTTAAATTCGCTTTCGAAGATACTGTACTTAGGACAGCTAATGATGAGTTTATCGTCTCTACCTCGTTTAAAGTTCAAACCACTTTAAATGTGCAGCTGGAGCTTCACGTCTTTCTGGTCTGATATGTTAATTTCTTGACCCATCGTTTATACAGTTTGCAGGAAAGGGGCGGTTCTGGCAGGCTGACCTGTTCTCTGATCATTCTCAGGGGCGGTGACTACAATTATCTCTTATAGCCTCTCGAATCACATCCTTCTCTTACAAAAACACTCATAATTGTTCATATTACATGCACAACGCATAGTATGGGAATGTAGTGGGTATACTTTCCAAGTTACAGTATTTCCTTTATAACATTTTTTTAATGACGTCACAAAATGACAGAGTTCTGTAGATCTCTTCTTACCATTCCCCAAGTTCTATGTTAGTTGGGACGGCAGGTAGCCTAGTGGTTAGAGCATTGGTCCAATAAATGAAAGGTTGGTGGCTCGAATCCCCGAGCTGACAATGTCAAATCTGTGGTTCTACCCCTGAACAAGGCAGTTAACACACTTTTCCCCGGTAGGCCTTCATTGTAATTAAGTATTTGGTCTTAACTGACTTGCCTAGTTAAATAAATACATATTGTTCCCGTATTCACTTTAGAAATTGTTAGAGTTTCAGTGGGAAAAAGTCTGTTGAAACAAAGTACATTCCTTTGGTGAATCTTGAGAGCGCAGGCCAGAATCTTCCCGATTGATTTACAACAAGGCGTTGGTTGTTAACCCCCCTAGTTCTTTCTTTCCCCCTCTTTTATTTATATATTTTATTTCACCTTTATTTAACCAGGTAGGCCAGTTGAGAGCTAGTTGTCATTTACAACTGCGACCTGGCCAAGATAAAGCAAAGCAGTGCGCCAAAAACAACAACACAGAGTTACACATAAACAAACATACAGTCAAAAACACAATAGAAAAATCTATGTACAGTGTGTGCAAATGTAGGAGATTAGGGAGTTGAGGAAATAAATAGGCCATAGAGGTGAAAAAATTTCAATTTAGCATTAACACTGGAGTGATAGATGTGCAGATGATGATGTGCAAGTATCTTGATCCAGTGTATATATCTTCGCATATCTTTTTATATTTTTCCTAAACCTCAACTTCAATATACTCTCCTGCAACACGCCTCACCCAATGTGGTATGGTTCTGCTATTTTCTAAACTATTCTTCTTTACTTTCGAACTGGAATCCCCCAACAGAAGCTAGCCAGCTAACTAGCTACAAGCTAGTAGTCAGCTAACCACTGCTAGCGGTCAACAGCTAACCTCTAGCTCGGAAATCTCTCGCCAGTTTGCACAACGCAATTCAAACCAGAGCATACCGGACTAATTTTCTCTTCATATCCTCGGGATTCCTACCGCAAGCTCTGAACCTTTTCACCTGGATCATCGCAGCTAGCTAGATGCAATCTGAGTGGCTACTCCAGGCTAATCTGTCCTGAAGCAAGCACCAATTAGTCTGGAGCTAGCCCATGCTAGGCCCATCTCCCGGGTAGCTGAAGAGGTCCATCAGCCACTCCTTGGGCTACAATACCTATTGCCAATTGGCCTGGACCCCTTTTACGATACGAAGCCCTGCTAATCCATCACGACTGGACTACCAACGAAATCTGCCCGAGGCTTCTTTTTCCAACAGTCCCCTCTGTCGCTACGTCCCTTGAATAGCCCCCTGCTAGCTGTCAGCTGTCTAGATCAGCTGTTAGCTGAATAGGTCCATCGGCCAATTTCTTGGGCCACTATTCCTATTTTGCCAATTGGACTGGGCACCTTAACTACACGGAACCCTACTTATCCATCACGGCTGGTCTGCCGACGGAACCGCAAGAGGCTACAAAAGACGTCTTCCATTGCAACCCCCTCTAAGGCCCTTCTGCTAGCTTGCTATCCCCGGCCCGCTAGCTGTCTGAATCGCCGTGTCTCCAGCCAGCTTAACTACTCACTGGACCCCTATGATCACTCGGCTACGCATGCCTCTCCCTAATGTCAATCTGCCTTGTCCATTGCATGTTCTGGTTAGTGATTATTGTCTTATTTCACTGTAGAGCCTCTAGCCCTGCTCAATATGCCTTAGCTAACCCTTCAGTTCCACCTCCCACACATGCGGTGACGTCACCTGGTTTAAATGATGTTTCTAGAGACAATATCTCTCTCATTGTCAATCCATGCCTAGGTTTACCTCCACTGTATTCACATTCTACCATACCTTTGTCTGTACATTATGCCTTGAATCTATTCTATCGCGCCCAGAAACCTGCTCCTTTTACTCTCTGTTCCGAACGTACTAGATGACCAGGTCTTATAGCCTTTAGCCATACCCTTATCCTACTCTGTTCATCTGGTGATGTAGAGGTTAATCCAGGCCCAGCAGTGCCTAGCTCCTCTCCCATTCCCCAGGCGCTCTTATATGTTGACTTCTGTTACCGTAAAGTCCTTGGTTTCATGCATGTTAACATTAGAAGCCTCCTCCACAAGTTTGTTTTATTCACTGCCTTAGCACACTCTGCCAACCTGGAGTGAACCAAGGGGTATATCTGTTTCTGGTTCTAAATTTTTTGAATATGGAAATGTTAGGATTTTTGGTGGTCTCCCGAAGACAGGATTCAGACATGGCTAGGACATCAGGGTTGGCAGAGTGTGCTAATCCAGTTAAGCCAGGTGAGGTCACCACATGTGTGGGGGGTGGGACAAAAGGGCTATCTAAGGCATATAAGGCATATTGGGCAGGACTGGGGGCTCTACAGTGAAATAAGACAATTATAACTATCTATAAGAACAATAGACTAGGCATATTGACATTAGGGAGAGGCATGTGTAGCCGAGTGATCATAGGGTCCAATGAGTAGGTGAATCAGGGAGCCGTTCAGTAGTCCCTACTACGCTAGTCGAGCTGGAGACACGGCGATTCAGACAGTTAGCGGGCCGGGGCTAGCAGATGGGCCTTCTGTGACGTCGCAATGGAAGAGCCTGTTGAAACCACCTCGGATGATTACGTCGGCAGACCAGTCATGATGGATCGGCGGGGCTCCGTGTCGGCAGTAAAGGGTCCAGGCCAATTGGCAACAGAGGTATTCTAGCCCAAGAATTGCCTGGTGGACCTCTCAGCTAGCCAGGAGATGGGCCTAGCTCGAGGCTAGCTCAAGGCTAACTGGTGCTTGCTTCGGGACAGAGACATTAGCCAGGAGTAGCCACTTAGATTGCAGCTAGCTAGCTGCAATGATCCGGTGTAAAGGTTCAGAGCTTGCGGTAGGAATCAGAGATGTGGTAGAGAAAAAGCAGTCCGATATGGTCTGGGTTGATATCGTGCTGTGCAGACTGGCAGGTATTGACCGAGCTGAGGCTGGCTGGTGTCCGAGTTAATGTGAAGACTACTAGCCGTGTCTAACTGAATACTAGCTATTTAGCTGGTTAGCTTCTGCAGATCCTCTCAAGCTCTCTTTGCCATATATTTTTAACTGTGCTGTTTCACAAAAGTTCATAACCTATATCCATTTTAAGGACACAGTATATTTTACATGAGTTATCTTGTTATTTTCAACAAACAATTTCTCACAAAAAAAAGATTAAATCAGTTTTATCAAGTGAGAATCGCACCTTATCTGATCAGGGAAATAGTAAGACCGCGAGAGACCATAGCCTACTGTGCTCCAGGTTTCCAGCTGAATCTAAGGACTACTGTATTCCCCATACCTGATTTGTGGGTATCACTGAGAAGGCTGGGATAGCTCCTATAGGTTAAAATCTGCAAACAATGAGTCTTGTATCCAAAGATGGATGAGCTACGTCCTTCCCCATTTGTCTGTGCTTTATCTTTTTCTCTGTATCAATTCTTAAACCAAAGTTTTCTTAATATGCACTCCATAACTGAAGCTCTAGCTGGGCCAAAGGGAACTGAGACACACGCACACAGAGACAAAATACAGAGTGAGAGAGAGAAAATAAGGAGTTGTGGGTGACTTTCAGGTCTTAATTAGGAAGAGGGCCATATGCTACCTCTTCCTGTGACATTTAACCGGACATTCTTGATAAATGTCAGAGCATGGATACGTGGACGGCAAATGGATGCATCACCAACTGCTTAATAACCTTTATAGATAGTCCTGCCAGGAATTCAAATTCTCTATCTGTGCTCTTCCCTGCATCCATAAAGCACTAGCCCCTAATCAACCAGGTCTGTGTGTGTGTTGTGTGTGGGAGGGAGAGGGAACTTTCTGTTCTGGTATTAGCAACCTTAGGACCATATACATAACTTTGTTAACACAGATCCAGAGTAGGGTATATTAACCATTAAAGACATTGGATGTACATTAAGTTAAAAAAGTGGCAGTTTTTGTTTTACCATAGCATATAGCAGAGCATTGTCATAAAACTATATTGTAATGGCCCTGAACCTTTTTATTGGGATTTTGGAAAACAAGTTTGCCTGGGGAATAGGTGACCCGGGTTGCTCAATGTTTAATTTTTAATGAAGAATGCTGTCACAGTACTGAAACTCAAGGTTGTTTGCCGAGAGTTGATCGTGTGTATGTGTGTGTGTGTGTGTGTGAGAAACACCCAGACTTTTAACAGTGAGATTTGATCATGTGTGTTTGTAGAAGGACAGGCCATCCACCAGTCTGCATTCAAACCAAAGCTGCATGACATAGAGCATTGGGTTGTTTAGATTTACGTAATTTTCTTCTCCTAAAAATAAGAACATTTATGTGATTAAATTAAAGTGTCTCAATGTGGAGTATTTGGTCATTATTTTTATCTGCATTGTTCCCCATGGACCTAGGCTCCTGAGTGATTATGGTGTGTGCGCGCACACATGCAAGTGTGTGTATTTGTATTTGTGCGTGTTTATATGTGTGTGTGTGCGCGCGCGTATGCATCTGTGTGTGTCTGCCTGCCTATCTGTGTATGTGTGTGTGTGTGTGTATGGTTGTTTTATAGTCACACTGCCCAGGCTGCACCGCTGCTAATTGCCTCTCCAAAGGAATAATTAGGTGGCAAAAGGCTACACACTAAGATGTATGTCATGTCTTCTGTGTGGAGCACGGTGCACAGCGATTTGTTTGAAATCTGCCGGGAGTAACGAACAAGCAAGTGAGAGAGAGGACACAGATAGTACACAGCAGCCTATACATTTTGAAGTGGGTGATATAATGAATTATAGTTCATTAAACATATCCCGTATATTTACTGGGCCACAGATAAATCTCCACCCCATGATCAAGTCAACCTCTTTCAGTGATTGAAAGGAATAACACACACATTCTCCCACTTACACTTCATGAATACTGTATGGACAGTAATATTAATATGAAAGGTGTGTACACCAGTAGTTATATAGGATGATCCTTGACTAGAATACAGTACGTACACAGAAGAGGGTAAAACAGTATGTAAACAGTGACCATTGTTCAATGACTATGCACATAAGGCAGTGGTGTGGTTTTGGAGTGGAGTGTTTTTTGTTTTAACCCTATTCCAAACCTTAACACTTCGGAATTAATGCCTAATGAAATTTTACATTTATGAACAAGGGTTTGGATGTATGATTCTGCAGTGAGACTGAGCTTGGAGGGGTAACAGCCCCGTGGTACAGTAGATTAGTAATCCATTCCACGAATAACTGGCTTGGCAGATCAGATAGAATCAAGGGAATGGTCAAGGGAAGCCAAGTGCGAAATGAATGTTTGAGGAATTCCAATACCTTATTAGTGGCTAGGTTGTGGTGGTTCTCTGTCGTAGTGGAGATGTCACCTGTTCAGTGACTTATCTCATGACAGCAGGATTGGTTTCCTGCTTCCTGCTCTGAGTCTGTGTCAACAGACATCATCCAAGTCATCCACATGACATTTAACTCACATGTACTGGACATATTACAGTTTGAGTCACGGCATTAATAATGAAAATGTGATTTCTAAGTCATTCAAAGTCAAATTAAACTTAACCCATAACTTAACCCACAATGAACATTGAGAATGTGGCTCTGGCTTTTGGAATAAGTATGATGTTTGACAGACTGATTGCCTTTATTTAAACTGTTTTTGAAATATAAAAAATGTATGTTGGTATGAATATGAACAGAGGTTGTTTGTGAAGTTCCCCAGTCTCCTGTCTTCAAATGGGGTTATGCCACAGAAGGCCTCTCTACAAAATCTGGACAAATATGTACCAATTGCAGTTTGGGAAACCACTGTCTAACACACAGACCTAGGGGGGATTTGTGAAAACAGAAAAGCAGTTATTAAGTCTGGCCAATCAAAAATGACCTGAAAACAGAATTCTTCACGTTGAACTATAATCTACCAACACCAATCTTGGTTCTATATTTTAGCCCCAAATAACCCTGAATATCCCTCTGGTTTTTAGCCCATTTCCCAATGGGAGTTGAAATCATATCTAGAAGTCAGAACATGACTTAGCTGAACAAAACACACTGTTAAGAGAATGAACAAGCAAACCACAAAACCAGGATGCTTACGATTCAGGCTCACAATTCATTAAGGACATTCATATTGTTACCCAGCGCAAGAAGGAAATACTCACACGGACTCCCCTCTCATTCCTCTCCCCCCTCTCTCTTCTCTCTTTCCCTGGGGACAGCCTATATCCCATTCTCTCATTTCTCTCGATTGGCCTTCATGAAGGATGCCCCGTTTGAGGAATGGGCCATCCTCGTGTGGCCAGGAGTCTTTTCTGGGTTAAACAGCCTCCTATATGAAACCTATAGATACATTCACACACACAAGCTATATACACATCACAACTGCTGCTACCAGACGTATTATTATTGCTCAATACTGCCCAAAACAACCCCAAAGCATGATGTTTCCACCCCCATGCTTCACAGTAAGTATGATGTTCTTTGGATGCAACTCAGCATTCTTTGTCCTCCAAACACGGCGAGTTGAGTTTTACCAAAAAGTTATATTTTGGTTTCATCTGACCATAATGACATTCTCCCAATCTTCTTCTGGATCATCCAAATGCTCTCTAGCAAACTTCAGATGGGCCTGGACACATACTGGCTTAATTAAGCAGGGGGACACGTCTGGCACTGCAGGATTTGAGTCCCTGGCGGCGTAGTGTGTTACTGATGGTAGGCTTTGTTACTTTGGTCCCAGCTCTCTGCAGGTCATTCACTAGACCACCCCCCCAGTGTGGTTCTGGGATTTTTGCTCACCGTTCTTGTGATCATTTTGACCCCATGGGGTGAGATCTTGTGTGGAGACCCAGATCGAGGGAGATTATCAGTGGTCTTGTATGTCTTCCATTTCCTAATAATTGCTCCCACAGTTGATTTCTTCAAACCAAGCTGCTTACCTATTGCAGATTCAGTCTTCCCAGCCTGGTGCAGGTCTACAATTTGTTTCTGGTGTCCTTTGACAGCTCTTTGGTCTTGGCCATAGTGGAGTTTGGAGTGTGACTGTTTGAGGTTGTGGACAGGTGTCTTTTATACTGATAACAAGTTCAAACAGGTGCCATTAATACAGGTAACGAGAGGAGCCTCTTAAACCAGAAGTTACAGGTCTGTGAGAGCCAGAAATCTTGCTTGTTTGTAGGTGACCAAATACTTATTTTCCACCATAATTTGCAAATAAATTCATAAAAAATCCTACAATGTGATTTTCTGGATTTTTTTCCCTCATTTTGTCTGTCATAGTTGAAGTGATGAAAGTGATACCTATGATGAAAATTACAGACCTCTCTCATCTTTTTAAGTGGGAGAACGTGCATAATTGGTGGCTGACTAAATACTTTTTTGCCCCACTGTACACTTATCTGTAAGATCCCTCAGTCGAGCAGTGAATTTCAAACACAGATTCAACCACAAAGACCAGGGAGGTTTTCCAATGCCTCGCAAAGAAGGGCACCTATTGGAAGATGGGGTAAAAGTTTAAAAAGCAGCGATTGAATATTCGTTTGAGCATAGTGAAGTTATTAATTACACTTTGGATGGTGTATTTACACTGAGTGTACAAACATTAGGAACACCTGCTATTTCCATGACAGACTACCAGGTGAATCCAGGTGAAAGCTATGAACCCTTATTGATGTCACCTGATAAATCCACTTCAATTAGTGTATATGAAGGAGAAGAGACAGGCTAGAGAAGAATATTTAAGCCTTGAGACTATTAAGACATGGATTGTGTATTTGTGTCATTCAGAGGATGAATGGGATAGCGCAGAATAGCAAATATAACCTAACCTGACCTAACCAGACATGGTATTCTCAGTCACGCCATTGCCACCGGGTCATTGCCACCAACACTGATACCTTCTTTGAGCGAGCCCTGCTCCGGAGAGCAAGGCATGACACAGGTTGAGCCGCAAAATGCTCTGCCTCTGTGTGGAGGATGAACAACTTTTTTTTTCATTCCACTTCTTGAAACTTTCACAGATGTAACCGCTTCCAGTTTGTCCTTTACCCAGTCACAAAAAAACAAAGTACTAGTCTGCCAAATAGCAGGAATCCACTTTTTCCCAAAATCTCACTCCAGTCCAAAATCTCCTACCAGTCCAAAATCATGGCAAACACTGGGAGTCTCTAGCACACCTGTTGCAGCAGATACTTCATCCCGGTCTAGCTCAACTTCAGAGCACTCACTACTGTAGACCGAGTCAAGGTTCTCAAGCGAGCAAGTAGATTTATAGGTAAGTTTACTTGGTTTGTACACAGGAGATGGTTTAGGTCTGTACTTAATGCAATTTTTACATTTTCGTGACTTCGCACCTCCGTGTGCTCCACAGCTCCTTGCCCTGCATGTTGACAGCTGACTGCTAGAAGCACCTTTATGCTGTCCTGCCTCAACTTTAACCCGAAACTGACTCCTGACTTACTCAACGAAAAGCCATGGCAAATACTCAACCATTAACCCTTGTGTGGTGTTCAGGCCTGTAGGACCCATTTTCAATGTTAACAACAACAAAATAATTATAATATTTAATAATGTTTTCAACCTTCAACATGGGCCTTTGTTCATTTTCTGTGAAGAACATGCAAAATAACACATTTGAATTGAGTGCACACTGCACCCCCTACACATTCATATTACATATGTGGTGTTCGGGTCTACTGGACCCGAGGGTAATAAAAGTGTGGGAAAGTTCTTCTTTTAAAAGTTGCGTCGTACTGCAGCACAGCTTGCAGGCTGCCGCAGAATTCTAAGGCATGTTATTTAAGTGTCAGTCATTGTGGCCATTAATGCTAGTTAGTGCTAGTTTTACCACCAGAGGGCATCTTTGAGAGCATTTGACAGTCTTTAATATTGGCTGTACTAGAGAATTGAAAACCTTTTTTGTAAGAACATAGTATATGGGATTGATTTTAAGAAATGTAGCTTAATTTGATTAGTATTATGGTGTTTCTATTCCAATAAAAACAAAAACAAATGAAACCCTAAGGGTTTCTGTTAGGAAAATATGGTGCTGTACAACGTGACTGGTTGGGAGTAGACTACAGTGCTAAGAGCAAAATAATCCTGACATTTCCACACTATAATTGTAGTCTAACAAATGCCCAAACAGAGATTCAGTGAACATACAAATCTCATTGATTTATCGAGACCAGTCCCCATGCTTGTTATAGAGTAGTGCGAAACGGTGCTAAAATAGTTGACCACACGCGGGTAGATTAAAGTATAACTTTTGTATGACTGACGCCTTTAGTGAGAGCTCTAATGCTTTAATATTGAATCATTTCTGCCCTTGTGCACCTTGATATTGGGGGTGGGCCATGCGTCCGTGCCTAACAGGAAAAGTGGGTGGGCCATGCGGCCGTGCCTAACGGTTCACACAGTAGCCAGGCTATCAAACTAATCGCTGGATAACAGATCGGCTCTTGGAACTCGTGTGTTTCGATACTTTCTCTCTCTCACGCACTTGCTGTCTTGACCTCTGAATGCTCGGCTACGAAAAGCCAACTGACATTTACTCCTACACTCTAAAAATAAAAGGTTCCGGAGTATCCTTTAGGGATTCTTCAAATTGAAACTGTGGGGGAACTCCTATAAGTACTTTGAATAACCTTTTGTGGGAAGCCCTATAAGTTCTTCGAAGAACCTTTTGGGGTTCATTTTTTAAACTCCCTGTCCACCCTCCCTAATAACAATATTGACAATATTGATTTAAATAACTAATTGTTTATTTAGTGGCACCACAAATGTGAATTAATATTTACAAAACAATTTACCAAACAAAACACATTATAAAATTGTAACATTTCTGCAGATGTGTCAGACAATAATAAATAATACATTTACTTTGTATAGTCTTTGTCATTACATTTTTTTACAAATAAAATGATGTACAATAAAAACAACATACATTAAAAATGAATCATAGTTAAACTAACAATATTGTAGACTTGATGCTAAATACAGATTTTTTTAGTGTTTTAGTGTGTGTGTGTCCAACAACCGCTTGCCCAACAACCACTTAGTTATGTTATAAAGTTTGTCATCTTTATGACCAGCCCTGGTAACTTCACCCAAACTTCACTTATCCCCAGAACACAGTAACTTAAGAACATAAGTGTTTTTATGACATTTTGGGGGAAAAATACAGCCCTACAGAGCCTCAAGTCCCATGGGGACATCCTCTAGGGCAAGGATGTTCTCCCCATCAAAAGCCAGCGTGATTTCACTCTCATGGGGAAATGGACTTCCGCCGATGTGCAGTAAAGGAGTCGGGAGCAGTGAAATCTGTGTCAACAAAAATAAGAAAAGATTAATACACATACGATTAATAAATTACATTTTTTTCTGATTGCTTAGGCACTATCTTTAACTATAGGATATTTTAGCAAAATTCTACACTCTAGGATCAATGAAAAACACTCGTGGCTTTTTATTTTTCTGTGTGCAGGGCATAGCAGTTTGAAATAAAGTTTTGTCATGCATGTTGTAAACACACATACACACAGGTTTCCAAATGTATTCCGAACATGCAAATTAATTACTTAAAAATCATACAATGTGATTTTCTGGATTTTTGTTTTAGATTCCGTCTCTCACAGTTGAAGTGTACCTATGATAAAAATTACAGACCTCGAGCATTGGACGAGTAACCAAAAGGTTGCAAGTTCAAATCCCCGAGCTGACAAGGTACAGATCTGTCGTTCTGCCCCTGAACAGACAGTTAACCCACTGTTCCTAGGCCGTCATTGAAAATAAGAATTTGTTCTTAACTGACTTGCCTATTTAAATAAAGGTTAAATAAAACATACATACATACAGCATGCGCCTACAGTAGAAACGACAACACGATATACAGAAAATAAGAAACTTACTTTGATAGGAGCGCACACATGTCCAAAGTTATTATTTGTAAATTAAACAACAAGGAAGGCAAAGCGAGCGCCAGGAAGAAAATGTTCCATTTCTTTCAAGACTGCGCAAATATATGCATACTTGATCTGCGCAAACATGAGTGAATTGCGGTGGGCATAAATTGTCCTCAACGCTGAATGTGAATAAATGCGGAACACATCTCAATTCAAGAAAATAATTTGAAATTGACAAGTTGAAACAGCCTATAGATAATTAGCCTGCAGCGCGTGTTAACTGTCCTGTTGATAATAATCACATTTTTGGAACAGTGAGTGAATTCTGACATCACGTGCATAAAACAACTCACGACCGTTAGAGATATTTGGAACTCACATGTGAAAAGATTAAATTGCAAGCTGAGTGTAAAGCAGAACGTGCATTCAGTTTGGCACACTTGGTAAATGCATTGGCTACAAGTGTTCATGGTTCCAGAGATAGTGCTTCAAGAAACACTGTTAGTGTTTATGCAGTCAGAAAAAACTGTAATACACACCCTCTATAACCACTGTTTATATGATTTGACCCTGCTGGTGATCATTTTTACATTGTATCCAATTTCCAGCGTGACTATTCAAGCCATCGACTCACTGATGGTTGAATATGATGAGCAATCGGCAAAGGCAATCTGGTATCGGCTGGCATCACGGGATAACATCAACATGTTGATGTCAGAAGACAGTCAGAAGACAGTTGAAGAGACTCGAGTGGACTCATGGAAAGGCTCTGTAAGACATGTATACAGAAGCTAACTATTTTGGTCGATTACCAACAAAATAATTGAATCACAAAGCATAACAGAAAATGAATACAGCATTTCATACCTCTTTCAGTGTTGGAGTTCGCAAAACCATAACTTGTACAGCCTCAGTTTCCCTCGAAATCAGACCTTCTCCACCAGTGTCTTGCTTAGAAATATATGTTTGTGTGATGTTACTGTACCCAAATTTTATAGCTAGATGCATTTTTTGGGGTAATCCTGGGCCGAAAATGCTGTCGACCACCTAGCTAGCTAGCATTATAATCTACATTTTTTGTGTCATTTTTTTATTATCATCTACACACGAAACACACCATCATGTCAACAATCTGTAATTGGAGAGACAGAGCGTATGGCGGAGAAGGTTTTAAAGAAGGAAAATATGATTTCAACGAGGTTTGAACCCCCAAAGACAAAGCTTGGAGGACATTCAACTGGTGGTGAAGTGTTTACATTGTTGGGTTTGGATGTTGTATATCAAGAACACTGCTAAAGCCTGATAATAATAAACAGGTTTAACTCTTTACCTGGATTGGTGTCGTGTAGCTGTACAGCTGAAGTCGGAAGTTTACATACACCTTAGCCAAATACATTTAAACTCAGTTTTTCAATATCCCTGACATTAAAACATAGTAAAAATTCCCTGTCTTAGGTCAGTTAGGATCACCACTTTATTTTAAGAAGGTGAAACGTCAGAATAATAGCACAGACAATGATTTATTTCAGATTTTATTTCTTTCATCTCATTCCCAGTGGGTCAGAAGTTTACATGCACTCAATTAGTATTTGGTAGCATTGCCTTTAAATTGTTTAACCTGAGTCAAACATTTCGGGTAGCCTTCCACAAGCCTCCCAAATTGGGTGAATTTTGGCCGATTCCTCCTGACAGAGCTGGTGTAACTGAGTCAGGTTTGTAGGCCTCCTTGCTCGCACACGCTTTTTCAGTTCTGCCCACAAAGTTTCTATAGGGTGGGGTCAGGGCTTTGTGATGGTCACTCCAAAACATTGTCACGCTCGTGGTATACATAATGAGCGGACCAAGGCGCAGCGTGAGTAGAGTTCCACATATGTATTAAAGTGAACCTTAAAAAAAAAAAGTAAGCGAACATGCAGTTCATAGCGCACAAAGCACTAAACCATAAAAAAAAACAATATCCCACAAACGCAGGTGGGAAAAGGACCACACTAAGTATGATCGTCTCTGGAGGTTCCCGGCTGTACACACGCACTGGTGGACGAGTGCGGGGAGCCGGTCCAGGGCGTACCAGGCTGGGAAGGCGCAATGGAGGCCTGGTGCGTGGAGCCGGAACAGGTTTCACCGGACTAATGACAAGCTCTTCAGGGCGAATGCGGGAAGCCGGCACAGGACGTACCGGGCTGGGGAGGCGCACTGGAGGCCTGGTGCGTGGAGCCGGCACAGGTGGCACTGGACTGATGACACGCTCTTCAGGGACAGCCCCTTGTCATGGACAGCCCCACACGCACCGACAGCCCCTTGTGCTCCCCCCAAATAATCTTGGGGTTTCTGTGGCCGCGGACCCTGGTGTCATCGCTGTCCTCCTATACTCCAAGGACAAAGAATGACACTTGTTGGCTTCGTCTGCTCTGTTTGTTTCTGGCGGCTGTACTGTTAGGTTGCAAGTGACTTTCACTTCCTCTCCAGCTCCGTGGAAGCAGGGTCATTCAAATAGCGGGATTAAGCACAAATACATACCTAGCCCAGAAGGGCAGCCCAAGGCAGTTCTGGACTCAACCCCCTTGTTTTTGTTCAAAGTGAAAACACTACACAAGAAGTGGGGTCGCCCATGACCTGCCATTTCTCCTTTAACCTCTCTGCGCACGGAACCCGGTAGCGGGATGAAATTCGACAACATACTGTGATAAATAGTCATATTAACCCTTTCACACGTACCATCACACGGGTGTGATCGTTCTACAGTGGTCCCTGAAGCGTACGATCACAGCCGTGTGATTAGAACACTCATTGAGAATGCTCGTTTAGAACGGCAGTTTCAAATGACGCAACAATCAGCGTTTGAGCTGGCCACACTTTTTTCAGAAACTATTAACACAAACACAGTCCTTACAAAGTTATGTCCAGAATGTCAGCAGTTTATTTTTGGATGCAATGTTCAGATATTCACAGAAGTATATATAGCATAACACAATCATCCTAACCGGAAAAATGTAGGCTACATTTGTCCTAGCGCTGAGGAAAGATTGACCCAACACAAGCAGTCATATTTTCTAACTCTCGGCTGACAAACTACAATATGAATTAGCTGATAGCAATTACTATGTATAATTAATCACATCACGGGTGAGCTCACCATTGCTCGAAATAACTAGGTAAAACACTTTATAGAAATTGAAAGTAATCTGACGATTAGTTTCAGCGCGCAGCCATGCATTTTTTTCCTCACAGACACCGAAGATAATAAGAGAAGACGAGATGAGTTTGGTCTGTTTATAGTATGCATGTTGAAGGGATGTGTCATCTACCGTCATTCACATCCTACTATTAATTTCCGGAAGTCCTCAAAAAATGTGTGAACTCTTAATCACCTCATTTTGTTATAATATCTTTGGTCAAACAGACGTGAAACCCAGAATGCATTGTATGTCAACATACATGGCTCCACAGCTGGAATTAGCTTAGCTCATCATAATCAGTACAACCTTCAAAAAAGTATTTTACACACATAAAATGTGCCCATTACAATCTGTGCAAGAATCGGAATGCATGATTTGTCACCTAAAATTGAAAACGTGAATAAAACCGTAAATACACAAATAATTGCCACACAAAACATTTTCTGATAGTGATTTATTGATACAAGTGGCGCGTGCCAGCAGTCAACCACGTAACCTCCCACTCTGCGCCAGTCAGTGTTGTTGTGTATGTACAGTGCCTTGCGAAAGTATTCGGCCCCCTTGAACTTTGCAACCTTTTGCCACATTTCAGGCTTCACACATAAAGATATAAAACTGTATTTTTTTGTGAAGAATCAACAACAAGTGGGACACAATCATGAAGTGGAACGACATTTATTGGATATTTCAAACTTTTTTAACAAATCAAAAACTGAAAAATTGGGCGTGCAAAATTATTCAGCCCCCTTAAGTTAATACTTTGTAGCTCCACCTTTTGCTGCGATTACAGCTGTAAGTCGCTTGGGGTATGTCTCTATCAGTTTTGCACATCGAGAGACTGAAATCTTTTCCCATTCCTCCTTGCAAAACAGCTCGAGCTCAGTGAGGTTGGATGGAGAGCATTTTAACAGCAGTTTTCAGTTCTTTCCACAGATTCTCGATTGGATTCAGGTCTGGACTTTGACTTGGCCATTCTAACACCTGGATATGTTTATTTTTGAACCATTCCATTGTAGATTTTGCTTTATGTTTTGGATCATTGTCTTGTTGGAAGACAAATCTCCGTCCCAGTCTCAGGTCTTTTGCAGACTCCATCAGGTTTTCTTCCAGAATGGTCCTGTATTTGGCTCCATCCATCTTCCCATCAATTTTAACCATCTTCCCTGTCCCTGCTGAAGAAAAGCAGGCCCAAACCATGATGCTGCCACCACCATGTTTGACAGTGGGGATAGTGTGTTCAGGGTGATGAGCTGTGTTGCTTTTACGCCAAACATAACGTTTTGCATTGTTGCCAAAAAGTTCAATTTTGGTTTCATCTGACCAGAGCACCTTATTCCACATGTTTGGTGTGTCTCCCAGGTGGCTTGTGGCAAACTTTAAACAACACTTTTTCTGGATATCTTTAAGAAATGGCTTTCTTCTTGCCACTCTTCCATAAAGGCCAGATTTGTGCAATATATGACTGATTGTTGTCCTATGGACAGAGTCTCCCACCTCAGCTGTAGATCTCTGCAGTTCATCCAGAGTGATCATGGGCCTCTTGGCTGCATCTCTGGTCAGTCTTCTCCTTGTATGAGCTGAAACTTTAGAGGGACGGCCAGGTCTTGGTAGATTTGCAGTGGTCTGATACTCCTTCCATTTCAATATTATCGCTTGCACAGTGCTCCTTGGGATGTTTAAAGCTTGGGAAATCTTTTTGTATCCAAATCCGGCTTTAAACTTCTTCACAACAGTATCTCGGACCTGCCTGGTGTGTTCCTTGTTCTTCATGATGCTCTCTGCGCTTTTAACGGACCTCTGAGACTATCACAGTGCAGGTGCATTTATACGGAGACTTGATTACACAGGTGGATTGTATTTATCATCATTAGTCATTTAGGTCAACATTGAATCATTCAGAGATCCTCACTGAACTTCTGGAGAGAGTTTGCTGCACTGAAAGTAAAGGGGCTGAATAATTTTGCACGCCCAATTTTTCAGTTTTTGATTTGTTAAAAAAGTTTGAAATATCCAATAAATGTCGTTCCACTTCATGATTGTCCCACTTGTTGTTGATTCTTCACAAAAAAATACAGTTTTATACCTTTATGTTTGAAGCCTGAAATGTGGCAAAAGTTCGCAAAGTTCAAGGGGGCCGAATACTTTCGCAAGACACTGTATGTAGCGAGTGAGCTAAGCTGTAGCATTAGCAATGTCTTTCAAAAGGAGACAACTCACAAATGTGGAAATTCTGGAGATTTTTTTTAAATTCTGACAATGAGTCTGTGAATCAATGAATCAGATTCTGACAGTGACAGTGAGGAGCTGCCCCCCAACCTTGTAGCCATTGAGAACCCTGAATCTTAATTTCCCTTGTCCACTGACGAAGTACCAGGTCCCTTTGAAGATGCTGGTGGTGATGGAGGCAGATCGACAGTGGATGAAGTACAGGAGTTCTGTGGTAGCTGGAAGGCCACCAGTCATTTCACCCCTCCTGGCCCTGCTGTTTGCTTTGACGAGTCCCAGTTTGGAGTGCAACGCCCCTTGCCATTTCCAACTGAGGCAGAGTGCTTCAAGTTGTTTCTGACAGAGGAGCTGATGGGAAAAATAGTAGAGGAGACCAATCGCTATGCCTTGGAGCTACAGGAGAAGAGAGAGCCAGGAGTGAGGGGGAAACTCGCTAAATGGGTGACAACCACAATTAGTGAAATGTATACCTTCCTGGTGACAGTCCTTCTCTTGGGAATAGTAAAGAAGAACTCCCTAAGAGAATGCTGGAGGATAGATCCTATGTTTGCTACTCCCTTCTTTGCCACCCTCTTTTCCCAAGACCGCTTCCTAGTTCTGCTGCGATGCCTACATTTCGTCAACAATGCTACTGCCATCCTAAGTGACCCGTTATACAAAATAAGAAATGTTCTTATCAGCCTGACATCAGCATTTGGTCGGGTCTTTGCCATACAAAGACAAATGCATTGATGAGTCCCTGATGTTATGGAAAGGTAGGCTGGCGTTCCGCCAATATATTCCCTCCAAAAGGCACAGGTTTGGAGTCAAGTTCTTTGTCATGTGCGACGTCAAGACAGGATTTGAACTGTTAAGGAGTGTACGTTACCATACAAAAGCTGTCCTCATTCTTCAGCCCCCGAAGATGTCCAGCTCCAGTTATGATATTGGCAAATAATGTTTGTGGTTTCTGAAAGTAGAGAATAAAGAGGAATTATTCATTAGAATACAATATAAGGATATAGCAATAAAAAAATACTAAAAAGAAGTAACATAATAAACACTGCTATAAAAAATAGTTTATTGCATTGACAAAATCACAGATTTGAGTTATACCAGTAAGAAACTAACTTTTGAGCTCCACAAGGGGGTAAGGCAGGGCAGAACAGAGCTATGCTGAATAGACCAAATAAACAAACCATGGTCATATTTTTTGTTTATTTAACTAGGCAAGTAATTTAAGAACAAATTATTATTTACAATGATGGCCTACACCGGCCAAACTCGGACAACGCTGGGCCAATTGTGCGCTGCACTATGGGACTCCCAATCACAGCCAGTTGAAGCAGGGTGTCTGTAGTGACGCCTCTAGCACTGAGATGCAGTGCCATAGACCACTGCGCCACTTGGGAGTCATAAGGCCAGGGTAGCTAATAGTTCTCTGATGCAACTAACATTGTTTTACAGAGCTAATAGAATAATGTAGCTACGTAAGCACGGTTGACTATAACACCATACAGGTTATAACATGTGTAACGTTACCTCACGTGTCCGCGGTTATAAGGAATATACACTGCTCAAAAAAATGGAGGGCTGTGCACCCCCAGGAACTGTCTGTGGTCCCCACCTGCAGAACCACTCCGTTATTGGGGGTGTCTTGCTAATTGCCTATAATTTCCACCTGTTGTCTATTCCATTTGCACAACAGCACATGACATTTATTGTCAATCAGTGTTGCTTCCTAAGTGGACAGTTTGATTTCACAGAAGTGTGATTGACAGAGTTACATTGTGTTGTTCAAGTGTTTCCTTTATTTTTTGAGCAGTGTATTATGATCCATACATACAGTGAGCTACAGCAGAAACGGCTCACGGAAACTATTATAACGTAATAAGGCACTTACTTTGATAGAAACGCAGCCTGGATTTGAACCAGGGAGTCTGTAGTGAAGCCTCTAGCACAGATGTGCTGTGCCTTTGACCGCTGCACCACTTGGGAGTCATAGGGCCATGTAGCTTCAAAATATAACACAAGATAATACTTCTCTGACGCAATTAGCATTGTTTTACAGAGCTAATAGAATAATGTAGCTACGTAAGCACGATTGACTATAACACCATAAGGTTATAAAATGAGTAACGTTACCTCACGTGTCTGCGCTTATAAAGAATATACACAAATATATTATGCTCCATACATACAGTACGCTACAATAGAAATGTGGAATGGAGAATGGAAAATGTGAACACGTGTGCAGATCCTGTTCTGACGGGAGATGAGCAAATGTCTGCTGACGTGAACTGCACAAACAATAGGGAAGTGCTTGGGGAATTTTGTCCGTGTCAGAAATGTCCCAAAAATTTAATTGTCCGCAAAAGTAAAAATTACTATTTTTATGAGAATGAATGAGGAGCTGGAACACACCTAAATTCAAACTGTTTTTAGAAAATAAAAATACTTTGAAATTGAAATAGCCTATAAATATAAACAGGCTGCGTGCTTAAGTTTGAGGGCAGCGCGGATAAAATGTACTGTTACATATCAAACACATTCTGGAATGGAGAGAACATTCTAACATCACGTGCATAAAAAAACTCATGCTGGGGCGACCATTAGAGATATTTGGAACTCACGCATGAAAGGGTTAAACATTCATGAAAATACAAGTGTCTCACATGGGTCGAAAGCCTAGAATCTTGCTAATCCAACTGCGTTGTCAGATTTAAAAAATGATTTACTGCGAAAGAATACGATGCAATTATCTGAGGATAGAGCCCCATAAAAAACAACTATTTCAACCAGCACAGGTGTAACAAAATCACAAACTGCAATAAAATAAATGTTTTACCCTTGACGATCTTCCTCTGTATGCAATCCCAATGCTCATTGTTACACAATGAATGGTGTACTGTTTGATAAAATCCATTTTTATAGCCTAACACCAAACATTTTGTGAACCTCTTGTGTCGTGAATTCCGTCTTATTCCATTTTCGACGACACAGAAAAGGTAAATACACACACAGAACGTGACTTTTACAGTCATGTTTGGTGTCATTGCAATCAACTGGTTTGTTTGTAACACAACCAACCCTGATGGGTCATTTCGCGGGATGTATTGACTGAAAGAAAACGATTTGAAGACAACAAGTAATGACATCATTGTGCACCAATGATTTGCCCGCTGTTTCGTTGATTGACTGTATTTTAACCCAATGACCACTGATCGTCTTGAAATCTAGCTGGGTAGATAGCCAATGAGCTGAGGTAAACGGCAATATGTAATATTTATGTGTAGGAAGACCAACCCATGTAGTAAACTCCTGAATAAAGAGGGTCATTCGCAATTGAAGTTTCATACCAGAGGGAGCAACGCATGTTGCGCACACCGTTGTTTTGGTAAAGCGCATATTCAGCTGTTTATATATCAATCAGTATGGCGACTAAGTCAGAGAAAGCTAAATCTAAGTCTAGATATATAGATGTACAGACGATTTTAGAAGAAATTGATCGAGGACGATTAATTTAGCAATTCCCAAATGGAGGAATATTTTTTGAATGGAGAGGACATTGTTTTGGACTGGTAAGTTCTTCTCATGCTAATGCCTTTGTTTGAAATTAATCATCTAAAATATTATTTGTGAAATGAAATAGACTATTTGAGGCTGTTGAGGGGAGGGCAGGCCCACAACAATGGCCAAAGTGAAATGGAGACAGTAGATACAGCTGGTATGTTGTAATATAATAAAGACAGTAGCTCTAGCTGGTCTGTCATAATACAATAGAGACAGTAGATCTAGCTGAAATGTCATAATATACATGAGACAGTAGATCTAGCAGGTCTATAATAATATATTCAACCGTATGTTCCCTGTACTCTATATATATATCTGTTTATTATACCTGTTGATTCAGGGCTCATATGTGAAACTATTCTAACTGAACATTTTCACAGTGACACTGACTCTGAATGGGAGCCCCCAGTGCCAAGGTGTCCATCCCCCACTGAAACTGGTTCATCCAGCTCCTGCCACAAGCGGTGTTCATCTGCCCAAATGTATTTCTGCAGGCATGGATGTGCTATGGCACCTGGCATCAGCAGCATAATATTGTGTCGAGGACTGAGGGTCTTCCAAATATTGAAAGTGTTATTTTGTAAATATATTTTTTTCTTCATGGTTTTCTCCATTTTTTTTTTTTTTTTGGGGGGGGTGTTAGAATACCATTTTGGTATTTTGTATATAGTTATTCCATTCAAAATGTATAACTTCACCAATTTGGCCACTTGGGTACATTTGGGCTACTCTTGTGGGACACCTGGGTCACTTCATGATAAATGTCATGTAGCACACTCATTTTGGAAGTTATCATTCTGAAAGTTTGCACAAGTACTGCTGCCCTCTTATGTTTTTCACTGAAATTGTCCCCATCATCCTATCTGAATGTTTGTTTTATCTTGTTCATTTTAAAGATGATGATACAACAATAAAAATAAAAAACGTATGTTTTTTTTCATTGTATTATCTAAAACAGATCTACTTTGTTATATTCTCCTACATTCAATTCATATTGTTCTTTCAAATGGTACCAAGAATATGCATATCCTTGCTTCTGTGCCTGAGGTACAGGCTGTTAGATTTGGGTATGTCTTCAGGCGGAAATTGAAAAAAGTAGGGGGGAGCTCTTAAAGATAAGGGGTTAGGTTTCCTTGTTTGACATATAAATAACACATTAACAAGAGTACATCAAAATGACTTATTAGATTGGTTACTTCCACTAGATAGATTTCTGAAATTTCCGGAAATTCAGCTGACCAATTCACAAGATGACCAAAAACAGTGACAAACTGTGGTGTAAAGTACTTAAGTAAAAATTATTTTAAGTACTTCTTAGGTCATTTTTGGGGTATGTGTTTATTATTTTTATATATATTTTTTTACAGCATTTACTTTAATATATTCCTAAATAAAATGGTATACTTTTTATTCCAGACATTTTCCCTGACACCCAAAAGTACTCGTTATATTTGGAATGCTTAGCAGGACAGGAAACGGGTCTAATTCACGCACTGATCAAGATAATATCCCTGTTCATCCCTACAGCCTCTGCTCTGACAGACTGACTAAACACACATGCTTTGTCTGTATACTATGTTTTAGTGTTGGAGTGTGCCCCTGGCACCAAAATAAAATGGTGCTGTCTGTTTTGCTTAATGTAAGGAATTTTAAATTATGTATACTTTTACCTTTGAAACATAAGTATATTTCAATCCAAATACTTTGACTTTTACTCAAGTAGTATTTTACTAGGTGACTTTCACTTTTATTTTAATAATTTTCTATTAAGTTATCTTCACCTTTACTCAAGTATGACAATTGAGTACTTTTCCACCACTGACGATTGCAGTCATGTGCTGTGATGTAGGGTTCAGTTCAGTCAGGAGTTGGACAGACAAGAAGAGCGAATGAAATGGTAGGAGGGACATCCCAGCTTCAAGTGGTTTCAGATATCACATTCTACGTCACACAGGCTCAGAATACTACCGTGTCTGTGGGAACTACTGTAGGGCTATCACTCAGTGCAAGCCATTTCAATCTACGGTATCAACAGATCAATTTATAAGTGAAAATGTCGGTTGGAACCAGTACCAGAACCGCACAGGTCCTTACATCTTTAAATTGGTACAATGCTCTCACTCCCGGGTGCAACAAACGTAGCCACTTCAAGGCACTCCTCAAAATATGTTAATGAGTCAGAAATACAATACCATGCACCCACTATAGTGATTTCCATTACAAAGAATCTCAAAGCGCTTGAAAAAACAAAACAATCAAGAATTAAATAAAACAGATATGACAGTGTTAGGTCTGTGGTACGATTTTCAGACAGAGTTGAACATTTTGTAGTTTCAAGCCCCCGAAAGATGGAACAACAGTCAGGAGGTAAGCAAAGCGAGTAGGTGGTCAATGGGGGAGGTGAGGCAGGCAGCACAGTTCACTCTCCATTCAAGGGGTCTCACCGGCACCTCACCGTCCCTGCCATCTGACTGTGACTTCTCTGTAGCCGTTGACTCTCTTTGGTCTTGCAGAAAGAGATTAAGTTTGTTTTGGAGCTCTCCACTCACTCAGGATATTGATGACAGCCTGCTCATAACTTTGGAAGAAACCTCCTTAGCGATGAAATCGTCACTGTCAGCGCGCCATGCATTGTAGTCCTCCTCATTGTGTCAGGAGACCGTAGAAACAACAAAAATAGGCTGATGTATTCAAATCAAAATACACCAGCTAGCTAGCATTGCTAACTTGAGAAAGTTGATTTGCCATAAATTCACAGGCAGGAAACAAATAGATGTTATCCAGACTTAATCTATACAGATTTGGCTATTCAAAACAAAAGTGAAAAGATTCAAACAAAATATACTTAAGTCCAGGTGGGAAATGGCAGTGTTGAGTGCAATAGAGATTGCATCATTTGTGGATCTGTTGGGGTGGTATGCAAATTGGAGTGGGTCTGGGATAATGGTGTTGATGTGAGCCATGACCAGCCTTTCAACACACTTCATGGCTACAGTCATGAGTGCTACGGGTCGGTAGTCATTTAGGCAGGTTACATAAGTGTTCTTGTGCACAGGGACTATGGGGCACCACCAGCACAGAGCTCTACCATCAGTCCCAACAGTAAAACATCCTGAGGCCATTCATGTGTGGGGGTTGCTTGTCATCCAAGGGAGTGGGCTCACTCAGAATTTTGCCTAAGAACACAGCCATGAATAAAGAATGGTACCAACACATCTTCCGAGAGCAACTTCTCCCAACCATCCAGGAACAGTTTGGTGACGAACCAAACTGTTCGTCACCTTTTCCAGCATGATGGAGCACCTTGCCATGAGACAAAAGTGATAACTAAGTGGAACAAAACATCGGGGAACAAAACATCAATATTTTTGGGTCTGGGGCCAGGAAACTCCCCGGACCTTAATCCCACTGAGAACTTGTGGTCAATCCTCAAGAGGCAGGTGGACAAACAAAAACCCACACATTCTGACAAACTCCAAGCATGGATTATGCAAGAATCGTCTGCCATCAGTCAGGATATGGCCCAGAGGTTAATTTGCAGCATGCCAGGGCGGATTGCAGAGGTCTTGAAAAAGAAGGGTCATCACTGCAAATATTGACTCTTTGCATCAACTTCATGTAATTCTCAATAAAAGCCTTTGACACTTATGAAATGCTTGCAATTATACTTCAGTATTCCATAGTAACATCTGACAAAATATCTAAAGACAATGAAGCAGCAAACTTTGTGAAAATTCATATTTGTGTCGTTCTCAAAACTTTTGGCCACAACTGTATAGTAGGCATAAGCTATTGCTGTAAGGAAATACAGTATGTTAGAGTAATTTTACAGGACACCATGATGGCGACGGAGAGGATGGCTGATGTTTTATTGGCTCTTAACCAACCATTCTATTTAGTTTATTTTGCATTGTTTGTAACTTATTTGATACATAGTGTTGCTGTTACTATCTCTTAAGACCGAAAAGAGCTTCTGGACATCAGAACAGCGATTACTCACCTCGAATTGGACTAATAATTTTTCTTTAATGGGTCGGACGGGAAGGATATACTCATCCCGTCATTCGCTGGAGAAAGAAATAGAGATTTTGGGGTGTCTTGTGAGGATCAGACGAAGAGTGGCTAATCTGCCTTTGCTGTCCGTTCTGTTAGCTAAATCGCTGGAAAATAAATGGGATGAACTGAAATCACGTATATCTACCAAAAGGGCATTAAAAACTGTAATTTCTTATGTTTCACAGAGTTGTGGCTGAACGACGACATTAATAACACGCTATATAACACGCTATATACCTAGAGAGTTTTTTCCGTAGCGGTCTACATTCCACCACAGGCCGATGCTGGCACTAAAGCCGCACTCAATGAGCTGTATACTGCCATAATCAAACAGAAAATTGCTCATCAAAAGGCAGCACTCCATGTGGCCGGGGACTTTAATGCAGGGAAAATTGAATCAGTTTTACCTCATTTCGGTCAGCATATTAAATGTGCAACCAGAGGGAAAAAATCTAGACCAACGTTACTCCACACACAAGACACACATATAAAACTCTCCCTCGCCCTCCATTTGGTAAATCTGACCTCAATTCTGTCCTCCTAATTCCTGTTATTCAAATTTAAAGCAGGAAGCACCAGTGACTCGGTCTATAACTAGTGGTCAGATGAAGCAGATGCTAAACCAGAGGACCGTTTTGCTACCACAGACTGAAATATGTTCTGGGATTCTTCCGATGGCATTGAGGTGTTCACCACATCAGTCACTGGCTTCATCAATAAGTGCATTGATGACATTGTCCCCACAGTGACCGTACGTACATACCCCAACCAGAAGCCATGGATTACAGGCAACATCCACATTGAGCTAAAGGGTAGAGCTACCGCTTTCAAGGAGCGGGAGACTAATCCAGAAGCTTATAAGAAATCCCGCTATGCCCTTAGATGAATGATCAAACAGGCAAAGCGTCAATACAGGATTCAGATTGAATCCTACTACACCGGCTCTGACGCTCGTCGGATGTGGCAGGGCTTGAAAACTATTACGGACTACAAAGGGAAACCCAGACACGACTGGATCCTGGCCTTCCTGACGGGCCGCCCCCAGGTGGTAAGAGTAGGCAACAACATGTCTGCCACGCTGATCCTTAACACTGGGGCCCCTCAGGGATGTGTACTTAGTCCCCTCCTGTATTCCCTGTTCACCCACGACTGGGTGGCCAAACACGAGACAATAGAGAGTGTCAGAGGAAAACCCATAAAATTGTCAGAGACTCCAATCACCCAAGTTATAGACTGTTTTCTCTGCTACCGCACAGCAAGCGGTACCGGAGCACCAGGTCTAGGACCAAAAGGCTCCTCAACAGCTTCTACCCCCATGCCATAAGACTGCTGAACAATTAATAAAATCGCTACCGGACAATTTACATTGACCCCTCCCTTTTGTACACTGCTGCTACTCGCTGTTTATTATCTATGCATAGTCAATTCAACCCCACCTACATGTACAAATTACCTCAACTAACCTGTACCCCCGCACACTGACTCGGTACTGGTGCCCCCTGTATATAGCCCCGTTATTCTTATTGTGTTACTTTTTAGTATTACTTTTTATTTTAGTCTACTTGGTAAATATTTTCTTAACTCATCTTGAACTGCACTGTTGGTTAAAGGCTTGTAAGTAAGCATTTCACTGTAAAGTCTACACTTGTTGTATTCGGCTCATGTGACAAATAAAGTTTGATTTGATTTGACTAAGTTACTCTCTGTGACATGTTTCTCGGAGATGAGGCTTTTCCCAGGGCACTCACGTCCACTCCCTGTCGTTTAGAGGTGATCAGAGTGTTGAGTTTACCATCCTGTGGCGGATTCCCACAGTCACCTTCAGCAGACCTATATACTTCCTGTGACTGAAGTTCACACAGGGTGGGGGATAGTAAGGAAGCTAATTTGAAGTTGTTAGTCATTAACTTGCCTTTGAAAGTGTGACCAACCTAATTTTTGGTGGATAATTGCATAGCTGCAGGAAGTAGGGGTGCTGAGGGTGCTGCAGCACCCTCTGAAAAATCAGAATGAAAAAGAATTCACAAAAGTACTGGGCCTTTACTTCCGTATTAGCAGATACGGGTGCTGCGATTTTATCACCGCCACGGCTATGGATAATAGTTTTTAAGACCTAAGTACCTCATATCAATTCCATATCTGTTATACTTCATCTTCTTCTCATCCATCTCCCCCCCCCTTTTCTCTTTTGTCTGTCTGTTACTCTTACAAAGTGCTGGAAAGAAAAGTCAACTCTGCTGCAGTTGGCCAGGTGAGAGTGGGAGGCTTAATGAAATGCTAATACAGGCCACAGAAGTCAGGGGTTTATAATTGGAGCACAGCTGCTGCTGGGACCAGCCAACAGCATCCTGTGGATTGAGAGATGCCAGGCATAGAGGATGTTGCTAGAGGAGGAGGTGGTGGAAGTCACAGTGTCACGTGATCAGGTCAGCTTTGTCTCAGAATAGAGATACATATGGTCATTTATTATATGATATTTTATTATACTATAATATAATATAGCTTTAGAGTGTTAGAGTTGAAGAACTCAGTATGAACTCACTCAACGAGATGAGAACAAACTTGTGAGATGTTGCCTTAGCTTAGACACAGTATGTTTGCATATTGTCGGTATATTAGCATATTGTTATTCCAGGCCAGACTCTAGTGGATTACGGCCTAATTATGCATTTTTTAAACGTTGAAATTATGGCCTTGGGTGTCATTTTATTTCCATAGCAATTTCCTACCATTCAGTAGGACAATGTAATCACCTATTACCATCTAGTAGGCCTGCAATGATCTAGGGTGTTGTGGATGTGGTTAAAGATGGCCTTAACCTCTTGATTCTAGCCATCCTGGATCCGGGATCGTGAATACAGCCTCAAGCTCATGAAAATAACGCAACGTTTAACTATTCATCGCAAATTAAATGAAATAAATATGCTAGCTCTCAAGCTTAGCCTTTTGTTAACAACACTGTCATCTCAGATTTTCAAAATATGCTTTTCAACCATAGGAAAACAAGCATTTGTGTAAGATTATTGATAGCTAGCATAGCATTTAGCGTAGCATTCAGCATGCAACATTTTCACAAAAACAAGAAAAGCATTCAAATAAAATCATTTACCTTTGAAGAACTTCAGATGTTTTCAATGAAGAGACTCTCAGTTAGATAGCAAATGTTCAGTTTTTCCAAAAAGATTATTTGTTTAGGACAAATCGCTCTGTTTTGTTCATCGCGTTTAGCTACGAAAAAAAAACGGTATCCAGGAGTGTAATTATCCCCGCAGCTCATTAGCATAACACAACGTTAACTATTCATGAAAATCGCAAATGAAATGAAATAAATATGCTAGCTCTCAAGCTTAGCCTTTTGTTAACAACACTGTCATCTCAGATTTTCAAAATATGCTTCTCAACCATAGCAAAACAAGCATTTGTGTAACAGTATTGATAGCTAGCGTAGCATTTAGCGTTAGCATCAGCAGGCAACATTTTCACAAAAACCAGAAAAGCATTCAAATAAAATCATTTACCTTTGAAGAACTTCGGATGTTTTCAATGAGGAGACTCTCAGTTAGATAGCAAATGTTCCGTTTTTACTGAAAGATTATTTGTTTAGGAGAAATCGCTCCGTTTGGTGCGTCACATTTGGCTACCAAAAAAACCCGAAAATTCAGTCATCAAAACGCCAAACTTTTTCCAAATTAACTCCATAATATCGACTGAAACATGGTAAACGTTGTTTAGAATCAATCCTCAAGGTGTTTTTCACATATCTCTTCGATGATATATCGTTTGTGGAAGTGTGCGTTCTCCTCTGTATCTCATGGGAAAATGCCTCCAGTTGAAGATTACGCACCAATTTAGACAAAGGACACCGGGCGGACCCCTGGTAAATGTAGTCTCTTATGGCCAATCTTCCAATGATATGCCTACAAATACGTCACAATGCTGCAGACAACTTGGGGAAACGACAGAAAGGGCAGGCTCATTCCTGGCGCACTCACAGCCATATAAGGAGACATTGGAAAACAGAGCCTCAAAAATTCTGCTCATTTCCTGTTTGAAGTTTCATCTTGGTTTCGCCTGTAGCATGAGTTCTGTGGCAGTCACAGATAATATCTTTGCAGTTTTGGAAACGTCAGAGTGTTTTCTTTCCAAAGCTGTCAATTATATGCATAGTCGAGCATCTTTTCGTGACAAAATATTGCGCTTAAAAAGGGCACGTTTTTTAATCCATAAATTAAAAGAGCGCCCCCTATATCCAAGAAGTTAAGGAACACCTATTTGAGAATACTATTCATTGACTACAGCTCAGCGTTCAACACCATAGTGCCCTCAAAGCTCATTACTAAGCTAAGGACCCTGGGACTAAACACCTCCCTCTACAACTGGATTTCCTGACGGGCCCCTCAACACGGGGCCCCTCAGGGTTGCGTGCTCAGTCCCCTCCTGTTCTCCCTGTTCACTCATGACTGCGTGGCCAAGCACGACTGCAATACCATCATCAAGTTTGCAGAAGACACAATAGTGGTAGGCCTGATTACCGACACTGCTGAGACAACATATAGGGAGGAGGTGAGAGACCTGGCAGTGTGGTGCCAGGATAACAAACCTCTGCCTCAACATGATCAAAACAAAGGAGATGATCATGGACTACAGGAAAAGGAGGGCCGAGCACGCCCCATTCTCATTGATGGGGCTGTAGTGGAGCAGCTTGAGAGCTTCACCTATTCCCCCTTCAAGAGACTGAAAAGATTTGTCATGGGTCCTCAGATCCTCAAAAAAGTTCTACAGCTGCACCATCGAGAGCAACACCATCTGGTTTGGCAACTGCTCTGTCTTTGACCGCAAGGCACTACAGAGGGTAGTGCGTACGGCCCAGTACATCACTGGGTTCCAAGCTTCCTGCCATCCAGGACCTCTATACCAGGCAGTGTCAGAGAAATGCCCTAAAAATGGACAAGTACTCCAGCCACCCTAGTCATAGACTGTTCTCTCCGTTACCGCACTGTAAGCGGTACCGGAGTGCAACGTCTAGGTCCAAAAGGCTTATTTGCAGCTTCTACCTCCAAGCCATAAGACTCCTGAACAGCTAATCAAATGCATAATTGCATTGACCCCCCCACCCCCATTTTTACGCTGCTGCTGCAACATACTCACTTTACCTCTACCTACATGTATGTATTACCCCAATTACCTCAACTACTTAAGTTTATTTCTGTAAATACTTTCTTAGCCTGTTGGGACAGCTGGGTCCCAATTGGGAACCAGCCCTCCCACCGTCAGCAGGAATGTGGCGCATGGAACGCAAAAAATATTCTTAAAAATATTTAACCTCCACACATTAACAAGTCCAATAGCTCAAATGAAAGATAAACAACTTGTTTATCTAGCCAGCAAGTCAGATTTCTAAAATGTTTTACGGCGAAAACATAGCACATATTTATGTCAAACCACCACCGAAGACACACCGAAGACCAAGCTAATTTCCATAGCCAAATTCCACAAAATATGCAATCACCAAATGCAGGATTAAAAGAAAAATAATTGCACTAACCTTTTGAAGTCTTCATCAGATGACAGTAATATAACATGTTACACAGTACATTTTTTTTTTTTTTTTCAATAATATGCTATATATATATCCATAAATCTGTTTACAATGACGGCATGTTCAAAAAAATGCTACTCAAATGTCCGGAGAAATGACGATAGCTACAGCATATGCCGTCAGCTAACATGGAATACACAACATAAACTTAGACTAAATATGCATGTTCTACATATGTATAGAAAGATACACTTCTTCTAAATGCAATCGCTGTGTTACTTTTATTTTTAACGTTACAGATTTCGTTCACTAGGCTATAATATGAGTCGGCGCTCAGGAATTAGCATTTTTACTCCTCTACTTCGGAGTCCACAGAAACCCATAATAAACACATAAATCTTCCCTTACCTTTGCTGTTCTTCCATCAGTAGACCTGGAAGGGTTTATACTTACCAAAAACAGCTTTAGTTTGGAAGTCTGTGTCTTTCGGTGATCAAACACGACACATTTCGGTTGAAATGCAGCCAAAAGTCAAGTGGGTGCGCACCAAAACGTCGAAATTACATATTATATGTCGACTAAACTTGTAAAACTATGTTCAGAACACAGCATTAGCATGTTATCTAGCTTCATAGCAATTTTCAGGAGGAAGAGAAACACACGAGTCGTTCAATCAATCTTGGAACAAAGACAGAGCGCGCGTGAGAGTAGCCTGTTTTCTCGCGTGACCGCAAGGTTTCGGCCCGCCAAACCCCTCGTGAGCGCGCGATTCTCGCAATGAGAAGCCCCATTGAAAGCCGACACCGCGCTGAAGAGATAGAGACTGTTCCCAGGACTGTAAGTGCTTGGGAAGGGTGGGGGCGATGACGTCAAAGTTGGGCCAACTTTGATGATGACAAGAGAGACTTTGGGAGAATGAGTGCCCTGAGAGTTCTGCTTTACCTAGAGACATAATTTAAACGGTTTTAGAAGCTTTAGAGTGTTTTCTATTGAATAATAATTTTTATTTGCATATATTAGCAATTTTTGACAGATTTTTTTTCTGTTTACCATGGGCACCCAAACTCCCCAAAGGGGGCAGCAATCAGCCCTATCCTTAACAGGTTTTAACCTTTCTAGCGGAACCCCTCGCCAACATTCCGCTGAAAAGGCAGTGCGAGAAATACAGAAATATTTTTTTGAAATATGTAACTTTCACACATTAACAAGTCCAATACAGCAAATGAAAGATAAACATCTTGTTAATCTACCCATTGTGTCCGATTTCAAAATTGTTTTACAGCGAAAGCACCACATATGATTATGTTAGGTCATAGCCAAGTTGAAAAAACACACATCCATTTTTCCAGCCAAAGATAGGAGTCACAAAAAGCAGAAATATAGATAAAATTAATCACTAACCTTTGATGATCTTCATCAGATGACACTCATAGGATATCATGTTACACAATACATGTGAGGTTTTGTTCGATAATGTGCATATTTATATCCAAAAATCTCAGTTTACATTGGCGCCTTATGTGCAGTAATATTTTGATTCCAAAACATCAGGTGATTTTGCAGAAATACTCATAATAAACATTGATAAAAGATACAAGTGTTATCCAAATAATTAAAGATAGACTTCTCCTTAATGCAACAGCTGTGTCAGAGTTGTTTGTTTTTATACGGAAAAAGCCAAATCTGACAACGGCGCTCAGAACCCAAAACAGCCAGAGGAATATCCACCATTTTGGAGTCAACAAAGTTAGAAACGACACCATAAATATTCACTTACCTTTGATGATCTTCATCAGAAGGCACTCCCAGGAATCCCAGGTTGACAATAAATGACTGATTTGTTCCATAAAGTCCGTCATTTATGTCCAAATAGCCACTTGCTGTTAGCGTGTTCAGCGCAGTAATCCAACTTCTGAGGCGCAGGCACTTCATCCAGACAAAAATTCAAAAAGTTCCGTTACAGTCCTTTAGAAACATGTCAAACGATGTATGGAATCAATCTTTAGGATGTTTTTAACATAAAACATCAATAATGTTCCAACTGGAGAATTCCTTTGTCTTCAGAAAAGCACTGGAACAAGAGGTAACTCTGTCGGGAGCGCGTGTCATGAGACCAAGGCACTCTGCCAGACCACTGACTCAAAGAGGTCTCATGAGCCCGTCCTTTATAGTAGAATCCTCATTCAAGCTTCTAAAGACAGTTGACATCTAGTGGAAGCCGTAGGATGTGCAACTTTATCCATATCTCAATGTAGGCCAAACTTTGAAAAACTACAAACCTCAGATGTCCCACGTTCCGGGTGGGATTTTTCTCAGGTTTTTGCCTGCCATATGAGTTATGTTATACTCACAGACATCATTCAACCAGTTTTAGAAATGTCAGAGTGTTTTCTATCCAATACCAATACTGATTTGCATATATTAGCACCTGGGACAGAGTAGGAGTGTTGCGGTTTTCTTCCGTCGAAAGAGAGTCGGACCAAAATGCAGCGTGGTTAATACGATACATGTTTAACCTCTTGAGCTTACTTGAGACGCAGACGTCCCACCTAGAGCTCTAGAAATGCACATGCGCGACGCTACACGCTAATAGTATTAGTTAAAACGCAAACGTTCATTAAAATACACATGTTTGGTATTGAAATAAAGCTACAGTCATTGTGAATCTAGCCACCGTGTCAGATTTTTAAAATGCTTTTCGGCGAAAGCATGAGAAGCTATTATCTGATAGCATGCAACACCCCAAAAGACCCGTAGGGGATGTAAACAAAAGAATTAGCATAGTCGGCGCTACACAAACCGCACAATAAAATATAAAACATTAATTACCTTTGACCATCTTCTTTCTTTGCACACCTTGATGTCCCATAATCAATACTGGGTCTTTTTTTGGATTAAATCGGTCCATATAAGATATCGATCTATGAAGACTGTGTGGAAAACGGAAAAAAAGAGCGTTTCATAACGTAACGTCATTTTTTAAAAGTTAAAAATTCGACGATAAACTTTCACAAAACACTTCGAAATACCTTTCTAATGCAACTTTAGGTATAACTACACGTTAATAAGCTATAAAAATCATCAGGAGGCGATGTAAATTCGATAGCCTGCCGTGTGGAAAAATGTCCGGAAAAACACAGAGACAATGCCTCGGGTCGGTGGTCGGAGAGAATCGGTTCCCTTTGGTCGGATCTACCAAGAATCAATTCAGATTCAAATGAGGAGACTCTATACACCCTGTGGAAGCTGTAGGTACTGCAAGCTTGGCCTCATATATTACGGTTCACCTTTAACAATTCATGGGAGTGGCGCATGGATATTTTTTCCCATCTCCAGTGATCAGATTTTCCTGCGCTTTTCGATGAAACAGACGTTCTGTTATAGTCACAGCCGTGATTTAAACAGTTTTGGAAACGTCTGAGTGTTTTCTATCCACACATACTAATCATATGCATATACTATATTCCTGGCCTGAGTAGCAGGACGCCAAAATGTTGCGCGATTTTTAACAGAATTTCCGAAAAAGTAGGGGGAAGCACGACAATACAAAAACAACAAACGGAACGTGAAAACCTATACAGCCTATCTGGTGACAACTAACACAAAGACAGGAACAATCACCCACGAAACACTCAAAGAATATGGCTGCCTAAATATGGTATAGACTAAATATAAATATAGACAACGAGAATCACCTGCCTCTGATTGAGAACCGCCTCAGGCAACCATAGACTTTGCTAGAACACCCCACTAAGCCACAATCCCAAAACCTGCGAAAAACCCCCATACATAAACACAACACAAAATAAACCCATGTCACACCCTGGCCTGACCAAATAAATATAGAAAACACAAATTACTAAGACCAGGGCGTGACAGAACGTGACAGAGGGGAAGCTCGGGACTGAGGGGTAGCTCGGCACTGAGGGGAAGCTCAGGCAGGTAGTAGGCTCTGGCAGATCCTGGCTAGCTGGTGGTTCTGGCAGATCCTGGCTGACTGGCGGATCCTGGCTAGCTGGTGGTTCTGGCAGATCCTGGCTGACTGGCGGATCCTGGCTGACTGGCGGATCTGGAAGATCATGGCTGACTGGCGGATCCTGGCTGACTGGCAGATCTGGAAGATCATGGCTGACTGGCGGATCCTGGCTGACTGGCGGATCCTGGCTGAATGGTGGATCCTGGCTGAATGGTGGATCCTGGCTGAATGGTGGATCCTGGCTGAATGGTGGATCTGGAAGATCCTGGCTGACTGGCGGATCCTGGCTGACTGGCGGATCCTGGCTGAATGGTGGATCCTGGCTCAATGGCGGATCTGGAAGATCCTGGCTGACTGGCGTATCCTGGCTGACTGGCGGATCTGGAAGATCCTGGCTGACTGGCGGCTCTAGCTGCTCTGGCTGCTCCATGCAGACTGGCAGCTCTGGCTGCTCCATGCAGACTGGCAGCTCTGACTGCTCCATGCAGACTGGCAGCTCTGGCTGCTCCATGCAGACTGGCATCTCTGGCTGCTCCATGCAGACTGGCATCTCTGGCTGCTCCATGCAGACTGGCATCTCTGGCTGCTCCATGCAGACTGGCAGCTCTGGCTGCTCCATACAGACTGGCAGCTCTGGCTGCTCCATGCAGACTGGAGGCTCTGGCTGCTCCATGCAGACTGGCAGCTCTGGCTGCTCCATGCAGACTGGCAGCTCTGGCTGCTCCATGCAGACTGGAAGCTCTGGCTGCGCTGAACAGGCAGGAGACTTCCGCAGCGCTGGAGAGGAGGAAGGCTCTGGCAGCGCTAAACAGGCGGGAGACTCCGACAGCGCTAAACAGGCGGGAGACTCCGACAGCGCTGGAGAGGAGAAAGGCTCTGGCAGCGCTGGACAGGCGGGAGACTCCGGCAGCGCTGGAGAGGAGGAAGGCTCTGGCAGCGCTAAACAGACGGGAGACTCCGACAGCGCTAAACAGGTGGGAGACTCCGACAGCGCTGGAGAGGAGAAAGGCTCTGGCAGCGCTGAACAGGCGAGGCGCACAGAAGGCCTGGTGCGTGGTGCTGGCACTGGTGGTACTGGGCCGAGGACACGCACAGGAAGCCTGGTGCGGGGAGCTGCCACCGGAGGACTGGTGTGTGAAGGTGGCACAGAATGGACCAGACCGTGAAGGTGTACTGGAGAGCCTGAGAGCAGGACTGGCACAGGACGTGCAAGACTAGGTAGGTACACAGGAGGCCTAGTGCGTGAGGCTGGCACACTCTTCACCAGCCGACTAACATGCACCTCAGGACGACTATGGAGCGCTGACCCAGGTGCCATCAAATCCCCGACACGCTCCGTCGGGCGAATATCGTATCTAAAGCACCAACCTAGCAACTCCCTCATAACTCTCTCCTCCACTTTCCCCATTAACTCCTTCACAGTCTCTGCTTCACTCACCTCCAACACCGGCTCTGGTTCTGGTCTCCTCCTTGGCTCCTCACGATAAACAGGGGGAGTTGACTCAGGTCTGAACCGTGACTCTGCCACACTCTCCCTGAGCCCCCCCCCCAATACATTTTTGGGGCTGACTCTCGGGGCTTCCTTCCGCGTCGCCATGCTGCCTCTTCATACCAGCGCCTTTCCGCTTTCGCCGCCTCCAGTTCTTCTTTGGGGCGGCGATATTCTCCAGGCTGTGTCCAGGGTGCTTTTCCGTCCAATATCTCCTCCCACGTCCAGACGTCCTGTGATTGCTGCTCCTCAAGATAAACAGGGGGAGTTGGCTCAGGTTTGAACCCTGACTCTGCCGCACTCTCCCTGAGCCCCCCCCAAGAAATTTTTGGGGCTGACTCTCGGGTTTCCTTCTGCGCCGCCGTGCTTGTCTCTTTGACTCCATTCTCCTATAGCCCTCTTCGCACTGCTCCAGCGAATCCCAAGCGGGCTCCGGCACTCTCTCTGGGTCGACCGCCCACCTGTCTATTTCCTCCCAAGTAGTATAGTCCATACTCCTGCTGTCCATAACGTCCTCCAATGTCCATTCCTCTTTTCGCTGCTGTTGCTGTCGCTGCCTGTCACCACGCTGCTTGGTCCTCTTGTGGTGGGTGATTGTGTTACGGTTTTCTTCCGTCGAAAGAGAGTCGGACCAAAATGCAGCGTGGTTAATACGATACATGTTTAATGACGGAAAAACACGACAATACAAAATCAACAAACGGAACGTGAAAACCTATACAGCCTATCTGGTGACAACTAACACAAAGACAGGAACAATCACCCAGGGAACACTCAAAGAATATGGCTGCCTAAATATGGTTCCCAATCAGAGACAACGAGAATCACCTGCCTCTGATTGAGAACCGCCTCAGGCAACCATAGACTTTGCTAGAACACCCCACTAAGCCACAATCCCAAAACCTACGAAAACCCCCCATACACAAAATAAACCCATGTCACACCCTGGCCTGACCAAATAAATATAGAAAACACAAAATACTAAGACCAGGGCGTGACAAGGAGGCAGTTCACTCTGGGCACGCTTTTCATCCAAAAGTGAAAATGCTGCCCCCTATCCCAAAAAGGTTAACACTTATTTTTCTTAAACCGCATTGTTGGTTTAGGGCTTGTAAGTAAGCATTTCACTGTAAGGTCTACACCTGTTGTATTTGACTCATTTGACAAATAATAATTGGATTTGATTTGATGTTGCATTTATTTTTGTTCAGTGTATGTTTGATGACCTCCTACACTATAGCTGTCTCTCACTTTTTCTCTGCAGTACCTGAGAGGAGGGAAATGGATACCATGCCAGGAGAAAAGAACCCTGCTCGGTCTGCTGTTATTTCAGTTCATTCTGCATCATCCACTTAGATTGATTTATATGCTGGAAAAAGCACCCTGGCTTCATTAGTTCATAAATCCACATACAGACAGACACACACAAACAAACACACACACATACACACTTCACACTACTTTATAAATTAATAGACCCAGAGACTATGACTCAATGCATTATGATGCATTATGCATGGCTATGTACTGCTGTGGTAGCACCCTGTTGAACCCTTATTTCCCTGTTCATTCTACAATGAGGAACACACACCACACACCCAGAACATTACATTTAGTAACACTATGTATACATGTAGGCAGGCACACGTGCACAGGCTAAACAACTACACGCTGGACATATAGACACTGAACACACCACACACCACACACCACACACCACACACCACACACCCACACGTGGAATGGGGGAGAAGACCCATGTATTTCATACCCAAATAAAATGCAGTGACTTCAGAAAAGTACAATCAAAGCGATGCCTGCATGTTCACAGTCATGCTCTGCTCTCGACTGAAATGGTAAAACCACTTTTTTACCTCACCTCTTGCAACCCTTTTTATAAAGGAAAAGCGATGGAGGTTGCCGTGTGTGTGTGTGGCGCGGTGAAGATTCCTGTTGGCTGGGTAGGTGGTGTTGTGTTGGGGCCCGGCGTGCTCAACGGACAGGGACAGTTCAGTTGCATTCAACTGTCATATTGTATTGGGGATATACTGTCTGACACAGGTAGCTAATGGACTGTGAATGCCTTGCATTGTGACATGTTTGGAGACCAGTGGGGTGTGTGGAGCTGCTAACAGGTGGGCAGATGGTAATGACTCAGCCCATGTGGGGAATGACAGGAAATGACATAGAGCATGAGCTCCCCACTAAAGGCCCTCTGCATATCCAGTGAATATTTAGTCATCATTATCACAAACACTATGGCCAAATGAACCCCAAATGAATAGTATCGCCCATAAATATAGATATTGCACTTAGGGGCTATTGGGAACATCTAACTGCATGCAGCATGCCCTTTAATATACTACTGACTCTCAGCAATAGCATTTGATAAAATTCCAGAGGGATATATTTTATTTTGACCAATTAGCTGCCTAAACAACGTATTGGTTGTGAACTTGTCTCTACAGGCACATTATCAGGGTTCGCTCCATTAAATCAGCTACTGGTCTGTAGCTGTAGGAAATAAACACTATCACAGTCCTCGCAGGGCAGTACCTCACCCAGCCAAATGCCAAAAGCATAGAAAGTTATAATTTCCATTTGTTGTTGTTGTTGTTGTTGCTCTTGTTCATTCAGAGATCATTGATGTGTTTGTTTACATGTGTTTTTCCTCTTTTTCGTTGGTCTGGAGGTGGTGGAGTGATCATCATTATGCTTGAGGAGAAAGGTGGCTTCATATTTTATCTTTGGATTTCAAACACTCCACTGGGCAAAAACTGGTTGAATCAACGTTGACAACTGATTGGATTTGCAAAAAGTCATCAACGTAAGGGAATTCTGTTTTTATTTCACCCAACTTTTAATCTAAGGCCAATGACATTGAGCATGTTATTGTTGATTTCACATTGTATTCACGTTATTTGACAACTCAACCAAATGTAAATCAAATCTAGACGTTGAAATGAAGTCAGTGCCCAGTGGGACAGTTTCACCATAGCTTGACAATGCAAGGAAGTACTAAAACAGTAAAGCAGAGATGAGGTGTGGCTTTCAATATGGTATGACATTGAGAGGAAGCTCTTGCATTAAATGTTTTTTGCTGTCTCACATCACAAAAACTCAGCGTAAAATGTTCTCTTAAAAGGCAATTCCACCACTTTTCAACCTTATGTTCATTGTCTCCAAAACTCAACCAGTGTCTACCTGACAACAGCACGTTTCTATGATCTGTGATTAAAAAGATAAGAAGAAAGGTCCTAAAAAATGCTTCTCTTTCACATCACAGGGTAGAAATAACTGTTTTTAAAAGAAAAAGTGATTTCCAAAACCTGCAACGAGTTTCTAACAAGAGGGAGGATATTTTATTGTTCCCCATGTCACCCCGAATCTCATAATGTTTGAAAATCACTGTTTTTAAAATGTTTTACATTTTGATGATGTCGTTGGGTAGAACGTTTTTACTTTATATACTTTCAGACAAACTATAAGAAATGCACCATTTCACATATCTAGACACTGGTATTGTAATGGAGATAATGAAAATGAGGTTGAATAGTGGTGGAATTGCCCTTTAACCCCTTACACTCATGGAAATTGGCCTATATGATAGGGTTATATTGAAACGTTTCTTACAGAAGAAATATGGAAAGCATATGCAAAACCATTTGTAGCAAGCAAAAGGGAAAAGTTTGGACATTTTGGGGAAATCAGTAGACTAAAGGTGAGGCCAAAACAGTTAATTGGACAGAAGGCAGAATTACACTGTTGATTTTATGTGCATTTACATTACACTGTACTTTTCATCGCATTTGTTGATAACGAAATCTGAAAATACTCTGCATACATTCAGTAACATGATAAAAATGTTAAAATGTCTCCAAGTGCCCACACACCTCTCCAAAGTGTGCAAAGGTCCTTCATAATTCCAATGCACATTTATGACTTAAAGAGCTTTCAACTATAAGGTGCTATTGTGAGCCCTCCTAGCTGTGCCATTGAGGAACTAGATCAAGCAGACTTACTGTTGTTGTTTACGGATTCCAAAAATGGACCATCATAAATCTCAATCTGGTCAGGTGGGCAAAATTTAAAAGCGTGTTCTATTGACAACATTGATAGTCAAAGTAAAAGTCCACCCAAAACCACTCATTCCTTTAATTTACAGTGTTAAATAACACACATATGTGAGAACAATCTTTTTTGAGAACAAATGTTTTATTTTGCCGTTATAATAAGGTTGGTAGCAACATGAAAATTGTTGTGGAAATCTGTTGCAGCTCAAGTTGACTACAAAATCCACAACGCAATGCTCTCTCTAGCTAGCAAGAAAACGTAGCTACACACAATAATACCAAAGACAATATCAGCATGTAAAGTAGCTAGTTGGCTGTAAAACTGCCTAAACAAACTGCACAATCAATGTAGGAGTCTACAATCTCACCATGTTCAACCTGCAGATCTATGTGCCTCACAGAGTGGAGTCGGATATTCGCAATGGCAGATGTACTTTTGAGGAGATGGGAAATGTTGCCCATGCTACGCAGTGCATTCTGGGCGACAAGGAACACTCTACGCCAATCACTCAGATAAACATGAAATGACCTAGGTAATTGATAGAACATCACTCAGAGATGCACAAAAACAATATAACATTCAAAATGGGTGAACTTTCCTTTAAGTTACAAAATACGATCTTACAGTGTTATATTACAAGACAATTCAGAGAAGCAGATCAGAATTATGGTGCGCATAGAATAGAGTCATCAGAGAGCATTCGGGTGCGTGTTCCCTGCCAAATGTCTTCACCTGTCACGTTCTGACCTTTATTTCCTTTGTTTTGACATTATTTAGTATGGTCAGGGCGTGAGTTGGGGTGCGCAGTCTATGTTTGTTTTTCTATGTTTTGGGTATTTCTATGTTTTGGCCTAGTATGGTTCTCAATCAGAGGCAGGTGTCATTAGTTGTCTCTGATTGAGAATCATACTTAGGTAGCCTGGGTTTCACTGTGTGTTTGTGGGTGATTGTTCCTGTCTCTGTGTTTGCACCAGATAGGGCTGTTTTAGGTTTTCACGGTTCTTGTTTTTTTTGTTAGTTTATTCATGTATAGTCCCTTTATTAAAGAACATGAATAACCACCACGCTGCATTTTGGTCTGCTTCTCCTTCACCACAGGAAAACCCTGACAGAACCCAGAACAGGAAGTGTGGTGAAGCCAGGTAGGAGACCTGCGCACACTTCCTGTGCTTACCGGGGGGCTGGAGAGACCGGGCAGGCACCGTGTTATGCTGTGAAGCGCACAGTGTCCCCAGTGCGGGTGCATAGTGCGGTACATTCCAGCTCAGCGTATCGGCCGGGCTAGAGTGGGCATCGAGCCAAGTGCCAAGAGCTCCAGTGCGCCTGCACGGTCCGGTCTATCCGTCACCACCTCCACGCACCAGCCCTCCGGTGGCAGCCCACCGCACCAGGCTGTCTCTCCGGCTTATCCTTACAGGGGCTCCCGCCTCTCCAGCGCTGCCAGAGCCTTCCTCCTCTCCAGCGCAGCCGGAGTCTCCCGCCTGTTCGGCGCTACCAGAGCTCCTGCCCCTCAGCCCAGAGCTGCCGCCAGAGCCCCTCAGCCCAGAGCTGCCGCCAGAGCCCCTCTGTCCCGAGCTGCCCCTCAGTCCAGTGGGGTCATTTAGAGGGGTCGCCGTGGTTAGGAGGCAGACAATAAGGCGGACTAAGACAATGGTGAAGTGGGGTCCGCTTCCCGCGCCAGAGCCGCCACCCAGACCCTCCCCTATAGGTTAAGGTTTTGCGGCCGGAGTCCGCACCTTTGGGGGTACTGTCACGTTCTGACCTTTATTTCCTTTGTTTTGTCATTATTTAGTATGGTCAGGGCGTGAGTTGGGGTGGGCAGTCTGTTTGTTTTTTCTATGTTTTGGGTATTTCTACGTTTCGGACGAGTATGGTTCTCAATCAGAGGCAGGTGTCATTAGTTGTCTCTGATTGAGAATCATACTTAGGTAGCCTGGGTTTCACTGGGTTTGTGGGTGATTGTTCTTTTCTCCGTGTTTGCACCAGATAGGGCTGTTTTAGGTTTTCACGTTTCTTGTTTTTTGTTAGTTTATTCATGTATAGTTCCTTTATTAAAGAACATGAATATCCACCACGCTGCATTTTGGTCCGCCTCTCCTTCACCACAAGAAGACCGTGACATCACCATACAACAAACAGTCTCATTCTGTTCAGAACAACCCAGGGTATGATGCCATGTCATCTCGTAAATGTACATCAAGTACAGTGATCATAAATGTTAACACTGTATATTACTTGTGTTTTATGATATGGAAATGTGCAGTGCATATTTGGACTAATGGTTGTTTGGCTTGCTTGTATGGCATCAAAGCGGAATTTATTATAATTTTCATCGCCTTCAAAATACATTAAGTCCTCTTCATTTACAGTATCTCCATCACTCAGACAACAAAACATGTGCAAAAGTTGACCAATTACCTGGAGGGATAGGGTTAACTTCTTGTTGTGCGCAGTGTTCAAGTTCAGAACCGCTGTCAGTCAAAACTGTTACTGCACTGTGAAGAGGAGACTTGGAGCTCTGATGCCATCAGTGCCCAAATCTGCTATTTTTAACACATATGCGCGTACACTCTACTCCTAATCTAAACCCAGACATTTCCATCTCAGTCAGGACAGTCAGTCACCCTTGATCCTTCAATAACAAACACACCCAGGGACTCATGGTGAACAGGCGAAAGCACTGACCTGGAAAGACATAGTAGGTTGGGAGTTCTAGGAAAAATGCTGTAATCCCAACACCCAATCTTCATACCCAATATAGGGCTTGTCCCTGGCCTGCACCCAATCATAATACACAATACAAAAAATTCCCTGCCTACTTTCTCATTAGTTGAGCTGTACTGCTGATGCCAGTACAGCATCTGTGTGCTAAGGTACTGCATGTGTGTGTGCATGCCTATGTGTATGTCATGTCTACCGCTATGTGAGTGTGTATCAGCATTGGGCAGCCACTTCAAACTGATATCATCATTGTGCTTCTGGCAGGCTCTCCCTTTCTCTCCCTGATCCCCTGTGAGCGGATGATAAAATCTGTCACACTGCCATGCATCCGTCGAGGAGCCCATTGTTTTGGGGATTAGGGGCCTTCCATTTTCCACAATAAGGGGAGGATGCCACATGGTGCTAGAGACAGAGGGGCTTGAGCCCTGTGACCCCTTCTACTAATCTTTATGTGACGGATATGGAGTGTTCATCTTCTAAAGCAAAGATTTTATTGGATTATCAATTATCCATGGACCGGGAGGGAGGGAGTCAGGTAGAGAGAGAGAGAGAGGAGACGGTGAGAAATCTTGACTTTTTGGAAGAAGTCATTACAGATTACACTGATTTAGTTACATTATAACTGCTACAGGCCGAGGCCCGGGGGTCAAGGGGTTAATGCTTCTTTCATATCTTACAGGGAGAGTATCTTGTGTTATTAAACAGCTTCATCAGATTAGATTCAATTAAGATGATACCACGGCCCTACATCTTAAGGTCCCACCTGTTACACCAATTACCCTAATCAGCCTATCCGATTGGCACAGACATCCATCTACGATATGTTAAAGCCATATATATGACATGTATAAAGCCATAATGATGATTAATTTGAAGCATTTATGAAATTTCAAAACATCACTCATCACTAACAGAAAAGACATGACTGCCTGGTTGGCGCTTTGACCCAAAACACGCATTTTGATAAAAAAAACATGTTTTATGTTCAACTGGCTCTCCTGTGAAGTTGTGATTTGCGATATACACCTAGTTTCCTGAATCGGGTCATATTTTTGGATTATTGTGAAAACAATAGTTGATTTCCATTCATCTGGTTGAAAGTGGCTCCACATGTCATTGACTACATGCCCTTGATGTACAGTTGAAGTCGGAAGTGTATATACACTTAGGTTGGAGTCAATAAAACTCATTTTTCAACCACTCCACAAATTTCTTGTTGACAAAGTATAGTTTTGCTGTGTTTGCTATCTGTAAATACGAATAATGTTGTTAAATTACGAGCCCAGTGGAACACAACGGGCCAAACAAGCTGTGCAAACTAAACGGAAACGACACAGGACGTCTTATTTAATAAAAGGGGTTGCAGTCTGCCGTGAAGCTTTCATCCATGTATATGGGTAAGAATCTAGCTACAGTTTCAGATATTATAAATTTCAAATTTTGTCAGAAAGTTGTTTTCATTGCAAGTTAAAGCTTGCTGTTAGCTAGCCAGCTGGAGTTTGATGGCTGGCATGCTAGCTAACATTGAACCTATTTTGGCTAACTTTAGCTAGCTATGACAATCGGTTTGTATTGCTAGTAACGTTACTCTATGGATTGGGATTATAGTTCATGTTTTAGCTAGCTAGCTAGCTAACATTAACATGATATGTCTAAAAAAAAAGACCCCAAGTTGGTGCTTCTGCCTCATCAAGCAGCATTTCAGAAAGACCAGAGTGAACACTTTGTCTGAGATTGCTGATGTTGTCAAGGACAGCATTGTGACAGGGATCAACATCCCACAGCTGATTGGACTGGAGGATGGTACGGTGCTGGTGGAAAGCTATGGCTTGCAACAACACCGGACTCCGTACTTCAGACCGTTGCCACAGATCAAGCAGGACCAGCACTTCAGGTGAAAATTATTTTAATTGCATTGTATGAGGTTATTTTTCTTATCTAAACTTGGGAGGTGAATTAATGTTGTGCATGGTTGTAATGTCTTCTGATTTCTGTTGTTGTTGTTATTCCCTATTTTACAGCTTCGATGCTCTGGAGCCTGGTGGTGTTGGCGCCAAGGAGCGTTCGTACTGTCGGGGCCAGGTTTCACAGCTGCGCAACGCTGACATCCTTCCTCCCATAGATCTGCCTGTACAAGCACCACCTGGACTGGACACAGCTAGACAAACATATCTTTTTGAGAAGACCAGGGAGTTTTGCGACAAGAGGCTATGGACATCACATGCCCTGCACCAAAGTCAACGGCAGGACCGAAACAGACTCTCCAAATATAGATTACGTTGTTCATGTGTGGTTCGGATGGACCAGTCATCAGCACCATCTGCAGTGCCTCTATTGAAATGACTCTCTCCTAACACACACGACATACGTTGCTGCTGATTGTATGCATATAACTGCCTCATCTATCACTGATATTGTTATTTATATTGTATACTGAATATTATTTTATTTATATTGACACAATCTATTTCTATCTATTTCTGATATTTCTACTATTCAAGTAACCATTTGGCTGCAACTTTTACACCTTCTGTAAAGACCCATCCACTTAGCAAGACTTAGCAAAATATTGATATATAAAATGAATATTGATGTGTGGTCATAACATGATTATGTGGCATACCACAACAATATCATGTGTCCACCACATAAATATATGGCGCATGAATCTGTTTAATACAGCAAAATAACAATATTAAAATGTATATGTGTGTAGAATGCGTGTGTTAGCATTTGTTTGCATATTCTGTCTATGTACCTTTCTGTGTCTCTTCACAGTCCATGCACAGTCCGGTATAGTTTTATCTGGGGGGGTTTAAATCTGATTTTACTGCTTGACTGAGTTACATGATGTGGAATAGAGTTCCATGTAGTCATGGAATAGTACTTTGCGGTTCCGGTAGTTTGTTCTGGACTTGGGGTCTGTGAAGAAACTTCTGGTGGCATCCCTTGTGGGGTATATATAGGTGTCTGAGCTGTGCGCTAGTTGCTTAAACAGACAGCTCGGTGATTTCAACATGTCAATACCTCTCACAAAGACAAGCAGTGATGCAGTAAATTTCTCCTCCACCCTGAGCCAGGAGATATTGACATGCATATGATCAGTGCTGGCTATCCGTGCTGCCAGCCGTGCTGCCATAGATTTCCCAGACAATTTAAATCAAAACTGTAACTAGGCCATTTAGGAACATTTAATGTAATCTTGGTAAGCAACTCCAGTGTATATTTGGCCTTGTGTTTTAGGTAATTGCTGAAAGGTGAATTATCCCAGTGTCCGTTGGAAAGCAGACTAAACTAAGTTTTCCTTTAGGAATTGCCTGTGCTTAGCTCTATTTTTTATCCTAAAATATTGACATTTTTGTCATTTAGCAGACACTCTTATCCAGAGCAACTTACAGGGACAATAAACTTCTGTAGTCCTTGCCGATGACAAGCATACCCATAACATGATGCAGCTACCACCATGCTTGAAAATATGAAGAGTGGTACTCAGTGATGTGTTGTGTTGGATTTGCCCCAAACATAACACTTTGTATTCAGGCCAAAACGTTAATGTCTTTGCAGTATTATTTTAGTGACTTATTGCGAACAGGATGCATGTTTTGAAATATTTGTATTCTGTACAGGCTTCCTTCTTTTCACTCTGTAATTTATGTTAGTGTTTTGGAGAAACTACAATATTGTTGATCCATGCTCAGTTTGTTCCTATCACAGCTATTAACTTCTTGGTGACATGGGGGCAGTCCCAGATACTAATATATGCATATTATTAGTAGTATTGGACACTCTGAAGTTTCTAAAACTGTTTGAATGATATCTGTGAGTATAACAGAACTCATATGGCAAGCGAAAACCTGAGAAAAATCCAACCAGGAAGTGGGAAATCTGAGGTTTGTGTTTTTCAAAGCTTGGCCTACTGAATACACAGTGTCTATGGAGTCAAGTTACACTTCCTACGGCTTCCACTAGATGTCAACCATCTTTGGAAACTTGTTTGAGGATTCTACTATACAGGAGGGGCTCATGAGTGCTGTTTGAGTCAGTGGTCTGGCAGAGAGCCACGGGCTCATGACGCACGGTCACGAGAGAGTTAGCTCTCATTCAATTGCTTTTCTACAGACATAGGAATTCTCCGGTTGGAACAATATTGAAGATTTATGTTAAAAACATCCGAAAGATTGATTCTAGTGTGTAACAGTGATAACACCAAGTAAAACTGAAATGATAACTTAAAAACACAAAATATAAATATTCATTAACAAACGTATAGCTTATTAGTTTGGCATGTTTCTACAACCTGTAATATAACTTTTTGAACTTTTCGTCCGACGTTCGGCTGGACCTGAACCGCGCGTTTGGATTTGTTTACCAAACACCCTAACAAAAGAGGCTATTTGGACATAACTTATGAACATTATCGAACAAATCCAACATTTATGGTGGAACTGGGATTCCTAGGAGTGCATTCTGATGAAGTAAGTGAATATTTATAATGCTGACTAATGTTGACTACCCAATATGGCGGATATCTTTTTGGCTGCTTTGTTGTCTGAACGCTGTACTCAGATTATTGCATGGTTTGCTTTTTCCATAACGTTTTTTTTAAATCTGACACAGCGGTTGCATTGAGGAGAAGTATATCTCTAATTCTATGTGTAACACTTGAATTTTCATCAACATTTATGATGAGTATTTCTGTAACTTGATGTGGCTCTCTGCAAAATCAATGCATGTTTTATAACTACTGAAAGTAACGCGCCAAAGTAAAATGAGATTCTTTTTATATAAATATGCAATTTAGCGATCAAAACATACATGTATTGTGTAACATGAAGTCCTATGAGTGTCATCTGATGAAGATCATCAAAGGTTAGTGATTAATTTTATGTCTATTTGTGCTTTTTGTGACTCCTCTCTTTGGCTGGAAGAATGGCTGGATTTTTCTGTGACTTGGTGGTGACCTAACATAATCGTGTGTGGTGCTTTGGCTGTAAAGGATTTTTGAAATCAGACACTGTGGCTGGATTAACGAGAATTTCGTCTTTAAAAAGGTGTAAGATATTTGTATACTTGTGGAATTTTAATTATGAGATTTTTGTTGTTTTGAATTTGGCGCCCTGCACTTTCACTGGCTGTAAACCTCAGAGAGGTTAAACTATGTAACTGTTTTAAAGTCACCATTGGTGTCATGGTGAAATCTCTGAGCAGGTTCCTTCCTCTCTGGCAACTGAGTTAGGAAAGGCACCTGTATCTTTGTAGTGACTGGGTGTATTGATACACCATCAAAAGTGTAATTAATTACTGCACCACACGCAAAGTGGTATTCAATTTCTGCTTTTTTATTTTTACCCATCTACAAATAGGTGCATTTCTTTGCTAAACATTGGAAAACTTCCCTGCTCTTTGTGGTTGAATCTGCGCATGAAATTCACTGCTCAACTGAGGCACCTTAAAGATAATTGTATGTGTGGCGATGGGGTAGTGTGGCGGAAGAATTAGAATTAGCTCTGTAACATAGATAATTAAGATGTCTTATCTGTATAATATGCTTATGTGATTAAAACTGTTGAACTCTTGTTAGAATATTAGAATATATAATATTAGAATATATCCCTAGCAGTTGCACTTCCTCCCTAATATGGGCCTCAGTCATCTGGGGCCCCAGGGATGGGAGACGTCAGGCTTGTCTATCACATGTCCCTGTTGCTATACAGAATATCAGAAAGAGAAGAGGACAGGAGGGAACATTGTCTTCATATGTGGATATGTATCTTTACCTATTACAAACCATGTGAAGGGATGGCATGATTAATTGGGAACCAATATCTTAGCAGTGTATCAAAAAATTAATTTGACGGTGTTTGTGTGTCAGTACCTTGCAGATGTCACCCTTGGTAGCTGGCTGTGTAGTGGGGGTAAAGTTTACCTTGGCCTGCGGGGAATGTAGAGATCAGTGTGTGTAGTAGCCTAGCAGGGTGACTCTTTGTGGCATTGCTACAAAATGGGGTTAATAAGGAGATATAAAATGTTGTAGAAAATGGCTAGTTCCAGTCCCCAAACAATATCAGACACCGCCTTATGCTCCACAGGAAGTGAATATGAGCAAAGGAAGAAAGTTATGTAAGTTGGGAAACGTAAGATCTGTTGATGATTATAATGCAATAAAGAGGTATACCATGATATTGATACATCTCAGGGCTTTTAACCATGACACTGTTCATATACAGTACCATGTCTTCTGTGTGCATTATCACTTAAGTAATCTACAGTCAATTGGAGCTTCGAGGGAAATAATCATTTGTAAAAGACACATTTGAAGCTGGCTCAAACTGTAACACTATATTTGGATAGTCCTATCTGTTGGTGCTCTACAGGCTATCAGTAACATTTCAACTAACTATATACATTCTTAGAAATTAGGGTATGGAATTGTTCCCTGGAGTACAAAAATATCAAAATACACATAATGTACCTTCAGAGATTACACAAATTTGTATTTATTTATTTTACTAGGCAAGTCAGTTAAGAACAAATTCTTATTTTCAATGACAGCCTAGGAACAGTGGGTTAACTGCCTGTTCAGGGGCAGAAAGACAGATCTGTACCTTCTCAGCTCGGGGGTTTGAACTTGAAACCTTCTGGTTACTAGCCCAACACTCTAACCACTAGGCTACCCTGCCAACCCATGGAATTGATCTCACATGGTACCGTTTGGTACCTTTTAATGTACATGTGCGGATAAAGAGTATGATGGTACATTTATGTACCTAATATCTTCAATATTAAGGTATAATCATCGCACTCTCACTTTCAAATTATGGTGAAGGTGCATTTCTGTTTCCCAGGGTACAAACTTATTTTGTGTACCCTCAACTCTTGATGAATAATGAGATGTAACTTTGCTTTGCAGAAAAATCATGTATTGAAGAAAGCTACATATTTGTACCCACCATAAGGTACAAAAATGATTCATTTTTGCCACCTAAAACGAACTAACGGCGATGTCACTGGGGTGGTACCCTAAAAAGGCACGTTTGTACCATATTCATTATCATATTTCCCAGCATGCTTTACTGCAGGTAGATTTGTATGAATTGTTTTTAATAGCTGTGTTTCTGTATGTATGTACATTAATTGATTAATCTTATCCTACACTAATCCAATCAGTTAGTACATTTTTTTGCACACAATTTAATTTAAATGGTTTCGGAAGTCTCCTCACAATTTTCCAAATTCTGGCAGTCATTCTCTATACAGGTTGTGGGTGGATAAAACACTTCCAATTGTTGGAAATTCTAACTGGTTGGATTCCAAAGGAATTACAGATCACTTTGCAAATCAAATCAAATTTTATTGGTCACATACACATATTTAGCAGATGTTATTGAGGGTGTAGTGAAATGCTTGTGTCCCTAGCTCCAACAGTAGTATCTAACAATTCACAACAATACACACAAATCTAAAAGTAAAATAACTGAATTAAGAAAGAAAGAAATATTAGGACAAGCAATGACAGAGTGGCATTGACTAAAATACAGTAAAATAGAATAGAGTATATATCTATGAAATTAGTAAAGCAGTATGTAAACATTATTAAAGTGACTAGTGTTCCATTATTAAAAGGATCCACCCCTTTCTTGCAATTTTTGCCTAAAATGACACACCCAAATCTAACTGACTGTAGCTGAGGCCCTGAAGCAAGGATATGCATATTCTTGTTACCATTTGAAAGGAAACACTTTGACGTTTGTGGAAATGTGAAAGGAATGTAGGAGGATTTAACACAATATATCTGGTAAACTATAATACAAAGAAATAACCAACCATTCTTTTGTATTTTTTTTGTACTATCATCTTTGAAATGCAAGAGAAAGGCCATATTGTATTATTCCAGCCCAGGTGCAATTTAGATTTTGGCCACTAGATGGCAGCAGTGTATGTGCAAAGTTTTTAGACTGATCTAATGAACCATTGTATTTCTGTTCAAAATTTTGTATGAAGACTGCCCAAATATGCCTAATTTGTTTATTAATAACTTTTTATGTTTAACATTGTGCACTCTCCTCAAACAATAGCAAGGTATTCTTCACTGTAATAGCTACTGTAAATTGGACAGTTAGATTAACAAGAATGTAAGCTTTCTGCCAATATCAGATATGTCTATGTCCTGGGAAATGTTCTTGTTACTTACAACCTCATGCTAATCACATTAGCCTATGTTAGCTCAACCGTCCCGTGGAAGGGACACCGATCCCGAAGAAGTTTTAAAGTGATCAGGGATTCCATGTGTACAGTGGCAAGAAAAAGTATGTGAACCCTTTTGAATTACCTGAACTTCTGCATAAATTGGTTATAACATTTTATCTGATCTTCATCTAAGTCACAATAGACAAACACAGTCGGCTTAAACTAAAAACCCACAAACAATTATATGTTTTCACGTCTTTATTGAACACACCATGTAAACATACACAGTGCAGGGTAGGAAATGTGAACCCTTGGTTTTAATAACTGCATGACCCTACTTTGGCAGCAATAATCAAAACCAAACGTTTCTGTAGTTGCGGATGAGACCTGCACAACGATCAGCTGGAATTTTGCAGGAACTCCTCTTTATAAAACTGTTTCAGTTCAGCAAAATTCTTGGGATGTCTGGTGTGAACCGCTCTCTTGAGGTCATGTCACAGCGTCTGTTGAGGTCGGAACACTGACTGAGCCACTCCAGAAGGTGTATTTTGAAGCCAGTATCTGTTGAATCCATTCTGTTGTTGATTTACTTCTGTGTTTTGGGTCATTGTCCTGTTGCATCACCCAACTCCTGTTGAGCTTCAATTGGCAGACAGTTAGCCTTATGTTCTCCTGCAAAATGTCTTGATAAACTTGGGAATTCATTTTTCCGTCAATGATAGTAAGCTGTCCAGGTCCTGAGGCAGCAAAGCAGCTAAAAACCATGATGCTCCCTTTACCATTCTTTACAGTTGGGATGTGGTTTCGAAGTTGGTGTGCTGTGCCTTTTTATCTCCACACATAGTGTTGTGTGTTCCTTCCAAACAACTCAACTTTACTTTCATCTGCCCACAGAATATTTTGAAGTAGCGCTGTGGAACTTCCAGAGGCTCTTTTGCTAACTTCAGACGTGCAGTAATATTTTTGGGGGGACATCAGTGACTTCTCCCATGAACACCATTCTTGTTTAGTGCTTTCCGTATCGTAGACTCGTCAACAGAGATGTTAACATGTTCCAGAGGTGTTTTAAAGTCTTTAGCTGACACTTTAAGATTCTTCTTAACTTCATTAAACAGATTCTCTGCATTAAAATTCACCTTCTTGGCAAATGTATTTAGTGTGGCATTCTGGACAATGGGACAAAAGGTGGACTTGGGCTTGAAAGGTGTTTTTGAGGGCACAGAAACTGCCAAACACTGGTGTCTGTAGTTGGAGAGATGTTTTTCTTGTACCAAGCCTTCAGATGTAGATTCCTGTAGAAACTAAATAGGTCAATCTTTGTATTGTATTCATATTCATTAGTTGAGTATGTGGGGCCAAAGGACAATCCTTTAGACAAGACCCTTACACAATCATCAGAAATGGGTTCTCCAGAAATGTTGATACCAGCCTTGTTCTGGTCCTGCTCTGTGTGGTTGAATAGTCTTGATTTCTTCCTCCCCCTAAGTGTTGGCCTCTTCTGCATCCTCTCCCTCTTTTGTTAGGGAACCTGCAAGGCTCCTCTTCCTGTTCTAAAAAATCTTGGGAGGTGCCTGCCTCTGACTGTCTGGGGTGATCCTCATCGTCACTGCTCATCAAGTTGAAAGAAACAGATCTATGCTTCTTCCTCTGTGGATGTGATTCTGAATTCTTGCAGGTTGGTTTTCTCCAGGCAAAGACCTTGCCATCTCTGTAGTCTACTTCATCTCTTCCAAATTTTCTTAGCTTGTCTCGCTTCAATGTCAGAGTGAATGTGTTTTCTCTTTCAAAAACTCATAAAATTGTGCTTTGCTATTAGAATTGTCACTGTGTTCTGTGATTTCCTTTTTCACTTCTTCAACTTTAGTTTGGACTTCTTGTCTCTCCTTTTTACCTTCCTCTATTAGAAGCTGCATTAGGTCAAAATAACACTTGTTAAGAATAGCCTCCCATTTATCTCTAAATTCAGTTTTACCTTGTGCTAGATTAGCTGAAAACTTCATAATACAGAGTCCTTTGGGGATCAGGCATTTCCTCCAATAGTCAGACAAGGTGATAGAAGTGAGGTCAAGTTGGTGTCTTTCTCCATAAGGTGTTGCTATTCTCTGTAAGCCTTGTTCAAGTCTGTTCCAGTATTCTCTGTGGCTGTCATCTCATCTAGCAATGAGGTAGTGGTGATAATCCTTTAACCCTCTTCATGGGAATAGGAAAACCGTGTAGCCTCCAGGCTGGGAAAGGGCTATTTGATCAAGAACGAGAGTGATAGAGTGCTGAATCAGATGACCTGGCCTCCACAATCACCCAACCTCAACTCGATTGAGATGGTTTGGGATTATATGGACCACAGAGTGAAGAAAAAGTAGACAACAAGTGCTCAGTATATGGGGGAACTCCTTAAAGACTGTTGGAAACGCATTCCATGTGAAGCTGGTTGAGAGAATGCCAAGAGTGTGCAAAGCTGTCATCAAGGCAAAGGGTGGCTACTTTGAATAATCTAAAATCTAAAATATATTTTGTTTTGTTTAACACGTTTTTGGTTACTACATGATTCCATATGTGTTATTTCATAGTTTCATGTGTTCACTAATATTCTACAATGTAGAAAATAGTAAAATAAAGATAAACCCTGGAATGAATAGGTGTGTTTCTTTGCAACTCTGCATAGAAGGCCAGCATCCCGGGGTCACCTCTTCACTGTTGACGTTGAGACTGGTGTTTTGCGGGTACTATTTAATGAAGCTGCCAGTTGAGGACTTGAGGCATCTGTTTCTCAAACTAGACACTGTAATGTACTTGTTCTCTTGCTCTGTTGTGCACTGGGGCACTCCGCTTTCTATTCTGGTTAGAGACCGTTTGCGCTGTTCTGTGAAGGGAGTAGTACACAGCATTGCACAATATCTTCAGTTTCTTGGCAATTTCTTGCATGGAATAGCCTTAATTTCTCAGAACAAGAATAGATTGACGAGTTTCAGAAAAAAGGGCTTTGTTTCTGGCCATTTTGAGCCTGTAATCGAACCCACAAATGCTGATGCTCCAGATATTCAACTAGTCTGAAGAAGGCTAGTTTTATTGCTTCTTCAATCAGCACAACAGTTTTCAGCTGTGCTAACATCATAGCAAAAGGGTTTTCTAATGATCAATTAGCCTTTTAAAATGATAAACTTGGATTAGCTAACACAAAGTGCCATTGGAACACAAGAGTGATGGTTGCTGATATTGGGCCTCTGTACGCCTATGTAGATATTCCATAAAAAATCTGCCGTTTCCAGCTACAATAGTGATTTACAACATTAACAATGTCTACACTGTATTTATTTTAATGGACAAAACATTTGCTTTCTTTCAAAGACAAGGACATTTCTAAGTGACCCCAAACTTTTGAATGGTAGTGTACTGTACATAAAAGCCCGCAGCTGTGGTGTCACTCTTCATTTCTTGGTTCTTCTGTGGTACATACAGTGCCTTGCGAAAGTATTCGGCCCCTTGAACTTTGCGACCTTTTGCCACATTTCAGGCTTCAAACATAAAGATATAAATCTGTATTTTTTTGTGAAGAATCAACAACAAGTGGGACACAATCATGAAGTGGAATGACATTTTATTGGATATTTCAAACTTTTTTAACATATCAAAAACTGAAAAATTGGGCGTGCAAAATTATTCAGCCCCTTTACTTTTAGTGCAGCAAACTCTCTCAAGAAGTTCAGTGAGGATCTCTGAATGATCCAATGTTGACCTAAATGACTAATGATGATAAATACAATCCACCTGTGTGTAATCAAGTCTCCGTATAAATGCACCTGCACTGTGATAGTCTCAGAGGTCTGTTAAAAGCGCAGAGAGCATCATGAAGAACAAGGAACACACCAGGCAGGTCCGAGATACTGTTGTGAGATGCGTGTGTCTGCCACCCCACGCCAACCCACATGAAATAGCCTATTTGAGGCTGTTGAGGGGAGGGCAGGCCCACAACAATGGCCAATGGAAATGGAGACAGTAGATACAGCTGGTATGTTGTAATATAATAAAGACAGTAGATCTAGCTGGTCTGTCATAATATAATAGAGACAGTAGATCTAGCTGAAATGTCATAATATAAAAGAGACAGTAGATCTATAATAATATATTCAACCTTATGTTCCCTATACTCTATAAATATATATCTGTTTATTATACCTGTTGATACAGGGCTCATATGTGAAACTATTCTAACTGAACCTTTTCTTTCACAGTGACACTGACTCTGAATGGGAGCCTCCAGTACCAAGGTGTCCATCCCCCACTGAAGCTGGGGAAGCTCCTGCCACAAGTGGTGTTCATCTGCCCAAATGTATTTCTGCAGGCATGGATGTGCCTCAGGGCCAAAAGGGCACAGCATGGAGGCATCGCTGTGTTCTTAAGTCCCCCATCACCTGCGCCACATGCTTGGTGACCCTCTGCTTTACAGCAGAAAGAGACTGCTATGGCACCTTGCATCAGAAGCACAATATTGTGTAGAGCTTTGGCAAAGTGGGTGGGGTTATATCCTTCCTGTTTGGCCCTGTCCGGGGGTCTCATCAGATGGGGCCACAGTGTCTCCTGACTCAGCCTCCAGTATTTATGCTGCAGTAGTTTATGTGTCGGGGGGCTAGGGTCAGTTTGTTATATCTGGAGTACTTTTCCTGTCTTATCTGGTGTCCTGTGTGAATTTTAGTATGCTCTCTCTAATTCTCTCTTTCTCTCTCTCGGAGGACCTGAGCCCTAGGACCATGCGTCAGGACTACCTGGCATGATGACTCCTTGCTGTCCCCAGTCCACCTGGCCTTACTAGTTTTCCAGTTTCAACTGTTCTGCCTGCGGCTATGGAACCCTAAACTGTTCATATTTAGTCTTGAGGTGCTGTCCTGTCCTCATCCTCTACAACTACTGTGATTATTATTATTTGACCCTGCTGGTCATCTATGAACGTTTGAAAATCTCGGCCATGTTCTGTTATAATCTCCACCCGGCACAGCCAGAAGAGGATTGGCCTTTCTAGAGAGTTTTTCCTAGCCGCCGTGCTTCTACACCTGCATTGCTTGCTGTTTGGGGTTTTAGGCTGGGTTTCTGTACAGCACTTTGAGATATTAGTTGATGTACGTAGGGCTATAAAAATAAATTTGATTTGATAGAGGACTGAAGGTCTGCCAAATATTGAAAGTGTGTAAATAGTTAAGCATGTTGTTTTGTAAATGTATTTATTTTTTCTTTCTTTTTTTCATATTTTCTTCTCAATTTTTGGGGGCGGTGTGTTAGAATACCATTTGGCCATTTTGTATATAGTTATTTGTTTCAAAATGTATACCTTCACCAATTTGGCCACTTGTGTACATTTGGGTTACTTGTGTGGGACACCTGGGTGACTTCATGATAAATGTCATGTAGCACACTCATTTTGGAAGTTATCATTTTGAAACTTTGCACAAGTACTGTTGCGCTCTTATATTTTTCACTGAAATTGTCCCCATCATCCTATCTGAATGTTTGTTTTATCTTGTTCATTTTAAAGATGATGATACAACAATAAAAATAAAAAACATATGTTTTTTTATTGTATTATCTAAACCAGATCTATTGTGTTTTATTCTCCTACATTCAATTCACATTTACACAAACTTCAGAGTGTTTTCTTTCAAATGGTACCAATAATATGCATATCCTTGCTTCTGGGCCAGAGCTATAGGCAGTTAGATTTGGGTATGTCTTCAGGCGGAAATTTTAAAAAGTAGGTGGGTAGCTCTAAGAGGTTTAATTTCAATGAGGGAATAGTACTCTGTACTGGGAGGTTGACTTTCTGCTTGGGTTTTCTCGTCTATGCGGTTGTTTAATGAAGAGGTCTGATCTGATGCTCGGGGCGGGGATATCTTACTCTAGAGAGCTTATCCTACTGAGCTCTCTCTTTGATAATGTGAAAGTCCAGCTGAAACTGTTTGGGGTTTCCCTGTACCATTACTGTTCCAGATTTGTACATGTTCGCATTTGCTGTCTCCTCATTGTCTAATATCCTGAGTTTTCACACATTGGGAGCACCCCTCCTCTGAACAGAGGGGTAGTGTGGTAATATAGCACTGTGCCATGCCAGGGGATGGTCTGTGTGGAAGATTAAGTTGCTTAGGTTCCTATTTTTATAACAAAGATTTTCCATAAGGAGCTTCATTTTGTACTCTTTTCTTGTCTTATCATTTTTTACATACAGTGGGGTACTGTATTTAATTACCTCTGAGTAGCGGGAGGTGGCTTCAAAGACCTCTGCATGTGATTCTCCTGCCATTGTTGGGCTCAAGGGCTTTGAAACCTTTCACTTCACACGTCAGTGCTAATTGAAGCTTGGGAATAATGATCCTTGACGGTATTAGTAAGCTTTCCCGAGTAATACCTGTCCAAAATCAGGTTGTAGGTTTGGAGTTTTGATTTGGAGTGAAAGTTATGTTGTGGAGGGTAGCATCCTGTACATGTACCTGACAAAAAAATCCAAGTTTGATTTAGAGTTAGACATTTTTTTTAAAACATGCTGAAAAATGTGGGAGTGTATCTGCTCATGACCTCTCTGTCTCTCTCTCTCTTGCTCATTTCTCTCTCTCATCTCACTTATGAAAAAACCCTGCGGAAAATGTATTCAAGGCTCAGCATTTAACAATCTTAATCCTGGCTGATGCTCTTAGGTGAGTCATAATTGTATGAAACTGTAAAAGTGGGATTTCAGGCACACAGATAATCACCCACTGTTAGTTAATGCCTGAAAAGGGAAGGATGGATATTGACAGTATTGGAGGGATGGAGTGAATGGGTAAAAAAAAACACTGAAGCCTTGACATGCAAAATTCAGCTGTCAACTCGCTTGGTGAGCCGGGTCAGAATTATCGCTTGACCGGTGCAGGGGGATACGGTAACACTCACCGCTCATGCTCAATTCTGTCCTCCCTCCTTCCCTCCTCAGAAAAATCTTCCACCCCAGCAGTCCTGGCCTAATGGAATCTGACAGGATGTAAATTCGTTTTTAAAAGAGTTGCCTGGCGGATGGTCATTTTTCTCATTTAGTTGTAAAATGAGCTGACCGAGCCCCCAGCTGTCTGTCTTCCTTCCTGTGGATTAACAGGATGAGAGGCTCAATTCAACACATCAGGCCTTGATTACCATCTTGACGAGGATGGTCCTCTCTCTATTTCCTTACCTCACTGTGTCTCTTTTTATTTTTTTCTCTCTCTCCCTCTCTTTTCCCCTCCCTAACTGAGGAAGCAGAGAGAGAAAGAGCAAGTGAGAGAGAACAAGAAACCAAGTGAGAGAGAACAAGAAACAGTCACCGTAGCGATGTGCTCTGCTTCATCCGGGCACCCCTGACTGTCTCTCCAACCTGACTCTCTCTCCCTCTCTCTTGCCTGTCTCTCTCCAGGCTCCAGCTCGGCTGGCTGTGTCAGAAGCTCTCTCCCTCCTCAATATACAGAGCATATAGGAACAGCCAAACCAGCCTTATTAATCAACCGGCCATATCCATATTGCATGTGTTTATACAAAATACCTGATTAAGGGCTTGATAAGGATTATACATAACAAAAGGATGTACAATAGGCTTTGGGGTTGATATTAATTCTACCAAGTGATGCCAGGTGTTTTTGTGTGTTGCTTTATAATTGATTTGGTAACTGCAAGCTTGTGATTTATTGTTGTCCAATCTGTCCCTGTTTTTGCTGGGTTGAAGAGATGGCCTTAGTTATCCTGAACATGTACAATTATTTCATACAGCTCATGGCTCCATATACTCCATTTGTTCTGGTTCACAACTACATTTGACCTTCCAATAAAGTCTCCAAGCCAATGATATTTACCTTCAATCAAGATTACCTTTTCCTCCTTTGAGTAATGAGCATTTCTGAGAACACACATTTACAATACCAAAGTGCAGTAACAAAGATTCAAAGCCAGCTCCATGTCCACGTGCACCAGATGTTTCCTGGGTTCCTGTGAGCTGCATGTATAATGAGAGAAATGGAGAGATTAGTCATTAATGCAGACTGTTAATGGTGTTTAATGCAGCCAGAAAGCCCAGCTAACACCGGCATGTCTTCTTCTTCCTTGGGTTGGAGAGGAGAGCCAGAGAGCCTTGATCAAGAGTCAAGAGGATAGCACTGGCCTGGAGCACCAAGCACAGATGTGGAGGGATACTGTACAAGACCAGGCAACGGGTACGATGATAAGAGGTGTTTGTTTAGACAGAGGCTGGCTTTTAAACTGAAATTAACATTTGGGTTGAACAGCTCTATTGCAAAATGTTTAGATTTCTTACAAATTCCATTCTGGTTAAGGAAAACAGACATTCCGATTCACAGTCCAACTCTTAGCTATCTTTGCAAAGATCGAAATGTAAAAGGCAGTCAATAGAATCACATCATACAACTGCTTAGCTCTGCTCTCCTCCTACAGTACATCCCTGGTGTATCAGTCAGGAGCCGAGGAAATGTTTAGTCTCTCACTGTATCTAACCTTGACAGATCATTGGACCCAGTGCTCAGAAAACACACAACATTTTTATGGCTAGAAAATATTGCGCAAGCCATATTGCTTATTGATCCCCTTTCGAAAAGCGCTGGTTGCACTTCATTAGATTTATATTGTAAACAAAGACTTATATTATCATATGTGAATTAGCACTTAAATGTTATCCATTACAGCATCATATTTTGTGCCATTGGTGCAGTATTGGTATTGCAGCGGACTGCAGAGATTTTTGTGAAGGGAGAAGGAGTCTTCCCTGTGAGTTTAGTGTTGGTTATTAAAGCAGAGACAGGCTGTCTGCTCTGTCTCTCTCCTCTGTAGATGCAGCTTAATGACAAACACAACACTGTGCCTCAGGACGGTAACTGGTAAGTCGAAGGCATACCATCACCGTCAACACTCACACATGCAAGGAAACACATACACACATGTACAGTGCAATCGGAAAGTATTCAGACCCCTTGGCTTTTTCCACATTTTGTTACGTTAGTGTTATTCTAAAATTTATTAAATCGCTTTTCCCTCATCAATCTACACACAATACCCTATAATGACAAAGCAAAAACAGTTGTATTTTTTGGGGGCCCAATTTTTTTGAACAAATATTACATTTACATAAGTTATCAGACCATTTACTCAGCACTTTGTTGAAGCACCGTTGGCAGCAATTACAGCATCAAGTCTTTTTGGGTATGACGCTACAAACTTGGCACATATATATTTGGGGAGTTTCTTCCATTCTCTGTAGATCCTCTCAAGCTCTTTCTGGTTGGATGGGGAGTGTTGCTGCACAACTATTTTCAGGTCTCTCCAGAGATGTTTGATCGGGTTCAAGTCCTGGCTCTGGCTGGGCCACTCAAGGACATTCAGAGACTTGTCACAAAGTCACTCCTGCATTGTCTTGGCTGTGTGCTTAGGGTCGTTGTCCTGTTGAAAGTTGAACCTTTGCCCCAGTCTGAGGTCCTGAGCGCTCTGGAGCAGGTTTTTATCAAGGATCTCTATGTACTATGCTCCGTTCATTTTGCCTCGATCCTGACTAGTCTCCCAGTTCCTGTAGCTGAAAAACATCCCCACAGCAAGATGCTTCCACCACCATGCTTCACCGTAGGGATGGTGACAGGTTTCCACCAGCCTTGACAAGTTCAATCTTGATTTCAGAGATTCTTGTTTCTCATGGTCTGAGAGTCTTTAGATGCCTTTTGGCAAACTCAAAGTGGGCTGTCATGTGCCTTTTACTGAGTAGTGGCTTCTGTCTGGCCACTCTACCAGAAAGGCCTGATTGGTGAAGTGCTGCAGAGATGGTTGTCCTTCTGGAAGGTTTTTCCATCTCCACAGAGGAACTCTAGAGCTCTGTCAGAGTGACCATCAGGTTCTTGGTCACCTCCCTGACCAAGGCCCTTCTCCCCCGATTGCGCAGTTTGGCCAGACGGCTAGCTCTAGAAAGAGTCTTGGTGATTACAAACATCTGCCATGTAAGAATGATGGCTACCATTTTCTTGGGGACCTTCAATGCTGCAGAAATGTTTTCGACCTTCGACCTCATGGCTTGGTTTTTGCTCTGACATTCACCGTCAACTGTGGGACCTTATATAGACAGGTGTGTGCCTTTCCAACTCATGTCCAATCAATTGAATTTACCACAGGTGGACTCCAATCAAGTTGTAGAAACATCGATGGAAATAGGATGCACCTGAGCACAATTTAGAATCTCATAGCGAATGGGCTGAATACTTACGTAAATACGTTGTTTTATAGGTTTCCACTTTGTCATTTTTATGTATTTAATACATTTTAGAATAAGGCTGTAATGTTACCAAATGTGGAAAAAGTCAAGGGGTCTGAATACTTTCTGAAGGCACTGTACAAATACGAACGGATCAACAGGATTGGGAAATGCAGATATGATACACATATCACCATAGAGCTACAGTGCTTTGCAAAAGTATTAATCCCCCTTGGAGTTTTTCCTATTTTGTTGCATTACAACCTGTAATTAAATTGATTTTTATTTGGATTTCATGTAATGGACATACACAAAATAGTCAAAATTTGTAACGGTTTTCTTCCTGGGAAGGAGAGGCGGACAAAAACGCAGCGTGGTTATAGTTCATGGCGCTGGGCAGACGGGTAGCTCAGGCGGCGCTGGGCAGACTGGAGACTCCGGCAGCGCTGGAGAGGAGGAAGGCTCTGGCAGCGCTGGACAGATGAGGCGCACTGTAGGCCTGGTGCGTGGTGCCAGCACTGGTGGTACTGGGCCGAGGACACCTCAGGGCGAGTGCGGGGAGCTGCCACCGGAGGGCTGATGCGTGGAGGTGGTACTGGATAGACCGGACCGTGCAGGCGCACTGGAGTTTTTGAGCACGGAGCCTGCCCAACCTTACCTGGTTGAATGCTCCCGGTCACCCTGCCAGTGCTGCGAGGTGGAATAGCCCGCACTGGACTGTGCAGGCGAACCGGGGACACCATGCGCAAGGCTGGTGCCATGTACGCCGGCCCAAGGAGACGCACTGGAGACCAGATGCGTAGAGCCGGCTTCATGGCACTTGGCTCGATGCCCACTCTAGCCCGGCCGATACAAGGAGCTGGTATGTACCGCACCGGGCTATCCACCCACACTGGGGACACCGTGCGCACCACAGCATAACATGGTGCCTGCCCGGTCTCTCTCGCCCTCCGGTAAGCATAGGAAGTTGGCTCAGGTCTCCTACCTGGCTTCGCCATACTTCCTGTGTGCCGCCCCCCCAATACATTTTTGGGGCTGCCTCTCGGGCTTCCTTGCCAGCCGTGTTTTCCCTCATATCGCCGGCTCCTCTCTCCGGCTGCCTCTGCTCTCCTAGCTGCCTCCACCTGTTCCCATGGAAGGCGATCCTTTCCCGCCAGGATCTCCTCCCATGTGTAGCAACCCTTGCCGTCCATTACATCATCCCATGTCCATTCCTCCTTGCGCTGCTCCTGCTTCCGCTGCCTGTCACCACGCCGCTTGGTCCTGTAAATTGTTTAACTTGTGTCAAATGTTTTGGGCAGCCTTCCGCAAGCTTCACCACAATAAGTTGGGTGAATTTGGCCCATTGCTCCTGACAGAGCTGGTGTAACTGTGACAGGTTTGTTGGCATCCTTGCTCACACACACTTTATCAGTTCTGCCCACAAATGTTATATAGGATTGAGGTCAGGGCTTTGTGATCGCCACTCCAATACCTTTCCGTTGTTGTCCTTAAGCCATTTTGCCACAACTCTATAAGAATGCTTGGGGTCATTGTCCATTTGGAAGACCCATTTGCGACCAAGCTTCAACTTGCTGACAGATGTCTTGAGATGTTGCTTCAATCCATCCACATCATTTTCCATCATGACGCCATCTATTTTGTGAAGTGCATCAGTCCCTCCTGCAGCAAAGCACACCCACAACATGATGCTGCCAACCCCGTGCTTCACAGTTGGGATGGTCTTCTTCGGCTTGCAAGCCTCCCCCTTTCTCCTCCAAACATAACGATGGTCATTATGGCCAAACAGTTCTATATTTTTTTCATCAGACCAGAGGACATTTCTCCAAAAAGTATGATCTTTGTCCCCATGTGCAGTTGCAAACCGTAGACTTGCTTTTTTTATGGTAGTTTTGGAGCAGTGGCCTTTTCTTTGCTGAGTGGCCTTTCAGGTTATGTCGATATAGGACTCCTTTTACTGTGGATATATATACGTTTGTACCTCTTTCCTCCAGCATCTTCACAAGGTCCTTTGCTGTTGTTCTGGGATTGATTTGCAATTTTTGCACCAAAGTACGTTCATCTCTAGGAGACAGAACGAGTCTCCTACCTGAGCGGTATGACGGCTGCGTGGTCCCATGGTCTTTATACTTGCGTACTATTGATTGTACAGATGAACGTGGTACCTTCAGGCATTTGGAAATTGCTCCCAAGGATGAACCAGACTTGTGGAGGTCTACAATTTTTTTCTCAGTTCTTGGCTGATTTCTTTTGATATTCCCATGATGTCAAGCAAAGAGGCACTGAGTTTGAAGGTAGGCCTTGAAAAACATCCACAGGTACACCTCCAATTGACTCAAATCATGTCAATTAGCCTATTAGAAGCTTCTAAAGCCATGACAATTTTTGGGAATTTTCCAAGCTGTTTAAAGGCACAGTCAACGTAGTGTATGTAAGCTTCTGACCCACTGGAGTTGTGATACAGTGAGTTATAAGTGAAATAATCTGTTTATAAACAATTGTTGGAAAAATTACTTGTGTCATGCACAAAGTAGATGTCCTAACCGAATAAATTTGTGGAGTTGTTGAATGTAAACTTCGACTTCAATTATATATATTTTTTATTTCACCTTTATTTAAAATAAAGTCCACCTGTGTGCAATCTAAGTGTCACATGATCTCTGTATATATACACCTGTTCTGAAAGGCACCAGAGTCTGCAACACCACTAAGCAAGGGGCACCATGAAGACCAAGGAGCTCTCCAAACAGGTCAGGGACAAAGTTGTGGAGAAGAACAGATCAGGGTTGGGTTATAAAAAATTATCCAAAATGTTGAACATCCCACAGAGCACCATTAAATGTATTATTAAAACAATTGAAAGAATATGGCACCACAACAAACCTGCCATGAGAGGGCTGCCCACCAAAACTCACAGACCAGGCAAGGAGGGCATTAATCAGAGAGGCAACAAAGAGAGCAAAGATAACCCTGAAGGAGCTGCAAAGCTTCACAGCGGAGATTGGCATATCTGTCCATATTGCCACTTTAAGCCGTACACTCCACAGTGCTGGGCTTTACGGAAGAGTGGCCAGAAGAAAGCAATTGCTTAAAGAAATAAATAGGTAAACATGTTGTTTGGTGTTTACCAAAAGGCATCTGGGAGACTCCTCAATATATATGGAAGAAGGTACTCTGGTCAGATGAGACTAAAATTGAGCTCTTTGTCCATCAAGGAAAACGCTATGTCTGGCGCAAACCCAACACCTCGCTTCACCCCGAGAACATTGGCAGGGACTGGGAAACTGGTCAGAATTGAAGGAATGATGGATGGAGCTAAATACAGGGAAATTCTTGAGGGAAACCTGTTTCAGTCTTCCAGAGATTTGAGACTGGGACAGATGTTCACCTTCCAGCAGGACAATTACCTAAGCATACTGGTAAAGCCACACTTGAGTGTTTTAAGGGGAAACATTTAAATGTCTTGAATGGCCTGGTCAAAGCCCAGACCTCAATCCAATTGAGAATCTGTGGTATGACTTAAAGATTGCTGTAAACTAGCAGAACCGATCCAGCTGGAGCAGTTTTGCCTTGAAGAATGGGCAAAAATCATAGTGGCTAGATGTGCCAAGCTTATAGAAACATACCCCAAGATACGTGAAGCTGTAATTGCTGCAAAATGTGGCTCTACAAAGTGTTGACTTTGGGAGGGTGAATAGTTATGCATTGCAAGTTCTGTTTTTTGTCTTATTTCTCATTTGTTTCACAATTTAAAAAAATATGCATCTTCAAAGTGGTAGGCATGTTGTGTAAATCAAATGATACAAACCCCTCGAAAAATCTATTTTAATTCCAGTTTGTAAGGCAACAAAATAGGAAAAATTCCAAGGGGGGTGAATATTTTCACATGCTACTGTATAGGAAAGAGAGAAAGAGTTTTACACAGACAGATATACACCCACAGTAACATTCTCCAAGTTGTATGTCACCCACTTTGCCTCTTTCTCCATGGGAAAGACATTATCACAAGCTCTCTTTTGTACCTACATGTACCATATAGCTCTAGGAGAAACTCCTCATTGTACTTTGCTCTAATCAAATTAAAACTGTTATGAGACACGACTCCTCCGAACATCACACCGAACCTCAAGGATACGGGAGAGATTATTGAAATTCAATCAGATGTAATTAAATATTTATAACCGTCTTGACAATAGCAGACTACACTGGCACATCACACACACACACACACACTTTTTCAGGAAAGTCACTTCTCATTTGCATCTTTAGAAAACTTCTTTGTCAACAACAACTGTATTAATAATCTCCAGCTGGTGTTGGTGGAACAGGCTGATCCAGTCAGTTAGGATTAGGAAGGAACATCAGTCAGTCAGTCAGCCAGCCAGCTAGTCGGACTGGTCCCAGTCAGTCAGTCAGTCAGCCAGCCAGCCAGCCAGCCAGCTAGTCGGACTGGTCCCAGTCAGTTAGGATTAGGAAGGAACGTCAGCCAGCCAGCCAGCCAGCTAGTCCGACTGGTCCCAGTCAGTCAGTCAGCCAGCCAGCCAGCTAGTCAGACTGGTCCCAGTCAGTCAGTTAATGAAAGTCAGTCAGTTGGACTGAACAGCAGAGAGCCAAGTGTGGATAAGAGAAGTTCAGCATCTGGATCTGAACCGAAGTGAATCCGGACAAGTTGGGGGTTAATCTGGAAGGTGTAGGCCTTCACTCAGAGCCTAACACAAGATCTTCGAAGCCTCTGTGAAGGCTTGGATTTGTGTCTTTCATGGAATCAGAGCCCCATGGACAGCACCATCTAATGTAGCGGGTGTCTGGTTATGTGGTACTGTCCAGGGAACTGATATCTCTGTTGATGTGTTTTCACTTGCATTAGATCCGTAGCCCTTTACAGGGTAACCCTTTGTAAGTTCTTCAACATCATAATCGTGTAGGTCATTAAATATTGACCAGGTGTACTATTCTGCATATGTACTGTATATTCTTGTATAACTGTGGAATCCCTTCCACCATAATACATACAGCCAGCAGCATACACATATTGAGTCAGTCAACTTCTATTATTTCAGTCCTAATTGTCACTCTGAGCAAATGCCTTTATCAAATCTGCATCAATACATTCATATTCATATGTTATTGTAATCAAATCCCAGCGAGACTGTCTATAAATAATTTGATTTGGTTTACTTATGTATATCAGGTGTTTACCTATTAGATATGTATGAGGAACTTACATGTTGACAATTAGACACTGTAAAGTATATGGTCTAGAAGAAAAAAACAATTTCAGGCTGTCAGTTTTTGGCATATAGGACAGAACAATTAAATAAACGTAATACAAAATAAGATATGATAAATCTTACTTGAATAAATTGGATGACTTTGAATATCAAAGTGTCTATATTAGCTAGTGATGGTTATTTCGTGTATTTATTCTTAAAATATTTAATGATAAAAAAGTATGTAAATTAATCTAAAGCTTTTCCCACAATGCCTCCCTTCTTCACGTGTCATCATCATTTTCGTCACTCAGGACTGGAGATCAGCATTGTGCGACAAACAAGCACAAAAATAAAATGTGACATTATAGAGAAATTAGTCAGTATTCCACACCTTTTACAATGCAATACTTCAGCAATCATCAGGCTCCAAAGGCTGCTCATTGACTAAAGTGACAAAATCTCTGTCTGTGATTATCTCAATTCATGTTGTAATGTAATTTTTCATGTTTTTGATAGATCGTGACTCTCATGCCGGAATTCAATCAATTGCAGATAAAGGGAAACAGCATTGAGGGTTCAGTCAGATTGTATATGCTGTGTCAGTTGTTAACCACATTAAAACCATACACAGCAAGACTCTCACAAACATCTGTAAAATATTACCAGTAAATATTTAAAACATTCTGAGTGAACTCAAGTGCATTTCTGTCCTTTATCCGTGATTGATAGATTGGGAGATTAGAGGTATGAGGAGAGAAGTTTCTTGTCATGAGAACAGAAAGAGAGCAGGACAAACCAGCGTCAGAGTGCTTGTTTTTCACGTTCTACGGCTGCCATTTTGTGACCACATTATTCATGTCGATTAAGGTTCTCTACAAAGGTACAACATATAAAACTGTTAAATATATACGCTTTATGCCTTTCAAAATACATTTAATGAAATTTGCCTTTCCCCCACCCAACAGCCGCAATCAGAAATGACAGTTTCAATACTCTTTTTTTCCCTCAATGATGATCAGTAGTTTTACTCTTTTACCGTTTTACCAACCATGCTTATTGCAACGTGTCCCAATTTTTAGCTGATGAAAAATGCAAATCAGATTTTTTTATACACATATGTTTACCTATATCTTCAGTTTCAAAATACAGTGGTGGGTTTAGTCAGAGAAAAAAATGTTTTTAAAGGTAACTCCTTTGATTGTATACGTGTCCCACTAGACTATAGTCTATATTCGAAATGACATAAAGCCCAACATCTACAGCTATGTGGGCAGTCATTGTGGTGTAGCAAGAAAAACAAGTATCCATTTCTCTTTCCCAATCTGGTCCATCTAGTCTTACAATTAACTGTTATTTTTTCCTCTTTGGTCTATAAAAATATGAAGAGTGCCAAAGTTGTACTACTCCAGCAGAAGTTCTATTCACATCAGAGCACAAGGCAAGCAGTAGGATCTGGTCCAGTCTGGTCCATAGTCTGGATAAATCCAGTCCAACGTTTGGTCCAGTCCATAGTCTGGCGCTAGGTCAGACACTTCAGAGAGGGCCTGGTTCACAATAATCCTTGTTCTTAGGGACACGTAACTGTCCCATTACAGTCTAACAGAAACAGGTGTGGTTGAAGTAGTGGGAGTCCTCTGTCCACTGAAAATTAGCAGACATTAGCTGAACAGTACAGTAGTCGATCCAAAATGGCTCCATAGTTACCACTCTCTCCCTCTCTGGACAAGGCGCTGCTGGACACCTGACCTCCTTGGCACTAGAGGATTCTGCTCATTGACAAAGCAGACGGACAGTAATAGGAGCAGGCAGACGGGACATGTTGATCCAATGACAGACAGTGGGTTATCTACAGCGGATGGTCATTGGTTGGTCAGAGCCGTAGACGGGTAGAGCCAGGAGTCAGGGCACAAGGAAACTTCTCCAGAGTCAAAGATGAGACCTCGCTCTCGACTTCCCCAAAGTTCCCTCAAACCCTCCAGTATTGGCCATGGTTGACTGTGTTTAAGAGACCTGCGGATCAATGAGAACACAAGTTCTGTCAGAGTACAGGATAATCAATGCTAGCTAATGACAAAAAAATGCTACGTTGCTAAAACTTCAAAACATGCTAAAGAAACCAATGCTTGTAGTAGAAGTTGCCAAGGCCATAACCACAAACAGATCTAGGATTAGATTTCCAAATGTCAAATCTCAATGTTGACATTGAAGAAGAATACCTTGGACTAGTTGTTAGGGTCAACATCAACCTACTCCGCAATGATTGCCCCTAGATGAATATTGTACTTTCACTCCATTATTCCCCTAATAGATACTGTATGTGGAACTTAGACAGTCCCATGCTAATCACTGTCAACAGCAGGTTACTCTGGCATCCAAATATTGTGAATTCTGCTGGGGCATTAAACCCAATAACAAAACAAGTATTGCAGTGCAGAACTGTAAAACATCTAATCAGCCTTACGGAAGAAATCTGGAGAGAAAATAAAGTGTAGTTCATCATCACACCATCTGGCCTATGTGTGGTCTCCAGCCAACTTGATAAAGGCATTGATGCCTTCGAAGATTGCCGGTGCAGCTTAATTTATAATAATGAACTCTTGACAATTACACAGAGTGCAAATTCCCAAGAAAGGGGGCATGTGTTAGATTAAAACTGGGGAAATCTGGGGATAAAAACACCAGGAACAGAGCAATCAGCAACTAAATGAACCTGCATCATTTAATAGGATAATGTCACAGTGTAGTGTAGTCAGTGGCTGCAGGGGAGACGGTATGGAGGGAATGACCCAAGAGTATCAGGGCTAAGAAGAGGGGCATGTCTCCCACTAATACGACCAGTGCAGCACCAGCCAACCTGGCAATTAGCGCCATTAGAGATTCTGAACTGCTGCAGCGTCATTATGGCAGTGACAGCCACGCTGCCCTCTAGTGGCAGAGACTACACTGAGACTGAATTACAGTAACACAGTGGATGGAATAGGCAGAAAAAGTGGTGGTATGACATGGAAATGAAGTATTCATTTGTTGATTTGTTTGTTCGTTCGATTGATCACTCATTAATTAATTAATTAATCCATCCAGTCATTCAGCACAGGGTAATGGAAAAAACATGGCAGCTAGAGGTCAACCGATTAATCTGCTTAATTAGGGCCGATTTCAAATTTTCATAACGATCGGTAATCTGCAATTTGGATGCCGACTATGGCCGATTACATTGCAATTCACAAGGAGACTGCGTGGCAGGCCACCTCTTACGCGAGTGCAGCATCAAAAGGACCTTGTGGCTGCAAGGAGCCAAGGTAAATTGCTAGCAAGCATTAAACTTATCTTATAAAAAACAATCAAACTACACATGGTTAATGATAATACTAGGTTAACTAGCTTGTCCTGCGTTGCATATAATCAAAGCGGTGCCTGTTAATTTATCATCGAATCACAGCCTACTTCAACTTCGCCAAACGGGTGGTTATTTAACAAAAGCACATTCGCGAAAAAAGCACAATCGTTGCACAAATGTACCTAATCATAAACATCAATGCCTTTCATAAAATCAACACACAGAAGTATATTTTTTTAAACCTACATATTTAGTTAAAATAAAAGCATGTTAGCAGGCAATATTAACTAGGGAAATTGTGTCACTTCTCTTGCGTTCAGTGCAAGCAGTGTCTGGGTATATGCAGCAGTTTGGGCCGTCTGGCTCATTGCGAACTGTGTGAAGACCATTTCTTCCTAACATAATAAATTTTCCACAATTTTACATAATTATGACATAACATTGAATGTTGTGCAATGTAACAGCAATATGTAGACTTAGGGTTATCACCCATTCGATAAAATAAGGAACGGTTCCGTATTTCACTGAAAGAATAAACGTTTTGTTTTCGAAAAGATCGTTTCCAGATTTTAACATATTAATTACCAAACACTCGTTTTTTTGTGTGCTTATTATAATTAAGTCTATGATTTGATATTTGATAGAGGAGTGACTGAGAGGTGGTAGGCAGCAGCAGACTCGTAAGCATTCATTCAAGCAGCACTTTACTGCGTTTGCCAGCAGCTCTTAGCAATGCACAGCGCTGTTTATGACTTCAAACCCCGAGATTAGGCTGGCAATACTAAAGTGCCTAATAGAACATACAATAGTCAAAGGTATATGAAATATAAAAATGGTATAGAGAGAAATAGTTGACGTGTCATAATTCCTATAATAACTACAACCTAAAACTTCTTAACTGGGAATATTGAAGTCTCATGTTTAAAGGAACCACCAGCTTTCATATGTTCTCATGTTCTGAGCAAGGAACTTAAACGTTAGCTTTTTTACATGGCACTTTTACTTTCTTCTCCAACACTGTTTTTGCATTATGTAAACCAAATTGAACATGTTTCATTATTTATATGAGACAAAAGTCATTTTATTTATGGATTATATTAAATTAAAATCAAAGTGTTCATTGTTCAATCAGTATTGTTGTAATTGTCATTATTAGATTTTTTTTTTACAGGAATAAATACATTCGGACGATTAATCAATATCGGCTTTTTTTGGTCCTCCAGTAATCGGTATCGGCGTTGAAAAATCACAATCGGTCGACCTCTAACGGCAGCCTAATACAGTAAGTGGCAAGGTATCGCTGTGATATCTCAGGAGAATTTTAATGCAAATTACTTTAAATAGACCGCAGGCAGTGAAGTCTGTCTGTGTTAGCTCCCCTTTCTCACACTGGCTGTGGTAAAATATAGTACTGTAAAACTTGCACAGAAATCTGATCTCTATAAAACTGGAAACTGGCCATCAATGTGGCAATGTAATATGGGCAATTCTGACCTGTAAATAATATGTATAGGCACAGCATGATTATTGAATAGGTTGACATAGAAAATGTTATTTCTTAATCTAATACTGTATCTTCAAGAACAGATTTCTGATGCTTAGGAGAATACTAAAAGCAATCCTGTTGGCTAAACAGATATATTCTGCTTTAGCTGCCCAACTTTCAGGGTGACCGAAAACAAGAGCATCAATGGAGATGTGCTGTTGTCAATAAAGTGACGAGGTGTTGCATTCTCACGGCACAAATGTTGTTAGGGGCCTCCCAAGTGGCGCAGCGGTCTACCAGCTGCGTTACAACAGATCCTGGTTCAATACAGGGCTGTGTCGCAGCCTGCCGCAACCGGGAGATCCATGAGGCAATGCACAATTGGCCCAGCGTCATCCAAGTTAGGTAAGGGTTTGGCCGGCCAGGGTGTCCTTGTCCCATCGTGCTCTAGCAACTCCTGTGGCTTGCATGCTGACACGGTCTCCAGATGTACAGTGTTTTCTCCTACACATTGGTGCGGCTGGCTTCCAGGTTAAGCGTGCATTGTGTCAAGATACAGTGCAGTTTGGCGGGGTTGTGTTTCGGAGGACACACAGCTCTTGACCTTCGCCTCTCCTGAGTCCGTATGGGAGTTGCAGCGATGGGACAAGACTAACTACCAATTGGGGAGAAAAAGGGGAAGAAAATGTTAAATATATTAAAAAACATAAATAATTTGTAAAAATCCACTAAAATAATAATTTGTTAGGATGTGACAGAACTTCTGGGAAATTTTGAAGTCAGGCTGTAAAACATCAAAATGTGGAATAAGTCAAGGGGTATTAATACTTTCTGAAGACACTGTAGTTAGTCTCCTCACCCTGTTTCTAACCCTGACAGTTATTATGAATGCAGGTTACAGATTAATAACAATTCCATCTGTTGGATATCCTAATGTTGGCTGGATTCCAATAACAATTACAAATCTCTGCAAGCAAGTATAACGTGACTTGAAGGTAGGATTGCAAAATTCTCGTAAATTTCCTCAGCTTTCGAGAAATCACGGGTTGTAAACATTCCTGGAAATGGGAGGGAATAAAAGGAAATCCTTCAACCATGAATTTTAGAAAATCTCATAATTTTGCAAACTTACTTGCAAGGTCTGATTGTGGACTGTAAGATATGAGTTTCAGGCCACTGTGTTAGGGTAAGGCTAGGACTCAAAATAAGGCCTTATGCGATACACTACCATTCAAAAGTTTGGGTTCACTTAGAAATGTCCTTGTTTTTGAAAGAAAATTACGTTTTTTACAGTGTAGACATTGTTAATGTTGTAAATCACTATTGTAGCTGGAAACAGCTGATTATTTCATGGAATATCTACATAGGGTACTGAGGCCCATTATCAGCAACCATCACTCCAATGTTCCAATGGCACGATGTGTTAGATAATCCAAGGTTATCATTTAAAAGGCTAATTGATCATTAGAAAACCATTTTGCAATTATGTTAGCACAGCTGAAAACTGTTGTGCTGATTGAAGAAGCAGCACAACTGGCCTTCTTTAGACTAGTTGAGTATCTGGAGGATCAGAATTTGTGGGTTCGATTACAGGCTCAAAATGGCCAGAAACAAATAACTTTCTTCTGAAACGTCAGTCTATTCTTGTTCTGAGAAATGAAGACTATTCCATGTGAGAAATGGCAAGAAACTGAAGATCTCGTACAACGCTGTGTACTACTCCCTTCACAGAACAGCACAAACTGACTCTAACCAGAAAAGAATGAGGAGTGGGAGGCCCCGGTGTACAACTGAGCAAGAGGACAAGTGCATTAGAGTGTTTAGTTTGAGAAACAGACCCCTCACAAGTCCTCAACTGGCAGCTTCATTACATAGTAGCTGCAAAACACCAACCTCAACGTCAACAGTGAAGAGGCGACTCTGGCATGCTGGCCTTCTAAGGCAGAGGTCCTCTGTCCAGTGTCTGTGTTCTTTTGCCCTTCTTAATATTTTATTTTAATTGGCCAGTCTGAGATATGGCTTTTTCTATGCAACTCTGCCTAGAAGGACAGCATCCCGGAGTCGCCTCTTCACTGTTGACGTTGAGACAGGTGTTTTACGGTTACTATGTAATGAAGCTGCTGTGTGTGTGCGTGTGTGGTGTATTGTTCAATCCTCTGTGTGGATACAAGGCTCTGTAATGGGTGTAATACTTTAAAAACAACATATAAGGCATGTCAATATAATGGTACAGAACTCAAGGAACTCTTCCTAATGCTATACACATGGATTTTTTTGTTGTTGCAAAACTGACTCTGGGGGCCTTTGAGCTCAAGGCGTGGAGTTTCTACACTTCCATAGAAATAGAATTGCAACACTAATATACAATATCATATTATTACCAGTGTATCTTATTGCACACTTGTCAACATCATGCTGCAAGAATATTACTCTGCCAGAATCATAAAAACAACATCGGTTAGGTTGGATGTTTGCTTTCCCATTATGTTTTGATGGATTCATTCTGTACCTTGCTTTGTGGATAATGCCCAGTATGGTTTAGAATTGGTTGTTCGTGTTCATGGACCGGTGGTGGTGATTGGTGATGTGGGCTGAGGCTGTCTGTCAGGGTCATCAATGCTCTCCTCTGCCATGGTACTGTCAGAGGAATGGAGGATCCATAGGGACTCCAGTCACGTCATAGAGCCTGGAGGGAAATCAGAGGTTGCCACAATTGACCAATAGAATTAGAGCAATATGCACTACAGGTCAAACTTCTACCGTGCAGCTACCGTAAATAATAATACAGTAACACAAAAATCAATGTGAGATCTCTACAAATTTTCAAACCATAAAATACTTTTCAAAATGGAGGTAGTGATGTGTGTGTGTGAGAGATTGTGTATGTGTCTCTTTCTAGCTAATGGTTTGAAGTGTGCATGGCAGTCTCAGACTAGGGAGGAAGGCTTGGCAGTGGTGGCTAATGGTTTGCAGCGGCTGAGTCTGTTTGCATGGCAGTTGGAGCATCTGTCCTCTCCGCGGTGATTCTGTTAAAGCCTCAACTGGATGTGTTCTGCACAGCATGCCAGCCATGTGTGTGTGTTCTGTAGTACCAGCTGGGCCCAAAGGGATCAATTACACAGCAAGGCAAGGCAGGCTGTATCAAACCCTGCACCACACCACCGGGAATCCCTCCAGTACCCACAGTACTATACAGCCTCTCTAATGAGTTAGCTAGGACTGGGACTATGGATGATCCAAATCCAAGGGATTTGTTACACACTCTGTTCAACACAGTCATACAGTACAAATACAATCTTAGAAAAAAGATAGCACTTTTCTAAGAGGTTAGTGTGTGCATATATAAACCAAAAAAATGTATTCCCATTTAAAATTATATTTTCCCTAACCTAACCCTTACCCTAACTCTAAACCCAAAACGCTAACCATAAAACTAAACCCAACTCCTAAACCTAACCCTTAACCCTAATTCTAACTCTAACCCTCATTGTAACCCTAAAAAATTATTTTCCCTTGTGAGGCCCGGAGAAATGTCACACATTCTTTCCTTGTTTTACTTTCCTTGTGAGGACCACACACACACACACAACACCAAGAGGTAACACTCCCAAACTCCATTAAGACCGTGGGATCAGGCCTCTCGAGAGGCATCACTACAGTCCCGGATTCAATCTCCGGCTGTGTCGAGACTGGGAGAAAAAAAGAGACTGTGGGATCACCCTTTCCTGACAATCTTCTCAGTCCTAACACACGGACTCCTTCACTTCCTTGATTAGCAACTCCTCCACACCATGTCTGCTGCTGTGAAACAGCCTTGATTACAGTGTGGTGCATAATCACAGGCTTTCTCTCAGTGGATGCCTCCGATACCACTCTCTATTCTGTAGTTAAATACCCCAATCAGGAGTGAGCTAATGGATTCACTGATTAAATTCATAATCCGCCACTTAAGAGGCTACCCCACTATGTTTGGTATAATCAGTTTGTGTGTGTGTGTGTTTTAGTTTATTAGGATTATTACTCTTCCTGAGGTCCACATAAAACGTACAAATACATGACAGTGTGTGTGTGTGCGCGTGTGGCTAGCCCTCCACACATGGTGTGAAGACGAGAAGTAGCAAGGGCCATTTAGGCCGACAAAGGAAAGTGTGTGTGTGTGTTTGTTGTGTTAAATTGTTTTCACTGAGTCAGATGGTTCAATTGAGACAAGCCTCGCTCATTTATTTTGAGTTAATGTTTAGTTCTAAATGGAACTTAAAGTCTGAATCAATCTTTGAGAAATGAGTTCTATAACAAGTGAGTGTTTTGGTAGAGCTTTGAGGCATATATTTTAGCTGAGGAAGTGTAAACATTAATGTGCAGGGCTTGGATATACTGTATACTGCGCTGTTATATTCACCTCAAGAATCACTGCATGGTGTTCCAAAGATGAGATTTCTCTTGAGAAGGCAGTTTTCCACCAGGAGAATGCAAGTTCATGCATATCTCACTTCCTGCCAAGATGAAATGTTCTTTTAAAAACCTCATAATCTAGAGGCGAAAGAAACGCACACCTATTTAGGTGAGGTGCTGGCTAGCGGAGTGGAACACTTAAAAAAATAGAGCCGGACACACTATAGGAGCTCATATGCAAAAATGTTATGTCCAACGTTTCGACAGACACGCTGTCTTCATCAGTATAATGATAAACACTGCGGGGTGACTAATTTATATAGTGTCAAAAGACACACAGGTGTCTGTAATCATGGCCGGGTGTGGCCTGATATCATTGGTTAATTCTCATATATTAAGATCGCATACAAAAAACAAAAGCATACATAAATGGATAGCGTACGATCAGAGATACAATTTAGCTACATAAGCCTACAAACAATAACAACAGCAAAATCACAAGAATGGCTTCAGATCAAAGTCTATGTTGAGACCGAAGGAAGCAAGGGTCTTTAAATTAAAGATCCAGGCAGCCTCTCGTTTTAACAAAAAATTGTCGAGGTCACCCCCTCTCCTAGGGAGGGTGACATGTTCGATGCCAATATAACGTTGAGATGAAATCGACCGGTGAATAGCGGAAAGTGGGTGACAACTATCAGCCCCCAACAAACTGTTACGATCAGTGTATTGAACATTTTCTTCACACAAGATCAAGAAAACTGATTTGATGTGTATCAGATTGCATAGTAAATCTCAGATGCTCAGAACAGGAGTTAAGAAAAGAATGGAACGCCTGGAGCTGTTTTGCATCACCCCTCCATAGAACAAAAATATCTTAAACCTCAGCCTTCTCACAAACGTAACAGCGTCCAGAACCATGAAAGACAATGGCCACAACTTGATGTGATCCAAATTGAAAAATGACTTGAATGTACACCATTCAAACGTTTGGGGTCACTTAGAAATGTCCTCGTTTTCCATGAAAACATACGGTTGAAATCGGAAGTTTACATACACCTTAGCCAAATACATTTAAACTAAGTTTTTCACAATTCTTGACATTTAATCCTAGTAAACATTTCCTGTCTTAGATCAGTTAGGATCACCATTTTATGTTAAGAATGTGAAATGTCAGAACAATAGCAGAGAGAATGATTTATTTTAGCTTTCATTTCTTTCATCACATTCCCAGTGGATCAGAAGTTTACATAACCTCAATTAGTATTTGGTAGCATTGCCTTTAAACTGTTTAACTTGGGTCAAATGTTTCGGGTAGCCTTCCACAAGCTTCCCACAATAAGTTAGGTGAATTATGGCCCATTCCTCCTGACAGAGCTGGTGTAACTGAGACAGGTTTGTAAGGCCTCCTTGTTCACACACGCTTTTTCAGTTCTGACCACACATTTTCTATGGTCACATTTTTTATTGGATTGAGGTCAGGGCTTTGGATGGCCACTCAAATACCTTGACTTTGTTGTCTTTTTATCCATTTTGCCACAACTTTGGAAGTATGCTTGGGGTCATTGTCCATTTGGAAGACCCATTTGCAATCAAGCTGACCTGACTGATGTCTTGAGATGTTGCTTCAATATATCCACATAATTTTCCAACCTCATGAGCCATCTATTTTGTGAAGTGCACCAGTCCCTCCTGCAGCAAAGCACCCCCACAACATGATGCGCCACCACTGTGCTTCACAGTTGTTATTCAGCTTGCAAGCCTCCCCCTTTTTACTCCAAACATAACAATGGTCATTTTGGCTAAAACAGTTCTATTTTCATTTCATCAGACCAGAGGACATTTCTCCAAAAAGTACGATCTTTGTCCCCATGTGCAGTTGCAAACCATAGTTTGGATTTTTTTATGGCGGTTTTGGAGCAGTGGCTTCTTCCTTGCTGAGCAGCCTTTCAGGTTATGTCGATGTAGGACTCATTTTACTGTGGATACAGATACTTTTGTACCTGTTTCTTCCAGCATCTTCACAAGATCCTTTGCTGTTGTTCTGGGATTGATTTGCACTTTTCGCTCCCAAGTATGTTCATCTCTAGGAGAGAGAACGCATCTCTTTCATGAGCAGTCTGATGGCTGTGTGGTCCCATGGTGTTTATACTTGCGTACTATTGTTTGTACAGATGAACGTAGTTCAGGCATTTGTAATTTGCTCCCAAGGATGAACCAGACTTGTGGAGGTCTAAAAAAAAAATTCTGAGGTCTTGGCTGATTTCTTTTGATTTTCCCATGATGTCAAGTAAAGAGGCAGTGAGTTTGAAGGTAGACCTTGAAATAGATCTACAGGTACTCTTCCAATGGACTCAAATGATGTCAATTAGCCTATCAGAAGCATAATTTTCTGGAATTTTCCAAGCGTTTAAAGGCACAGTCAACTTAGTGCATGTAAACGTCTGACCCAGTGGAATTGTGATACGGTGAATTATATGTGAAATTATCTCTCTGAAAACAATTGTTAGAAAAATTTCCTTTGCCATGCACAAAGTAGATGTCCTCACCGACTTGCCAAAACTATAGTTTGTCAAAAATAAATTTGTGGAGTGGTTGAAAAACGAGTTTTAATGACTCCAACCTAAGTGTTTGTAAACTTCCGAACTCCACTGTACATGAAATGAGTTGCAAAATGAATAGTAAATATAGTCAAGACGTTGACAAGGTTATAAATAATGATTTTTAATTGAAATAATTATTGCGTCCTTCAAACTTTGCTTTCGTCAAATAATGCTCCATTTGCAGCAATTACAGCCTTGTAGACCTTTGGCATTCTAGTTGTCAATTTGTTGAGGTAATCTGAAGAGATTTCACTCCATGCTTCCTGAAGCACCTCCCACAAGTTGGATTGGCTTGATGGGCACCATAGCTGCTCCCACAACAGCTCAATAGGGTTGAGATACGGTGACTGTGCTGGCCACTCCATTATAGACAGAATACCAGCTGATTGCATTTTCCCTAAATAGTTATTGCATAGTTTTTAACTGTGCTTTGGGTCATTGTCTTGTTGAAATTGGCAACAATTAAGCGCTGTCCACAGGGTATGGCATGGCGTTGCAAAATGGAGTGATAGCCTTCCTTCTTCAAGATCCTTTTTACCCTGTACAAATCTCCCACTTTACCACCACCAAAGCAACCCCAGACCATCACATTGCCTCCACCATGCTTGAGAGATGACATCAAGCACTCCTCCAGCATATTTTCATTTTTTCTGAGTCTCACAAATGTTCTTCTTTGTGATCCAAACACCTCAAACTTCAATCTGTTTGTCCATAACACTTTTTCCAATCTTCCTCTTTCCAGTGTCTGTGTTATTTTGCCCATCTTTTACTTTTATTGGCCAGTTTGAGATATGGCTTTTTCCTTGCAACTTTGCCTAGAAGGCCAGCATCCTGGAGTCGCCTCTTCACTGTTGACGTTGAGACTGGTGTTTTGTGGGTACTATTTAATGAAGCTGCCAGTTGAGGACCTGTGAGGGGTCTGTTTCTCAAACTATACACTCTTATGTGCTTGTCCTCTTGCTCAGTTGTGCACCGGGGCCTCCCACTTCTCTTTCTATTCTGGTTAGTGACAGTTTGCGCTGTTCTGGAGTAGTACACAGCATTGTACGAGATCTTCAGTTTCTTGCCATTTCTCGCATGGAATAGCCTTCATTTCTCAGAACAAGAATAGACTGACGAGTTTCAGAAGAAAGTTCTTAGTTTCTGGACATTTTGAGCCTGTAATCGAACCCACAAATTCTGATCCTCCAGATACTCAACTAGTCTAAAGAAGGCCAGTTTTATTGCTTCCTAAATCAGCACAACGGTTTTCAGCTGTGCTAACATAATTGCAAAATGGTTTTCTAATGATCAATTAGCCTTTTAAAATTATAAACTTGGATTAGCTAACACAACGTGCCATTGGAACACAGGGTGATGGTTGCTGATAATGGGCCTCTGTACACCTATGTAGATATTCCCCAAAAAAATCTGCCGTTTCCAGCTACAATAGTTATTTACAACATTAACAATGTCTGATCAATCCTCAGAAAATATCATAATAGGTCACAAGTGTCAAGCCCAGCAAAAATTATGCATCAAGGAGATGGTTGGATTTGAAGAAAAGTCTGTTTTTACCACAAAGACAAGCCTTAAATTGGCAGGCCTCAATGGAATTGAGTCACTATATACTGTAAGCTTTGTCAAAATCCCAGTGCCTTGTCTGTCCATGTTCACAACCAGCACCTGCAGGCAAGCAGATAGAGAGAGAGACAGGCAGGTAGGCACTAGAAAGGCGGGTAGGCAGGAACGTAGGCAGGCAAACACGCACCCACACAAACACCTAGCCAGTGCGTCAATTCACACGGACAGCTCGTCCCTAGCCAACTAGGGCCTCTGACCGTCCGTTTGATGTACAATAGGGAGCAGCCATGAATACCTGTCATCTCTCAGCCTCTCGGTGCCGACCGTTGACACAGGATGACAAACCGCCTTCTAACTCGGGTCGAAATAGACCCACCCAACCTTCTCTCTATACCTCACATCTGTCAGACGTATAGCTCTGGGAATTCTTTGTGTGATAGATATACCTGTTTTTTTCTCAGATAATAAATGGTTGAAGTCAATCATCAAGGTTAAGGATTTCATATGCAGGTAACAGTAGAAGGGAGTTAGTTACAAGGGGGTATAGGGCTCCCTTAGATTTCACTTTGACCATAGCTTGTGCATGTCGTGATAGTCTTAGAAGCAGTCCCTCTCTGCCAGGAAACAGAAAGCGAACAGGTATTTCAGCCAGAAGTTCTGTCATTTCACCCCCCCCCATATTTTGTGCAATGCTTGCAGTTCTTTTGTCTTTTGGCATGTGTGTGGGATAGTGGCGCTCATCTTGAGTGGGGGGTCTTATGATGGTTGTGAGGTTGCTTTGGGCCCCTAATTCAGCCATTTCCAACACCAGCTACTCTCTGAAGGCCCACTGGGAGAAAGGGTTTTGACCTTTTGCTTTGGCCATCTGCTTGTGGAGAATGAAAGCATTTACTCTAGCAATGCCCACAAAGTGGTAAATAAAAGTCTTATACCTCTTCCTGGTCTTGTGGAGGACACGGTAGTAGCCTATCAGAGCATCAGATAGGTCGACACCCCCCATGCTGGCATTGTAGTCCTTCACAGAAACGGGGACATTGTTCCTTTTTCACCCTCCTTGAGACATGGTTGTTATTGAATGCCTTATGCTGTGTGGTGAGCATGAATAACTCCCTATAGTGTCCTTCCATTTCACAAAATGCAGCTTGTTAGTCCTGATCCAACATATGGTCCCTCTCTCTGCTGGCTTCATCATGTCGTTTACCTTGGTATTGGGGAAACCAATTCTGTTAGGACGAATGGTGCCATAAGCCCTTATTTTCTTTTTCAAAAGGTATTTGAAAAGTGGATGTAGAACAATCAGACTGGGTGATTAACATAGCAGGTGGGGGTGAGGATCTTGACTGGCGGGGGCGCTTGCTGGGGAGGGGTGGCTCTCAAACATCATCATCTGCATCCTCCACTCTGTGGTGAATAAAAATGTCATGAAAATAATTTACTTAGACATCTAAAAGTGGATCCAATCCTTCTAGAAAGCAATCTTTGTCTGCTGAGTCAATCCTCCTTGTCCAAATCGCTCCGCTGATCCGAGTCCGACCAGTATTTTATTCAAAGTTTCTATGTCGGTATACTTATTCATTGCTGCCTTCTTTTTAGCTTCCTGTTCGATATTCTTAGTTTTCACCCCCCTTTAGAAGCCATCTTTAATGCTAAAACAATGACATTACAGTGATGAAATCTGTTCACAATGTAATGTAGTGTGCTAGGTGAGTCTCGTCTCTGAGCCAGGTAAAAATAGTTGCCATTACACATAAAAAAGGTATAGGCCTTGCTTTGTCCAACGCAGGTCAACTGCATATCCAGGGAAAACTTATCTTATTGGCTACAATACTGTCAAGCTGCCATAGTAGCCAATCCCCTGTGTAATGGATGCCTACGGTGCGTAAGCAGGCGACATCATACTTTTGATGCGCAAAGATATAGTCACTCCTTTAAAATTGTTCATAAATATTATCCTGCCAACCACCATATGAAAAAGTTTAGGGAAACCATGAACTCACATTGTACCTTTTGTAATGACCACCCAAAAACTGTGTTGCATCTTTTCTGGCATTGTATTTATTCATGTAAGGGAACCGTGGCAAGACATCAGTAGATTTATAATTGATGAAGATTTTACACTGTTGTGGAAAGATGTACTGTTTGGATTCTTTACCTACAATAGAAAGAAGCTGAAACAATTTGTGTAATTAATTTCAATAGTCTTTAGGCCAAATTTCAATGTACATTTACAAAGACCACCACATGTTCTTACCATACCAAAATAAATTGAACTAAATTAAGACAAATAAATACTCTACTAACAAAAAAATTATAAGTGTATGTATGTCCCTTAAGGTCCTTGTGTAATGTGATATTGTACCCCCTAGCCCAATTGTCCTTTGTATATTATTTATATATACACACTTGTGTTCCCACTTATACTTTCTGTATTGATTTGATTTTAATAATATATATATATATATAAATAAAAGTGTGTTGCCATTAAGTCATACATCATCAGATAACATTGGCAATAGGCTGGATTTCTTCCTACCAACGTAAAGATTAATTTCATACCCCGCATGTAGCTATAGCTCAAACACAACCTTATCGAAGCTTACCTTGTAAGATGTTTGCTGTTCGGTGAAAACATTGTGTAAATAAAATATTTTTACTCTCGGGGCTGGTGGTCAATAACGGTAGGTTACAGGCAGACAAATAAGACATCCTCATGGTCTGTGGGGTCCCGGTTTTCGGTGTGTATCGTTTTATTCCGTGTTTATTTCGCTTATGCTTCAAGACGCTAACCGGAATGTAGGTAGAAGCCATCTTTGAAATTTGGTCATCAGCTCGACCTGCCCTTATACATTCGTATGCCCATATATGGTAATAAATCACACCAAAGATTTTAAGGCACATATCAATAGCCAAGATACTCAGCTTTCCGCAGACACGCTTCTACTGATTCTATTACCCGACTGAATTGAATAAAACAATCTAATAGGGTCCCCAAATATGGGGACTTTACATTTAAGAGGTTACATAAAGGTAAAAAATAAAACAAAAAAGTGATTCTGACTGTAAAAGGTGCTGCATGGTCAATCCGACTTCTGCATTGGCCGTGCAGCATTTCTGCTCATACGGCCTATGCAGAAGTCTGGGCATTCATACTTTTTGCGCTTTGCAGGGGCGAGCGCAGAGCTTTTGTGAAGGAAATTGTCAAAGAAGTGAGATTGTGTTTATACAGGACTTCCCGCCTACACCTACCGTCAACCAATCATGTCAATTGTGTCACACCCTCTATATGGAGCCTCCAACCACATACTCAAATGAACCATCCATTGGCTTTAAGTCGCTCTGGATAAGAGCGTCTGTTAAATGACTAAAATGTAAATGTTAATGTCTACAGTATGCAATGATATAAGAGGTCTGTGGGGCTCAACTTGCGATTTTGAACAAGAGAGAGACTCGATAATGAACTGCATCAATTGGATTTAACTTTGGATTTAATTTAATTTTGAAAATGCTACATGGATCTGAGACACTGTGTCAGCGTGACTCAGCGCATCTCTTCAGGAGAAGGGGTAAACAAGTTTGAGTTAGCTGATGACTTAAATATGACACATACATTAATGATGTGTCCTATGCTGGTCAGAGTTCACAAATTGCGGGTGGGGGTCAAATTGGGGAGAGGGAGCTGCGTAACGAATGTGCCCAAATTAACAGTATTTCATTACAAATGAGTGGAAGGCAGGGTGGAGGCAGGAGAGTTTGCAACACGGGGAGAGAGGGAAGCTACGGTGGGTGTGTGCACTGTAAAACTTTCCCCTGTAAATTACAGCATTATACTTGCAGCAGATATGCCAGCTAAATTAATTAATTAATAAATTAAATTAATTGAGGGAAGACAGGGTTTGTATTTTATAGTATTTTACTGTAACTGCATGAGATTGGTGCAAGCATGTTGGCTGCTAGGTAATGTGTTTTCATATTACAGAATATCAAATATATACACACAGTATGTAAAATATGTATGAATAACTTGCACTTCTAGAGGCCTTAACAAAGGCTTCCAAACTTGCAGTGACTACAGAGCAAAACAGACCAAGGACATAGAAAATACTCAACCGGTGAAGGTTTGCAGCTTGCTGCCATTTCCAATCTGTCCCATACACACATTTAGTTGTTAGTGCACTACTTACTACCACATATTAGTTCAATTGTACAGCACTCTCACTCATGGGTGTAACAAATGTAGCCTCTTACAAGGCATGCTTCAAAATATGTTAATGACGAAGAAACAACAATACCATTCATCCACTAGTGGTCAAAAGGTTTTTCGTGATCCAAAAATAAGGTCCACTGTAAACCCCAAGGCATTTTTAACTCAAATACTTCTAGTAAGTAGTACTCAAAGTCAATGAAATTACTACTTAAATTGTTTATGTGTAACTGACTCAAAACTAAATGAAAATTCACACAACTACATTTTTGAAAGATATGATAACAAATTAACTTTTTTCCCAGCATGCTTTAATGCAGGAAGATATTTTTGGAATTGTTTTTAATATTTGTGTTTTATCATGCACATTGAGTGATTGATTGATTCAATGTTACGCTACACAAAGATAAATAAGTGTTTTCTAAATGAATCCAATCATTGAACTTTTGCACCCCTTACTGAAATGGTTGTTCCAGTTTAAATGGCTTAGGTAGCTTCCTCCCACTGTTCTTAACCCTGGCAGTCATTATGAATACAAATGGCAATTTTAGCTGTCGGATAACCTTAACACTGGGTAGATTACAATAGAAATGACACATCTATTTGCAACCCAGCATAATGTGATTTAGAGTTAGTGATGCAAAATTCTGGTAAATTTTCCAGAAATCCTGGTTGGAAGATTATGGTTTGTGGAATTTTGCAACCCTACTTGCAGGCCTGACATGACCTGTAAACTATGACTTTTTCAGGCCACTGTATAAGGCCTTATGATATATGTAATTAATCATATTTGCCAAAGAACTCACTTGTCAAAGGCCACAGGAATGAAAACGAACAAATTCAGCAACAATGTCTCTGTCACTAACAAATAAAGTGATTTATTCATTATTATTATTTTATTTAAAATTGATTTAAGTAGGCAAGTCAGTTAAGAACAAATTCTTATTTACAATGATGTCCGACCTGGGCCAAACCCTCCCCTAACCTGGACGATGCTGAGCCAATTGTGCGCTGGCCTATGGGTGGTAACTCTACAATTCATTCGAAAAGGCAAGGCACACTGGGAAATTATTGGAGGTGTGACTTAGTGGGGGCGTTAAATTGACGTTTACCTTTTTAAAAAATGCATTTGTATTACTCATATGAAAGTAGTATTGCTCACTTCAGCTATTTAAGTTTCTTAATTTAATGTTTATAGGTAATTGGTTTCCTAAAATGTTTGAGTAGCCAGAACTTCTCCAGTTTTACAGTGTAGGGTACTGTATTTTGTGGGGTGGAATTACAGTACCATTTAAATACACAACTTCTTTAAGGTAATTTACTGTTCAATCAAAGTTTCATTGGACGCCTAAAATCACCCAGAGTGCATTGCGATTTACGGCAATTTACTGGAAATAATTAAAACAGTACATTGCTGTTAGTTGTATAATACTGTAAAAACAACAATATTTTTTTAACATTGCCGCATAGAAAAAAAAACATTGCGCCTGTATTATGGGTCATATCTTTTGAACTGTTTGGGCTAGAAACAAGCTGTTTTCTCTGTAGTAATGGTGCAAACATAATGGTTACGAATATGTGTGTTTATTCACTATGGCACTGAGAGGCTGTGGTACAGCAAAGCCTAATCATTACAACAATTATTATTTTTCAGCATTTTACCCATAATGCAGTGCAATCTAGAGCATCAATTCTGTAAAACACATTTAAGCTATTTTACTGTAATTTTACAGTGTTTTTACTGTTGAAATTACATAAAGTCTTACAGTGTGTGCGTGAGTGAAGCGAGGGAGGGAGGCTATTTTTCTCCCCAAAATGCCTGCCGTGAAGACTCCATCTGCTCCAGTCATTAGGTTTAAGAGGGAACCTTAATTCAAACTAATTGCGAGCGATGAACAGGTAAACAAACTACTGTGTTGTTGGGGAGAAGTAGGAGGGAGCGGAGAAGCGTTTTAAGTACGCTTGCTTAGTTGTACGTGGATAGGGTTGGATTCATTAATATGAGCGTTCTGCTGTCTGCTGCCAGCTAGTATAGCTAATTCTGGGATGGAACTGTGGAACTGTCGGGATCTAAACTGAATTGGGAGCCAAGTCATGGCTTGTGGTGTGGTTAGTGAGTGAGTGAGAAAAGGTTCACACTGGGTTGAGGCTACACATTGGTGGTTGATGGAATTAGAATGACTACAATTTACATACCTATTCAAGTTAACATTCTGGTCATTCTAATTCCAAGGAGTTACCCCCACAATGTGCTTTCAAACATAGTGAGAAAGAATATACATTCTGTAAATAAAACTCACTGTAGTGGTTTTGACTCTGCCTCCTGGTTGTGTACAAGTCCATCCAGATTTATTGATTAACAGGTCACAGCCCTCGTCTTCCAAACATGGGACCATCTCACACCACTGTTTCGTCCGAACAATACTAGCTGCGGAGTGAGTGAGGGAGGGAGGGAGGGAGAGAGGATGATAGAAAGGGAGAAATAGAGAGACATGGTTAACCTCATTCGGAAGGGTCAAAACACAGTCTCAGTGTTTAAAACAATAAGCAGATATTTATATTATTTTCAGATGCTATTTTGGTTCTTTAAACTCAATTGATTGAGGCACTACAAATAGTATCCTTCTGGATATATGGCAAGATCATATTAACTATTAAATAACCCTCAACTGGCCTTCAGAGAGAGAAAGAGTTAGGGAGAGGGAAAGAGGGAGATAGACATCTATAGACGGAGAGATTTATTTTCCATCTGTAAATGAGATTGTGAAGCAATGGGAGACAAACAAAACACAGAGGGTGAATTGTTACACTGAAATATATTGCCATATTCTGTCATGACACCTATGATATTCAGATCTAGTAGTAAACCATACACAAGAAAGATACAGGTGTTTTGATCCATACACAGCAATTTGGCCAGTGTTATCTAGTGTTGATTTTTCAGTTGAATAATTCTCGTGTTGATTCAAATGTTAAATGAACACGCAGTGGTATAAAAGAAACCCAGTATTGGTGTTAATAACCTGCTAATAACCAGTGTTGAGTGTGAGAGTGTGATTGTGTCAGTTTTACTCTGTGGAGAGTAAAATATTCCCATTGTTGGATTCTAGCTTGAAATACACTTATTCATGTTGCCATATAAGAACTTATTGATTACTTTACATGCATAATTAATGTATATATTGGGGTCAATGGAGGGTAATAAATCAATTAGATGTATTATTTTGACTGAATCTCCGACTAAAATTATAGTATAGAAATGTTATGCTCTTAGTGTAACCTTTATTTAACTAGGCAAGTCAGTTAAGAACAAATTCTTATTTACAAGGACAACCTACTCCTTCATCCCCCGTCAGGGAATTGAACCCCGGTCCCTGCGCACAACACGGATATTCTTAAGCTCTTTAACTAGCCCAGTACTGTGTAGCCTACTCCCGACCGTCACGTTGTACAGTGCCATATTTTCTGTTCCATCCTAATGGAAACCCAGAGGGTTTTTCATTTTTCTTGGAATATAAACACCATAATATTAATCAAATTAATCCCAAACTCTGAAAGTAATTGGAAAGGTAGATACAAATGATTTGTGACACTGTGGTTACAATAAAGAATGTAAACAAGATGTAAACAAGATGCCGTGTTTTTATTTACAGTAGTGATGGACAGCTGGTGACATTTTGAAAACAGGTTTTCAAAAACTTGTAGCCCGATTAGCAGGACAATAGACTCTTTATAGCCTGGCTACTGTAGGTGTGAACATTCCGTGTGAACATCCCCCTACCTGCAATGTATTCGATGCATAAGTACTCTAAAGTGTTACATTTCTAACTTAAAACAGCAGTATACTATTTCTTCATGAACATCTTTATACTTTCTTTAATAAAACAACTAGAAAAAATACATTCAAAATGCAGATGGTTATTTAAACTACATTTTAGTTGCACTTCCACCCAGCTCCATGACCACGGGTTAAAAAAAAACTTGCTGAGATGATCAGTGTATTTGTTGCATTGTAGTATCGTCAATTTCTCTAGCCAAAACGTCATGATGGCCTCAAAAGTTTGGACACACCTACTCATTCCAGGGTTTTCTTTATTTTTACTATTTTCTACATTGTAGAATACATCGCAACTATGAAATAACACATATGGAATCAGTTAAGAACAAATTCTTATTTACAAAGACAGCCTACTCCTTCCTCCCCATCAGGGAATTGAAGCCCGGTCTCCTGTTTGCCCGCATGACATGGGGATTATTTAGCTAAATGTTTTCCGTTCCATCCTAATGGAAACCCAGAGGGTTTTTCCTTTTTCTTGGAATAGAAAACCATAATAATAATCAAATGAATTAAGAAACATTTCTTAAAATCATTCCCATATACAATGTTCTTACAATTTTTTTTAATTCTCTAGTACAGCCACTATTGAAGGCTATCAAATGCTTCTCAAAGATGCCCTCTGGTGGTCAACGTAGCACTAACTAGCACCGGTGCTAGTTAGTGCTACTTTGGTACCGGTGGTTGGCACTTAAATAACGTGCTATAGAATTCTGCGGCACCAGCAAGCTGTGCTGCAGTATGCTGCAACTGTTAAAGGACAAACCACTGTATGCTCCAAAAGCTTATTTCTCTCAAATGTTGTGCACAAATTTGTTTATATCCCTGTTCGTGAGCATTTCTCCTTTGCCAAGATAATCCATCCAACTGAAAAGTGTTGCATATCAGGAAGATGATTAAATAGCATGATCATTACACAGGCGCACCTTGTGCTGGGGAAAAAAAGGGGGGTGCTTAGGAGTATTTTTTTCTGAAATAAAGCCCTTTTGTGGGGCCCACCAATGGTGCCCACCCATTGCAGCACCTCGGCCAAGTCATGTAATTTCCTAATATGAACTGTGATTCAGTAAAGAAAATGAAATTGTTACATGTTGCGTTTATATTTTTGTTCAGCATTACAATTAAAAGATTACCATATTCCTCTATGGCAAAGATATGTCTCCCCTTTCATCAGTGTCTAATGTTAGCGAGTTGCTTGCTAGCTAGGTTATCAGCCAGCATGGAACAAAAGGAGGGAGGGTGGTTCAAAACTCTGACACAGTTGTCAAGTGAACACATCTGTCAGTGCTGCTGTGAAGAGCATCACAAGTGAAATGACAAATGGGGGATATAAACACTGCTCAAAATAAAGGAAACACTTAAACAACACTTAAACAACACAATGTAACTCTAAGTCAATCACACTTCTGTGTCTGTCAGCGTAGAGTCCAGAGCATGGAGGCACTACCAGGAGACAGGCCAGTACATCAGGAGACGTGGAGGAGGCCGTAGGAGGGCAACAACCCAGCAGCAGGACCGCTACCTCCGCCTTTGTGCAAGGAGGAGCACCTCCGCCTTTGTGCAAGGAGGAGCAGGAGGAGCACTGCCAGAGCCCTGCAACATGACCTCCAGCAGGCCACAAATGTGCATGTGTCTGCCCAAACGGTCAGAAACAGACTCCATGAGGGTGGAATGAGGGCCCGATGTCCACAGGTGGGGGTTGTGCTTACTACAGCCCAACACCGTGCAGGACGTTTGGCATTTTCCAGAGAACACCAATATTGGCAAATTCGCCACTGGCACCCTGTGCTCTTCACAGATGAAAGCAGGTTCACACTGAGCAAATGTGACAGACGTGACAGAGTCTGGAGACGCCCTGGAGAACGTTCTGCTGCCTGCAACATCCTCCAGCATGACCGGTTTGGCGGTGGGTCAGTCATGGTGTGGGGTGGCATTTCTTTGGGGGGCCGCACAGCCCTCCATGTGCTCGCCAGAGGTAGCCTGACTGCCATTAGGTACCGAGATGAGATCCTCAGACCCCTTGTGAGACCATATGCTGGTGCGGTTGGCCCTGGGTTCCTCCTAATGCAAGACAATGCTAGACCTCATGTGGCTGGAGTGTGTCAGCAGTTCCTGCAAGAGGAAGGCATTGATGCTATGGACTGGCCCGTCCGTTCCCCAGACCTGAATCCAATTGAGCACATCTGGGACATCATGTCTCGCTCCATCCACCAACGCCACGTTGCACCACAGACTGTCCAGGAGTTGGCGGATGCTTTAGTCCAGGTCTGGGAGGAGATCCCTCAGGAGACCATCCGCCACCTCATCAGGAGCATGCCCAGGCATTGTAGGGAGGTCATACAGGCATGTGGAGGCCACACACACTACTGAGCCTCATTTTGACTTGTTTTAAGGACATTACATCAAAGTTGGATCAGCCTCTAGTGTGGTTTTCCACTTTAATTTTGAGTGTGACTCCAAATCCAGACCTCTATGGTTTGATAAATTTGATTTCCATTGATAATTTTTGTGTGATTTTGTTGTCAGCACATTCAACTATGTAAAGAAAAAACTATTTAATAAGAATATTTCATTCATTCAGATCTAGGATGTGTTATTTTAGTGTTCCCTTTATTTTTTTGAGCAGTGTATATATATATATATAAATATATATATATATATATATATAGAGAGAGAATTGATGCAATTTCAAATGTTGCTTATCACCAAATTTGCTTGAGATGATTTTACTGCAACACTGCATCCAAGTTGCTTGACATAGGCTTTTCAAAAAGCTGTCAGTCAAGGCGAGCTCATGAATATAAGCTCCCTGCCCACTCAGAATGTATTTTGAAACATCCTGGTAGTTAGTCATGAGCGAAAAAGTACTTTTCAGAATAACTATTCAGTGTTGCTTTAAGTTAACACTGGAGAATTTGGTGTGTGCCTGTAACTCACTGAGATCATAGATCATAGAAGCAGTTCCCTCCTACTCATGAGACTAGATTAAACAAATATACTCTAAAAAAATATGTTCTGTGAAGCTTTATAATGATGAATGTCATTCTAAGATTAAACATTGCAAAACACTGATGATTCTCATTGCCACATTCTGCATTCGATTGAATTATTTTTTTACTCCTGAAAAGTTCCTTTGTAATAAGCTAATTGTATAAACACAAAGAACACTTGAACACAGCTCAACAATCAACTCAGGAGTGTCGTAACATAACACGCCTTCAGACAAAAGGCCTAATCAAGTCCTAACGTTGGATCTAATAGAGAAATGTAGAGCAACAGTAATCAAGGCTCAATGGGATCTGCTTTAGGCCTGTTTTCACATTGCGTCGTGTCACTTTCGCTCCCTGTGCTGTGGTTGTTCACACAATGACCACACAAGAGCAATCAATTATGCCCCAGGACAGGCTTCTCTTGCTTCACATTCACATCCATGCACACTCGCTCACATGCACAAGAATACACACACATACACACACACTCACACGCACATTCACATTCAAATCAAATTGTATTCGTCACATGCCCCCGAATACAACAGTTGTAGACCTTACAGTGAAATGCTTATTTTACAAGCCCAACTTTTTAGGGATAGCCCTCTTTTTTTCAATTTTCGCCTAAAATGACATACCAAACTTAACTGCCTGGAGTCAGACCCTGAAGGAAGGATATGCATGTTCTTGGTACCATTTGAAAGGAAACACTGAAGTTTGTGGAAATGTGAATTGAATGTAGGAGAATATAACACAATAGATCTGGTAGAAGAAAATACAAAGAAAAAAAACAACCGTTATTTCTACTACTGTCTTTGAAAAAGAGAGAGAAAGCCATCACTCTGGTTGTAATTCCGATGGTGTCCACAGATGGCAGCAGTGTGTGTGCAAAGTTTCAGATGGATAACTTGAAGTATGAGCGAATTACATGACATTTAGTGTGAAGTCACCCAGGTACATTTGGGCAAATCGTGAAGAAGACATTTGCATTCATATTACATTTTTCTGCAAGAATATCATAAAATCTGTATACTTGGACTTTGATTTAGCTTTTCCAGTATTAGCAGACATTATATAAGATCAACATTTGCATAACTTCATAACTCTGAATATTCTTATAATTCTTGTCCAAAAGGAAAATGCATACAGTCGCACAAGGTTAGTAGCTACATTTTATTAAGCCCAGCTAATTGGCTATCTAGCTAGCTTTGTTTGGCCCCGATTGGTGCTTATTTGACAAAGTCAGAGTCGTTCAAGTGAAGACTGCCCGCGTCATCAGCGTGCCATGAAGGCGTTGCTCTCAGATATAGGATATACTACACCCCAAATGATAAAGTGAAGTCTGGTTACGTTCTAGGATCTCTGAGGAATACATTTGAACATGATTTGACTGGTTGAAACAACGTTTAGGGTTAGATTGTCACAGATTCCTTTCTTTGCAAATTGAATGTGTGGAAATGCAAAATCGATCGTGCATGCTATATGGGCCTTTTTAAGATATGAAAAAGGATTTTATCTAACAAAACAACACTTCATGTTATCTCTGGGACCCTTCAGATGATAAATCAGAGCAAGATTTCAGAATGTAAGTACACATTTCACCTTCAGAGGTGAATTTATCAAACCTATCGCGGTGAAAAAAAGTGTTTTGTTGTTAGGAGCTCTCCTCAAACAATAGCATGGCATTTTTTTCGCAATAGCTACTGTAAATTGGACAGTTATATTAACAAGAATTTAAGCTTTCAGCCCATATAAGACACTTATATTTACCGACATTTGTTGTTTCTCTAAAATCTGTGATCGTGACACAAGGCACTGCATGATATACAACTGTCCCATTGACGGGACGCCTATCCCTTAACTCTACCTACATGTACATATTACCTCAATTACCTCGACTAACCCGCACATTGACTCTGTACCAGTACCCCCTGTATGTAGCCTCGCTATTGCTATTTTACTGCTGCTCTTTAATTATTTATTACTGTTTATATTTTCCTTATCTATGTTTTACCTATCACTTTTTTTTCTTAAAACTGCAATATTAGTAACACTAATTAGAGTGACAATGCATATATAATAAACAGAGAGTAGCAGAAGCGTAAAGGGGGGGGGCAATGCAAATAGTCTGGGTAGCCATTTGATTAGCTGTTCAGGAGTCTTATGACTTCGGGGTAGAAGCAGTTAAGAAGTATTTTGGACCTAGACTTCGCGCTCCGATACGGCTTGCCGTGCAGTAGCAGAGAGAACAGTCTATGACTAGGGTGGCTGGAGTCTTTGACAATTTTTAGGGCCTTCCTCTGACACTGCCTGGTATAGAGATCCTGGATGCTTGGCCCCAGTGATGTACTGGGCTGTACTCACTACCCTCTACATTTAGGGCCCCTGCCAGCCACTAGCAGTCATAGACAGATCAATCAATCCCATACAAAATGCTGAGATGCAGTTCTTGGTGGATACGTTTCAGGAGAAAAAGTCATCGAGCTCAGCCCTTGGAAGAAAGGAAAAAATGAGAAAGTGTCCATTCACTGCAGGTGAAACGGAAACATGTTGGGAGTCTTTCTGAAGGACTCGCCAAGACAGACAACCCTCAATTGATAAAGATATATTGTGTCTGGTTAATGTCTGGTTAATGTGGTTTGCATCCCAAATGTCAACCTATTCCCTATACATTGCACTACTTTTGATCAGAGCACTATGGAAAGGGGTGCCATTTGTGACACGGACATGGTAATATTGTAGGTCCTTCTCGGTTGTTTGGAAGGCTCACAATGATTGTGATACCCTGTAAGCCCCAATGAATAATCCAATCTAGGATACAACGAGATGAAGGGGACCTGCTCCGCTAACATTCGACCATGGGATTAAATTACAAGGCACAACTCTACACATGGTTTATCTCATTTAGTAGACCACTAACACACCACCTGCAAGCACGCACGCACACAGGCACAACACACACCACTAGCAGCTCAATGAGCCATCTGACAACATTTGAATCAGATTCACCCTCCATCTGTAACACCCTCCACATGTCTTGATGCCATTCATTCTACTCTCTATCTCATGGCATTCCTGTTACACTATCTTTCCTTCTTTCTGTCTTTAAAATCAAGTCTAATTTTATTGGTCACATACACATGGTTAGCAGATGTTAATGCGAGTGTAGCAAAATGCTTGTTCTTCTAGTTCCGACAGTGCAGTAATATCTAACAAGTAATCTAACAATTCCCCAACAACTACCTAATACACACAAATCTAATGAGGTGAATGAGAATATTTACATATCGTATATGGATGAGCAATGGCTGAGCGACATAGGCAAGGTGCAATAGATGGTATAAAATACAGTACATACATTTGATATGAGTAATGTAACATATGTAAACATGATTAAAGTGACATTATTTAAAGTGGCATTGTTTAAAGTGACTAGTGATCCATTTATTAAAGTGTCCAGTGATTGGGTCTCAATGTAGGCAGCAGCCTCTCTGAGTTAGTGATTGTTGTTTAACAGTCTGATGGCTTCAAAGCTGTTTTTCTATCTCTCGGTCCCAGCTTTGAGGCACCTGTATTGACCTCGCCTTCTGGATGATGAGAACAGGCAGTGGCTCAGGTCGTTGTTGTCCTTAATGATCTTTTTGTCCTTCCTGTGACATCGGGTGCTGTAGGTGTCATAGGATGGCAGGTAGTTTGCCGTAGCAGGCGGATATAGTCCAACAGGATGCTCTCGATTGTGCATCTTTAAAAGTTGGTCAAGATTTTTGTGTGACAAGCCAAATTTCTTCAGCCTCCTGAGGTTGAAGAGGCGCTGTTGCACCTTCTTCACCACACTGTCTGTGTGGGTGGACCATTTCAGTTTGTCTGTGATGTGTACACCCAGGAACTTAAAACTTACTGCCTTCTCCACTGCTGTCCCTTCGATGTGGACTACCAGCAGTATTGGCCTATACAGTATACCATGTAACCAGGGCAAGCTGTGTTATGAAAGAAAAACACTCCTCCCTTCCCAGCCCAGTCCAGTAGATGTAATTTGATTGAGGGAAGGTATCTGTGGGTGAGTTCATGTGGCGGTGATAAACGGAGGAATAACATCATTACACCCACGGTGGGACACTATCTCAGTGAAATGGTACATCACACTCATGTCAACAAGCCAAAGAGGTCTGAGGTGATAAATCCTGGCTAACAGAGAGAAGAGCTGATGCTCTGGCTGGCAGGAAGGAGACAGGTAGGACATGGAAATGCTCATCTACCAAAGCCTGGGATAGGATGGGGATGGATACAGCAGGAGTCTCTGTACTGATGCTAGATCTGCTCACATGATTATAGCTCGGAACCATCTTTTATAGCTGATAGGGCCAGAATCAGCAGTTAAAGTCTACATCTGGAGTGCTGCTGATGGTGTACCACCAAAAGTAATGTTTCAAGATGTCATGGCTCTCTCTGTCTTTCTGTTATCTGTGTCTTTCTACATCATACACACACACTGACTTAAATACACACATCTCTTAGTTGTCCCCTTTTCTGAATCCACGCCCAAGCCTCCAACCACTCCTCACCATCATCCTCACCCTCAGTCACCCTCAGTCCCCAGTCCTGACCTTCTGCCTACCAGCTGCTCTCCCACATTAGCATTGTCAGCAGGCCCCTGCTCAGCAATGACAGCTCAAAGACCATTTTAAGTAAATGTAGTGTGTCTAAATTTCACAGTCATTTACAAACACGTTGGGCCCTATTGCCAGTCCCCACTCCTTTCCTATGGGCTAAACGCCTAAACGGCTAAACTTGTGTGTGTGACAACTTAGGATCTTAATGAATATTTTATTATTATTGATATCAAGGATATGAAATACTGTATGGCGATACCATGTGTGCAAATAAGGGAATACTGTAAAATGCAGGCTATTGCATACAGTTTGATCGTCAGATCTACTCACAAGATCATGATTTTCATCCTCGACCATGAGATGTAAGGGTTCTGGCGTAGAAGCCAAGGGAGGCCGAGGATGAAAATCACAAACTGGGTACCCGAAAGCCAGAGGTCCTGCTTCCCTGTCCTTTGTGGTTCCACGTCGGTTGAGAGTCCCGTGGTTTCCCTTCAGCCCAACATCCCGGAGGTATACGGAGGTATATTTCCAAAACCCGCGCCATCTGTCTCCCTCCTCATCACCCCTGGGACAGCAACATTGACCTGCTTGCAGGCTCTGCACCCCCACGCAGACACATCTAACCTCTGTTGGTGGCTGAAACGCAGGCCATGGAGGAGTACATCCATGAGGCGCTCCAACAAGTTTTCATTCGCATGTCCACTTCACTTGCGTCAGCAGGTGTCTTCCACTTATCTTACGCCCATGTATTGATTACAGAGGACTCAATAAAATCACCACCAAGTAACGTTACCCTCTCCCATTGGTGCCGGCAGCCATTGAATAGCTCCATGGGGCCTGGTTCTTTACCAAATTGGACCTGCGGAGTGCATACAATCTCATCTGCTTCCAGGAGGAGGATGAATGGAAGACAGCTTATAGCACGATGTCTGGTTACTACTAATACTTGGTGATGCCATGTAGCTTAGCCAATGCTTCGTCAACGAGGTGTTCCGGGACATGCTCGGATGCCAGGTGGTCATATGTCGACGACATCCTGGTCTACTCGGCTACCTTGGTCTACACATCACTCACGTCCGAGTAGTCCTGGCTAACCACCTGTTTGTCAAGGCTGAGAAGTGCCAGTTTCATCAGGAGGCTGTTTCCTTCCTTGGCTACCAAATCAGCCCGCAAGGAGTGAAGATGGACGTCAAGAAGGTAGATGCGGTCAGGTCATGGCCAGTCCCAACCACCATAAAGGGGTTACAATGGTTTTTGGGGTTTGTCAACTTCTACCTTCTACCGTTTCATCATGAACTTCAGCTCCATCGCCGCTCCTCTCACCTCTCTCCTCAAGCATGGTCCCCATAGGTTGGAGTTCAGCAGCTGGCGAGGCCTTCCGCCTACTGAAGGGACATTTCACCTCCGCCCCATTGCTTAAACACACAGATCCCACGATAACCTTTGTGGTGGAGGTGGATGCATCAGAGGTGGGCGTGGGGGCAGTTCTGTCTCAACAACAAGGTAATCCACAGAAATTCTATCTGTGTGCGTATTACTCTAAGAAACTGTCCCCTGCAGAGAGGAATTACTACATTGGTGACCAAGAGCTCCTGGCGGTGAAATTGGCATTAGAGGAGTGGACACACTGGCTGGAGGGCACCAAGGACCCATTCGCCATCCTTATTGACCATCGGAACCTGGAGTACATACGGACAGAGAGGAGGCTGATTCTGCACCAAGCAAGGTGGGCCCTGTTCTTTATAAGATTTGACTTCAGGCCGAGCTATCACCCAGTTTCAAAGAACACCAAAGCTGATGTCTTGTCCAGTCTTTACGATTCGGTAGAGGTTCCTGTCCAGGATGCACCCATAATCTCTTCCTCTCGAGTGGTCTGGGATGTAGGGCAGGCGGAGTGGGAGGTCTGCCACACCCAATACCTGCCCTCCTGAGAGCATCTACTTTCCCAAAGGGATAAGGGATTGGCTGCTGACCTGGGCGCACACAGCTGTCGTCACTGGACATCCAGGTATTTCTCGCACTACCCAATCTATCTCCGAGAAGTATTGTTGGCCTACCTTGTCGCAGGACGTTTATCGCTACGTCAACTCCTGTTCCATATGTGGTCAGACCAAATCCCCCCGGCACGCTCCAGCCAGGAAACCCTTTCCCCTTCTCCTACCTCAGCGTCCCTGGTCTCATCTATCCATTGACTTTGTCACTGATCTCCCCTCCTCTGACGGTTTTACCACCATTTTGGAGGTTGTGAATAGATTTTCTAAATCCTGTCATTTCTTCCCTCTCTCTGGTCTCCTTACTGCTCTCCTAATGCACTATTCCAGCAGGTTTTCCTGACATAGTGACCTTCCGGAGGACATTGTCTCCGTTGAGTGGTTCAGGTGCGCAGAAGAAGTGGGCGCAAGGCTCACGTGAGACTCCAGAGTGCCGTCCACTGTCAGAAGGAGTAGGCAGACCGCCACTGCAGTGAGACTCCCGTGTTCTATCCTGGGGATCGTGTCTGGCTCTCTACCAGGAACCTCCCACTCCGCCTGCCCTGCAAGAAGCTGAGAGCTGGTTTGTGGGGCTGTTCAATGTTCTCTGTAGGGTCAACAAGGTGACATATAGGTTACAGCTTCCCAGTGACTACTGTATCTCCCCTTCTTTTCATGTCTCTCTTCTCAGGCCGGTGGTTCCTGGTCCCCTGGCTGATGCTGTCCCCTACGACACACCTCAGCCCCCCTTGGATGTCGAGGGAGCTCCCACCTATGCCGTCAGATCCCTACTGGACTCCCAACGTCGTGGGGTCAGCTCCAGTACCCGTTGGACTGGGAGGGGTATGGCCCAGAGGAGCGGTGTTGGTTCCAGTGGAGGACATTCTGGATCCCAACATCTTCCGTGATTTCCATCTTCACCCCTGCTCCTCTTCCTCAGGGCATTCACCCTCTTGTTGGCGTCGTCCTGCGGCTGGAGCTTACCACCTGCACCTGCTTCTCGACTCCCAGCATCTACAATGATGTAAATATACTATAGATGTTAGTGGTTCAATATCCAAAGGTTTCATTTCAAGCCTTTGGAATATTTGTACAATGTAGCATACCACTGTGTTTTTGTAGGTGCCATATTTGTGCATAATTGGCTTTTTTTTTTACATGCCAATATTCTTGGTGTCTGCCAGTGCCCACGGCATATGACTATATGTGTGTGTGTGTGTGTGTGTGTTGTCTGAGCCATCAGGCACACTGGGGGAAGTATGTGGAGCGGGATGGGAGGTCTTCAGTGATATCGTTCACTTGCAGATGTGCTCTGACATTTCCTCCATCCAAACACACACGCACAAACATAGCCTGAAGAAGCAGTAAGCCAGAGGAGGAAATGTCAACCTGAACAGGAGTCTTCGCCGATGGAGATAATTTAATAATAACTCAGGTCTGCTGGGACCTCCGTCAGTACATCTGCACCAGACAGACACCAAGGCCCCGTCGGCTGCTCCTTCCCAAACATTGAAACATTTTGCTATTCTGCTTTTTTTATTTTATATATCAAGCCATTATGTGTAATGCGTTGTACATACTTTACATGATCAGAAGAAAATAGAATAATATATACAGTACCAGTCAAAAGTTTGGACACTCAAGGGTTTTTGATTTGTTTAACACAATTTGGTTACTACATGATTCCATATGTGTTATTTCATAGTTGTGATGTCTTCACTATTATTCTACAATGTAGAAAATAGTAAAAATATAGAAAAACCCTGGACTGAGTAGGTGTGTCCAATCTTTTGACTGGTACTATAAATATATAGAATGTAAGTTATTGGTAGTCCTCTGAGTTTCCCCTGGTCAGGTTCATATGTAGCCATGTACTGTTGAGAGATTGCTGTATAATATGGCCCGGGAAAAGGTCCGGGAAAACTACTGGACCTAGTCATTAGCTATCCTTGAATTATAATTCCTATGAGAGGACACACAGGCAGAAACAACAAGATAGCATACCAGTACACGTAGCAATAATGAAAAGCACACAGAACACGTAGTGCTACATGATGTTCCTGTTCACACTCAGACTCCCAGATGTGTCAGCTCGATGTTTAACTTGTTAATGAAGAACGTATAAAGCTGGGCTAAACCAATGCCCCCTCAGGACACAACACATAACACTTAATCCCCCATCTCTCTCTCTTGCTCTCTCTCTCTCTCTCTCTCTTCTACTTCTCTGTGGGTGCCTCTCTCTGTCTTTCTATCTCTTTCTGTCGCTCCCTCCTTCCCTCCCTTTCTACCCCCTCCCTCTCTCTGTCTCTCTCTCCTCTCTCGTGTGAATCAGGCAATTTAGCCTCTATTGACCTCTCCATACCAAACAAATCCACTATAAATTATGCATAACCTTTTGCTTGGCAGATTTCCCACATAACCAGTGTTTATTCCCTATTCTCACCACATAATACACAAAGACTGCTGAACACTAAACATTGTATTTCTTCAAAGATATGAGATTTCTAACCTTCACATCCTCTCTCTCAATATTCAACCGTGTACCATGAAAGGGACAGTGATGTTTGCTTTGTACGGTATGACATATAAAATAAAATGTTATTAGTCACATACACATGGTTAGCAGATGTTATTGCGATTGTAGGGAAATGCTTATGCTTCTAGATCCGGCAGTGCAGCAGTATCTAACAGGTAATATCTAACAATTCCACAACAAAACCTAATATCTAACAAATTCCACAACAAAACCAAATACACACAATATAGTCAAGGAATGGGATAAGAACATATAAGTATAAAATATATGGATGAGCAGTGACAGAGCGGCTAAGATGCAATAGATAGTAAAGAATAGATAGTGAAGGATACAGTCTACATTATGTACTGTACATATGAGATGAGTAATTTGAGATATGTAAACATTCTTAAAGTGGCATTATTAAAGTGACTAGTGTTCCATTTATTAAAGTGAACAATGATATCAAGTCTGTAGGTAGGCAGCTACCTCTCTGTGTTAGTGGAGGGTGTTTAACAATCTGATGGCCTTGAGATAGAAGCTGTTTTTCAATCGCTCTGTCCCAGCTTTGATGCAACTGTACTGACCTCACCTTCTGGATGGAAGCGGGGTGAACAGGCAGTGGCTCGGGTGGTAATTGTCCTTGATGATCTTTTTTGCCTTCCTGTGACATCGGGTGTTGCAGGTGTCCTGGAGGGCAGGTAGTTTGCACCCGGTGATGAGCTGTGCAGACTGCACCACCACCTTGCGGTTGTGGACGGTGAAGTTTCCGTACCAGGGCAGGGCAGGGTCGAGACCCAGGGTGTCACGCCTTGTCTTAGTATTTTGTGTTTTCTTTATTTATTGGTCAGGCCAGGGTGTGACATGGGTTTATTTTGTGGTGTGTTTTTGTATTGGGGTTTTAGTATGTATCGGGATTGTGGCTGAGTAGGGTTGTCTAGGAAAGTCTATGGCTGCCTGAGGCGGTTCTCAATCAGAGTCAGGTGATTATCGTTGTCTCTGATTGGGAACCATATTTAGGTAGCCCGGGTTTCACTGTGTGTTTGTGGGTGATTGGTCATGTCTGTGTGTGTGTTAGCACAAGATAGACTGTTTAGGTTTTGTTTTGTTCGTTTTTTCTTCATCATTAAATATGTATCTAACTTACCACGCTGCATTTTGGTCCGACTCTCTTTCAACGGAAGAAAGCCGTAACACAGGGTTTCAAGCTTAATGATGAGTTTGGAAGGTACTATGGTGTTGAATGCTGAGCTGTAGTCAATGAACAGCATTCTTACATAGGTATTCCTCTTGTCAAGATGGGATAGGGCAGTGTGCAGTATGATGGTGATTACATCGTCTGTGGACCTATTGGGGCGGTAAGCAAATTGAAGTGGGTCTAGGGTGACTGGTAGGGTGGAGGTGATATGATCCTTGACTAGTCTCAAAGCACTAGTGATGGGGGGGAAAAAATTACTTCAGCTACATATCGCAATATTATTTGTGGAAGATATTCTATATAGTAACATATACTCAGAACAAAAATCTAAATGAAACATGAAACAATTTCAAAGATTTTACTGAGTTACAGTTCATATAAGGAAATGAGTGAATTGAAATGAATAAATTAATCCCTAGTCTCTGGATTTCACATGACTGGGAATACAGATATGCATCTGTTGGTCACAGATACCTTAAAAAAAAGTAGTGGTGTGGATCAGAAAACCAGCCAGTATCTGGTGTGACCTCCATTTGCCTGATCCAGCGTGATACATCTTCTTTGCATAGAGTTGATCAGGCTGTTCATTGTGGCTTAAACTGGATTTTGATGGGGATTTTTTTATTATATTACTTAGATTGGGGGTCGACTCTAGGGGGTTAAGGTTAAGTTTAAGGTTAGGGTTAAATTTAGGCATTAACTCCTAAATCTTAAGGTTAGGTATTCACTCTGAATGGTTAAGGTAAGGGTTAAGGTTTGGAGTAGGCTTAAAACAAAATTGACTTTCTATCTCTGGTTTTAAACATGCAAACTTTGGCACATGCTTATGCCCAGCCACCATCCCTGCTGACAACAATGTATCAAAACCAAAACCTACTTGGAGGTAACAGTGCTCAGTGTTGCCCCTAGTGGCCAGTTTCAACATAATCTCCTGACCTCCTTAGACATGGATGGATATCGAATACTGACTTGTATCATGGGTGACCTGGCTGCAAAATACAGGCAAATAACTGATATTAAGTTACTTTGAAATGCACAGTAACTGCTTAACAGTGCAGCTCTTTATTGTCACAAATGCTCTTACAAAGATTACAGCATTGACAGAGTTAGAAGATTTGCTCAACCTTTGACAAGATAACCATCAAACACTTAAGCTGGTACAACACTTCCACTGACGGTTGGCAGAAATACACAAAATTCTGTAACTTGTTATTTACCATACTTTAACTGGGACCAGTAGCCTGTAGTGTATGGTAAAATTACAGATTTTTTTAACAGTGTAGCATTTCATGACATAAAGGAAAACATTGTGAAGAGGGCAAAATCGGGATGGTTCTTCACTACCATCACAGAAGTAAAGAACCCTTCCTAATATGCAAAAAAAGACCTCCTCAATAACCTTTTTTTTAGAGTGTGGGGTGCCTTTTTTCAGTGACTATTACCTTCTGAAATCTTCAGTTGCTACAAGAATGAAAACAAAATGAAAAAATGTTATGTTTGATATTCCACTCAAGTAGCTTCATCATTGGATTTTAGCAAGACGGTTACTTCTCTAGATCAGAAGATACGCTATTCCTGATGAAGTTTGATATCCAAAATTTCAATTTCTAAAATCTCTCCAATCTGTTACTGAACATTTTCTGTTCTTAATCAAATTCCATCATATTCCAGTCTGTGCTAGCAAAACAGTCCTGTAGCTTAGCGTCTGCTTCATCTGACAACTTTCTTATTGACCGTGTCACTGGTGCTTGCTTTGGTTTTTGCTTGTTAGCAGGAATCAGGAGGATATAATTATGGTCAGATTTGCCAAATGGAGGGGGAGGGAGAGCTTGTATGTGTCTCTATGTGTGGAGTAAAGGTGGTCTCGAGTTTTTTTTCCCTCTGGTTGCACATTAATTAGTTGAAACTGCTCCTGTACAGTTGGCTGTAATTCCAGGCAGCACTGCGTATTACAAAAGTATCAACGGTTAAACGGTTAAACGTTCCATGTTCCTCCTCCGCTCTGAATTCCTAGGGTCTCTATTAACTGTGAGTGATTCCCCGGCTTCAGCTGTAACCGAGAGCCGCTGACGGTCCTGTCAGAGTCAGAGAGGATGATAGAAACGAAGAGGAGGTACTGGTTTCCCGGGTCCCCAGCAGTCTTGACCCAGTTAAGACGGGTTCTGTGACTGATGGCCGATGCAGAGATCAGCACAGCCTCGATTGAGACAATGAATGAGGAGGGAAGCAGTGTGTGTGTGTGTGTGTGTGTGTGTGTGTGTGTGTGTGTGTGTGTGTGTGTGTGTGTGTGTGTGTGTGTGTGTGTGTGTGTGTGTGTGTGTGTGTGTGTGTGTGTGTGTGTGTGTGTGTGTGTGTGTGCGCATGTGCGCATGTGTGCATGTGTGTGTGTGTGAGGGGATGTGGTACCGGAGCGCCAAGTCTAGGACCATAATGCTCCTCAACAGCTTCTACCCCCAAGCCTGAAGACTGCTGAACAATTCATAAAATCGCCACCGGACAATTTACATTGAACCCCACCCCCTTTTTGTACACTCGCTGTTTGTTTGTTACCTATGCATAGTCACTTCGCCCCCACCTACATGTACAGATTACCTCAACTAGCCTGTTTCCCCGCACACTGACCCGGTGCCCCCTGTATAAAGCCTCGTTATTGTTATTACTTATTGTGTTACTTTTATTATTACTTTTTATTTTAGTCTACTTGGTCAATATTTTCTTCTTCTTGAACTGCACTGTTGGTTAAGGGCTTGTAAGTAAGCATTTCATGGTAAAGTCTACACTTGTTGTATTCGGCGCATGTGACAAATAACATTTGTTTCATGTGTGTGTCAGGTGTGCAGCACCACATGGAGGGAGAGCATTAAGGTCTGTATGTAGCTGTCATAATTGCTGTTGTGTTGTGCATCCCCAGCCAGCACTAATGTCAATGTCGATTTCTGATCTTTAACTTCGCCCTGATGTTTTTGCATAAGTCAGAATGGATCAGAATGCATCATTCCCCCCTGCTTGGAAAGTGCTCAGTTAAAGATCAAAATCTGATCTGATTCGTGGACACAGTCACATACAAACACACACACACACACGCAAGAAAACACGCACGCACCCACGCACCCACAGCCGTAGTGCGTCACAAAGCACAAAGAAAAAAAAAAAAAAGAAAAAAAGCTATAACATGTTTCGCTATTATCCTATTTTTATCTTGACTGTCAAAGTTATCGGGAGAACTCGGGAGCTAAAGAAACATCTCAACTTTCCACTGAAGTCCAGCTACTTCAATATTCCTTCCCTCTGAAGCCCTCTGTCAATGTCTCTGTCTGAATCTCTGAAAGGCCCATTGAGGTTAATGAACAGGAGCAGTAGATGGACACAGAAAAAGAAGAACAGACTGATTAAAACTTGGCTAATGTGGCAGAGACCCACAGACACACCATCAGTGGCTAATTAGGCTAATTGGATATGCCCACCACACCAAGATGACCTCTTGTAATTATCCCAATGGACGCCTAGAAGCACTGAGAGGGTACGTGTGCGTGTGTGTGTCTGCGTACGGTCCGGCGTGTTTTTGCATGCAATGCATGTGTGTGTGTGCGTGTGTGTGCGTGTGTGTGTGTGTGTGTGTGTGTAGCAGACCAGATAATGCCTGTAGCTCTGAGTAAGCCAACGAGTTTTAACGTGACATTTAGAAAGATCAGTTTTGATCAATAGGAAAGGTTAGGGAAATAACGGCCCCCATGTTTGTTGATGCTAAAAAGAGGAAGAAGAAAACAGTCTGGTTATGACTTTCCCGATCTGCGATTTCTGACCGATTTCTTTCCACATCGATTGAGACCAACACCACTCAGGTCAGGAAGGGATCGAGGGTGTTTTGATGGTAATTGTAATTGTGATGCAGGTGATTAAGCCCAGGCTGTCTGTTAGAGGAATAAAAATACAGCAAATATTAACTGTGGGGTATAAATAAAATAAAATAAAATTGGTCACTTATACATATTTTGCCAATGTTGTCGCAGGTGCAGCGAAATGCTTGTGTTTCTAGCTCCAGACAGTGCAGTGATACTGAACAATACAAAACAATAGACACAAATCCCCAAAATAAAAAGAAAGAAATTAAGAAATATTAGAACGAGCAATGTAAGAGTCTGGAATATAAACATATATATGTATAGTATGGTGTGTATATTCTGTATGGACAATATATGAATAGAAAATGTGTTTACAGCAGTAGTTATATACTGTAGGATGAGCCTTGACTAGAATAGAGTATATACATATGAAGTGGGTAAAACAGTATGTAAACATTATTAAAGTGACCAGTGTTCAATGACTATACAACTGCATTGCTTGATGTTTGGGGTTTCAGGCTGTGTTTCTGTACTGCACTTTGTGACATCAGCTGATGTAAGAAGGGCTTTATAAATACATTTGATTGATTGATTGACTATGTACATAGGGCAGCAGTCTCTAAAGTGCAGGGTAGTGTACCGGGTGGTAGCCGGCTAATAACAGTGACTAAGTTCATAGCAGGGTACTGGTGACTATTTAATAGTCTGATGGCCTGGAGATAAATTGCTTCTATCAGTCTCTCAGTCCCAGCTTTGATGCAATTGCACTGTCTCCACCTTCTAGATGGTAGCAGAGTAAACAGGCTGTGGCTCAGGTGGCTGAGGTCCTTTATGATATTCTTGGCCTTCCTAGATGTCCTAGAGTGCAGGCATTGTGCCCCTGGTGATGCATTGGTCTGACTGCACCATCCTCTGGAAAACCCTGCGGTTGCAGACGGTGAAATTACAGCCCAACAGGATGCTCTCAATTGTGCATCTTTAGAGGTTAATGAGGGTCTTCGGGACCAAGCCACATTTATTCAGCCTCCTGAGGTTAATCTCTTGAAGCTAGGGGGCACTATTTTTATGTTTGGAAAAATAACGTTCCCAAAGTAAACGGCCTATTTCTCAGGACCAGATGCTAGAATATGCATATAATTGACAGATTAGGATAGAAAACACTCTAAAGTTTCCAAAACTGTCATAATATTGTCTGTAAGTATAACAGAACTGATATTGCAGGCAAAACCTAAGGAAAATCAAACCAGGAAGTGGCTTCTATTTTGAAAGCTCCATGTTCCATAGCCTGCCTAAGCTCCATTTAAAGGGATATCAACCAGATTCCTATTCCTATCGCTTCCGCAAGGTGTCAACAGTCTTTAGACATAGTTTCAGGCTTTTATTTTGAAAAATGAGCGAGAAAGATAACATCGCGTCAGGTGTTCGCATGAGTTTTGCTCACGCAACCGAGTTTGGGCAGCCATTGCCTTTCCCTCTCCTACTGATAAAGACAGGTGCGGTTGATATATTATCGATTATATATTTTAAAAACAACCTGAGGATTGATTATAAAAAAACTGTTGACATGTTTCTGTGGACATTACGGATATTATTTGGAATTTGTCTGCGTTGTCGTGATCGCTCTTTCCTGTGGATTTCTGAACATAACGCGCCAAACATACAGAGGTATTTTGGATATAAAAATAATCTTTATGGAACAAAAGGGACATTTATTGTGTAACTGGGAGTCTCATGAGGGAAAACATCCGAAGATCATCAAAGGTAAACAATTAATTTGATTGCTTTTACTGCACACAGAATGAGTCCATGCAACATATTTATTGACTTTTTAAGCAAATTTCTACTCCTAAATTTATTTAGTCTTACCATAATGTGTAAACATTTCGAAAAGCAGAATCCACTTTGACATTTTGGGGTATTGTGGCTAAGCCAGTGACAACATTTTTAAAACAATTTTAAATTCAGGCTGTAAAATGAGTAAAAAGTCAAGGGGTGTGAATACTTTCTGAAGCCATTCTACATCTCGTGTCAGAGCCGTTGAATTGCGACTCCACTTTGTCCCTGTCCTGTCGTTTTGCATGTTTGATTGCCTTACTTAGGGCATAGCTGGTCTGTTTGTACGCTTCCACGTTCAGAGTCACCTTGCCATGGTTAAATGCAGTGGTTCGTGCTTTCAGTGTACAAACAACACACATTTCTTCAGCCTCCTGAGGTTGAAGAGGCGCTATTGTGACTTCTTCACGGCACTGTCTGGGTGGGTGGACCATTTCATTTTGTCATTGATGTGTACACCGAGGAACTTGAAGCTTTCCAACTTCTCCACTGCGGACCCGTTGATGTGGATAGAGGGGATGCTCCCTCTGCTGTTTCCTCAAGTCCACGATCATCTCCTTTGTTTTGATGATGTTGAGGTTGTTTTCCTGGCATCACACTCCCAGTGCCCTCACCTCCTCACTGTAGGCTGTCTCATCATTATTGGTAATCAAGCCTACTACTGTTGTGTCGTCTGCAAACTTGATGATTGAGATGGAGGTGTGCATGGCCACGCAGTCATGGGTGAACAGGGAGTACAGAAGGGGGCTGAGCACGCACCGTTGTGGGCCCAGTGGTGAGGATCAGCGGAGTGGAGATGTTGTTTCCTACCTTCACCACCTATGGGTGGCCCGTCGGGAAGTCCAGGACCCATACCGGAAGGGGGAGTAGCAATGGTCAAGAGTGCTCGATGAGCAAGTAGCACAAGAGATGTGTTGATACAACTTCGGTAGCAGTTTCCTCAGATTTTCCTCATATGTCTGGTTTCTACTGCATGAACCCAAACAGTCACACCGTATGGCTTCCTTCCCTCCTTCTACAGCTATGTCTGGGCCCCTATGTAGCCTCTTAGTGCTTGACACATAACAGTCAATAACAGCTGCCTCACAGTAGATGTTTAGGCCTTGAGAGGTGCCTGTTATCTGGCCTTGACGCAGTGGAGAACCTCAGAGACCTCCATGATGAAGTCCAACATGCACTGCGAGAGGTATTGTTCCAACCAGATTGCAAACAACCTAATCGATAAATCATTTGGCATTTGGCTTCTGAGGGAAAGAGGTTTTCGGGGATCCACTTTTCCAAACCAAATGGTCTAAATCAATCATGACTCATCTGAGACCGCCACATGGAGAACTATGGAGAGTGGAAGTGATTCTTGATGGCTCCCTCATGATTCTCTTTTCCTATTTTTCTCATTCGGTCTCACTCTCCATCTCTCTTTCCATCTCTCCTTCCTCTAGCTCGCACTTTCTCTCTTCTCTCTTTACTCTTTCCCTCCATTTCCTTCTCTCCTTCTCTATGTTCTGTTGTGCTGTTTGTTGCTACTTGGCTGTCTGCCAAACTTTTCAGTTTTTGCTTATAATACTTTTACCAACGTCTTAGTTTTTCCTCGCTCGACTGTTTTCATTAAACTTTTTCACCCCGGACATTTTATCTGGACATGTTTCTACAGGACCTCCTCCAGCCGAAGCTAGGTAGTAACACTAACACTATGCCATCTAATTGCAGTCGCTGTACTCATAATATACAGGATAACTATTGCCTTGTGGTGAGGATAGCTGTGTTGCAAGCACAGCTTCAGATGCAATCGTTCGGCAAAGGCAATTTAAGTGTAGGAAAGGATGAAACAGCGTCTGTGCCACCAGTAAGTAAAGAGAGTAGTATAAATCCCCCTGCACAGTCCCCTTAGCTGGACAATTTTCTCAAGGCTTCTGTAAAGAATTGCTATCGACGTACTCAACCGGTGTCGGTCATTCAGCCGACAGAAACTTTCAACCCGTTCTCCACATTAAGCAACGAGTCGGAATCAGAAGCCGAGCCTTCTCAAGTCTCTCCTCCACCCGTTACAGAGTCTGAGAAGCCAAGCCTCCCACCATTAGCTCTGACAAATTGAAAACCCTAGTCATTGGCGACTCCATTGACCGCAATATTAAACTTAAAAAGAATCATTCAGCGATCATAAACTGTATACGAGGGGGCAGGGCTACAGGCATAAAGGCTACTTTGAAGATGGTGCTGGCTAAGGCTAAAACAGGCGAGTGTAGAGAGTATAGGGATATTGTTATCCACGTCGGCACCAATGATGTTAGGATGAAACAGTCAGAGGTCACCAAGCGCAACCTAGCTTTAGCGTGTAAATCAGCTAGAAAGATGTGTCAGCATCAGGTAATTGTCTCTGGACCCCTCCCAGTTAGGGGGAGTGATGAGCTCTACAGCAGAGTCTCACAACTCAGTAGATGGTTGAAAACTGTTTGCTGCCCCTCCCAAAAGACAGAATTTGTAGATAAGTGGCCCTCATTCTGGGACTCATCCACAAACAGGACCAAGCCTGGCCTGCTGATGAGTGACAGACTCCATCCTAGCTGGAGGGGTGCGCTCATCTTATCTACGAACATAGACAGGGCTCTAACTCCTCTACCTCCACAATGAGATAGGATAGGGTGCAGGCCAGGCAGCAGGCTGTTAGCCAACCTGCCAGTTTAGTGGAGTCTGCCACTAGTACAGTCAGTGTAATCTGCTCAGATATCCCCATTGAGACTGTGTCTGTGCCTCGATCTAGGTTAAGCAAAACAAAACATGGCGGTGTTCGCCTTAGCAATCTCACTGGAATAAAGATCTCCTCCATTCCTGTCATTATTGAAAGTGATATCTCACATCTCAAAATAGGGCTACTTATTGTTAGATCCCTCACTTCCAAGGCAGTCATAGTCAATTAATGAATCACTGATCATAATCTTGATGTGATTGGCCTGACTGAAACATGGCTCAAGCCTGGTGAATTTACTGTGTTAAATGAGGCCTCTCCTCCTGGTTACACGAGTGACCATATCCCCGCACATCCCGTAAAGGCGGAGGTGTTGCTAACATTTATGACAGCAAATTTCAATTTACCAACAAAAAACAATTACTGTTTTCGTCTTTTGAACTTCTAGTCAGTCATGAAATCAATGCAGCATACTCCATCACTTTTTATAGCTACTGTTTACAGCCCTCCTGGGCCGTATACAGCGTTCCTCACTGAGTTCCCTGAATTTCTATCGGACCTTGTAGTCATGGCAGAAAATATTCACATTTTTGGTGAATTTAATACACACATCGAAAAGTCCACAGACCCACTCCAAAAAGCCACGCAAAAAATTCCCGAACAACCCAAAGATTCCTAGAAGGACCTTGATGATACTCTGGACCCTGATCTCTTTTGACGAACATTTCAAGAATATTTCAAGGACAGCTTTTTTCCCATCTTCGTAACATTGCAAAAATCAGAATCTTTCTGTCCAAAAATGATGCAGAAAAATGTATCCATGCTTTTGTCACTTCTAGATTAGACTACAATGCTCTACAATGCTCTACTATCCGGCTACCCGGATAAAGCACTAACTAAACTTCCGTTAGTGCTAAACACGGCTGCTAGAATCTTGACTAGAACCAAAGAATTTGATCGTATTACTCTAGTGCTAGCCTCTCTACACTGGCTTACTATTAAGGCTAGGGCTGATTTCAAGGTTTTACTGCTAACCTACAAAGCATTACATGGGCTTGCTCCTACCTATCTTTCCGATTTGGTCCTGCCGTACATACCTACATGTACACTACAGTCACAAGACGCAGGCCTCCTTACTGTCCCTAGAATTTCTAAGCAAACAGCTGGAGGCAGGGCTTTCTCCTATAGAGCTCCATTTTTATGGAATGGTCTGCCTATTAATGTGAGAGACGCAGACTCTGTCTCGACCTTTAAGTCTTTATTGAAGACTCATCTCTTCAGTAGGTCCTATGATTGAGTGTAGTCTGGCCCAGGGGTGTGAAGGTGAGCGGCAAGACACTGAAGCGACGAACTGCCCTTGCTGTCTCTGCCTGGCCAGCTCCCCTCTCTCCACTGGGATTCTCTGGCTCTGACCCTATTACAGGGGCTGAGTTACTGGCTTACTACTGCTCTTCCATGCCCTCCCTAGGAGCGGTGTGTTACTTGAGTGGGTTGAGTCACAGACGTGATCTTCCTGTCCGGTTTTGCACCCCCTCGGGCTCGTGCAGTGGAGGAGATCTTTGTGGGCTATACTCAGCCTTATCTCAGGGTAGTAAGTTGGTGGTCTGTTGATATCCCTCTAGTGGTGTTGGGGCTGTGCTTTGGCAAAGTGGGTGGGGTTATATCCTGCCTGGTTTGCCCTGTATTGTCGGGACGGGGCCACAGTGTCCCCCAACCCACCCCTGTCTCAGTCTCCAGTATCTATGCTACAATAGTCTATGTGCCGGGGGGCTAAGGTCAGTCTGTTATATCTGGTGTCCTGTGTGAATTTAAGCATGCTCCCTCTAATTCTCTCTCGCTCCCTCCCCAGAAGACCTGAGCCCTAGGATCATGGCCTGATGACTCCTGGCTGTCCCCAGTCCACCTGGTCGTGCTGCTGCTCCAGTTTCTACTATTCTGCCTGTGGCTAGGTAACCCTGACCTGTTCACCAGACGTTCTACCCTGTCCTGCACCTACTGTTTTCAACTTCTGAATGCTTGGCTATGAAAAGTCAACTGACATTTACATTTATAACCACTGTGATTATTATTGGACCCTGCTGGTCATCTATGAACGTTTGAACATCTTGAAGAACAATCTGGCTTTAAATGACCATGTGCTGTTATAATCTACACCCGACACAGCCAGAAAAGGACAGAGCCTGGTTCCTCTCTAGGTTTCTTCCTAAGTTCCTGCCTAGGGAGTTTTTCCTAGTCACTGTGCTTCTACATCTGTAATGCTTGCTGTTTAAGGTTTTAGGCTGGGTTTCTGTATAGCACTTTGTGACATCTGCTGATGTAAAAAATTACTTTATAAATACACTTGATTGATTGAATCTCTCTTTTTTTCCCTCTTCTCATTCCCCTTACCTTTCCCCATCTCTGTGGTTTAGAAACCGACAGAGTAGGTAGAGGTAGAGAAAGTAAGGAGCATAGCCACATAGCCAGGCAGTGTTCTGCTCTGATGGCACTTTGTGTTTATGTGGAGGTCAGAATGTTCCTGTCAGTGCCCTGAGGCTGAGCGGGACTGGCAGGTGTATTATTCTCCCTCGCTCCATTGTCGCTGGACAAATTCAAAGGCAATGTTACCCTACCAATCGGCAGGAGCCACTCTACTCCCTCCCTGCTACTCCCAGACCGAGCCAAGTACCTATCTCAGGAGTGACTCTGTGTTTGTGTTTCTCCATATCTCACAAAACACAAGCAAATACCACTTCTCTGGAATATATAACAGCATTGAGGTCATCTGCTCAAAACTGGAAAGTTTGGGGGTATGAATTGTGAAGATGTACTTGCATGACAGTGCATTTAATACTACGAAAACAAGCTAAAATAACCCAGCGTGGGCGGTATTCGGCAATGGTGAATAAAGTCCTACTCAACCATAAGAGCGCATACATTTATAGAGTGGTGCATATTCCTGCATCCAGCGTAGATGTTAAGTGAGTGGAATTGCTGTTATTAGTATATACAGGCGAATCAAGGCTTGCACCCTTTTTGGTAAAGCAAGTTCACGTGGAGTTCAGTGTCAAATTGCCTATACATCATCAAGGAGTGAAAGTAGTTGAAATGCTTGGTAAACAAACACGTACACAAACCTGTTGCGGCTCATCAGACCCTAGGCTTTCATAGTAAATCAACCAAAACACCAACATAACAGACTACAGATCCATTCTAGAATGCTCATTCTAGATTCTCGTGTCCCTTCCCAGTTGCCCTGGCAAGACATCCACAATCGTCTGTGCATGCCATTGACAGAAACTCATCTCTCACTGAGAAAAAGGAATTTCAGCCACATTATAGCAAATATGCCCAAACCTGTTGGTTTTTATAACATAATTCTAAATGCCATTTAGCAGACACTTTTATCCAAAGCAACTTACAGTAATGGATGCAAACATTTTATAATATTTTTACATATGCAGTTTTAAGCGTTTTAAGGATTTTTCTTGAATTTTACTATTCATACATTGTAGAATAATAGTGAAGACTTCACAACTATGAAATAACACATATGGAATCATGTAGTAACCAAACAAATGTTAAACAAATCAAAATATATTTTGGCACCGTTTGCCTTGATGACAGCTTTTCACACTCTTGGCATCCTCTCAACCAGCTTCACCTGGAATGATTTTCCAACAATCTTGAAGGAGTTCCCACATATGCTGAGCACTTGTTGGCTGCTTTTCCATCACTCTACAGTCCAACTCATCCCAAACCATCTCAATTGGGTTGAGGTCGGGTGATTGTGGCCAGGCCAGGTCATCTGATGCAGCATTCCATCACTCTCCTTCTTGGTCAAATAGCCCTTAACCTCTCTGGGATAGGTGGGACGCAAAAAAAAATCTGAATGGTTTGTCCTCAGGGTTTCGCCTGCTAAATAAGTTGTGTTATGCACACAGACATGATTCAAACAGTTTTAAAACTTCAGAGTTTTTCTATCCAAATCTAATAATATGCATATCTTATCTTCTGGGGATGAGTAGCAGGCAGTTGAATTTGGGCATGCATTTCATCCGGACGTGAAAATACTGCCCCCTGTCACCAAGAAGTTAAACAGCCTGGAGGTGTGTTGGGTGACTGTTCTGTTGAAAAACAAATGATAGTCCCACTAAGCGCAAACCAGATATGATGACGTATCACTGCAGAAAGCTGTGGTAGACATGCTGGTTAAGTGTGCCTGTCAAGGTTTTCCTCCTCTTCTTCCGAAGAGGAGAGGCGAGAAGGATCAGAGGACCAATATGCGGCGTGGTAAGTGTCCATGGTTCTTTTAATATGTAAATGTACACATGAACACTACAAAACAATAAACATGGAAAACCTAAACAGTCCTATCTGGTGCAAAGACAGATACAGGAACAATCACCCACAAACACATAGTGACACCCAGGCTACCTAAGTATGATTCTCAATCAGAGACAACTAATGACACCTGCCTCTGATTGAGAACCATACTAGGCCGAAACATAGAAATACCCAAATCATAGAAAAACAAACATAGACTGCACACCCAACTCACGCCCTGACCATACTAAATAATGACAAAAACAAAGGAAATAAAGGTCAGAACGTGACAGTGCCTTGAATTTTAAATAAATCACTGACAGTGTCAACAGCAATACACCCCCACACCTCCTCCTCCATGCTTCATGGTGGGAACCACCCACGCAGAGATAATCTGTTCACCTACTCTCTGTCTCACAAAGACGCGGCTGTTGGATCCAAAAATCTAAGGACAGATTTCCACCGATATAATTTCCATTGCTCATGTCTCTTGGCCCAAGCAAATCTTTCTTCTTATTGGTGTCCTTTAGTAGTAGTTTCCTTGCAGCCTGATTCACACAGTTTCCTCTGAATAGTTGATGTTGAGATGTCTCGGTTAATTTTATTTGGGCTGCAATTTCTGAGGCTGGTACCTCTAATGAACTTATCCTCTACTTCAGAGGTAGGTCTGGGTCTTCATTTCCAGTGACGGTCCTCGTGAGAGCCAGTTTCATCGTAGCGCTTGATGGTTTTTGCGACTGCACTTAAAGAAGCTTTCAAAGTTCTTGAAATTTACCGGATTGCCTGACCTTCATGTCTTGAAGTAATGATGGACTGTCATTTCTCTTTGCTTATTTGAGCTGTTTTTGCCATAATATGGACTTGGTCTTTTACCAGATAAGGCTATCGTCTGTATACCACACATACCTTGTCACAACACAACTGATTGGCTGAAAAACATTAAGAAGGAAATAAATTCCACAAATGAACTTTTAACAAGTCACACCTGTTAATTGAAATACATTCCAGGTGACTACCTCAGGAAGCTGGTTGAGAGAATGCCAAGGGTTTGCAAAGCTGTCATCAAGGCAAAGGGTGGCTACTTTGAAGAATCTCAAATAAAAAATATATTTTGAGTTGTTTAACACTTTTTTGGTTACTACATGATTCCATCTGTGTTTTTTCATAGTTTTGATGTCTTCACTATTATTCTGCAATGTAGAAAATAGTAAAAATAAATAAAAACCCTGGAATAAGTATGTGTGTCCAAACTTTTGACTGGTACTGTAGGTGGCCCCAGCAGCAATCAAACTCACTACCCTTGGTGATACAAGCTCTATGCTCTACCAACTGAGCCTCACAGGACCATATCCACTGTCCTCCAAGACTGGCCAAATGCCTCCTGAACAACCAGATTGTTCTTAAATTCTAGCAGCTTGGTTAGACCACAAGGTTGTGACAGTTTACATTCTCCTGTCAACAGGATTTTCAACACAAAACCATCATTTCAGACACCTCATTCATTGTGACAGATTAAAGAAAGAACTACATTTCTGTAAAAGAAAGAAACTATGTAGTTTACAGTAGGTGTAGGTCTCTGGTGGATGGCTGGCTCCCTTAGGCGCCATGTTCCTGTTCATGTTCAGTTTGCTCTGTCTCACAACGACATAACTAGCTTCCTACAGGTACTGTAGTATTCTCCTGCTAAAATAGTCTCTCTGCTCTGTCCTCCTCAGTACTAACACAGGTTGTGTCCCAAACGGCACCATATTCCCTACATAGTGCCCTACTTTTGACCAGGGCCCTATGAGCCATGGTCAAAAGTAGTGCACTATATAGGGAAACGGGTGCCATTTGAGACAAAGCCTCACTTCGTAATGCACAAAGCCTCAATCCGTAATGCATTTCCATTATAGTGCAACACCCATTCCACCAAGCATACAATAGATGCAAGGATATCATACCATCTATAAGTAAGAAGGGGTCTGATCTTAAATCAAAGACTTGGATGACTAGGGTGGAAATCAGATTCACTGTACACAGTACAGGGATTATGTTGGTTTATTTATAAGCCTTGAAGAATATGATTTACTTGTATCATTTTGTAATTGCAAATCTGTTCAGCACACATATCCGGCCGTGATTGGAAATCACGAAGCACAATTGGCCCAACATCGTCCGGGTTTGGCCGGGGTAGGCCGCCATTGTAAATAAGAATTTATTCTTAACTGACTTTCCTAAGTAAACCATTTTTTTTTTAAACATACATCTTTCCAATAAACTGTATGTATTATATACTGTATGTGATAGTGCCATGGACGATTGAATAGTGACAATCTGTGTGTTTGTGTATGTGCCTGTGTGCGAGTGTACATGCTTGTGTGTGTAAGATAATCTTCCTCTGTCATTATCTCTGTAATGGGGCTACGTATGGCGGTGAACATGTTGCTCATCAATGGTATTCAAGTCACCATGCAAATGAGATCATTAATATTAGTGATGGGTGTAATTCCTTCACAGCTACCTCACAGTTGGGCTTCGCACACACTCACTAACACGCACACACATGCACACAAGTACACAAGCACGCACACACACACACATTCACAACACACACACACACTTACACACACACAGACACAAAATGACAATGTTTGACCATTTGTGTATTCACAGTGTTGCTGTCGTCCCAGTCCGTTGCAGTGGCATTTTAGGATAAGCTAACTGTTATTTTTAGGTGGGAGGCATTTCGGGGATGAGAGGAGATGATAAAGTCATTGAACCGGTGCTAATTGTAGCAGTGATGTTGGTGTTCAGTGAATATGTGATGTGTGCCGGGATGTGTCATTGCTGTAGCTACAGCGCTAAAGCATCATGGGTTACAATGTTCACTGACAGTGGTATCAGTTTGACAGCAGAGTGAGACACTTTCTGTTTTTAGAGACCATTTAGGACTGCTGTCCTCTGAAGAGGGGAAAGTAGCAAATGGAAGGAGGGAGAGGGAAAGGAGGGAAATTGAGAGAGAGAAAGAGAACGCAACACAGCAGAGAAGAGATAGAGAGAGGAAGATGTGGGGGGAGAGAGGGATAGGGATAGAGAGAGGGATAAAGAGAGAGAGAGGCCTCTTCTCCATCATTATTGCCATCAACATCACTCACTCTGACTATTTGTCAAACACACATGACTGTAGCTGTATCTAGGGTGACTAACAATGATGTAGGCGGCTCCAATTTTGGTATGTGACCCATTTTCACGGCTGGGTTTTGAGTGGGCTATATCCAGGTTATATCCAGGTTAAGTGCTCTATACAGGGAGCAAGTCTCTGAGCATTAAACCTATGGCCTCAGCTTCAGACAGCTGCAGAACCCTGAGTTCAATGCCCTACAGGCTTATAGTAGATCACCACTAATGGCGATCCTAATAAATACCAAATACCAAACCCCAACCTCTCGGTCTACCTTACCCTATATCTAACACCCTATAACTCCTGCATCCATCTCTCAATCTACACTGTATGAGGAATCAATGGTACTGTGTGGTTCTTATGCCTACACTTTCCAGAAGGCACTGACCTAATTTAAAATCAGCTTTCCCTCCAACCAAATGCTAACCTAAACCACTGAGGGACACAACGCAACCCTGACCACCTGACCGCATGATCAAGCAAATTCATGCTATTCCAGATGGCAAGGGGAATCACACTCCATGCTGCAAAGTAACCTAAATAAAGAAATACCATAGGAAGTCCCTTCCTCTACATACCCTATGCTGTGAGGTCACTTCCTGTGACACCTACAAGTCTGGCATTTTAATTTTATCGCCGTTTTGTTGCAGAACGTTTTCCTTCTCCACAGGAAAATACAAATTACCATTAATAAGCTTTATGATTTACATAAATGCAACTATAACCCGCTGAAATCCTGACTCTTCATGCGGGGGCAGTCGAGTCATTCATTCAGATTCAAGTGATAGAATTTGCTTTCAAATGGAGGCCATTCTTTTCCTACAGGAACGTGATGGCCGATTCAGATCCTGGTGCTACAGGAATATTTTCCTCATGTATCAATAGGGGTCACATTAAGATGCCACATATGTAAATTAACACACTGCCACCTCAGCCCAGTCCTGCTGTGCACTGAGTCAGTTAGTTATTAAAATAGGCTCAGTACTCTGCATACTGTAATTCAATGAGAGAGAAGTAGCCCTTGTCTCAGAACCATATTAAGTGATTTATCCTCCGCTCCCAGTGAAGGATTCATTTGCCTTATTTTGAACCTATATTTATATTTTTCTTCACGCGGCTTGTCACTACTGTGCTAAATATGCATACATACATACACACTGTATATTTATTTTTTCCTTCCCCATGCACTGCCCTGTAACAAGCTCTTACAAGTTTTTTTTTATGGGCGTAAAGGGTACCACGGAGCAGAGTTCCTATTATTCCTATTAAGTAGTGTTCTACTTTGAAACAGGGCCCGGGGCTCTGGTCAAAAGAGGTGCACTTCATAGGAAATAGGGTGCCATTTGTGATGCAGAGCAGATGTGGGAAGGGACGGATAATGATGTATGCCGTCCGGGTGCACTGAGGGACTGAATAGGGTTCAGCAAGTGTTTGTATAACTGACTAAGCTAGCAGCTAGCAACTAGCTGTACCATCCCAAGGACGTTACTTCCAATTCTCTGCAGTGCTTCACAGAACAATTAGATGAGAAGAGAATACAACAGTGGGTTGTTCCTCCGGATACTGCATGACTCGCACTCACACACTGGTACAGACACAAGCACATACACACTTGTACACCCACACACACACACTGGCACCGACACAGATGCGCACACACACACACACCCACACAAACGCATCAGAGGCCCTCTTCAGATCCATCCAACATATCCTTTCCGATGTGTTTCATTGAGGAGACAGAGAAACAAACCTTGCCTTCCTCTCTTTCCATTGCCCTCCCTCAAACACACACACACACACTTTTCTATCTCTCCCCCTCACCTAGCTCATATCGCTGGTATATCCAGCCCATTCAACACAGCTGCACTCAAACATCTCCTGCAATTACAGGTGGAGGGAAATAATTGTACAATGCCACAAACCACATTCCTTATTAAACAAGTCATGTTCATGAAATTGCTAACCAAGCCAATAAATGTAAATCACACAATACAAAACACATATAAAGAAAAGATGAATGCATAGCATTAATAGAGGATTATTTCCCTAACACACCAAAGATAGAAAAGAGAGATAACACATTGACTGCCTAATTATGTGTTTTATCATGTCAGTCACAATAGAGCTCTCTGCTATTCTTGCCTCCTGTAAATGCAGCTGTTTCTTTTACAGCTTTAATGAGGGGAAATAAAAAATGATCACATTGGTCTTGTTTTATATCCACACAGCCAACATTATAATTCCAGGCATAATGAAAGAACTGCCTTCACATTAGCTGGAGGTTGGGAAATAAATATCATAGATGCTTGCCAAACGAACACACACACTTCTTTACCACATCTGATCACTACCACTTCAGAGACAGACCTCTTATGCATGAAGAACAGAAAGATCTGCCCATTTCTGCTCATCACATTTAAGCACACATCCCAGGGTGCCCTAGGACGCACACGCACACACACACACACACACACACACACGCGCATGCACACACACGCACACACACACACACACAATTCACTTTCTCTGCATAACCTCAGCAGCAGACATCCCTGAAACTCAGCTGTGCTTAATGCCATGTTGCCAGTCCATCATGGCTGACTAGCCCCCCTGTGGAAACACAACCAGCACCCCACTGCTTTTCGCTACCAATTTCCTGTTATCAACCACATATTCCAGGAAACAGGACCAGCAATCATATCTCAATAGAAAATGACTGAGAAACGAATGAGTTAAGCTGTGCATACAGAAGAAGACAGTATTGTATAGCACAGTAAGCTATACATACACATCACATGTATACAAGCAAGGATATAAAAACGACTGTAAATATGGAGCTGGAAAAGAAAAGGCATTTTCTCTTGATGACAGATGGGGGGGGTGAACAAGAGGGGGTGAACAAGAGGATATAGAGGAGATGGAGAGAAAGGAAGAGAGGGAAAGGGAAAGGAAAAGAAACCCAGAAGAAAGATTATCTGTATAATGTCAAATGGAGCTGAAGCTTTTATGGGTAAAAAAAGAAGAGGCATAAGGAGTCATTATTAATTGGTCACGCCACGTGGCCTTCAAAAAAGACACACCCTTTAGATGAGACCGTGGAAGATTATCATAAAAAGCATTGAGGAGCACCGCAGCACACCACAGAGACAAAGAAGGAGAGAGAGTGAGAGACACACAGTGGCGGAACGCAACCCCAGAGTGCCACTGGGGGTTCATTACCAAAAAAGAAGTGTCAGAGAGGGAGTGAGAGTGAGGAAGGGAGAAGGAGGGAGGAAAGATGAGAGAGTGAGAGAGGGCAGAGAGAGAGAGAAAGTGTGGGCAAAGAGAGAGGGAGTGGGAGAGGAGAGAGCTTGGAGGGAAGGGCACAGCCACAGCAGGATCTGTTAATATTCCCTCCAGAGAGAAAGAGAAATGGAGAGAGAGAAAGAATCTCTGGAGCATATGTGTTGACAGTGATGCTCAGAAATGGTTAACACTTAAAGAGCGATAAGGGCCAGGTGTTTACACATGGTGATAAAGTGTGGGCTGCATGGCTGCATGGGGGTGAGAAAGAGGAAGGTACACTCTTAGAAAGAAGGTGCTAAATAGAACCATACAAGGTTCTTCAGTTTGTCCCCATAGGGGAACCCATTTTGGTGCTGTGTAGAACCCTTTGCAGAGGGTTCTGTCTAGAACCCTCTAAGTAGGGTTCTTCAAAGAACGCCCTATATATGGTTCTACCTAGAACCCTCTGTGTAGGGTTCAACTGAGAAATGTTTTTATCTTTGGAGGGTTCTTATTAGAACGCTCTATGAACGTGTAGAACCCACTAGCATTATTAGCCTTTAAAATGTCATTATTTATGACAATACATTACATACACTGAGTGTTCAAACCAGGAACACCTGCTCTTTCCATGACCCTTTGACTGACAAAGAACCTTTCTCTTCCAAAAAGGGTTCTTCTTATCGAAACCTATCCCTCTGCAAAGAACACCTTTGGAATCCTTTTTTCTAAGAGTGTATACGTAGCTAAAGAATTAGAATCCTTCAGCAGAAGTAACAGGGTAGAGCGTAATTTTTTCATAATATAGAGTTGAAGTCGGAAGTTTACATACACTTTAGCCAACTACATTTAAACTCAGTTTTTCACAATTCCTGACATTTAATCATAGTAAAAATTCCCTATCTTAGGTCAGTTAAGATCACCACTTTATTTTAAGAATGTGAAATGTCAGAATAATAGTAGAGAGAATGATTTATTTCAGTTTTTATTTCTTTCATCACATTCCCAGTGGGTCAGAAGTTTACATACACTCAATTATTATTTGGTAGCATTGCCTTTAAATTGTTTAACTTGGGTCAAATCTTTTGGGTAGCCTTCCACAAGCTTCCCACAATAAGTTGGGTGAATTTTGGCTCATTGCTCCTGACAGAGCTGGTGTAACTGGGATTGAGGTCAGGGCTTTGTGATGGCCACTCCAATACCTTGACTTTCTTGTCCTTATGCCATTTTGCCACAACTTTGGAAGTATGCTTGGGGTCATTGTGCATTTAAAAGACACATTTGACACCAAGCTTTAACTTCCTGACTGATGTCTTGAGATGTTGTTTCAATATATCCACATAATTTTCATTCCTCATGATGCCATCTAGTTTGTGAAGTGCACCAGTCCCTCCTGCAGCAAAGCACCCCCACAACATGATGCTGCCACACCCGTGCTTCATTGTTGGGATGGTGTTCTTCGGCTTGCAAGCCTCCCCCTTTTTCCTCCAAACATAACGATGGTCTTTATGGCCAAACAGTTCTATTTTTGTTTCATCAGAGGACATTTCTTCAAAAATACGATCTTTGTCCCCATGTGCAGTTGCAAACCGTAGTCTGGCCTTTTTATGGTGGTTTTGGAGCAGTGATTTCTTCCTTGATGAGCGGCCTTTCAGGTTATGTTGATATAGGACTTATTTTACTGTGAATATAAATACTTTTGTACCTGTTTCCTCCATCATCTTCACAGGGTCCTTTGCTGTTGTTCTGGGATTGATTTGCACTTTTCACACCAAAATACATTCATCTCTAGGAGACAGAACACGTTTCCTTCCTGAGCGGTATGATGGCTGCGTGGTCCCATGGTGTTTCTACTTGCGTATTATTGTTTGTACAGATGAACTCCCAAGGATGAACCAGACTTGTGGAGGTCTTTTTTTTCCCTGAGGTCTTGGCTGATTTCTTTAGATTTTCCCATGATGTCAAGCAAAGAGGCACTGAGTTTGAAGGTAGGCCTTGAAATACATCCACAGGTACACCTCCAATTGACTCAAATGATGTCAATTAGCCTATCAGAAGCTTCTAAAGCCATGACATAATTTTCTTAGTGTATGTAAACTTCTGACCCACTGGAATTGTGATATAGTGAATTATAAGTGAAATAATCTGTCGGTAAACAATTGTTGGAAAAATGACTTGTGTCATGCACAAAGTAGATGTCCTAACCGACTTGCCAAAACTATAGTTTGTTAACAAGAAATTTGTGGAGTGGTTGAAAAACTAGTTTTAATGACTCCAACCTAAGTGTATGTAAACTTCCGACTTCAACTGTAGCCACAGTATAGATTAAGTGACTTAGAACTGGAAACCTGAAGTGGCATGAAGGGTAACAGGAATGAAGGAGTGTCAATTTGCAAGCCAGATGTACCTACAATAGCTAGCTTGATGGAGAGTTACCACAGGGAAGGATATGTGTCTTAGAATTGTAAATCTGAAGCAGAGGGAATGAAGGGGTGTCAATTTGGTAAGCGAATATGTAGCCAGCTTGATGGAGAGTTACTTAAGCAATGATGATCATTAACAGGATGACTTGTCAAACCATACATCCGTGGAGAATAACTATTCATACAAGCTTTCATTGTGAGACGTGCATAACAGACAGCATTCTCTAATCACAGGAATACTTACATGAAGGAATCCATTTAGATTTCCCTAAATGGCAGGTGACTCACACCGTGCTTAGATACTGCCAACATCAAGTAATTATTAAAGTGAAAGTGAAAAATTTAATTCAGTTAGAGGCACAGAGGCACTGCATAATAATGGAAACATAAAGTGTCATAATAAGGCGTTGGGCCACCACAAGCCAGCTTCAATGTGCCTTGGCATAGATTCCACAAGTGTCTGGAATTCTTTTGGAGGGATGCGACACCATTCTTCCAAGAGAAATTCCATCATTTGCTGATTTGTTGATGTGGTGGAAAACGCTGTCTCAGGCGCGGATCCAGAATCAAAATAAAATTGTATTTGTCACATGCGCCGAATGCAACAGGTGTAGACCTTACAGTGAAATCCTTATTTACAAGCCCTAACCAACAATGCAGTTTACATTTTTTTGTAAATAAGAATACAAAAAGTAACAAATAATTGAAGAGCAGCAGTAAAAATAACAATAGCGAGGTTATATACAGGGGTTACCGGGTACAGAGTCAATGTGCGGGGGCACCGGTGTCGAGGTAATTGAGGTAATATTTACATGTAAGGTAGAGTTATTAAAGTGACTATGCATAGATAATAACAGAGAGTAGCAGCAGTGTAAAAGGGGGGAGTAATGCAAATAGTCTGGGTAGCCATTTGATTAGATGTTCAGGAGTCTTATGGCTTGGGGTTAGAAGCTGTTTAGAAGCCTCTTGGACCTAGACTTGGCAATCCTGTACCGCTTGCCATGCGGTAGCAGAGAGATCAGTCTTTTACAAGGGTGGCTGGAGTCTTTGAAACATTTTAGGGCCTTCCTTTGATACCGCCTGGTATAGAGGTCCTGGATGGCAGGAAGCTTGTTCCCAGTGATGTACTGGCCGTACGCACTACCCTCTGAAGGGCCTTGCGGTCGGAGGCCGAGCAGTTGCCATACCAGTCAGTGATGCAACCAGTGGTGCTCTCTATGGTGGAGCTGTAGAACCTTTTGAGGATCTGAGGACCCATGCCAAATCTTTTCAGACTCCTGAGGGGGAATAGGATTTGTCGTGCCCTCTTCACGACTGTCTTGGTGTGTTTGGATCATTCTAGTTTGTTGTTGATGTGGACACCGAGGAACTTGAAGCTCTCAACCTGCTCTACTACAGCCCTGTCGATGAGAATGGGGGCGTGCTCTGTCCTCCTTTTCCTATAGTCCACAATCATCTCCTTAGTCTTGGTTACGTTGAGGGATAGGCTGTTATTCTGGCACCACAAGGCCAGGTCTCTGACCTCCTCCCTATAGGCTGTCTCGTCGTTGTCGGTGATCAGGCCTACCAGGCCTAAACTTAATGATGATGTTTGAGTCTGTACTGTTAGCTTTGTCAAAAGTCCCAGTGCATTGTCTGTCCATGTTCACAACCAGCACCTGATATATTGGCTGTACATGTCACAGAGGCAGGTAGGCAAGCAGAGAGAGAGAGACAGGCAGGTAGGCACTAGAAAGGCGGGTAGGCAGGCACGTAGGCCTGAGGGTGTTGGATTCATGCCTGGCCGTGCAGTCATGAGTGAACAGGGAGTACAGGAGGGGACTGAGCACGCACCCCCGAAGGGCCCCCTAATATATTAAGTGTGTATGTTATCCTGTGTTATCATTTAGTTACCTAGTAAATGCATATTTCAACCAATTTGTGTAGCACTGAATCATAAGTAAGGCTGGGTTTTTTTCAGATGCGGGAGGTTATGACTGTTAAGAATGATGATATGATAAGAGGTTATGATCAATACGTTGACTGTTTTTTGGATGTGATAAGTAAAGACCTTTTGAGTTTAATTTGGGATATGGTAAGTCTTTAAACAACCGGTCTCGTGGTGCCCCAAATCTCTAATGAATTAATTGTTCCATGATTAATTTAATCGGGTAACAACTAAACATAGTTAGTTGAGTCGATAAATAACAGTCATCAGATTACTGAAAGTAAAGTCACGACACCGAGCACACTGCAAAAACCCGACAGCACTTCTTTACCATGGCATTTTTAATTAATCACAATAGAAATGGAAAGAGAATTGGATGAATAGGTAGTTCTGAGCGATTAGTGCTTTTTGAGGTCGGTTGCAGTTTCAATTATTTAAATGCATTATGAAATAATGAGATTACAATTATTTCAGTATTTAATGGAAATTCCAAAGCCAAAAATAGTAAACATTCAATTGCAAAAACAGTGAAAAAATGTAATTCTCTGTCAGGTCCACATAGAATTTTTTTTAATTACTATGAAATAATACAATATTTCAGTTGTGTATATTACTTTGTTTCATTTTATGACTTCAGAATTTTTCATTCTTTAAAGTCAGCATCTCATCTCTGCTCAGGCAGTAGCAGCCAGCCAGTCAGACAACCATCTAATGTTATCTCTATCTCTGATCATAATGTAGTTCTTCTTCTTATTTGGTATTATGGCGGTCCGCAAACAAATATTATAGATGCATGCCGCCACCTACTGTATTGGCTGTGTACCTGTAGTATGAATTCATTACACTTTGTGAAAAAATTGGCCAAACAACTAACCCTGCACCCATTAAAACCTCACCACTATTCCACTACTTTGGACCTATCTGATCCTACTCCAGGCCAGCAGCCTGGGAGGACAGGACACTATAATTCAAAACATCTTCTAACTGTTCTGCAATAGAATCTCGTACGCCGAAGTACTTCTCTGCAGCTGCCACCACAACATCTATCCTCTGTGATTTACGTTCCATTCCTGCGCTACAATTCACAACCAATGAATGGCAAAAAAACAACCTTACTGAAGGACATGTTATTCCTATCAATATCTATTGGCCTCGGCCTACTCACAGGGATCCTCTTAGGATCTCTCACTCTGGACCCATCTTCCTCTACTACTCTTAGCACTGCATCAGCATATGACATCTTCTGTACTACACTGATCCTGGCAACCTCAACCTCCCATTCCCTCACCAGACACAACTTTTTCCACCGATACTACACAGGAATCACCTTCCTACACACTGCTGCCACATGACCATAAACTTGACAAATAAAACACTGTAATGGATTCGGAACAAAAGCTCTCAAGGGACAACTGACACATCCTAACTTGACTTCATCTGGTAAAAAAGACTGCATCAAAACTCAGTAGTACAGATAGTGTCTTCTCTGTTTCACCACATTCGCCACCTGGTCTGCATCGGACCAAACGGCGGGCGTCACGTAGACCTCCACAAGTCTGGTTCATCCTTGGGAGCAATGTCCAAATGCCTGACGGTACCATGTTCATCTGTACAAACAATAATACACCAGTATAAACACCACAGGACCACGCAGCCGTCATACCGCTCAGGAAGGAGATGCGTTCTGTCTCCTAGAGATGAACGTACTTTGGTGCGAAAAGTGCAAATCAATCCCAGAACAACAGCAAAGGACCCTGTGAAGATGCTGGAGAAAACAGGTACATAAGTATCTATGTCCACAGTAAAGCGAGTCCTATATCGACATAACCTGAAAGGCCCCTCAGCAAGGAAGAAGCCACTGCTCCAAGCCCCCCATAAAAAAAAGCCAGCCACATGGGGACAAAGATACTAGAGAAATGTCCTCTGGTCTGATGAAACAAAAATAGAACTGTTTGACCATAATGATCGTTATTTTGGGAGGAAAAAGGGAGAGGCTTGCAAGTCGAAGAACACCATCCCAACCGTGAAGCACAGGGGTGGCAGCATCATGTTGTGGGGTGCTTTGCTGCAGGAGGGACTGGTGCACTTCACAAAATAGATGGCATCATGACAAATAAAAATAATGTGGATATATTGAAGCAACATTTTTAAGAGATCAGTCAGGATGTTAAAGCTTGGTCGCAAATGGGTCTTCCAAAAGGACAATGACCCCAAGCATACTTCCAAAGTTGTGGCAAAATAGCTTAAGGACAACAAAGTCAAGGTATTGGAGTGGCCATCACAAAGCCCTGACTTCAATCCCAAGGAGGCCTACAAACCTGACTCAGTAACACCAGCTCTGTCAGGAGGAATGGGCCCAAATTCACCCAACTTATTGTGGGAAGCTGGTGGAAGGCTACCCGAAACGTTTGACCCAAGTTAAACAATTTAAAGGCAATGCTTCTGACCTACTGGGAATGTGCTGAAATAAATATTTCTCTCTACTATTATTCTGATGTTTCACATTCTTAAAATAAAGTGGTGATCGTAACATACCTAAAACAGGGAATTTTCACTTGGATTAAACATAAGGAAAAACTGAGTTTAATGGTATTTAGCTAAGGTGTATGTAAACTTCCGACTTCAACTCTAGTCCTTGACTTAATTTCTCTCGTGAATGATTTGATTTCTCTTTAGAAACATGGTGTGTTGGGCTCACAAAAAACCTGAATGGAATGGAATTCAAGTAATTGAACTGACGTCTGTCAATTAGTTGTTTAATAACCGGTAAAAATGCAATTTCAGTTAATCGCTCAGCATTACAAATAGGACATCAATAACAATTAACGTTATCAATAGCTTTGAAACCCTCGAAACCTGTGCAACACCTTGGGACTCTTCATCATGCCTGATCAGCATTCTGATTCATGGTGAAGTGATGGAAGCAAGGGGTTATGGGTAGGAACAGGAAGTGCGGTTAATAATGTTTGTTAAAGAGGAGGATAAGGAGAAAGCCATTTTGTCTGGTGCCTTAAACTGCATCAGTGCTAGATCATCTGATGCATAGGTTTTTCTTGGATGTAGAGGATATTGCTGACTCTCGTGGAATTTCATGTCAACTCCCCCTGTTAGGAACTTATATAACTTGATGAATTATCATGTTCATGTTCTGAATGTATAGCTAGTTCCATTAGGATTATTTTATTTTGAACTTTATGAATCTGAGCAATTCAGCATAAACAAATTAAAAGAAAGAGGGGTGTAATGTTAACAGATGGGAAGAGAAGTGAGTGGGAATGAGCGAAATGGCATACCACACTTACCACACTTATTGCTATGCTAATATCTGTGTCACATGTCAGTAGAAATCCCTGAAGGGAAAAGCATGCAGGTTTCTTTGTGTATTATATTTCTGCCTGTCATACAGAAAACAACCTACACAATATGTTTTTTGTAAACCCACCATAAAGCAACTTTGATATAACTTCCCTAGAGAAATAACATTGCATTAGGTTCAGGAAACACATTCAGAGTGAGTCGAAGAGTACCCCTTAGAGTTCAATTTTTCTCGTCTGTCTTTGGTAGGAGAGAAAGCAGTGATGGCTCAACACTCGACAATTCTCCAGTATTTTCACTGACAACGTTCCGGGGAGTAGAAGTGTTGATAGAGATAGTGGAAGTTGTTGAGAATATCATTGAAGAATAGGAGAATCTCTGGTGCTTAGTTTATTTTCTTCAAGGAGTCCCTCTCGAGATCATTTTGTGTTCCAAATGGATTTTGCCAACTGCTGCTAATAAGGAACTTTGGGTTTTTAAGGAAAATGCTCAAGTTGTTGTTTTGTAACACTGTTACCTAAAAATAAACCATCACGTGCTCTCAAACTGCCAAAAGAATACATTTCTCAACCATTTGTCTGTTTAACTGACATTCAAATTCCTCCTTTCCCTCCATCATGTAGCTTTCCTTGGGCAGTTATGCATCATACATAGCTGCACCTGATCTCTCCTACTGCAACTCCAACCCAACATTATATGCAGCGTTCATACAGAGGTGGCAGATAATGACTCCCACCATCTCTAGGGTCTGATTTGTATTCCGGAGGCCTTTCCCATCCCAACGCAGAGGCCAGAAGAGAGCTGGTTTAACATGCCCATAGAGACTACTAGGCACACCAGCCTCCCCACCCCCCATCTGGATGTCTACGACAGGAACCCGTTATGATTCACTACATCACTAAACCTCCCTTCCCAACACACAGCACTGGCAGACAGCCCCATTCCTTCAAGTTAGAAGTACTGCAGTTCATACTAATGGAATGTACTGAGTTGACATGATGTGATTTCTCAATTCCATAGTAAAATAATTATTTTTTAATTTAAAGTAACAAACTATACAACTCTAAGAACATGACTACCTTTAACAATTTCCACTAAGAATTTTACAAAAACACATGTACTCAAAGAGCAGTGCAGATGTAGAGTTGGGTAACAGAATGACAGTAAAATCTCCCTCAGTTTATGAAACCAAAACTCTTAAATATCTACTCCGAATTAAGATTCAAAGATGTCTGCTGAAATAATGGGGTGTCAGCTATGATACGACACCTTCCGTTTGAAAAAATCTATCTTGCTTATTGAACTACTGTAACAGAATGATTGTAACAGAAGAACATCATCTGTCCCTGATCTGTAGTATACATAAATGCAAGATTATGAATGTCATTCTCTTTGGTGATGTACCTGAATAGGTACACAAAGGTAAAAAATAAAAGTATTTTGGATACCATTCTACACACTGGCTATTATTCAAATGTGCTCCGTCCCCAAGCAAGGTCAAAATTGGTTGGATTGGACCAAATCTGTACCAATCATCACAGTACAGCACAGTTGAACACAGCACAGTACAGCAGAGTATAGTTCAGTACAGTAAAGTACAGTAGAGTAGAGTTCAGTACAGCAGAGTAGAGGATAGTTCGGTTCAGTACAGTATAGTTCAGTAGAGTAAAATACAATACAGTAAATTATACTGTGCTCTAGTGTGCTCTACTGTACTGTACTAAACTCTACTGTACAGTACAGTACTGTGTTATACTGAACTATTCTCTCCTCTACATTTCTTTACTGTACTGTGCTATCCAAACTTGTGAAACAGATGTCTAATTTCAAACATTTTCAACACATTTTCCCAATTCTATGCTTGGTAACAGATGTAGGATGAAAGATCTTAATTTGAGCCAGTTTGCTATGGCAGGAAAATAATCCTGCAGTAACAGGAAATGTTCATTTTTATGTGGATTATAATTAATGGACATTTTGTTGTAGGGGTTAATACATTTTGTTGTTAGAGCAAATCAAGTCTGCCATTTTAATGTGGAAATTACAAACTTTAGAAGCCTTTTTAAATACTGCTGCGCAAAACAAATGGTATACAATACAGAGAGCCATTGTGTACAAATGTACAGTACATCTAATTTGTGACTGAACCCTTATGGGTCGATCCACCTCAAAAAGCACAATAAAGAGAATTCGACACCCACCATCTCAAGATTAGAATTCCTGAAATATTATTTTGTTGAAATACAATTTGATCTCTCGGAAATTAAGCTATTTAGGCCATTTTAATTAATTGGTTTCGTATAATTGTCAATAAATATAGTACCTAATATCCGATTTGGACCCTACTTCTTACTAACAATGAGTAAGACATGAGGAATCCAATAAAAGTATCAAAAGCCAGCCACGGACACCCCTCACCCCTCACCCAGCTCAAAGCCCATCCCAACAACCAGTATACAGTATAATTTCTTTATGTCTGACCGGTAGTATGCTGCGGCTTGGAGTATTGCTTTTTTTCTCACCTTTTTCTCCCCAATTTCCACAAGGAGTTGCTAGAGCACGATGAGCCAAGTAAAGCCCTCCCGTCCAAACACTCTCCTAACCTGGACGACGCTGGGCCAATTGTGCGCCGCCCTATGGGACTCCTGATCACAACCTGTTGTGATGCGGCCCGGGATTGATTCCGGATCTGTAGTGATGCCTCTAGCACTGCAATGCAGGGAGTATTGCATTTTCATCTTATGTAATGCATTTCCCGTGAACCTGGAATATGTTTTTTTAAATTAGCCATTGAAGTCACTTGCATTATTTACTATGAATGAGTGTGAAAGTACCAGGTTCTGCCCACTAGATGCCACTGTTCCTACTACTGCAATGCCACTGTTCCTACCACTGCCACGTCCTTTAATCCATTTTGCTGTTCTCCTGTGTTGATTATTAAATGCATCAATTTTGCGAAGAAAACCAACAACTTTTGCTAATGATGAAAATAAATAGTGTGGTCATCCTCACAATTCAATACAGTCCTCCATGAAAGCAATTCAGTTTGTCTTTCTCTTTGGCTTAATCTGTGTACAGGAAACAGCCACTCTGTGTGTGTTTATTACCTTCAAAAAAAGGTAGAGATTAGTTAGACCATTCCTGGTAAACAAGCACAATATTAGGCTACATAAGTTCTAATGGTTTCAATGTTATGGTCTCTAATGGTCTTCAATGGTAAAAGTAAAAAACACACACAGTTTTTTGCTTTGCAATGGTATTGGATTGGGTTGTTTTAATTGGTAAATGTCAATAATCACACTACATTTAGAGATGTTTATAATAAGTGTATTGTAATACATACCACTGCCATGCAATGGTTTATAATTGAATGTTTTTTTTAGGGTTGTCTTGTGCTGAACGATTAGTGATTAGGTATTTTTTAGGTTGGTTCAGATTCGGTTGAATTCTAAAAAAATTATTATGATTTTCGATTTTGGTTTCGATACTATTTCTATTTTTTTACATTAAATGCATCATGCATTATGCAGGTTGAATTCTGTAACAACACAGACTAAAACGATGAATAAAAGTCCCATGATGGAAGTGACTGCCCATTACTGCTCATCCCTTATCAACCATAATTTATTCACGTTACTTTACTTGAATAAAATAGTTGTTGTGTATATTACATTTGTTTTATTTGATTATTTCATTCCAAGTCATCATCTCATCTCTATAGAGCTGTTGCCTATGCTGTCTGTCAAAAAGTAAATAAGACATACTTTTAAGACTGCTGAATACCAACTATCAATCACTTAGATCATGTATTTTCAGGTAGAGTTATCTCACAAAGAGACTGCTCTCTATCCCTCTAAATCGCGCATTCTTCTAGCAGGCGTAGCAGGCGTAAAATAAACACAAACCGGCGCACAATGGATTATGGTTATTGTAGTTAATTAACACATCTTCTGTGCTAAACGATGTAGAATATTGGCTTGTTGGAAACGCAACTCCCTACTACATCGCACAGTTTGGGCTTGATCTGACTTACATAAACAGAGAAATGTGTACATTGAGCTCACACATTTTTTTTATTGAACTGACATTGGTCAATTAGTTGTTGAAAAAAATGAAAATAACAGAAATTTCTAAGCACTAGCGTTGTCATAACATTGTAATCACTAGCCCATTTCTCCATCAACCATTTTGGGCTTGTAAGAAAAGTCTTCATATGAGAATTGAACCATAGGGATTGGCCCTCTCAGAAATCTGCCATTCGTTAACTATTCAAGGAGAATTGGGTTGAAGCAGTACGTTGCTAAGAGAAAGACAAACTGAATTGCTTTCATGGAGGACTGGCTTGACACACAATTTATTTTCATCGTGAGCAAAATCTATTGGTTTGTTGTGATCCATTTAATAAACACAAGACACCATCAAATTTGATAAAAGGCTGTGGCAGTAGCAGGAACAGAGGTATTTATTTGGCAAAACATGGTACTGTCACACTTCAATAGGTTTAGTTTCCCATGGGACACCATATGCCAATTGGAGACTGTCTCCAACCCACTTTGTCATGTTGAGTGTGTAACCCACACCATTAGGGGTAGTGTTGTCAGTGTCAATAGCCAACACACACATGCAAACACACACACACACACAGCTTTAAAGTGCAACCAAATATTTCACTGTGCAACCTGGAGTTTTAATTTGGGTAAGAAAATTATATATTTTTTTGTATTCAATTATTATTCTTTAAATAATAATTGTTGTAACGATAAGGCTTCACACTACCGTTGTTTCCCGAGTGCAGATTCGTTAGAGCCATGCTTGCATCATTAATACAATGAAAACGGTGTGTTTCTAGCACAAACACTTCAAAAGATCTGACCCATTTTACCAGAGCAATGTTTTTTTCTTCCTGTGAGAGATTGGGGGGGCTGCATTTTACATTCAAAAACTATGTCGCAGGCAGTTCTAAAACTACTCGTGGGCCTCATTGGTTTTACACATTGTTCAGTCATGTTTGTTAACTCATTAGCTAGCTAGCTAACAAGCTGGTAACTTTACCAGTATATCCAAACATTTTGGGGCACAGAAAGAAAGGAATAGGGATAGCTTCTTCAGGAAATCAATGATCATAACAATGAATGTCTTGCATGTCATCATCACAAACATGACACTCTTAAAGAGCCAGTGTACAATTTTCAATGTAATGTATCTCAATATGAAAATAGTGCTTTTAAAAACCTCAATCTACAAATGACGTTTTAATTTCTCAACAAAGCATCCTTCACTCATGCTGCCAAACATACCCTGACCACCCTACCAATCCTCGAATTGGAATCCTCAAATTGGATGCAGTCTATCACAGTGCCATATGTTTTGTCACCAAAGCCCCATATACTACCCACCATTGCGACCTGTACGCTCTCGTTGGCTGGCCCTTGCTTTATACTCGTCGCCAAACCCACTGACTCCAGGTCATCTACAAGACCCTGCTAGGTAAAGTCCCCCCTTATCTCAGCTCGCTGGTCACCATAGCATCACCCACCTGTAGCACACGCTCCATCAGGTATATCTCTCTGGTCACCCCCAAAACCAATTCTTTCTTTGGCCGCCTCTCCTTCCAGTTCTCTGCTGCCAATGACTGGAACGAAGTACAAAAATCTCTGAAACTGGAAACACTTATCTCCCTCACTAGCTTTAAGCACCAGCTGTCAGAGCAGCTCACAGATTACTGCACCTGTACATAGCCCATCTATAATTTAGCCCAAACAACTACCTCTTTCCCTACTGTATTTATTTTATTTATTTATTTATTTTGCTCCTTTGCACCCCATTATTTTTATTTCTACTTTGCACATTCTTCCACTGCAAATCTACCATTCCAGTGTTTTACTTGCTATATTGTATTTACTTTGCCACCATGGCCTTGTTTTGCCTTTACCTCCCTTATCTCACCTCGTTTTCCCACATCGTATATAGACTTGTTTCTACTGTATTACTGACTGTATGTTTGTTTTACTCCATGTGTAACTCTGTGTTGTTGTATGTGTCGAACTGCTTTGCTTTATCTTGGCCAGGTCGCAATTGTAAATGAGAACTTGTTCTCAACTTGCCTACCTGGTTAATAAATAAAGGTGAAATAAAAATAAATAAATACAAATTTCAATGACAGTTATTTGTATCAACATTTTAACTTTTTATAATAATGAACAAATGTATTTACAGGGTAACATATTTCTTTCTAGGGCACAACATATATCTCATTCAAATTCATATAGGCTATATCTCAATTGATTTTAAAATCTTATTTTCTGGTGCTCCTAAATTTGATGTTGTGCTTCTAACTTTTTAAAGTTAGGAGCACCAGTGCTACCAATGATTATTTTGTCATTTAGAGCCCAGTACATTTATTCAAACACCCTCATCGGCCTCTCCTCTCTCGGACCAACCGAGGAGAAGGTACAATATTTCTGTCCTCAGCCCCTCAACGAGCTCTCCTCTTAATCAGTGTAGTGGCCCGTCCAATCCAACCCCACACTGCTCGGGCAAAAGAAGCCTTGCTCTCTTTTTCACCTGCCTTGATGGGAATCAATATATAGACTCTGACATTGCTACAAGTAAATAAAGGGATCAGGAGAGTAAAATGACATAAGGGGAGTCTGGATTTATGCAACACATTAAAAACATCACATCGGCCCCCTGTGAATCTGGATCAATTGTGCTGAGAGGAATATTTTGACATGGAATTGAGATTGTGAAGAGGATTTTATTGTCGGTGTTCGTTGTCTCCTTGCGGACCGGGTGGAATGATAGGACTTATAAAACTGGGCAGTTGGGAAGATTAAATGTATCCTGTCCTCCACTTGAACAAACTGCTTCTGAGATGTGCAGCAATCAACCAGCAGAATAACTCTTTTGTAATGGCAATACAGAGAGTAAACAGATAATATATTATTCTGAGGATTCAGTATGTTGTAGCTGACTCATTGGATAGATCATCTTGCAGAATTTCTATCAGGATTCAATTCCAGAATTCGGCTGCATTGGTTGTGATGGGTCTCATTTGGATTATCCTTCTCGAGAGGTGACCGTCAGGAGTAGAGATTGAGACTTGACACATTAAGGACAGGGATTGTGTTGGACGGAAAGACTCAATAAGAACTCAATAAAATAAACTAATTAGATTTCAGTAACTTTAAAAAATGTTTTCTCTGTCCTATTCTCTTCCAGTGGACTGGCTACTCCTTGTGTGTGATACAGGAAGAAACAGAACAAATAACACTGGTTTTAGGGGACAAAGCGGAACCAGACACACAGGCCATGACACAAATTTCAAACCCCTGTGTCGACGCAGTGCGCTCGGGTGAGGTGTATGTGGTGGGGGATTACATGTCATGATGTCAGTCCTTCTACTCACTATTAGACACACACACACACACACACACACACACACACACACACACTCATACACATATTGAGGCCATCAGAGAAATAGCAATAGCATTGGCTTGGGGGGAATAGGAAAAATGTGTTACATTCACGGCATACTGACACTGCTGACAGAAGGAACGTCAAAGGTAACTTGATAACGACAAGAACATAAGAGAGATTTCATGGACGTATCCATGCCAACGCATCAGATAATGTGAAGCATAAGGTATAAGAAATGATTCACTGACATGACATCACTGAGCTCTTCCAGCAGTCTTTCTGACAAAAACAATGCAATCACAACCCTTACTATATGCTTGCAAAATGTACTGGTTAGTTTGAATGTTTGAATCTGCAATGTATCTTCAGTATCGGTGATAGCATAGGCTTATTTCAGTGGCTAATATGTCCAACTCTGGTCTACACACCACCTGTATATTGTGAGGGAAAAATGACATATTTACCAGATTTATTTGATATTATTCATTTTTAACTAATAGCAAGACATTTATGTCCTACTAGTGTCTGTGTTTTTATGGTCTCCACTCTAGTTCTCTGCAGCTAATCTGGGTGTATAGTCAGTCACCAGAGATGGCTTGAGCTGACAAATGAGTTAAAGACTGCATTACATAGACAAGAATGTGTTTAACTAAGGGTTGGCTTGGGAGTAGAACAATCCCTCATTGTCTAAAATCATTCTTGCATCAGAGAAACTAAGCCAAGACAACCCACTTGCAGATAACGACAGGATGAACCCAGATGATGCCTGCATCATGGGATGGGTGGAACCAATCATGACTAAGCATTTTTAGTGTCAGCTTTATATAGTACTCTGCATTTGTGTAAAGGTTAGGTTACTCGGTCCAACACTCAAGGGTGTGGGGTCGACCAGCCTCATTATTGCAATTATTAATCGATATTAAATAAAGATGGTTGTTTGAAGAAATTGTCAAATCTCTCTTAGTACTGAATTTCCACAACATTTTCCAAATACTTGACCACATACTGTAAAGGGATCACTCCAGACTTGTTCTAAACTATGTAAAAAGCTCTTACCGTCCACACAGGCTGGCATGGCTCTTGTCGTCCCAGCGATCTGTCCCTTCTTACAGGCGCACCGTGCAGTCTGTCTGGCGATGGTCCGTCTGGGCTGACTGCTGTCCCTGTCCAGCATCACAATCTCACATGTCCCTGCCGCCAGTTGACCTGGAAGTGGCATCACATAGAAAATACATTGTCAGAGTGGCAGAACATATTCTCTTGGGAAAAAAGGTGCTAAGTAGAACCATATAGGGTTCTTCAGTTTGTCCCCTTAGGAGAACCCTTTTTGGTGCTAAATAGAAACCTTTGCAGAGAGGGTTCTAACTAGAACCTTTAGAGTTCTGTATATGGTTCCAAGAACCTTCTATGAAGGGTTCCACCAAGAACACTTTCATCCTCTAAAGGTTCTTCCTAGAACCCTCTATGAACAGTTCTACCAACATTATTAACAACATTTAACTCTTTATGCCAATCCATTACATACAGTATATCATAAGGCCTTTCTTTGAGGGGCTAGTTATACCCTAAATGCGTCCGCATATAAGGTTTTGTTTGTCCCAAGCAGAACCTGGCTAGGCAAAGCGAATGTCTGTGCCTCGCATACTTCCTAAAAAAAGAAAGGGTCTTTTTGTGGTCAAGTTTAAGGAACTCCTTTGTCTGCAGGGAGAAACTTTGTAGTAGAGCAGTGGGAAAAGAGGGAGGCGCATCGGGGCTAGTCGCATTAGAAGGGGTGGGAGATTAGGATATGTTGAACGGGCAAGGAGGCATGGCTGAGTCAAATAGGAATCCTGAATTAATAAAGTGGTCTTTACAGTTTTTTTTGTTTTTTTTTTACAATTGCTTACACACTAAAAGTGGTGCTTGAAGCACACTCAGTGCAACCATTTAACTCATGTTCCTAATCTTCAGACCAAGTCTGCAAAACTGCAGGCCATTATCTGCTTTACACTTAGTTTGCAATTGTAAAACACACTTTTTGCAAAACACTAAACACAGTTCTCTACATGAGACATATCATTCAAAATTAACAGGTCCTGTGTTTCGTTTGGAAAACACCGCCATTCAAAATGCCACACTCATTTGCCGATTACCTACATCCAGTGCTCACGTGTGAAAACACTTACAGCTAATTACTTTACTTAGAAATCAGAGCTTGAGCACTATAAATTGGCTTCAGGTAGGCTTTCTTGATATGGACAACAATGGAGGCCAATTTTGGAGAGAGGGTTAGAGGAAGAGGAGTGGGGGGGACGAGGAGTGGGAAGAGGAGGAAGGAGAACAATCACATATCCGGTCCACTTTGGATGACCATGTGGTCAACCATGGTTTGAGTTTCAGGGAGGCTGGGCAGAGGGTCCAGCCTAACTTGAGCTGCTACACTGCAGCAAGTGTCATCTGGACATTTTGAAATGAGAACAGGTAAGTAAAGCTACCTTCTATACCATGCTACTGCACTTACAGCACTACATTAACATTTATATTAACATACTGAAAGAAATCCTGCACCCTAACCATTCACATGATTTTGCAGAATTGCTACACAACGCTTCAATGGAGGAAGAAACCAGCTGTTCACAGCAGAGTAGGAACAACACATAATGAATATTGTCATTTCAAACAACCGCATAAGTTTACGACAACTGCAACACCACATCATTGACAACAGTATTCCATAACACATAGGGTAAGTTTACCTGCACTTAGTGGTCTCCTGGAATGCCATCAGATTAGTATGAAGCTCTACAGAGTACCATCTGACAGTGACACAACTGTGCTATAAATATGTACAAGTAAGCTATACTATCCTGTCATTGGTATTCCAGTGTATTGTGCTACATATTGACTGCTCTGTCTAATCATACTGTCATACAATAATGTCTTGTCTGTTTCAGAGTTTTGGAACTAGACGATGCTGCAGCGCATGATTTCGTCTACATTGATGAGGTCTGCTTCAACCTAGTCAAAACAAAACGCAGGAGAAGAAACCTCATAGGACACCGCGTCAATGTCCCGGGACAGCGTTGTGGCAACATCACAATGTGTGCAGCCATTAGTCAGAACAGTCTTTCATCATGCCATGCTTAGTCCTTGCAAAACTACCCACATTATCACCGTCCTTGACACCCAGCATAATTTCTCATTCCCAATGGCCAGAGCAGTCCAGGTTTGTTGTCATCTGGGACAATGGAAGTTTCCACCGGGCTGCCCTGGTCCGCAATTGGTTCATTGACCATCCGCAAGTTTTGATGCTCAACCTGCCACCATATTCTCACATTCTTAACCCAATGGAAGATATATGATCGCCAACCCCACCAACGCATACCCCTACTCCAGGCGATGGAGGAGGCCTGTGGTGACATAGACAAGGGGGCATGCCAGGGCTGGATACGCCGCTCCAGACATTACTTCCCCCGCTGTTTAGCCAGTGAGAACATTGCTTGTGATGTTGATGCGGCACTGTGGCTAGACTCTAATAGGAGACGGGATGCACCCGATTGCTTTTTTTTATTTATAGTAACAAGCCTGTTTTTTTTCTTTATAGTAACAAGCCTGTTTTTTTTCTTTATAGTAACAAGTCTGTTTTTTTCTTTATAGTAACAAGCCTGTTTTGTTTATTTATAGTAACAAGCCTGTTTTTTTTCTTTATAGTAACAAGCCTGTTTTTTTTCTTTATAGTAACAAGCCTGTTTTTTTTCTTTATAGTAACAAGCCTGATTTTTTCTTTATAGTAACAAGCCTGTTTTGTTTATCTTCTACTGTATTTGTTTTGGCTGTTACTGTTCATCCTGAAATCTGGATGTAAAAAAAATACTTGTCATTTTTCCCCAGCCTTGCATTTCTGTTAGTGTAAAGATATACTGAATATGCATACATACTGTATATTTGTGCAGGTACATGTGAGTGCTATGACAAACTTCAGTGGACTCCACTGAACATGCAAAAGACACATGAAAGAAGTCATTTATCACATCCGTGTGTAGTTGGGAGTGTATAAGAGCTAATCATTTGATGGTTTGTGTGTAGAGTTTTGATGCAAAAAAACATAATTTGGAGAAGAGTTAAAATACTTTTGAATTAAGTGTTTGGTTTTGCAAGAGATGTTTTGGGATGTTGTGTGTAGTCTAGAGAAAAGGTGCCATAGTTTCAGATATCATGTGTAAGCAATTGTCAAACTGTAAAGAGTTCAGCCATGTGCTTCTTGTCAGCAACAACCACACCAACTTGAAAACTTCTTATGGCTGGAGGGCAGTATTGAGTAGCTTGGATGAATAAGGTGCCCCGAGTAAACTGCCTGCTCCTCAGTCCCAGTTGCTAATATATGCATATTATTTGGATAGAAAACAATCTGAAGTTTCTAAAACTGTTTGAATGATGTCTGTGAGTATAACAGAACTCAAATGGCAGGCAGAAACCCGAGAAGAAATCCAACCAGGAAGTGGGAAATCTGAGGTTGGTCGATTTTCAACTCAGCCCCCATTGAGGATACAGTGGGATATTGGTCATGTTGCACTTAAGGCTTCCACTAGATGTCAACCGTCTTTAGAAACTTGTTTGATGCTTCTACTATGAAGGGGGGCTGAATGAGAGGGAATGAGTCAGAGGTCTGCCAGCAGCCACGTGCTAGTCATGTGCATTTCACATGAGTGGTATCTCCTGTTCCTTTGCTTTTCTGAAGACAAAGAAATTCTCCAGTTGGAATATTATAGAATATTTATGTTAACATCCTAAAGATTGATTCCATACATCGTTTGACAAGTTTCTACGGACTGTATCGGAACTTTTCGTCAGCAACTAGTGAACACGATTCATGAGTTTTGATTTGTTTACCAAACGCGCTAACAAAAGTAGCTATTTGGACATAAATGATGGACATTATCGAACAAATCAAACATTTATTGTGGAACTGGGATTCCTGGGAGTGCATTCTGATGAAGATCATCAAAGGTAAGTGAATATTTGTTATTTCTGACTTCTGTTGACTCCAACATGGCAGATTTATGTATTTGTCTGAGCGCCGTACTCAGATTATTGCATGGTTTGCTTTTTCCGTAATACTTTTTTAAAATCTGACACAGCAGTTGCATTAGGAGAAGTGTATCTATCTAAAGTTCCATGCATAAGACTTGTATTTTTATCAACATTTATAATGAGTATTTCTGTAAATTTATGTGGCTCTCTGCAAAATCACCGGATGTTTTTGGAACTACTGAACAACGCGCCAATGTATACAGATTTTTTTATATAAATATGAACTTTATCAAACAAAACATACATGTATTGTGTAACATGAAGTCCAATGAGTGTCATCTGATGAAGATCATCAAAGGTTAGTGATTCATTTTATCTCTATTTCTGGTTTTTGTGAATCCTCTCTTTGGCTGGAAAAATGGCTGTGTTTTTCTGTGGCTTGGCTCTGACCTAACATAATCGTTTGTGGTGCTTTCAAATAAAGCCTATTTGAAATCGGACACTGTGGTGGGATTAACAACCAGATTACCTTTAAAATGGTATAAGATACTTGTAAGTTTGAGGAATTTTAATTATGAGATTTCTGTTGTTTTGAATTTGGCACCCTGAACATTCACTGGCTGTTGTCATATCGATCCCGTTAACGGGATTTCAGCCCTAAAAATTTTTAAGGGACAATGGTAGCTGTGAGGAGGGTTTATGCAGGTCTTTAACCGTTTTCCAGAACTTCTTGGTTCGGCTCAGAGATTGGGCCCACATCGTGCCAATGTGGAAATGTTTGCCTTTGAAAAGATAGGCTTATTTAGTGAGGGCTGCCCTAACCAGATATGGGCTGCCCACACTGGGCCAATGTGAAGCCGATGACCAAAGGCGTATCTGCCCAATGTGGGCAACCTACATGGGGACAATATTTTAATCTGTATTGGGCCCACATCTCCTAATGTAGAGATCTTTGCTGGGCCTCGTCTTCCAAAAATAATTATTCAGATGAAAACAAATCTTGGTAGAACCCGATCCCTCTGCAAAGAAACATTTTGGAACCCTTTTTTCTAAGAGTGTAAGCTCATACACATTGCAGAAGTGTGCGCAGTATTGTTCTATGAGGCAAAGCATGAACCTGCTCAGTGCATATGTAAAAAAGCAGACTAGGAGAGGACGCACATTTTGAGTATTGAGATGCACCCAATGTTGAGAAAAAGCTAATAAAGGAACCTAGACAATTGCTTAAGAGGGCATTTTGGAGGAATGTGTTTTATTCTAATACTTAATAGACCACACAGACTTTACCCCATGGTATTTGTTATTAATTTCTCATTAATTGTAAATGTTTTATCACCCTACCTCCATGGTCGTGTTGCATTCACTAGCCATGAACAAAATATATGAATACTGATGAACCCTCCAATCACAGCACAGTGTCCCCTTCACTTCCTGAGTTATTCAATCAGGTGACCTCTGACCTTTAATCAACCTCTTGCTGCTCACCCATCAACCGCACACGCACACACACACACACACACACACACGTATGTATATACAGTGGGGCAAAAAAGTATTTAGTCAGCCACCAATTGTGCAAGTTCTCCCACTTAAAAAGATGAGAGAGGCCTCTATTTTTTTTAATCATAGGTACACTTCAACTATGACAGACAAAATGAGGAAAAAAATCCAGAAAATCACATTGTAGGATTTTTTATGAATTTATTTGCAAATTATGGTGGAAAATAAGTATTTGGTCACCTACAAACAAGCAAGATTTCTGGCTCTCACAGACCTGTAACTTTTTCTTTAAGAGGCTCCTCTGTCCTCCACTCGTTACCTGTATTAATGGCACCTGTTTGAACTTGTTATCAGTATAAAAGACACCTGTCCACAACCTCAAACAGTCACACTCCAAACTCCACTATGGCCAAGACCAAAGAGCTGTCAAAGGACACCAGAAACAAAATTGTAGACCTGTACCAGGCTGGGAAGACTGAATCTGCAATAGGTAAGCAGCTTGGTTTGAAAAAATCAACTGTGGGAGCAATTATTAGGAAATGGAAGACATACAAGACCACTGATAATCTCCCTCGATCTGGGGCTCCACGCAAGATCTCACCCCGTGGGGTCAAAATGATCACAAGAACGGTGAGCAAAAATCCCATAACCACACAGGGGGACCTAGTGAATGACCTGCAGAGAGCTGGGACCAAAGTAACGCCAGGGACTCAAATCCTGCAGTGTCAGACGTGTCCCCCTGCTTAAGCCAGTACATGTCCAGGACCGTCTGAAGTTTGCTAGACAGCATTTGGTTGATCCAGAAGAAGATTGGGAGAACGTCATATGGTCAGATGAAACCAAAATAGAACTTTTTGGTAAAAACTCAACTTGTCGTGTTTGGAGGACAAAGAATGCTTAATTGCATCCAAAGAACACCATACCTACTGTGAAGCATGGGGGTGGAAACATCATGCTTTGGGGCTGTTTTTCTGCAAAGGGACCAGGACGACTGATCTGTGTAAAGGAAAGAATGAATGGGGCCATGTATCATGAGATTTTTCCATCAGCAAGGGCATTGAAGATGAAACGTGGCTTGGTCTTTCAGCATGACAATGATCCCAAACACACCGCCCGGGCAACGAAGGAGTGGCTTCGTAAGAAGCATTTCAAGGTCCTGGAGTGGCCTAGCCAGTCTCCAGATCTCAACCCCATAGAAAATCTTTGGAGGGAGTTGAAAGTCCGTGTTGCCCAGCAACAGCCCCAAAACATCATTGCTCTAGTGGAGATCTGCATGGAGGAATGGACCAAAATACCAACAGTGTGTGAAAACTTTGTGAAACGTTTGACCTCTGTCATTGCAAACAAAGGGTATATAACAAAGTATTGAGATAAACTTTTGTTATTGACCAAATACTTATTTTCCACCATAATTTGCAAATAAATTCATTAAAAATCCTACAATGTGATTTTCTGGATTTTTTTCTCATTTTGTCTGTCATAGTTGAACTGTACCTATGATGAAAATGACAGGTCTCTCTCATCTTTTTAAGTGGGAGAACTTGCACAATTGGTGGCTGACTAAATACTTTTTTGCCCCACTGTCACGAATATTACCGAAGGTGACTCCCCTTCTTGTTCGGGTGGCGCTCGGCGGTCGTCGTCGCCGGTCTACTAGCTATCACCGATCCTTTGTTCTGTGTTCGTTTGCTTTTGTCTAATTGGTATCACCTGTTTCTTGTTTGGTTGTTAGGGTGGGGTTATTTAAGTTTGTTCAGCCCGCTTCTGTTTCGTGCGGGCTTGTTCGTCTGTTTTGTGTTAGAGTGTATTTTGTTTGCAATTTGGGTTTCGCGCTGTCCGTTAATATTTCTGTTCATTTGTTTTCCTACTTTTGTTATTTTTCCTGGACATTAAAGCGTGTTTTTCCCCACATCCTTTTGCTCTCTGCGCCTGACTCCACACCTCTTCACTCATTGCACGTTACAGAAGCCCGCACCTTATTATGGAGTCAGCAGGAGCAGCGACCACTCCTCTTCCAACGATGGAGGAGAGAGTCCTTCATCACACGTCCATCCTCCATCGCATCGGATCAGCAATGGATCAAATGATGGAGAGGATGGATCGTTGGGAGAGGAATGGTTTCCCTACTACCCCACCGACCCTCCCACCAGCAACTCTACCATCTCCCCCATCGGGATCCGGTTCCAGCGCTCTGCGCATTACGCCTCCGAGGGAGTACGATGGAGCAGCGACGGGGTGCCAGGGATTCCTGCTTCAACTAGAACTCTACCTGGCCACCGTTCGGCCGGCTCCCTCGGACGAGGAGAGCGTGTGTGTCCTCATCACATGCCTTACGGGTAGAGCCCTTGAGTGGGCCAATGCGGTCTGGAACGGGCCCGACTCAGCGAAGGGCAATTACCCGGAGTTCACCCGCCGTTTCCGGGCCGTGTTCGATCACCCTCCAGAGGGTCGAGCGGCGGGTGAGAGGTTGTTCCATCTCAGTTAGGGGACGAGGAGCGCGCAGGACTTCGCGCTGGAGTTCCGGACCTTGGCCGCTGGAGCAGGGTGGAACGACAGGGCCCTGATAGACCATTACCGGTGTAGCCTGAGAGAGGACGTTCGCAGGGAGCTGGCTTGTCGGGACACTACACTCAGCCTGGATGGACTGATAGACCTGTCGATCCGGTTGGACCATCTGCTAGCTGCTCGCGGACGTTCTGAAAGGGTCCTGTCAGTTCTACCTCCTGACCCTCCCGCTCCTCTCCCGATGGAGCTAGGAGGGACCGCGTCTAGGGAGATCGGAGGAGGAGGCTCCTCCCGTACCAGTTGTGGCCGGAGAGGGCACACGTCTGGTCGGTGCTGGAGGAATTCATCTGGGAGTCGAGAAGGCAGGCAGAACACTCCTCGGTCACCCCAGGTGAGTAAGCACCACACTCTCCCAGAGTTTTCCTGTTGGTCACATGTTCTTATTAATTTGTTTCCTTAATTATTCTCCCTCTCTCAAGCATAAGGCACTGGTAGATTCAGGTGCAGCTGGGAACTTTATAGATCGCGGACTCGCTCAGAGGTTGAGGATTCCGTTAGTAAAAGTAGACCCCCCTTTTCCCGTGCACTCTTTAGATAGACGACCATTAGGGTCAGGGCTGGTGAGGAAAGCCACAATTCCGTTGGAGATGATTACGCAGGGGAATCACAAGGAGCGAATTAGTCTGTTCCTTATCGATTCACCTGCGTTTCCGGTGGTGCTGGGGATTCCCTGGCTAGCTATTCACAATCCTACGATTTCCTGGAAACAGGGAACTCTCCAGGGGTGGTCTGATGAGTGTTCAGGCAGGTGTGTAGGGGTTTCCATTGGTGCGACAACGGTGGAGAGTCCAGACCAGGTTTCCACCGTGCGCATCCCAGCTGAGTATGACGATTTGGCTATCGCTTTCAGTAAAAAGAAGGCGTCCCAATTACCACCCCATCGTCAGGGGGATTGCGTGATAAACCTCCAGGTAAACGCTGCACTCCCCAGGAGTCATGTGTATCCTTTATCCCAGGAGGAGAAGGTGGCTATGGAAACATATATCACCGAGGCTCTGGGACAGGGGTACATTCGGCCCTCCATGTCACCTGTCTCCTCGAGTTTATTTTTTGTGAAGAAAAAGGATGGTGGTTTGCGTCCGTGTATTGATTATAGAGGTCTAAATTCCATCACGGTGGGTTTTAGTTACCCACTACCTCTCATTGCTACGGCAGTGGAATCATTTCACGGAGCGCAGTTCTTCACGAAACTGGATCTCAGGAGTGCGTATAATCTGGTGCGTATTCGGGAGGGAGATGAATGGAAAACTGCATTTAGCACTACATCTGGCCATTATGAGTACCTCGTCATGCCATACGGGTTAAAGAATGCTCCAGCTATATTTTAATCCTTCGTGGATGAGATTCTCAGAGACCTGCACGGACAGGGTGTAGTGGTGTATATTGACGATATTTTGATCTACTCCACTACACGCACTGCGCATGTGTCTCTGGTGCGCAAAGTTCTTAGACGACTGCTGGAGCATGACCTGTACGTGAAGGCGGAGAAATGTGAGTTTTCTAAACGATCAGTTTCCTTCCTGGGTTATCGCATTTCCAGCTCAGGGTTGGTAATGGAGGGTGACCGCGTAAAGGCCGTGCGTAATTGGCCGACTCCGACCACCGTAAAGGAGGTGCAGCGGTTCTTAGGGTTTGCCAATTACTACCGGAGGTTTATCCGGGGTTTTGGTCAGGTAGCAGCTCCTATTACCTCACTGCTGAAGGGGGGGCCGGTGCGTTTGCAGTGGTCAGCAGAGGCGAACTGAGCTTTTCGTAGGTTGAAGGCGATGTTTACTGAGGCACCGGTGTTGGCGCATCCGGACCCTTCTTTGGCGTTTATAGTAGAGGTGAACGCATCTGAGGCTGGGGTTGGAGCGGTGCTCTCACAGCGTTCGGGTGCGCCCCCGAAGCTCCTGTGCCTTTTTTTCGAAGAAGCTCGGGCCAGCGGAGTGGCATTATGATGTGGGGGACAGGGAGTTGTTGGCTATGGTTGAGGCCCTGAAGGTGTGGAGACACTGGCTTTGAGGGGGCTAAGCACCCTTTCCTTATCTGGACTGACCACCGTAACCTGGAGTATATCCAATCAGCTAGGAGACTGAATCCTCGTCAGGCGAGGTGGGCCATGTATTTCACCAGATTTCGTTTTACTATCTCGTATCGACCAGGTTCCCTCAACACTAAGGCCGACGCGCTGTCACGACTCTATGACACTGAGGACAGGTCCATCGATCCTACTCCCATCATTCCGGCAGCTAAGCTGGTGGCACCAGTAGTATGGGAGGTGGACGCGGACATCGAGCGGGCGCTAAGGGAGGAACCTGCGCCTCCACAGTGTCCGGAGGGTCATAGGTACGTGCCGCTCGCTGTTCGTGATCAATTGATTCGATGGGCTCATAGTCTACCCTCGTCGGGTCACCCAGGTATTTCTAGGACAGTGCGAGGTCTTCGGAGGAAGTACTGGTGGCCCACTTTGGTGAGGGATGTGCGATTCTATGTCTCCTCCTGTTCGGTGTGCGCCCAGAGTAAGGCTCTGCCACGAGGTAAATTACAACCTCTCCCCGTTCCACAACGGCCATGGACCCATCTATCGGTGGATTTTCTAACTGACCTTCCCCCTTCTCAGGGTAACACAACGATCCTGGTTGTTGTGGATCGGTTCTCTAAGTCCTGCCGTCTTATCCCATTGCCCGGTCTCCCTACGGCCCTACGGACTGCAGAAGCTCTTTTCACCCATATCTTCCGGCACTACGGGGTGCCCGAGGATATAGTTTCTGATCGGGCCCCCAGTTTACCTCCCATGTATGGAGGGCATTTATGGAACGTCTGGGGGTCTCGGTCAGCCTGACATCAGGGTATCACCCGGAAAGTAATGGGCAGGTGGAGAGAGTGAACCAGGAGGTGGGTAGGTTTCTGCGGTCGTATTGCCAGGACCGGCCAGGGGAGTGGGCGAGATACATTCCCTGGGCAGAAATGGCCCAGAACTCACTAAGCCACTCCTCTACCAACATGTCACCATTTGAGTGCATGTTGGGGTACCAGCCGGTCCTGGCACCTTGGCATCAGAGCCAGACTGAGGCTTCTGCGGTGGAGGAGTGGGTGCAGCGCTCTAAGGTAACCTGGAGGGTTGTCCAAGAGTCATTACGCCAAGCGAGTGTAAGGCAGAAGAATAGCACTGACCGTCACCGCAGTGAGGCCCCCGTGTTTGCACCTGGGGACAGGGTCTGGCTCTCGACCCGAAACCTGCCCCTCCGCTTGCCCTGCCGGAAGCTGGGTCCGCAGTGTATAGGGCCATTTAAAGTCCTGAGGAGAATAAACAAGGTTTGTTATCGATTATTACTTCCTTCGTATTATCGTATTAACCCCTCGTTTCATGTGTCTCTTCTCAGGCCGGTGGTAGCTGGTCCCATGCAGGAAGGTGAGGTTCCGGAGGTCCCTCTGCCCCCTCTGGACATCGAGGGGTCCCCGGCGTACACTATACGAGCTATTCTGGACTCGAGACGCCGGGTGAGGGGCTTGCAGTACCTCGTTGACTGGGAGGGGTACGGTCCGGAGGAGAGGTGCTGGGTTCCGGTGGGGGATATTCTAGATCCATCTATGTTGAGAGAGTTCCATCGCCTCCGTCCGGATCGCCCGGCGCCTCTGCCCCCGGGTCGTCCCCGAGGCCGGCGTCGGCACGCTGCGGGAGCTGCGCGTCAGGGGGGGGGAGTACTGTCACGAATATTACCGAAGGTGACTCCCCTTCTTGTTCGGGTGGCGCTCGGCGGTCGTCGTCGCCGGTCTACTAGCTATCACCGATCCTTTGTTCTGTGTTCGTTTGGTTTTGTCTAATTGGTATCACCTGTTTCTTGTTTGGTTGTTAGGGTGGGGTTATTTAAGTTTTTTCAGCCCGCTTCTGTTTCGTGCGGGCTTGTTCGTCTGTTTTATGTTAGAGTGTATTTTGTTTGCAATTTGGGTTCCGCGCTGTCCGTTAATATTTCTGTTCATTTGTTTTCCTACTTTTGTTCATGTTATTTTTCCTGGACATTAAAGCGTGTTTTTCCCCACATCCTTTTGCTCTCTGCGCCTGACTCCACACCTCTTCACTCTTTGCACGTTACACCCACTGTATGTATATATACAGTGGCAAGAAAAAGTATGCAAACCCTTTGGAATGAATTGGATTTCTGCATAAATTTGTCATAAAATTTGATCTGATCTTCATCTTAGTCACAATAATAGACAAACACAGTGTGCTTAAACTAATAACACACAAAGTATTGTATTTGTCTTGTCTATATTGAATACACCATTTAAACATTCACAGTGTAGGTTGGAAAAGGTATGTGAACTCCTAGGCTCCTAGGCTAAGCTAATTTGAGTCAGGAGTCAGCTAACCTGGAGTCCAATCAATGAGACGAGATTGGAGATGTTGGTTAAAGCTGCCCTACCCTATAAAAAAACCCTCAAAATTTGAATTTACTATTCACAAGAAGCATTGCCCGATATGAACCATGCCCCGAACAAAAGAGATCGCAGAAGATTAAGAATTGTTGACTTGCATAAAGCTGGAAAGGGTTACAAAAGTATCTCTAAAAGCATTGATGTTCATCAGTCCACGGTAAGACAAATTGTCTATAAATGGAGAAAGTTCAGTACTGTTGCTACTCTCCCTAGGAGTGGCCGTCCGGCAAATATGACTGCAAGAGAACAGCGCAGAACGCTCAATGAGGTTAAGAAGAATCCTAGAGTGTCAGCTAAAGACTTACAGAAATCTCTGGAACATGCTAACATTTCTGTTGACGAGTCTACAAACCGTAAAACACTAAACAAGAATGGTGTTCATGGGAGGACACCACGGAAGAAGCCACTGCTGTCCTAAAAAAATCATTGCTGCATATCTGAAGCTCGCAAAAGAGCATCTGGATGTTCCATAGAGCTACTGGCTAAATATTCTGTGGACATATAAAACTACAGTTAAGTTGTTTGGAAGGAACACACAACACTATGTGTGGATAAAAAAAGTCACAGGAAACCGACATCAAAACCACATCCCAACTGTAAAGTATGGAGCATCATGGTTTGGGGCTGCTTTGCTGCTTTAGGGCCTGGGCAGCTTGCTATCATCAATGGAAAAATGAATTCCCAAGTTTATCAAGACATTTTGCAGGAGAATGTAAGACTATCTGTCCGCCAAGTGAAGCACAATAAAAGTTGGGTGATGCAACAGGATAACGACCCAAAACACAGAAGTAAATCAACAACAGAATGGCTTCAGCAGAAGAAAATACGCCTTCCGGGATGGCCCGGACAGAGTCCTGACCTCAACCCAACCTCAACTCGATTTCACACCAGACATCCTAAGAATATTGCTGAACTGAAACAGTTTTGTGAAGATGAATGGTCCAAAGATCCTCCTGACCATTGTGCAGGTCTTATCCGTAACTACAGAAAACATTTGTTTGAGTATATTGCTGCCAAAGGAGGGTCAACCAGTTATTAAATCCAAGGGTTCACATACTTTTCCCACCCTACACTGTGAATGCTTACACATTGTGTTCAAGAAAGAGATGAAAATGTATAATTGTTTGTGTGTTATTAGTTTAAGCAGACTGTGTTTGTCTATTGTTGTGACTTAGATGAAGATCAGATCAAATTTTATGACCAATTTATGCAGAAATCACAGTAATTCCAAAGGGTTAACACTGTGTGTGTGTGTGTGTGTGTGTGTGTGTGTGTGTGTGTGTGTGTGTGTGTGTGTGTGTGTGTGTGTATATATATATATATCTCTATACTCAGAAGGAAAAAATGTCCCCTCACTGTCAACTGCATTTATTTTCAGCAAACTTAACGTGTAAATATTTGAATGACCATAACAAGATTCAACAACTGAGACATAAACTGAACAAGTTCCACAGATACAGTATGTGACTACCAGAAATGGAATAATGTGTCCATGAACAAAGGGGGAGTCCAAATCAAAAGTAACAGTCAGTATCTGGTGTGGCCACCAGCTGCATTAAGTACTGCAGTGCATCTCGTCCTCATGGACTGCACCAGATTTGCCAGTTCTTGCTGTGAGATGTTACCCCACTCTACCACCAAGGCACCTGCAAGGTCCAGGACATTTCTGGGGTAAATGGCCCTAGCCCTCACCCCCCGATCCAACAGGTCCCAGATGTGCTGAATGGGATTGAGATCCGGGCTCTTCGCTGGCCATGGCAGAACACTGTCATTCCTGACTTGCAGGAAATCACGCACGGAATGAGCAGTATGGCTGGTGGCATTGTCATGCTGGAGGGTCATATCAGGATGAGCCTGCAGGAAGGGTACCACATGAGGGAGTAGGATGTCTTCCCTGTAATGCACAGCATTGAGATTGCCTGCAATGACAACAAGCTCAGTCCGATGATGCTGTGACACACCGCCCCAGACCATGACGGATCCTCCACCTCCAAATCGATTCTGCTCCAGAGTACAGGCCTCAGTGTAACATTCATTCCTTCGACGATAAACACGAATCCAATCATCCTGGTGAGACAAAACCGCAATTCGTCAGTGAAGAGCACTTATTGCCAGTTCTGTCTGTTCCAGCGACCTAGAAGGCCAGCATCCTCGAGTCGCCTCTTCACTGTTGACGTTGAGACTGGTGTTTTGCGGGTACTATTTAATGAAGCTGCCAGTTGAAGACACTCCTCTTTCTAATCTGGTTAGAGCCAGTATGCGCTGTTCTGTGAATGGAGTAGCACACAGCGTTGTTCAGGATCTTTAGTTTCTTGTCATTTTCTCGCATGGAATAGCCTTCATTTCTCAGAACAAGAATACTGATGAGTTTCAGAAGAAAGTTCTTTGTTTCTAGACATTTTTAGCCTGTACTCGAACCGACAAATGCGGCCCGTTTTATTGCTTCTTTAATCAGAACAACAGTTTCCAGCTGTGCTAACATACTTGAAAAAGGGTTTTCTAATGCCTATAGCCTTTTAAAATCATAAACTTGGATTAACTAACGCAACGTGCCATTGGAACACAGGAGTGATGGTTGCTGATAATGGTCCTCAGTACACCTATGTAGATATTCTATTAATAATCAGCTGTTTCCAGCTACAAAAGTAATTTACAACATTAACAATGTCTACGCTGTATTTCTGATCAATTTGATGTTATTTTAATGGGCAAAAAATGTGCTTTTATTTCAAAAACAAGGACATTTCTAAGTGACCCCAAACTTTTGAACGGTAGTGTATATATACACACTCCTGTGTGACTCCCTCCCCTTGCTGCTCACCCATTAACCCTGGTCTGTGTTAGGAGCCCCATGTGTCATCCGGCGAGGGTTAACAGTGCCAGGAAGGGATAACTGTGATTGGCAACAGGGTCAGAGGTGTGATTTAATTTGGCCCTTAGTCACCACAGAAACAAATTAACTCAACTAACGGGTCATTCTCAGGGTAATAGTGATCCATCAAGACCAGGATGCTAGAATGCTGTGGAGACCTATTTGCAGTGGAACGGTGTGCCGATAGGGGTCGCCTACAACTTTAAATGCATATAGTGTTTGTGTGTGTCTGTGTGTACACTACTTTACCGCACACTAGGATGTACAGTGTATGTTTTTCACTTCCAAATCTTCAGGATGAACAATAATATATATATATATATATATATATATATATATATATATATATATATATATATATATATATATATATATATATAGCGTGAACACAGCGTGAACACTTGCAAATATGGCTCACTTGCAAATGCTTTAGCCTGTGCATCTGTCAAGGTGGAGAGGTAAACAAACCCATACTGTGTTACAGCATGTTACAAAGAGGAAACTAGGTAGTTTACATAACCCTATGTTTGAAGTAGCCAATCAATTTATGCATGGATCTGTGCACACTGTAGAAAGAAGGAAGCCATGCTGTGGCTAAACAGATAGTCAGGGATGGGCAAATATTATAAAACACAATTACAAAATACCATACAGATCAATATTTCAAAAATAAACTACAAAATAGTTGTATGTTGAAATGTTTTTCAGTGAAATACATGAACATTTAGTATTTTTAAATACAGATATACATTTGCATGCCGAAAAGTGACAACATTCTCAGTAAATGTTACAGAAACGTTTAACTTTCTATGACTGTGATATTTAGTTGTTTATCTTTCTTAGTTGAATGCACTGACTGTAAATCACTCCTGATAAGACATTCTGCTAAATGACCAACATTTAAATGTATGTATATGTGAAAATGAACATGCCAAAATAAACTGCAAAGAACACTGGTTATTATTATTGGCCTTGTTTTGAGGGTAGATTTCATTGGAATAATACTTCCCCATTGTTAATTTATATTTAGTTAATTTAGCAAAAACTTTTATCACACCATAGTCCCATCAAACGCCTGATACCAATACAGGGAACAAAGCCATATTAATGCAAATGATTTTGGAATGAGATATTCAACAAGCAAATATCCACATAGTTCTTGCCATGTAGTGTATCACTTAATTTGGCACAGAACTCTCACTAACGGGTGCAACAAATATATCTGCTTACAAGGCAGGCACGCCTTAAAAAATGTTAATGAGACAGTGATTATTTCTCCTCCCACAATATTTCTCCACAATGCGGCATTATATTCAGTTTACTGCAGTAAATATATAGAAAAACAGCAATATAGTACTTTATTGTTGAGTGGCAATTGCTAATAGAGAATATTTAATTAGGCCTATATATTACATCATACAAACTGATATTTGGCATTTATACCACTTGCACTTTAGGCCTTAGGCTTCTAAACTGACAGTGACTACAGGACAAAACAGATCAAAGGACATAACCTCTCAACCAATAACGGTTTGCAACTTGCTGCCACTGATCTGTTCTTTATATGAATGTGATTGCTGGATAACCAGTACCACATATCATCTAAAATGGTACAGCACTCTCACTAACAGGTGCGGAAAATATAGCCTCTTAGAAAACACACCTCAAAACATGTTATTGAGTGGGAAACAACAATACCATGCACCCAATAGTGCTCAAAAGGTTTTTGGCAGTTCAAACATGCAGTATGGTACTGTATTTTGAATTACTGTAAATTACTTTCATCAATTGGCCAGTAAGATACTGTAGTGTTTCAGGACATGGTTTTTAGATATCCTAAAATACATTCTCACTCACGGTTGCAACAAATATTGCCTCTTACAAGGCATGCCTTAAATTATGTTAGTGAGCCAGAGCCAGAGTCTCCGTCCAAAACATTTTCCCAAATTGCAACATAATTAATATTGTAAACACATTTACGGTATTTTACTGTGCATTCCAAAGTGTTTTACTGTTAAAATTACAGAAAGGTCTTAGTGGGCTGTAAAACAAATGTACAGTATTTTACTGTGCACTCTACAGTAATCTACTGTATTCAGTTCATACAGTATCATACTGTTGAATATTACAAAAACATCCAACAGTGTAACTGTACACTTGCAGTTCCCACATTAAAAGAGCCAAATGTAGTTCTCTCTTTGTAAAGACAGGAGGAAAAGATACAGCCAGCACTTATCAGCACCTACCTGTATCTTTAGTGATAAATGGATACAGATCTGCAGAGACAGAACACAGGGCTGTAAATGCCTTGCTATAACTTGTGATGTCTTGTGTGCGTTGCAATGGCTTTTGATGGGGATGTGATGTCGGCTGTCTTTGCACCATGTCATAATGTACGATGAAGGTGTTTTAATCTCTGACTGTGTCCTTCCCAGCAGGGGCCTATGACTAAAGAACAATGTGAGAGCTCATGATTTTCCTTCATCCTCCCCCTTCTCCTCCTCTTCTTTCTTCTGCCTCTGTCACTTGTCTTCCTCTGCTCTTCATCACGTGTTTCACTTAACTTCCTCCTCCTCCCTGTCTCTTTATTCTCCCTCTGACCCTTGTCTTCCTCTGTTCTTCATCAGATGTGTCACTTAACTTCCTCCTCTTTCTTCTCCCTCTCTCCCTTCATTTCCTCTGCTCTGCTCTTCATCCCGGGTTTCTCTTAACTCCCTTCTCCTATTTCTTTTCCCTCTCTAACTTGACTTCTTATGCTCTTCATCGCACAATTCACTTAACTTCCTCCTCCCTTCGTTGTTCTTCTCATTTATCTTCCTCTGCTCTTCATCGCCTCTCACTTCACTCACTCACCTCCTCCTCCTCAACTCACTGCTCATCTCCTCCTTTCCTCTCTCCCTTATCTTCATCACATGTTACACTTAATGCCCTCCCTCCTCCTACTCCTCCTCCTCTTCCTCTTCTTCCTCCTCTTCCTCCCTGCCTCTCCGGATGATGCAGGATAATGACTTGGCATGTGTGCGTTGCATCAGGCACAGCAGCAGAGTTAGTTTTTATTTTTACACTCTTCTACAAAAGAGCCACTCCCTCTGTCAGAGCCCCCTGTGAAATAATCATTTATTTGTTCACTGAAAATGAGAACATTTCCGTGTCCACCACTGTCTCATTATATACAAGATGTGGTTCACTTTGGTGCTGGAGAACATTGTGTCATAGAGGCACAAAGAGCAAGAGTGACTTTTATGAAGATCTCCTGCTGCTTTTAGCTAGGCAAAGTACCTTTCCAGTCTTACTGCACTGTTTTACTGTTAATGAGTGGTCATCTACAGTCCAAACAGATTCCTCTGTGTGCTGGTGATGGGTAATTACACCTAATTATTAAGAACTGAGCACTGCAGTCGGTGTGAAGAATATATTTTGTGTTGCATCCATCTCAGGGCTTTGAATTAAAAGAATGGTGTCCAATACACAATCTTCTCTATGAGACTGAATAATCCACCCAAGAATGGATGGACACCGCTAGTTACATATACTGAGACACATTGTTAAAATGGCTTGAACAAAACTAATGTTAGCCCGATTGATGTATGATTTTTCTGTCCTGTTGTCATCCTGGCACGCGAGATAGCTGATTAAAATGTATATGTCGGGCCCTTCAGGGAAATGAAACCTCCATCCACAGTTAAGATGGATTAACTTGGCCAGGCATACAACTTAATACACAGCAAGTTTATTCATATGTTCCTGTGCTTTGTTATTTCTTTGAGCGATCCCAGAAACACATTAGGATTTTTCTTTTGTACCGTGTCATTTGACAAACGTCTCTCGCAGCAGCGAGTACACAAGGACGGAATGCGTGATTGATTTTACTTTCCTGTCAACGCCTTTGGGCCCCTACAGTCTCAGAAGTCTGCTCGTCCGTTTTTTTTGTGAGAAATGCTCTAGACTTTTTTTCTGCACTTCAAAAAAAATTCACCGTGAGCATCTTTAAGTGTGAATCTGACTAATCAATGCTTTGCTATTTATAAGTTGAGTGGTTCATGTGTTTTTTTTAATCGGCCAGGAAAATGTAAACAAGGTCATAAATAAACAGAAAATTACATGGTTTCAAAAACTGCTGGAAGTCATGTAGAGGACTCACTCTGTATGTATTCTGTAATTTTTACATTCCCATTTCAGTATTTCCAGTTTCCATTCTATTAAATTCAAATGTAAATTCCGACTCCAGATTCGACTTGGGGGAAAAAACAGAAGCGAAGAGAATGAAAAACATTATTTTGCTAATTACCACTTACATTCTTGGCATCTTGTGCCGCATGTAGCCCCTCGAGGCGGTACTGTAGTAGAGTTCAAACTAGATAACGATGCACTGGAGTACAGTATTTTCCCTCCAAAATTACAATGCCTATAAAAAAGCCTCTACTCTGAGCCCCTCAGCAACAAAATAACAGTGTGTTACAGAGCAGATAAGGCCACTCCAGTGACTTTCGTTCACTATCAATCTCTACTGTAAGGGAAGAGGACTCAGCTTCTGCAAGTACAGGCTCTATATAGCCAGAGATGAGAGATCACAGAGGGCTAGCAGCACTACTCTGCACCCTCCTCACCCTGACCCAGTCAATGGTCAACAAGACAGGGCAGAACAGAACACATTCATAACACATTCATGCAGTACAGCCAAAGATAAGCAATTTCTACAAAGTCTTGGCAATATCTGTGATGAGAAATCCATCACACACGCATTTGACTACATTTTGCTGAAATACATAATGTCCTTCAGGGAAGTGTGGCAAAAACTGTAGCCTTGCTATTTAGACAGTATGCACTGCAAGTCATATTCCTTTTTATGTTTCATTCTAACCATGGAGTTAGTTGTTTTACTTACCTCTGTTGCCTTGGACACGATTTCAATTATTTAGGGAGTTTAGGCACAGGTTGCACTTTGTGGTAAATGCAGGCAATAAATAGAATTTGATTGATGAATCTCCAAACATAAGCATGGTGATGGTGTGTGAATACAGTACTCTTAGAAAAAAGGTATTAAGTAGAACATAGAGTTTTTCAGTTTGTCCCCATAAGGGAACCATTTTTGGTGCTAGGTGGAAACCTTTGAAACCCTCTATGTAGGGTACTTCATAGAACACACTGTAAAACATTCTACCTAAAACTCTCCATGAAGGGTTCTAGGCAGAAGTTAAAGGTGCACGTCACATGCACACGTACAAGGAAATGCCTTTCTTGCAAGCTCTAAACCCAACAATGCAGTAATCAATAATAAAAATGACGTAAGGTAGAACAAAAATACACAAGAAATAAAAATAGGAAGAACACAAGAAAGTATGTAAGCATACTATACATAGGATCAGACAGTTCTAGTACCATATCTACAATGTGCAGGGATACTGGAGTGATAGAAGTAGATACAGTATGTACATGGTAAGGTGACTAGGCATCAGGATATTTGATAAAGAGTAGCAAGAGTGTATATGATGATTGTATGTGAGTGGGTGTGCGTGTGTGTTGTCATGACTCTCTCCTGGGTGAGGATCAAAGGTGCCAGATCAGCTTGGCAAATGTATGACAGGAAAAGGGGAGTTGTGCCGGTTTTGACACCATAACGCCCGGTCATAAATTGTGTGCTGCAAAAGGGTCTTTCCTGCCCTGCAGTATTGGGAAAGGAATTCCTTTGTTATAGAGACATTTTGCTGCCCAAAAAGTCTAATGGCAAAATAATTAACTTCGGGAACAATATTCATGAGATAGGAATGTTAAGAATGGTCCGTGGGGATCTAATCCTGTCATATTGCTTTTCATTTTGTGATGTCATTAAAAACTGTATAACGAAAATACTGTAACTTAGGAAGGAAACGCATTCTATCTGTCAAGTTTATATCTAAATGTTGTATAAAATATATGATGAAGTATGAACGTTTTTTGGAAAGATAGCAATGTGATTTTATCTTCTAATGAGATAATGGTTTTTCATGTCCGTTGCATATTAACTAAGCCACACCACTAATGAGTTCAGTGGCCGGGAGCTGTAAGGTGGTGAGGAGCTGAACCCTGAATAATCCACCGGAGCAGATGGACAGTGTGAGCCGGACGTTACGAATGGTTGAATCTACCAGACCTGACAGCGTAGACACCAAAAGATGTGAGACCATGGTTTACACGTTGAAATGGTTAGAAACTCTGAAGCTTTCAACCTCAACACTAGATGATAAGAACCTCACCTACGAGACCAGAAACATTCACAGTCGGCAGCTGTGCATGTAAAAGTGGTCCTAGAACTTTGACTGAAGACATGAGGTGGGAAGGAAGAATCCCATCTCAGACAATCATTGGTGCATCTGAAGTATTTGTCTAACAAACATTTCACTACCAGAAAAGCTCTACAACTAAGAAGTACATTGTGACTTCTGTGGGACAACCAGAGCCTTACATCGAGCTACTCCCCATAGACGGATCGATTGGTTTCAACTGAGAGATGACAGAGAAAGACATCTACGCGCAAATATATATATTGCATTTCTTATCCGAATGAGCGGTGGTTCATGTGCAAAGTATTACTATTCCTTTGAGCGTAGGTTCCAAATGTATCCAAGTGTTGTCTCTCTTTGTCCCTCTCTCTTTTTACCTACCCCTCCCTCTCCATATGTGTAACAAATCAACATATCTTGTCAGTCTTCTAGTTTAATCTTCTAGTTTAATTCGGGGGACAGTAACTCGTTAAACAACTTCTTCCGTGGTGCCCCAAATTCCTAATGAGTTAATTGTTACATGATTAATTTAATCGGGTAACAATTAAATATAGTTAGTTGATTCAATAAATAACAGTCATCACATTAATAGTAGTCACATCACCACAGTGTAGAATCAGTATAACTGTGCATATTATGTGAGTGTAAGAAAATAATGGAGTTAGTGTTTGTGTGTGTTGGATTGTCAGTGTGTGTGAGTGTGAAGGGCCCTGTGAGCGTGCATAGAGGGTGCAAATATATGAAATAATATAAAATGCAAGGGTCAACTCAGATAGTCCATGTAGCCATTTTGTTAGCTATTTAGTTAGAAATATTGTAGTTTTATGTTGGTGTCAGACTTGAAGAAAAGAGAACAGTCTATGGCTTGGGTGACTGGAGTCTTTAACGAATTTCTGGGCTTTCCTTTCACACTGCCTGATATAGAGGTCCTGGATGGCAGGAACGTACAGCGCTGTCCACACCACCCTCTGTAGTGCCATGTGATCGAGGGGGGTGCTATTGCCATACTAAGCTGTGGTGCAGCCAGTCAAGTTGTTCTCAATGGTACAACTGTAGAACTTTTTGAGGATTTGAGAGCCCATGACAAAACTTTTCAACCTCCTGGGGGGAAAGAGTTGCTGTCGCGCCTTCTTCACGACTGTGCGAAACATTATAAGTCCTTAGTGATTTGGACACCGATGCCATTTCCTATAGTCCACAATCAGCTCTTTGGTTTTACTGATGTTGAGGGAGAGGTTGTTGTTTACGGCATCACACTGCCAGGTCACTGGAATAATTTAGTTGATATGTGCCATAACTAGCCTCTCAAAGAACTTAATGTTTACAGATTTGACTGCTACAGTGCAGTAGTCATTGTGGGATGAAGCCCTAGAGTTCCTGGGAACAGGAATGATTGTGGTCATCTTAAAACATGTGGGGATTACAGACTGAGACAGGTTGAAAATTGAGAACACGCCATGGAATACTGTCGGGCCCCGCGGCCTTACAGGTGTTGACCTGATTGAAGACCTTTATTGTCGGCCTTGGAGAGCGAGATCACCCAATCCTATTGGCCCTCACACCCGGCACGACATTGTTATTGTTGAAGAGTGCATAACATGCATTGAGTTTGTCTGGTAGAGAAGTATTGTTGGACAGGGTGGGACTTCCTTTGTAATCCGTGGACTGTAGCCCCTGCCACATGCAACAGGCGTTGGAGCCTGTGTAATAGGATTCCACCTTATTCCTATATTGTCCTTTTGCTGGTTTTATAACTCTGTGGAGGACAGAGTGGGACTTCTTGTACTTGTTCCTGTCCTCAACTGTAGCCTCAGGGTTGTTTGTGATAGTCCAGTGTACGGTATCCATGTGCTTTAGCTTTGGTTTAGCACTGTCATGACTCTACTGTGAGGATCCAAAGACCGGGTTACAATGGATCAACGTCTACCAGATCTCTCTCACCCGCAGAGGGGAGGAGGGATTGATGTGGGAGTTTTGTGACACCTCACGCCCGGTCGTAAATTGTATGCAGCAGAGGACCCTTTTTGGTCTTTAGTAGTGGTGATTAGAATGTCGCTTTGTTACAGAGACATTTTTCTGCCAAAAAACTCTAACATCCAAAAGTGAACGTTGGGACAATATTTCTAACTAACATCCGAATGTGGGGAATGATGAGAGATGGTCTATGGAAAATGGCATAAAAATGTTATAACGGAAATATTGTAACAAACAGTATACACACTGTATATGTCAGGTTTTCATCCATTTACATTGTGTAGGAAATTTCAAAGATGATGAGACAATGTTTGTTAAGATAGGAATGTGATTTCAGTTTTCTAATGAGGTCATAGTTTTGATGATACTTTGCCCAGTAAGTAGCCATGCCCGAGGAAGCTCAAATAGCGTGTCAGCATGATGGGAATGCCCATTTTTTTTACCGGAGTGTATAAAGAATGAGTTGAGAATTAACATATCAGACCAGAAGAACTCAAGCTGCAGAGTAGGTCTCCATTGGTTACAACCCTGGAAATCAACACGAGGTGAAGACGACAAAGTAGCCTCTCTAACAATCAATGTTACAGCTGAGTAGCTGTTCTATGTACTGTATCTAAGAAAGTAAATTTAAGTAGGACCATCCTATTACTCTCTTCAAACCATCGTCTACTACACTACTCTCATCACCCACTAGGGATCATCGGCACAGCTGATTAGCTGTCTTCAGAAGATCACTCTTCCAGAACGGGTGAAAGTATACACCATCCTGTTAGTTCTGCGTAAGACTACAGGACAAGGCATTGAAGCCACGGACAACTAAGAAGAAGGACATTGTGACCTCTGGTGGACAATCAGAGCCTTACACTTTATTTTGGAGAATGGTCGGCATTTGACCATCAGATGTTCCAAGATGGGTGAACAATGAGTCAACACTTCCACCACATTCGATTCAGCACACCAGATGTTGTTGATGAAGAGGCAAACCCCTTCTCCTGTTGATTTTCCTGACTATCCTGTCTGCACGGTGAATGAAGAATCCATCGAGTTTCAGAAAAGTAGAGAATATGGCAGTTACGGGATTCCCATTGGTAGCAAATCCGCGATCGGAGGTCATCCATCTTACTATCAAGTGACTGTACCAATAGAATGTTCCAGCCATCTGTGTCGAAAATAGGTTCAATAGTCAAGGCTTTGATCAACACAGTGTACACTAGTGGAACCTGCTTCTACCAAACCAATCAGGAGGTTGTTTGACGAAACAAAGCTTTGGATGTCATTGATCACATGCTTCTGATAAAGTGACACAGGCATCGGCACACTGCTTCAAGGTACACTGCTTAGCAATTTTGACACATGCCTCAGAGCTCCGGCATCAAACGTAACATCATTACCGGTTTTCCCTTTGCCTTAATCTCACAGGATCCCCCCTCTCTTGCCTTTGTAAAGCCAAAAATTAGGTCGGAATTACAGAAAGAGCCCAGGCTAGATGAGGCTAAATCGAAGTTAAAGCTGGAATTGAGGTAAGTAACTGCCGATCTGATGTTCAAAAATGATTGTTGGTTGTAAGAAATGATAGCAGATACATTTAAAGAAAATACAGTAAAACTAAATACAAAATAATCACAAAATAGCAAAGTTGGGTCGGAGGTTACAAAACTCCGGCTATCCAATTCGGCACCATTTTAGAGAGTTCTATGTAGAACTATTTTTTATCTTTGAAGGGTTCCTCCTAGAACTCTCTATGAACGGTCCTACTAAGAACCCTTATATCTTTGAAGGGTTCTCCCTAGAACCCTCTATGTAAAGTTCCACCAGCTTAATTAACCTTTAAAATGTTACTCTTCATGAAAATATATAACATATATCATAAGGCCTTTCTTTGAGGGCCTATTTATACCCTAACACAGTGGTGTTAGGAAACTCCTGGTTTACAGGCCACAATGCGGAACGCAAGTCAAATTATGCTGGCTTGTAAAGTGTAATCCAATTGGAATCCAGCCAGAGAGAGAATATGCAACAATTTTTACTTTTAATCACCTGCAACCTGCATTCAGAATGACTGTCAGGATAAGAAAGATTGATTAGCGAGACTACCTAAATCCTCTAAACTAGAACAACCATCTCAGTAAGGGATACAATAAATCCAACTACTAACAGATTGGAAAAGTGTATTTTATTTATTTTTGTGTATCATAACACTAATCAACCAATTAATGTACATGAAAAACAAACAATTGTGAAAATCAACATGCAATAGAGCATACTGGGGATTTGATTGTTGATTGTGATTGTCTGCAAATGCTGGGAAAGGGCTCATAAGTAAGCCTTTCACGGTAAAGTCTACACCTTTTGTTTTATTTGCCACATGCGTCGAATACAATCACACTCAACTCTTTTACACCACTTTGTGTTAAATTAATCTAACTCCTGAATCAACGCTAAAAATGTTAAACTGAAAAAACAACACTAGGTAAAACTGGCCAATATGCTGTGTACCATACAATACACTGCTAGTTCACTCATACTCCCTTCTATTCTCCTACTCTCTACTAAATAAAATCACAGAAAATACTTTTTTGAAAGACAGAAATCATGGCAAGGATATCAACTGTCAGTACTGTATATGTAAGATTATTAAGAAAATAGTATATACATGCACAAATATTCCCATATAGGTACGGTTTAAAACATTCTCACACCTATCTTTTTAAATTTATCAGATTACTCAAACTCCTAATGTTAAGCCCACACTCAATGAGCTGTATACGGCCATAAGCAAACAGGAAAATGCTCATCCAGAGGTGGCGCTCCTAGTGGCCGGGGACTTTAATGCAGGGAAACTTAAATTCTACCAACATGTTAAATGTGCAACCAGAGGGGAAAAAACTCTAGACCACCTTTACTCCACACACAGAGACACGTTCAAAGATCTCTCTCGCTCTCCTTTTGGCAAATGTGACAATAATTCTATGCTCCTGATTCCACTTTACAAGAAATATTAAAGCAGTGACTCGGTCAATAAAAAAGTGGTCAGATGAAGTAGATGCTAAGCTACAGGACTATTTTACTAGCACAGACTGGAATATGATGCAATTGCACTCTATTGCATTCCACCCTGCCCTTTCACACCTGGACAAAAGAAACACCTATGTGAGAATGCTATTCATTGACTATAACTCAGCTTTCAACGCCATAGTGGCCTCAAAGCTCATCATTAAGCTAAGGACCCTGGGACTAAACACCTCCCTCTGCAACTGGATCCTGGAGTTCCTGACGGGCCGCCCCCAGGTGGTAAGGGTAGGTAACAACATATTCGCCACGCTGATCCTCAACACGGGGGGCCCTCAAGGGTGCGTGCTCAGTCCCCTCCTGTACTCCCTGTTCACTCATGACTGTACGGACAGGCACGACTCCAACACCACCATTAAGTTTGCCGATGACACAACAGTGGTAGGCCTGATTACCTACAACTAAGAGACAGCCTATAAGGGGGTCAGAGACCTGGCCGTGTGGTGCCAGGACAACAACCTCTCCCTCAACATGATCATGACAAAGGAGATGATTGTGGACTACAGGAAAAGGAGGGCCGAGCACACCCCCATTTTCATCGACAGGGCTGTAGTGGAGTAGGTTGAGAGCTTCAAGTTCCTTGGTATCCACGTCACCAAGATATTAACATGGTCCAAGCACACCAAGACAGTCATGAAGAGTGCATTGACTCTGTACTGGTACCACCTGTATATAACCTCGCTATTGTTATTTTACTGCTGCTCTTTAATTATTTGTTACTTTTATTTATTTTTGTTCTTAACTGCATTGTTGGTTAAGGGCTTTTAAGTAAGCATTTGACTGTAAGGTCTACACCTGTTGTATTCGGCACATGTGACAAATACAATTTGTTTGATGTCAAGGTTAAACACTGAGGTAAACACTAATGCTCAGGCACTATTTGAAAGAATACAAATACAATAAATAAGCTAATTCAGATTTGAAGGGTTCTATATAGGTTCTATAAGTCAAAGCATAATTCAATTTCCGTGAAATTGCCCTGGACCAGTGTTCAATGTAAGACTCTCAGTGTAGATTTAACACTGGAGCATTTGCTGTGCACCGATCCCATATCAGCCAAACGTGCTAGCCGACACCAGCCCAACACAGGCTAGCCCACACCAAGCCCACACCAGCCTACACCAGATTAACACAGGCTGAACGACACCAGCCTAATACGGGCCAGCCCTCACCAAACCCAACACGGCCTAGCCCAATCCAAGCCCACACCAGCCCAACACGGGCCAGCCGAGCATGGACTAGCCCACACCAGCCCGACATGGGCTAGCCCACAACAAGCTGAAAACAGGCTAGCCCACATCAATCCCACACCAGCCTAACACAGGCCAGCCTACAACAGCCCAACAAATGCTATCCCATACCAGCCCAACAGGGGCTAGCCCACACCAAGCCCAGCTAGAGGTGTTGGCTTGTTATAATATTTGGATGTGTGGTTTGCACACAGTTATTTTTGTTAATGATGAAGTCTGTAGCCCTTTCCTGCAGTCAACTATCAAAAGCACCCTTTTTGACCAAACGGGTGGAATGCTATTAATATTTTTCATAATGTGACAAAAATACGGTATTTCTATGTCTTTCTATGTTTAGTCTTCTGTGATGTATAAAACTGTAATATTGGGATGCAAACTCAAAATTAAATAAATGTCAACTCTATATCTGACATGGTACAGGTCTCTTGTTTTTTTAAGCCCATAACCATGTGTGTGAGGTGCATACTTTTGTTAAAGAAAACCAAGAATCACTCCGTGTGACTGATGTAGCCCACTGCAGTAAAAGGTTATTAAAAATACTTAAATAAGTGCATGTGACATATGAGAAACTTGCATTTCTTTTGTTCAAAACATATGTATGATAGTAACAACTTGTTTGTCTTTCTGATACAATGTGTCATGTTCCCTGAGTGCCTTTATAAAAATTTGGCAATTTATACATTGAATCCAATTGTAATAAATCAATTAAAAATAAATAAATTCCTATTAAATAGCAAAGGTGCATCGGCCAATGTGGGCATGTTTGCCGGCGTTCTTTTAAGTTAATTTAACCCTTTACCGCATTCGATCACATATTTGTGATCAAATCAAATCAAATGTATTTATATAGCCCTTCGTACATCAGCTGATATCTCAAAGTGCTGTACAGTGATCATTGTTGAGTGATCCCTGCAGCGTACCATCGCCAATAGGAACAGTAGCAACAGAACGAATGATGCAACAAATGTGTCGAAACAGCATTGTTGTCTGAAAAGCATCTAAACAATGTTTTGTACTGATGGTAAATAAAGGTCTTTATTTAACTTTATTCCACAATGTACCCTTTTATTGTTAAAGATCAATTTAGCTTAGCATTAGCTCATCATAATCAGTACAACCTTCCAAAAAGTATTTTACACACATCATATGTGTTCATTACAATCTATACAAGAATCGGAATGCATGATGTGTCTTCAGTACTTGAAAACATGTGAATAAAACAGTAAATACATTATGCTCCATACATACATATAGTGTGCTACAGTAGAAACGACAACACGATACACAGAAACTATAATGATAACTTAATAAGGCATCTACTTGATAGGAACGCATACATGTCCAAATTATTATAAGTAAGGAAAACAACAATGTAGGCAATGCAGGAGCAGGCTGGAATATGAGCCACGGGGAAAAAGTTTGTGCAAGTTCTGTACTGACTGGAGCTGTCTGCATACTTGAACTGGGGAAACACTGGGGAAACACTGGGGAAGTGCTATGGCTCTCGTCGAAGAGAGAAGTTTATCCAGCTCATCCGTGTCCGCAACATTGAAATGGGCGACTTCTATGTGAATTAATGAGGAGAAAATAAAACTTGTTCGAAAATAATTAGAAATTGACAAGTTGAAACATAGCCTATAAATTAACTGTCTGGTTGCGTAACAATCACATTTTGGAACTGTGAGTGCATTCTGACATCACGTGCATAAAAAAACTCACACTGGGGTGACCATTAGAGATATTTGGAACTCACACGTGAAAAGGTTAACCCCTGAATCAACACTAGAAATGTTACACTGAAAAATCAATAGATAAAACTATCCAATTTGCTGTGTACCATACAATACACTGCTGGTTCATGTGTACTCACTTCTATTCTCCAACTCTCTACTCAATAAAATCACAGAAAAATATTTTCAATCACAAAATTCATGGCAAAGATACACAGCAAATTCTCCAGTTTTAAATCAACACTGTGAGTGTTACATTTAACACTGGTCCAGTGTCTATACAGGTCCACACTTGTTATTGTTAAATTAACACACTGCTTAGTCTAAAGCCTGGTTTGCTTATTTGCTTATTTGAGTGAAATGTAGAGGTACCACTGATGAACGCATTTGTTAGTGACAGAGAAATGGTTGTTGCATTCATCCATTTTCAGTCCTGTGGCCTTCACCAAGTGAGGTCCTAAGCGAATATGTTATCATTAAACTTACATTATTTAACACAATACAACTCTTATTTCATTATGCCTTATATTGAGGGCCTAGTTTTACCTTATTACAGTTGCATGAAACTCACAGTTTACAGGCCACATCAGGCCTTCATGTCACATTATGCTGGCTTGCAAAGTGATGTGTATTGGAATCCAGCCAGAGTGGGGATATCCGACATTTGGATTTTTTGTTCAAATTCTGAATTTTTGCCCCTGATGTGCATAATGTTCGACTCCATCACCTCATCACCACTCAGCCAGAGAGCGGAGGGAGGCAAATATCTATGCTCACACACTCATACACATTCCTGCCAAAATCCCTCTGAAAAACACCAACAAAGCAACACACAGTCAGATGCAGCCATGTTCTCTCTCTCTCTCTCACACACACAGAGAGGTCTGACTGTTTTAATAAACTACAGTAGCGTACAGCTGTTCACAGAGAGACATAGATATAGAGCCAACAACAAGCTGAGTTGTCTGATATCTAATTTGGATTCAAACTGTAAATTAGTGAAACCTTGATGATCCTCCCTGCCCTCGGGCCTGGCTTAATAAGGGTCTGTAAGAGCCAGCACAGAGTCAGCACAGCTTCTCTACACAGCACACCTCTAGGTAGGAGAGTGGCACACCGCCCATGGGTCTCATCCTGACACACAAATGTGCATGTTATGTACACACACACAGACACATATACATTTGCATGAACGCATGAGCCAACGCAGGCAGGCACACAAACACACACACACACTACACTTACTGCCCACCCAGCATGAAACAGTACATCATCTGTATACAGTATGGGGCTGACAAAATACAGCCATAGACTCTGCATGCTGTTGGAAAACAGATATCAGGGAGTGGCAGCTTGGGCCGCTAAAGTGCTGGGCAAAGAGGAGAAATATTAGCTCTCTGTCAATGCTACCAGAAGTCAGAAATGTTCTTGAGACAACTCTTGTTACAAGCTTTGTCATCATAAAAAGGAAAAGTGCTGCCTGTCCAATCTATTTTGGAGACTTGTGTGGTTGTTTGGAGCGGGAAGCAGCGGAGCACCTCACTGGCTATTGGACTGACTCCAGCCAGGTGATTTTATTTTCTCTCTCCTGAAAATACTGCACAAACAATAACATAGTATGTGCCATTTTAGCTGATGCTTTTATGCAACTTACAGTCATGCGTACATACATTTGGACATCAAAACCACAATCCATGCGTTGCAAGCACCATGCTCTACCAACTGAGCCAGACAGACAGACAGACAGACAGACAGACAGACAGACAGACAGACAGACAGACAGACAGACAGACAGACAGACAGACAGACAGACAGACAGACAGACAGACAGACAGACAGACAGACAGACAGACAGACAGACAGACAGACAGACAGACAGACAGACGCATACACTGGTAGACCTGCAGTCTGAGTAACATTGGCTACATTTACACAGGCAGCCCAATTATTTTTTACTAATTTAGACCAATCAGATCAGCTCTGAAAAATATCTGATGTGAAAAGATCTGATGTGATTGGTCAAAGACCAATAAATTGAATAAATATCAGAATTGGGCTTTCTGTCTAAACGCATCTAGAGGTGAGTAAGACGACCTTCTGCAGTATAAGTTATATGCGTCAAGGCATAGTTCACGCAAATTAAAACACATTGCTGTTTATCACAATGCAAATCTCTGCTCCTATTATACACTAAATACACAGAGTGTATACACAAAATTTAACGTATCAGCTCTGCATGAAAATACATCTAAATGAATTAGTATCTACCAGGCAAGTATCTTTTCATAATGATGGTAGCCTTTTTTCCTCATTTGACCTTGAAGTAGCTTGCATATGGAGAATGCTGGTTTCCCATGAGAGGCAACCTTTTCCTCTGTGTTAGTCTTTAAGAATAATGAATTCTTGTAATATCATGATTCGTTTTAATTCTGAATGTTCATCAATTAAAACGGTGGAAGACAGGAAAACAAATGACCCTGATCACCCTTGCACTACACACACACAACCCCCCCCACCGCCCGCCCACACACAAACTTATACACACAAAGCACCACTGCAATTAAGCACATCTTCCAATCCCTGAGGATCTACAAATGCTCGTCCCTTAAACGTCACTGTGATTTCACAGGTTAAACCTCCATCTGAAACTAAGCACCATGTCTCAGCCCTCGGGGCCAGGGGGAAGGATAGAGAGGCCACCCTTAGGTATGCAATTGATCTGTTGCAGCAAAAGCCTATAATCAGGCCTAGTTGGGATGTGTTTGTAGTTGGAGTGTGTGTCCGAGTGTGCTCGATCGTGCATGTGTGTGTGGTTGTGTGTGGGAGTAGTGCAAGTCCATGACTTCTTTCATGGAGGGTTGATCAGCATTCATCAGGAGGACTCAGGGACTGCAGTGATTGAATGCAGACTCCAAACCAGACTTCTTTTAATCTCACTCTCACATTCAGCTGGCCTCTCACTGTGGCTCAGCTGTATGATAAAGAACGCTCACATTCTCCCTCCATCTCTTTCTCTTTGCATTTCTCAAATTTTTGCTGTACCTCTCTCAGTCAGTCAGTTGGTTGATAGGTATTTCTCTATCTTTCTCCATTGGTCTCTCTCTGTCTCTCTTTACCTCTCTTACTCACAAACTCTAACATACCAGGGGCAATATTATATATCTTTCCAAACAAGTACACAAACACAAACCCTCATAAACTATTTGCCCAATTATCTACTTGCATCAACACCAAAAAAAAACAGTCCCATCCCATGCCTATAATACTTGTTACTGGTTACCCCAGTTAACAACTGTCACGTGTGCTCTCTCTGGCGCTCTAGGTCGCCATGCTTCCGCGCCTCAGCTGGATCGACAGGTTCCCGTGCCTTAGCAGAGGTGACTGGTCCGCTCCTGATCCCCGGGATGCGGCTGGAACCACGCGTCGGGGAGGTGGTACTGTCACGTGTGCTCCCTCTCCGGCCTCCAGGTCACCAGGCTGTTTGTTATGGCGCACACCTGTCACCATCATTACGCGAATTATCACACTCACCTGGACTCCATCATCTCCTTGATTACCTGCCTTTTATATGTCACCCCCTTTGATTTCTTCCCCAGTCGTCATTGTTTCTGTGTCATGTTGGTGCGCTGTTCGTGTTTCTTGTTTTGTTCATTTACATCGTTACAACGACAGCTCTATTCTAACCTCCAGGCAGTCAGTTCACCACTCAGCCAGCTAATCCTCCCACTCCCTGCCTGCCATTCTCTTCTCCCAGAATAACGAAGAGCTTCACTCCACAAAGCCTTTCTCCTAATCATCCCAATGACGGGTCTGACAACTGACTGTATGACAATGAACAACACACACTAAGAGCATGGAACACAGCTCATGTCGACGTCGGAGAGGATTGATTCAATGACTTCAATTCAACAGCACCGAACTCCCTCTGTGTGTCACTAAATGACAATTTTTGTCTCAGCACTGTCTGCAATATCCTATCTAGGCTCAGAAATGGCAAAATTCAAATACAAGAAGAGAGGAGGATTTTTATTTTCTATTGACTGGGCTTTTATAGATATAGTATAGTAATTATTCTGAGAGATTGATGGCTAGCTGGGGCAATGTGAGGTAACATAGAGAGTCATGTTATTCAGACACAGAAATAGGGAGAGATATTGTGTTGTCCCAGGTGGCAACTACAGTCATTGAAGGAAATAATGAAACGGTGTGAGAGAACTTCTATTGAAACCCAATGACAACACACCTGATTCAATTAAATATGGTCTAAACTGAAGACCATGAACTAGACCGACCATGACAATTTGAAGACATGATTAGTGTATTGATGGAATCAGGTGTATTACATAAAGCTGGGCTGGAACAAACACCTGCACACAGTACAGTCCTTTACTACAGATGTAGTAATTTGAGACAGTTTGCTACACCAGGAAAATAATCATGCAGCAACAGGAAATATTCATTATTATGTGGATTATAATGAGTGGACATTTTTGTAGGGGTTGATACATTTTTCGTTAGGGCAAATCAAGTCTGAAATTTCAAAGTGGAAATTGAAAATATACTAGAAGTTTGCATTTCTTGCCGTGCAGGACAATTCTCAGGAACAAAAGAGTGTCCAAATTAAGATCCTACATCTGTAACCCAGCTAAACTACTGTCTCTACGGGACAGAAATGGGGCATGTTTCTGGGTTGAGCCTGAAGAGCCTCAAGTAATTAGGGATGCCCCCATCTGGTTCGCCCCTGGAGACGGTGTGTGTGTGTGTGTGATGGTGGTGGTGGTTTGCCACTAGGGGCTGTCAGTCACTCAGTCACCCCACTGACATGTCACCCTGATGGGCATTTGACTAGCAACCCCACCCCACTATCCTGGAGAGACCCAGAAGGGGGGCTGAATCTACACATCTGCTTCTGGGCCCTAGATATTCTATTCTATTTTATTCTACCCTCAAAAAACATCCCTATGTTTGATATGCAGAACCAGACACCACACCGCAAAAGCTCCCAACTGTAAAAGCACCATCAACAAACACAATAACATAAAAATCAAACCACCTCATACATTTCAATGTTATGGCTGAAAAGCAGTTTGGCCAGACATTTACTCATGAATATTTAGTTCTACATATGCATTAGCTCAGTTTAGTAGCAGTATCAGCTATGGCATTTATGGGTATGGGAGATGATTATAAAGCAGGAGGAGGGTTGTGTCCCAAATAGCACCCTATTCCCTACATAGTGCACTAATTTTGACCTGATCCCATTGGGCTCTTTTCAAAAGTAGTGCACTACATAAGAAATAGGATGCCATTTGGGACGCACACCTGGATGAATGTAACCCACCCAGAGGCATGAAGAACACAGACCCTGCAAAGAAAATAAGACCAGGTGGTAGTTTTAGGGCTTATTAATCATTTGGTCTTTCCAAGCAACTTCTCTCCAAGTACCTTAGGTTGGATTGTGTTTATCTTCCATTATAGGCCTACTTTTCACTGATTATGTATTTACATCGCAATGACTCAAATGGAAAGGTGGGGTTCATAGATGAAATAACTTGAAATCATAAATGCCATGGAATTCTATGTAAATCCAACGACGCAAGTCTCACATAGGTCTACTTAGCTGTGCCATATATAACAAAGTCCTTCAATATCCCATTGACTTCTAAAGCGGTTGAAGGGAAGATGCAGCAGAGCACATAAATAGCATCACATGACTATGCGATAACCTTGTTGTAATTTCTGGGCCCTGTGTGTGCGAGGTGAATTCCCTGGGAGCTAAAGTATGCCCATCTCGCCATCTCCCCTCTGGTATGTGTGTGTGGCTTGCAAAGTGATGTGTATTGGAATCCAGCCAGAGTGGGGATATCCGACATTTGGATTTTTTGTTCAAATTCTGAATGTTTGCCCCTGATGTGCATAATGTTCGACTCCATCACCTCATCACCACTCAGCCAGAGAGCGGAGGGAGGCAAATATCTATGCTCACACACTCATACACATTCCTGCCAAAATCCCTCTGAAAAACACCAACAAAGCAACTCACAGTCAGACTGTTTTAATAAACTACAGTAGCGTACAGCTGTTCACAGAGAGACATAGATAAAGAGCCAAAAACAAGCTTCTAAAGCGGTTGAAGGGAAGATGCAGCAGAGCACATAAATAGCATCACATGACTATGCGATAACCTTGTTGTAATTTCTGGGCCCTGTGTGTGCGAGGTGAATTCCCTGGGAGCTAAAGTATGCCCATCTCGCCATCTCCCCTCTGGTGTGTGTGTTAGTGTACCGTGATAACAAACCTCTATCGCCTCGCCGTTCACATAGAGATAGCGCCACCACATGCTGGACGCAAGGAAAGAGCTGACAGGTATGGAAAGGCAGCGCACAACTCACTACCGTCTTCTCAGTACTAGGAAGCTGTTTATTTACCAAAAACATTTGATAAATAAATGTATAAATCTAGACACGCCTCACCACTATTGCGCTCTCCAAACTCCTGCCATTTCATAGAGCTTTGTTTCCCAATTATAAATGTTCGTTCATGTTAACCCCCGAAGTTAAACTTAATTTCTGTTCAATCTTTATAGCATATAATCTTACAGTAATTGCGAGCGTTTCACAATTTCATTTCATTACCGTTTATTGCAACATTGTTGCATTTAATTGACCAAATTCCTATCCTGAATTTAGACAATTTAGACTGAACCAGGGTGCACCGGATTATGGCCCAACACATGAACGGTCCAACCAGTGAGGGTGAGGAGGTTTTTCAGACCAGTTACTGGAAATAAATCCTTGTGTAGAAGAAAAATCTATTTTAGCCTACTGATGTCTACCAATTATTTTATTAGTAGCCTATATTATTGGTAATAGTTTGTTAAGCAATTGCTGAAGTAAAGGAAAGGGAAAATGCATTACCAAGCACAATGTAGACAATATTGTACACAATGTACAGAAGAGTAGAGCTGCTGAGGTCGTAAAATGTGATGCTTTTAAAGCCAATACAGAGCATCACCAGGCTTTGTGCCAATCACAAAGGTGGGCTCTTGACAGTTGACTCCTGAAATAAACACATTTCTGTCTCTCTGATGAGCAATGCTTCGGAAAAAAGAAAGGGAAAAGAGTAACGGAAGAAAATAGAAGGAAAAACGAATATACTGTGACTGTCAGTGGTGAAGGTGACACAGGGTAGAGCGTATGATTTCAATGCGACTCGCATCCTCATTTTTCTCCCTACTGTGACTCAAAGCCCTGTCATTCATCTGGTGAAAATTGACCGTTTGAGTGCTATTATCAAGCTGACACAATACACGGCTTGACTCCCCTCTCCGCTTCCATCACTGTGGTGTGTGTGTGTATTATGCCCATTGCTTTGTCGTATAGACATTCCATACAGTACAGTACTTTATTGGGAGAAATATTTCTCTGTTAAGGTAATGTACCATGTCTACATTAGTGTGTGTGTGTGTGTGTGTGTGTGTTTGTGTGTGTGTGCATTCCTGTGTGCCTGTCTGTGTGTGTTTGACTATAGTAATAAAGCTAGTAGCTGCCATTAGGCTCAGACAGACAATCCAGTCTAATAGGGGGGATGTTCTCTACTGTGGCCCAGCATTTAGACATTCATTATTCATTCCGCTCTACACCCCGACTATTATCGAGCACCACACTTTTGATACTAGTGCACTAGGGAATAGGATGCCATTTGGGACTCAGACACTATAACTAAGCTATTACTGCATGATCATTCTATCTGGGCAAAGCAAAGCTCCAATGTACTGTAAAGTTGAAATCTTCATATTAAATGCCTGCTGATGCTGTTATAGGGGCTTTTTTGTTTTGTACTGTACTGTACTGTAAAGTTCACTGCTTTTGATCAGGTCCAATTATGGGCTTTGGTCAAAAATAGTGCATAATGTAGAGAATAGGCTGCCATGTGGGACGCAACCTAGGTCTCTGGTCACGTTTGCTAAATGGTATTAGGAAATTATCAAGGAGCTCATGAATATGACAGGGTTGAGGCTGCAGAAAGAGTTGAAATTATAGAGTAGATTATTTTTCACTCTTTCCTTCTCTTCACTCTGGCTCAGAGCAGAGTGGAGGTTGCTTGCCAGTAGTGAGGTATTGGTTCAGAGTAATTGGTATTCTCTGCACATCAGACTCAATGCAGAGCTTCTTATGAGAATAAGAGAGGAAATACGCGTATCTGTATTTCCACAGTAACCGGGGGGGGGAGATCTAAGCTCTCACTCTGCATCGCTAGTCTAGCTGGCTGCCCTTATTTTCTTCCCTGTGCTGTTCTCTACTGTCAGAGCTCATTATGGAGGGTTGCTTTGCTTTGCTCAGTGCCGCTGTCCACACGTTTAGCGTTTCAGCATTCACCACCCCCAAGCTCTCCCACACCACCACCCCATCCTCCCTCCTCATCATCTGCCCCCACCAAACACACACACAGTGAATTTGGAAATTATTCAGACCCCTTGACTTGTTCCACATTTTGTTACGTTAATCTTATTCTAAAATTCATTAAATATTTTTTCCCTCTCATCAATGTACACACAATACCCCATAAAAGTATTTTTAGAATTTTTTGCAAAATAACTCCCTGAAATATCACATTTACATAAGTATTCAAATCCTTTACTCAGTACTTTGTTGAAGCACCTTTGCCAGCGATTACTGCCTTGAGTCTTCTTGGGTATGACCGACAAGCTTGGCACACCTGTATTTATTTGGGGAGTTTCTCACATTCACCTCTGCAGATCCTCTCAAGCTCTGTCAGGTTGGATGGGGAGCTTCGCTGCACAGCTATTTTCAGGTCTCTCCAGAGATGTTCGATTAGAGAGACCTGATGTTCGAGATGAAGTCCAGTCTTTGGCTGGGCCACTCAAGGACATTCAGACTTGTCCCTGAAGTTGCTTAGTGTCATTGCCCTGTTGGAAGGTGAACCTCTGGAGCAGATTTTCATCAAGGACATCCCTGTACTTTCCTCCATTTATCTTTGTCTTGATCCTGACTAGTCTCCCTGTCCCTGTCGCTGAAAACCACCCCAAAAGCATGATGTTGCCACCACCATGCTTCACCGTAGGGATGGTGCCAGGTTTCAATCTTGGTTTCATCAGACGAGAGAATCTTGTTTTTCATGGTCTGAGAGTCCTTTAGGTGCCTTTTGGCAAACTCCAAGGGGGCTGTCATATGCCTTTTACTGATTAGTGGCTTCTGTCTGGTCACTCTACCATAAAGGCCTGATTGGTGGAGTGCTGCAGAGATGGTTGTCCTTCTGGAAGGTACTCCCATCTCCACAGAGGAACTGTTGGTCACATCTCTGACCAAAGCCCTTCTCCCCCGATTACTCAGTTTGTCCGGGTAGCCAGCTCTAGGAAGAGTCTTGGTGGTTCCAAACTTTTTCCATTTAAGAATGATGGAGGCCACTGTGTTCTTGGGGACCTTCAATGCTGCAGAAATTAGATGGTACACTTCTCCAGATCTGTGCCTTGACACAATCCCGTCTCAGAGCTCTACGGACAATTCCTTCGACCTCATGGCTTGGTTTTTGCTCTGACATATACTGTCAACTGTGGAACCTTATATAGACAGGTGTGTGCCTTTCCAAATCATGTCCAATCAATTGAATTTACCGCGCTTTACTTTTATGTTCCTTTTTGAGCGAGTTTGATTTTTGTAGTGCTCTCATTTTTGGAACAATAATAAAAGTGCGCCTGTTCATTATACTCTGCTCTCCTGCACCTGACTTCGCCTCCAATACACCATTGACAGAATTACACACCGCCCATTGAGTCAGCAGGAGCAGGTACCGCGGTTAGAGGAGTCGAGGAGCGCGTCCAGGAACATTCGGCCATGTTACATCATCTTGGTGCCATGGATTGTGTTGTCCAGGCCATGGACCGCTGGGAGAGACAGGAAGTCTCTCCAGTGCCTCGATCAGCACAAACAGGGTTGTCTCCACCCGTTCCATCCGGAGAGAATTCCGGGGGGATGCGTCTCTCCCTTACCAGGGAGTATAATGGAGCGGCAGCACAGTGCCAGGGATTCTTGTTACAACTGGACCTCTACCTGACTGTGCACCCAGCTCCCTCAGGAGGGAAGAGAGTGGCCGGCCTTGCTGTGTGGAGAGAAGGAGACACGGCACCAGACCACTTTGAGTATTTCAACCCGTCGCTTCAGGGCCGTCTTCGACCATTCACCTGAGGGCAGAGGGGTGGGGGAAAGGCTCTTCCATTTGAGGCAGGGGACGAAGAGCACCCAGGAATCACCCTGGAATTCTGGACCTTGGCCGGAGCAAGCTGGAACGACAGGGCCCTCATCGACCACTATCGATGCAGCCTACGAGAGGACGTCCGATGTCAGCTGGCCTGCAGGGATGCCACCATTTCCTTCGACCAACTGGTGGATTTGTCCATCCGGTTGGATAACCTGCTGGTCACCCGCGGACGTACAGAGGGGGCTCTGTCGGTTCCATCATCTAGCACCCCAGCTCCGGTGCAGCGCATAGGGAGAGGTGCAGCGCATAGGGAGACTGGAGGAGGAGCCATCAGAGGCCGCAGAGGACACCCTGCCGGTCGGCACCGTGTTGGTTCCTCTGGGTGTCGAGGCAACAGGCAGGGCACTCTGGCGTCACCCCAGGTGAGTTTTCACCACACTCATCCAGTCCTCTGTTGATCAACTGTTTGTGCCTGTTTGTTTCCCTGAGTTTTCCCCACATTCCAAGCATAAGGCACTCGTCGATTCAGGCGCAGCTGGGAATTTTACCGACAGAGCATTAGCCATTAGGTTAGGGATGCCCATTTTTCCTAAAGTTAGACCCTTTCCGGTACACACTCTAGATAGTCGACCATTAGGGTCCGTCTAATCAGGGAGGCCATCATCCATCTCCTTGGCCATGGTTATGCAGTGGGATCATGAGGAGAGAATCAGTCTCTTTCTCATTGACTCTCCTGCGTTTCCTGTGGTACTAGGCCTTCCCTGGTTGGCTCTGCATAACCCCACTATTTCCTGGCAACAGAGGGCTCTCACGGGGTGGTCGCGAGAGTGCTCAGGCAGGTGTGTAGGGGTTTCCGTTGGTGCTACCACTGTGGAAAGTCCAGATCAGGTGCACATCCCCCCAGAATATACCGATTTGACTTTTGCCTTCTGTAAAAAGAAGGCGACTCAATTACCACCTCATCGACGGGGGGATTGTGCAATAAATCTCCGGGCAGACGCTGCGCCACGCAGGAGTCACGTGTTTCCCTGTCGCAGGCAGAGACGGTGGCTATGGATACATGTCTCTGAATCCCTGCGTCAGGGGTACATTTGGCCCTCTACTAAGCCTCCTAAGTTAATTTTTTCTTGAAGAAGAAGGATGGAGGTTTAGGCCCATGCATTGACTATAGAGGTCTCAATAACATCACGGTGAGGTACAGTTACCCCGCTACCTCTTATCGCCACGGCGATTGAGTCAATGCACGGGGCGCGCTTCTTCACGAAACTGGATCTCAGGAGTGCGTATAACCTGGTGCGTATCCGGGAGGGAGACGAGTGGAAGACAGCGTTCAGTACCACCAAAGGGCATTATGAGTACCTCGTCATGCCGTACGGGTTGATGAATGCTCCATCAGTTTTCCAATCCAGTTTTCCAATCCATTTTTCTTTGTCTTGTTTCCATACACACCTGGTTTTCATTTCCCCAATCAATCTACTTGTATTTAACCATCTGGTTCCCAGCATGTTTTGTGTTTAATTGTTTTATGTTATGTGGTGTTAGTTTACGCGCTTTACTTTTATGTTCCGTTTTTTGAGCGTGTTTGGTTTATGTAGTGCTTTCGTTTTTAAAACAATAATAAAAGTGCTGTTCATTATACTCTGCTCTACTGCACCTGACTTCGTCTCCAGTACACCATTGACATATAGAATAGGGCTATAACGTACAAAAATCAAGGGGTCTGAATACTCTCCGAATACACTGTACACACACATACAGGTAAACAGAGTGAACAACTACATGCATATCACACACAAACTTCATCTCTCAAATACTTTATGGTATTGTATAGTCTCTGACCAGCTCTTACACATGGCTTGGCAATAGCCATTCACTTCCTACCAATACCTTTTTTTTTAGGACGAGTCACCATAGTATCCCCAAAAAAATAAAGCAGAGTAGCAGACCAGCTACAACCTGTGGCAATCTCTTTCTGTCTTTTTCTCTCTTTCCTCTCTCTTAAAATCTCTCTTTTCTTTCTTCCTCTCTCTTTCAATATCTCTGTCTCTCCCCCCTCTCTCTTCCTGACAAAACTCAGTCCATCTGTCCCTTTCCTTTCTACCTCATTAACTGTCACAGCGCTATGTGTCAGTCTGTGGTCAGTCAGTCCAGTCGTAAGCTACCACTGCTCCTCCGCTCATCATTCCATTTGCTCTTACAAGCAGTGGCATGGTCCATCAGGCATATCCAGTTAAGCGGTTATCTGTACTGATGGGAGAAAGGGCCTGACAAAGCAGTGAGCCCATGTGTAACCATTTGTGCCAATTATTTCATTAGAGTCTGATAGGCTCCCTTCCCTCCACTGGCAGCAAGCAGGCAGGCAGCATCCCTTTCTACTCTGCTCTGCACACTGGAGCGCACCGCAATGGGTTCAAGTCCATCAATTAATGAGGCAATTTGCTCAAGTGGTTACACCTGGGCTGAACACTTTGTGTAGCTCTGCTAGCCGATCACAAGCTATTAGGGTGAGGTAAGATGAGGGTGGGTTCTGCTAGTTTTGCTGTCTCACTAGGCTTCACTGGTCTTGTGTGTGTGTGTGTGTGGTGTGTGTGTGTGTGTGTGTGTGTGTGTGTGTGTGTGTGTGTGTGTGTGTGTGTGTGTGTGTGTGTGTGTGTGTGTGTGTGTGTGTGTGTCATTTCTGCCTGCGTGCTTGTCTGTCAGTCAGTCTGTCAGTTTCTCTCTCTCTCTGCTAGCATGTTGTGTGAGTCATGCCATCTCTCAATCTCTCCATCAGACTGCTGCTGCGTGTCAGTGTGTTTGTTTGTGCGTGTGTCAATTTTGTGTATGCGTGCGTGTGTTACGGAAACAACTCCTTCAATGCATGTAATTGTGTGGACTGTAACTGATCTACAAGTAATTTTGCATACCAACCTACACCAGGCAAAATCAGCAGCCTAGTTAAACTGCACTGTGCGGACCAATGAGAGGTAGGCCGATACCTTATCTGGCAGCTCTGCGCACCACCTTCAGCATTAAAATGCTTGTAAAATGGCTTGTACAATATTACGCTTGATCAGTTGTAGTTATTTTTATAAAATGTGCTGTTGAAATTTGTATTTTATGAAAGTAGCCTAAGCTACCGCCGGAGACACAACTTTTATCTGGTTATAGGCCCTGATCAGGGTTTACATGAGATTTTATTCATGGCTCAGCTCAGGTGCCTACACACACACACACACACACACACACACACACACACACACACACACACACACACACACACACACACACACACACACACACACACACACACACACACACACACACACACACACACACACACACACAGCAGTCAACTCATGAGTTGAAAAATGAATGTGTTTATGTAACAAATGTTAGTGCATCGAATCGTATTTGCATCAAACAGAATCGCTTCGATTCGTTCCTCTAATCAAACGGAATCGTTTCGTATAGGAGCCCATGTATCGTATGGAAAGGGAACGATACACATTCCTAGTGTGTGTGTGTGTGTGCTGCTGACACGCAGAACTAGAAGCAGATACTTGTTGTCTCCTCCACATTTTCAGGCTTCCTGAGTCTTTGATGACACTGCTTCAGAAATGTTGGTCTCTACCAGTCATATAGGATAACCAGGCGCCATGTGGTTTGTATTGCTTCACGAATTGGCAGTGGATACAGAAGAAGAAAATCTTTGGTCAATCTTTACAGACAGATTCTTCTGTTCTGTATTTTAAATCAAATCAAATAAAAATGTTAAATATTTGTCACATGCGCCCGAATACAACATGTGTAGGCTTTACCGTGAAATGCTTACTTAAAAGCCCTTAACCAACAATGCAGTTCAAGAAATAGAGTTAATCAAATATTTACTAAATAAACTAAAGTTTAAAAAAAATCTAATCAATCAAAAAGTAACACAATAAATGTACATAACAATAAGGAGGCTATATACAGAGGGGGTTCCGGGACCGAGTCAATGTGCGGGGGTATAGGTGGGTCGAGGTCATTTGTAAAGTGCTAGAGAAAATATGCTCGAGAAAACATGAGCTGCTATATTCAGTAAGGCAAACCGATGCAGAGTATTGTGGACATGGTCTGTCAACGCTGGTAGATTTTCATGGCTTAATTTTCCTTTCTCTGGCACAGTTTTTTATGAAGTTCAAGCCTTGTGCAAGTTCATAAAATGATTTGGTTATAGTGAGTACACTTAATATCTCACTGCATTTGAGATTCTTCAGTGTGTGTGTGTGCTCATGCAGGCATTCGTGTGTGTGTGTGTGTGTGTGTGGTCTGAATAGAGATTCCTCTGAGCTAAAGAGACAAACACGGACACACCGGCTAGGTGAAGTTGTGCGTTTACAGACTGACCCCATTGCAGCGAGCTGTGCAGAGCCGTAGCTATAATGTATGCTTGAGGTAACCCACTATGACAGGACCTACATGGGAATGTTTCTGTTTCCATTTGGTTTAAGCAAGGGCATTCTCACTCCTGCATCCAAGCAGCCTTATTCCTTTTATCTCATTGGGTGCGATATTATCATTGGGCTTCTGTAGCAAAACAAGGTATAATTTATTGTTTGTTCAGCAACGCAAATGTGCAAGCCCGGCATATTTCATTTTCTGTATAAATATCATTATTCGTCTTTTTTGTGTGTTCACACTTGTGTGTTCTCTGTGGCACAGATACCTCATTGTCGGAGTCATATCCTCTCCGAGATTGTATAATTTTTCCCCACTGTGATTATTCCCTGCAATATGAAATATCATGGGATATATATGTGTGGACTCGAGGTGCAAAGGGAGTTTTAAGTCAATGTTATATCAAAGAGAAGAAAAAGAGATTGGTGGTGCAGTACCGATCAGCCTGCCAATATGCACACCAACGCATAACAAATGGATGGAGTACCACTCAGGGGAAGAAATATTGAGATTGTAGAAAGCTTTGACCCGACTGGCCAGCCCAGCCCTATTGCATGTTTCTATACAGACATTAGGTGTGTGTGTGTTTTATGTTTGTGTCTGTGTCTGCATGCCTATGTGTTTTTCTGCATGCAATGCATGTGTGCATGTCACGTGCATACATGTGTGCGTGTCACCTAATCAACAGCCAGAACTCAACGCCTGCTGGTGCTAGCACTAGCAGTAGTTTGGCTTCGACCCAGAAGCTAAGAAAAAACGTTCTGTATTTATGACTCTGTTTTAACAAGCCCAGTCTGTCTAATAATTAAGTTATTCCATCCATATGGAATTAACTGTAATGAATAAGCTAAAGCAGTCTTGTTTTTCTCTGTGGGTGTTGAAAGGGTTGTAAAGACGAGCGTAAAACTAGATGTTCCCATTTACTGACGTCCAACGAGAGAGAGAGCGAGAGAGAGAGGTGGGTATAATGTCGGCCTTACACCTCCGGAGTACATTGCACTCATACAGCCATACACTTCCATGTCTATGTACGGTACGCCAGCACTGAATGTCCATTCCTATTTATTAACTGCAAACCATGTTAATGGTCTAGCCTAACGCTAAATGCAAGCAATTCACTTTCACCACTACAAACCTAAAATGAGTTTCAAATGAACAAATTAAATAGGACATTATTATGATCCCAATAACACTGTAGCTAAGATAGCAGTTGAATATCATGTCAGTTGAAGCACATATCATTCTAAAAGCATAGAACGGAGTCAATTAAGTTGATCACTGAATCATGATTTTGGCAGTTTAGCTGCATGACTAACTTCTACATCACCCCACCTGACCGTCAACCAGACACACATAATAAAATTACCAGGTAGATGAGTATGTACTTCAAGTAGACAGTCATGATTACTTTTCCCATACGCCTTCACAGAAAAAATATTTTCCTCCATTGTCTTTGGGTCAGGATGAAATTGTTCTCAGCATTCAATCTATTCAAGTCGTAACAAGCTAAGGGAATGTGGCGTCCAATTTTTTAGGATATTCATTGTGTCATTTCTTTTAATTTGTTTTTCAGTTGAAAATAAAGAGTTGGCGATCATTGACAGATGCGGGGGGGTGGAGAGACATGAAGGAGCCTGTTTGGCTTCAAGTCAGCTGCCGAAAATCTTTATGAAATTGCTTTAGACACAATCTGACAGGCAAGACAAAGACTGTGTCTGGCCTTGCTAAAATCGATGATGTCTCGATTATTCCGGCTAAAAGAAACATGCAATTCATTCCAGTGAAACGTGGAGTATGTTTTTACCCTGTTAGACAGAAGGTAATGTTCTACAAACAAACAAATCCCATATAAACTTACATGTCTACAATAGTGCAATCAACAGTGGTACTTTGAGACTCCTTCAAAATACTTTATCTATACAGTATAATGCAAATGTATCATTCAAGCATATATGTATCTATGTCAATGTAGATCGACAACAACAAGCAACCCTCTTTTCAATGTAGCCGATACACTCATTATGAGTAGGATCAGCTGGGGATGTAACCAGAGATTGAGTGGAGCAAGCACACACACACTCGCAGGCGCGCACACACACACAACACACACACACACACACACACACACACACACACACACACACACACACACACACACACACACACACACACACATGGTGTGCTGACTCCTGTTCAGTATGGATCTGCTACAGAAGTGCTGCTACATTACAGCTGATGATCTCAGTTATTTACGAGGAATTAATAAGTTGCCTCCTTTTTAAATGCTAATGATTGATATGTTGCCAATGCAACAGATAGAGAAGGAACACCCCCTGGTTTCCACCCCTGGAGGAAAACGCTGATCTGAGAAGATCCTCCTCCCACTCCCTGACAGTCAATTAGACAAACAACCCTCCAAGCCTCTAACCTCGGGGACCTGGCTGGGTGGCTCCCTCCCTCTCTACCGCTGTGTGTGTGTATGTGTGTGTGTGTGTGTGTGTGTGTGTGTGTGTGCATGTGTGCATGTGTTTATGTGTCTCTCTCTCCACTGTTGTGGGCTTTACTGAGACCCTAGTTGCCACTAAACACTGATCTATGTTCGAGGTGTTCTGGTGCGTTTTACCCCTATTGGTTCAGGTTAAGGTGAGGATTTGCTGAAGGATAAGCTGCCACTACAGTAGATCTGTACCTAAAGCCTACTTTTAATTGAAGCAGATAGACAGACATAACAGGGGTGGAGAGAGTGGTCACTTAGGTCTGGAGCCTTTTAAATCAGATGAATGCTATTCACTGGGGACAAACTAAGGAAGAAGCGCAAAACCCCAAACACTTTTCTGATAAAAACCTAGCCCTATGCCTAACCCTATAACTCCACAGGCAACTTGCATTAGTCTTAGCTATTTCCTAACACGGGAATTTTACTGTCCTCAGGGCACTGAGAAACTGCAATCAATAAAACCCTAAATAAATATGGTGCAATAGATGCTGCAGGTTACAAATACTGCACCACCAACTAGGCTTGGGCACTATACCGTGTAATACCGTATACCGGGGTATTTGGATATAGCCACGGGGTGGATTTTCAATACCGTCAAAACGGTTTAATACATTTTAATATTTGTAGCTACTTTTTCAGTTAATATCTGCAGTTAACTTGTGAAATACGTTAGGAGATAAAGCAGACTGCGTTCTTCATTTCACCTGTCACACATTATGAAGCTTACCGCAATTTCCAGTTGAGTCAGTCACTTGTTTGTTTATAAATACCACAGCTAGTGAGTCAAGTACTGTAAGTGTCTGAATTAATATGAAGACGGGGCATCATTAAGTGTTAGCTTTCTGCAATGTTTGATAAGTCAAAGCGCTTTGGATGAGTTACAGCTGCCACTGCTATCTTTGTCCTTGTATTTTTTTCTCCTTTCTGTTCTCGGACCCTCAGTCTGCTACTCCCCCATCTTCTCCGAGCAGAGCAGGCAGGCCTGTTGCCCTAGCGACTCCAAACTCCACACAGACATAGCGTGTACACATGCTGCTCCAGAGCCAGTGCTGTTCTTCCTTCAGACAAGCATGCTTCAAAACTGTGTTTGTTTGCACAATGTCTCTTGTTCACATTAGCTTGCAAATTTCCAACCTCACCAAAAATTACATTCGGTAGCTACTACCTACACTTGTATAACATTATGAGCTGGATTGCCTGTCTTTGCAATTAGTTTATTTTTGTTTGCGATCCTTAGTATATTTAGTTAGCAACCTCTATGAAATCCACTAGTACTTGTGCTAATTTTGTTTGCATTCTGCTAATAGATGCCCAATGGCCTTTTTTTGCGTTTTTAGCATCCCCTTGTTTATTAAGCCGGTAATGCTGTAATCCCGTGATGAGAGAAGGATGGTATGAGGAAATACAAATCTGGATTCTGTCCAACCCTAGCCATAACCCGGGGCTGTTTTATCTGAATTGTGACTAGATAACAAATACCACAACAAATCTATATTTTCAATTATCTTCAATTCATATGACCTGATTTTTCACTAATTCAATCAGTTATTGTTGTATTCTTAAGGTTGTCAATTACAGTATTTTCCAACCCCTTTCAGATAATTATATTCAACTGCTAATCCTTGATGTGTAAGGTATCCCTCTCCTACACAGTATAGTTGGTGAAGTAACAAAAAGAGTTGGAGAGGTGACAAAATAGGGTACATAGAGTACAATAACCATGAGTTCTTATTTGCATCTGTGTTGTGTGTAGTGTGTGTGTGTGTGTGTCTGCCTGTGTGTGTGTGTGCATGTCTGCCTGTGTGTGTGCTGCATGGGAGTATTACTGGCACGCTAAACAAATGTATTATCTTCATCACATCAGCCTGGAGGTATGCAGTGCTCAAGGGCAAAACAACCAAATCCCTCCTTTTCTTTCTGCAGGTTTAAGCATCTTTGTGAGGAAGAGCAACATTGGTGAATGCGCCTGCCATTTGTACATGCTGTACATGTAAGTCACTCTACTATGCCACAGTAACTACACTATAATGTTTACCAGCACTTTCACCTTAAATATGCAATCTGGGTATCACAAAGACAAACACACACCAGAGGATCACACTTCTTTCACTTAGACACTATAATGCTACATGTCAAATTGTTTGTCAAATATTATGTCAAACTGTTCTTGCCCCCCTTCCCACCTCATCCATATCCCCACAATCCCTATGTCATTGTTCTCTCCGACACACCATACCATACCACACCACATGCCAAACTGTGAGACATCAATTAAATCAATGGATGAAGACTGGTCTGGCACAGAGAGAAGGGACAGTAGAGAGGAAGGGAATTTAGGGGAGGGCAAGGTTTCTTATTACTGAACTCCCAATGGAGAGGTTCCCCATTCCACTGTCACTCTAGGCTTCCTTTTCTTATTGGTGGTCTGTAACAAATGTCTTGGTAAACTGTATTTATTGATTTACTAGCTGAATCAGATCTTAAGTGAATTTGTCAGTCTAATGAGTTAAATGACAGACATGTAAAATCAGTCCAAAATACTCCATTTAAACAGTGTCAGAGTCAGGGACTTCATGGGTTAAATTAAGGATTATTTAGTCATTGTCATAGTCATAGGTGAGCCATTGCATAGGATTATATAATGTGGCATTCTAAATCCTCCATCTCCACATCCTCAACTCATGAGGCCAGCAGCATATCACCCTGCATCCCACTGCTAGCTTGCCTCTGAAGCTAAGCAGGTCCTGGTCGGTCCCTGGATGGTGGGAGTCCTAGTCGAACCAGATGCTGCTGGAATTGGTGTTGGAGGGCCAATAGTAGGCACTCTTTCCTCTGGTCTAAAACAATATGCCAATGCCCCAGGGCAGTGATTGGGGACATTGCCCTGTGTAAGGTGCTGTTTTCGGATGGGACGTTAAACGGGTGCCCTGACTCTCTGTGGTCACTAAAGATCCCCTGGCACTTATCGAAAGAGTAAGGGTGTTAACCCTGGTGTCCTGGTTAAATTCCCAATCTAGCACTCATACCATCATGTCCACCTAATCATCCCCAGCTTCCAATTGGCTTGCATTCATCCCCCCTCCTCTCCCCTGTAATCATTCCCCAGGTTGTTGCTGTAAATGAGAATGTGTTCTCGGTCAACTTACCCGGTAAAATAAACGGTGGATAAAAATTGAGATGCAGTGGAATATTATGCAACTTGCAACCTCTCTCATGCCTGTTCAAAATTCCAGCAATGCAATGATGCATGCCTGCCTAAGATACCCTGTCCTGACACCCTGCTGTAATCTGAAAACATGCAGAAGTGGTGACATTTGTTTCCTTTTATTTACATTAAAATGTCAGGGTGCTGCCAATATACAGTTGAAGTCGGAAGTTTACATACACTTTAGACAAATACATTTAAACTCAGTTTTTCACAATTCCTGATATTTAATCCTAGTAAAAATTCCCTGTCTTAGGTCAGTTAGGAACACCACTTTCTTTTAAGAACGTGAAATGTCAGAATAATAGTAGAGAGAATGATTTATTCAGTTTTATTTCTTTCATCACATTCCCAGTGGGTCTGAAGTATACATACACTCAATTAGTATTTGGTAGCATTGCCTTTTTCCATAAGCTTGTGGAAGGCTACGAAATGTTATGAAACGTTTCAGGTTGCATTCCACAAGCTTCCCAAAATAAGTTGGGTGAATTTTGGCCCATTCCTCCTGACATAGCTGGAGTCAGGCTTATAGGCATCCTTGCTCGCACATGCTTTTTCAGTTTTTCCCACACATTTTCTGTAGGATTGAGGTGTGGGCTTTGTGATGGCCACTCCAATACCTTGAATTTGTTGTCCTTAAGCCTTTTTGCCACAACTTTGGAAGTATGCTTGGGGTCACTGTCCTTTTGGAAGACCCATTTGTGACCAAGCTTTAACTTCCTGACTGATGTCTTGAGATGTTTTTCAATGTATCTACATCATTTTCCTACCTCATGATGCCATTTCTTTTGTGAAGTGCACCAGTCTCTCCTGCAGCAAAGCACCCCCACAACATGATGCTGCCACCCCCGTGCTTCACGGTTGGGATGGTATTCTTCGGCTTGCAAGCCTCCCCCTTTTTCCTCCAAACATAATGATGGTCATTATGGCCAAACAGTTCTATTTTTGTTTCATCAGACCAGAGGACATTTCTCCAAAAAAGTATGATCTTTGTCCCCATGTGCAGTTGCAAACCGTAGTCTGGCATTTTTATGGCGGTTTTGGAGCAGTGGCTTCTTCGTTGCTGAGCGGACTTTCAGGTTATGTCGATAAAGGACTCGTTTTACTGTGGATATAGATCATTTTGTACCTGTTTTCTCCAGCATCTTCACAAGGTCCTTTGCTAATGTTCTGAGATTGATTTGCACTTTTCGCACCAAAGTACGTTCATCTCTAGGAGACAGAACACATCTCCTTCCTGAGCGGTATGACGGCTGCGTAATCCCATAGTGTTAATACATGCGTACTATTGTTTGTACAGATGAACGTGGTACCTTCAGGTGTTTGGAAATGGCTCCCAATGATGAACCAGACTTGTGGTGGTCTACAATCTACAAGGTCTTGGCGGATTTCTTTAGATTTTCCCATGATGTCAAGCAAAGAGGCACTGAGTTTGAAGTTAGGCCTTGAAGTACATCCCACAGGTACACCTCCAATTGACTCAAATGATGTCAATTAGCCTATCAGAAGCTTTTTAAACCATGACAGCTGTTTAAAGGCACAGTCAACTTAGTGTATGTAAACTTCTGACTAACTGGAATTGTGATACAGTGAGTTATAAGTGAAATAATCTGTCTGTAAACAATTGTTGGAAAAATTACTTGTGTCATGTACAAAGTAGATGACTGAATCGACTTGCCAAAACTATAATTTGCTCACAAGAAATTTGTGGAGTGGTTGAAAAATGAGTTTTAACTCCAACCTAAATATATGTAAATTTCCGACTTCAACTGTATATAATGAAATATATTATTCCTCATGTCCTCTGGTTACAGTGCATTCGGAAAGTATTCAGACCCCTTTAATTAATCCACATTCTGTTATGTTACAGCCATGTTCTAAATGGATTAAATTGTTTTTCACCCCCATATCTACACACAATACCACAAAATGACAGAGCAAAAACAGTATAAAAAAAACATTTTAGCAAATGTATAAAATTGAAATTGAAATATCACATTTACCTAAGTATTCAGACCCTTTCCTCAGTACATTGTTGAGGCACCTTTGGCATCAATTACAACATTGAGTCTTCTTGGGTATGATGGTACAAGGTTGACACACCTGTATTTGGGGAGTTTCTCCCATCCTTCTCTGCAGATCCTCTCAAGATCTGTCAGGTTGGATGGGGAACTTCTCTGCACAGCTATTTTCAGGTCTCTCCAGAGATGTTTGATTGGGTTCAAGTCAGTGCTCTGGCAGGGCCACTCAAGGACATTCAGAGACTTGTCCTGAAGCCACTCCTGTGTTTTCTTGGCTGTGTGCTTAGGGTCGTTGTCATGTTGGAAGGTGAACCTTCACCCCAGTCTGAGGTCCTGAGCCCTCTGGAGCAGGTTTTCATCACGGATATCTCTGTACTTTGCCATGTCTTTCCCTCAATCCTGACTCGTCTCCCAGTCCCTGCCGCTGAATAACATCCCCACAGCATGATTCTGCCACCACCATGCTTCACCTTAGGGATGATGCCAGGATTTCTCCAGACGTGATGTTTGCCATTCTGGCCAAAGAGTTCAATCTTGGTTGGTTTCATCAGACCAGATAATCTTGTTTCTCATGGTCTGAGAGTTTGCCTTTTGGCAAACTCCAAGCGGGCAGTCAAGTGCCTTTTACTGAGGAATGGCCTGATTGGTGGAGTGTTGCAGAGATATTTGTCCTTCTGGAAGTTTCTCCCATCTCCACCACAGAGGAACCCTGGAGCTCAGAGTGACCATTGTGTTCTTGGTCACCTCCCTGACCAACGGCCCTTCTCCCCCGATTGCTCAGTTTGGCCGGGTGGCCAGCTCTAGGAAGTGTCTTGGTGGTTCCAAACTTCTCACATTTAAGAATGATGGAGGCCACTGTCTTCTTGGGGACCTTCAATGCTGCAGAAATGTTTTGGTACCCTTCCCCAGATCTGTGCCTTCGCACAATCCTGTCTCGGAGCTCAATGGGCAATTCCTTCGACCTCATGGCTTGGTTTTTGCCATGACATGTACCTTCAACTGTGGGACCTTATATGGACCGGTGTGTGCATTTCCAAATCATGTCCAATCAATTGAATTTACCTCAGGTGGACTCCAATCAAGTTGTAGAAATATCTCAAGGATGATCAATGGAAACAGAATGCACCTGAGATACTTTTCTAGTCTCAAAGCAAAGGGTCTGAATACTTATGTAAGTTTGGTACTATATATACACTCCTGTTCAAAAGTTTGGGTTCACTTAGATATGTCCTTGTTTTTGAAAGAAAAGCACATGTTTTGTTAATTTAAATCATGTCAAATTGATCAGAAATACAGTGTGACATTGTTTATGTTGTAAATGACTATTGTAGCTGTTAATGGAATATCTACATAGGCATACAGAGGCCCATTATCAGCAACCGTCACCCCTGAGTTCCAATGGCACATTATGTTAGCTAATCCAAGTTTAGCATTTCAAAAGGCTAATTGATCATTAGAAAACCCTTTAGCAATTATGTTAGCACAGCTGAAAACTGTTGTTCTGATTAAAGAAGCAATAAAACTGGCCTTCATTAGACTAGTTGAGTATCTGGAGCATCAGCATTTGTGGGTTCGATTACAGGCTCAAAATGGCCAGAAATAAAGACTTTCTTCTGAAACTCGTCAGTCTATTCTTGTTCTGAGAAATGTAGGCTATTCCATGCGAGTGAGAGAAATTGCCAAGAAACGGAAGATCTCATACTACTCCCTTCACAAAACAGCGCAAACAGGCTCTAAACAGAATAGAAAGAGGAGTGGGAGGCACCGGTGCGCAACTGAGCAAGAGGACAAATACATTAGAGTGTCGTGTTTGACAAACAGACTACTCACAAGTTCTCAACTGGCAGCTTCATGAATTAGAACCTGCAAAACACCAGTCTCAACGTTGACAGTGAGGAGGCGACTCCGGGATGCTGGCCTTCTAGGCAGAGTGGCAAAGAAAAAGCCATTTCTAAGACTGGTCAATAAAAATAAAAGATTAAGATGGGCAAAATAACACAGATACTGGACAGAGAACTTTGCCTAGAACGCCAGCATCCCAGAGCCGCCTCTTCACTGTTGACATTGAGACTGGTGTTTTACGGTTATTATGTAATGAAACTGCCAGTTGAGGACTTGTGAGGCGTCTGTTTCTCAAACTAGATACTCTAATGTACTTGTTCTCTTGCTCAGTTGTGCACCGGGGCCTCCCACTCCTCTTTCTTTTCTGTTTAGAGCCAATATGCACTGTTCTATGAAAGGAGTAGTACCAAGTGTTGTACGAGATCTTCAGTTTCTTGGCAATTTCTCGCATGGAATAGCCTTCACTGCTCAGACCAAGAATAGACTGACGAGTTTCAGAAGAAAATTATTTGATTATGGCCATTTTGAGCCTTTAATTGAACCCATAAATGTTGATGCTCCAGATACTAAACTAGTCTGAGGAAGGACAGTTTCTTTAATCAGTACAACAGTTTTCAGCTGTGTTAACATGAATGCAAAAGGGTTTTCTAATGATCAATTAGCCTTTTAAAATTATAAACATGGATTAGCTAACACAACGTGCCATTGGAACACAGGAGTGATGGTTGCTGATAATGGGCCTCTGTAAGCCTATATAAATATTCAATAAAAAATCTGCAGTTTCCAGCTACAATAGTCATTTACAACATTAACAATGTCGCCACTGTATTTCTGATGAATTTGATGTTATTTTAATGGACAAAAAAATGTGCTTTTCTTTCAAAAACAAGGACATTTCTAAGTGACCCCAAACTTTTGAATGGTAGTGTTTATATATTTTTTTATACATTTGCAAAGATTTCTAAAAAACTGTTTTTGCTTTGTCATTATGGTGTATTGTGTAGATTGATGAGGGAAAAAAAAGTGTTTAATAAATATTAGAATAAGGCTGTAACATAACAACATGTGGAAAATGGGAAGGGGTCTGAATACTTCCGAATGCACTGTATATAGAGTCCTGCCTGCCTGTATATGTTAGTTATTTCTCATGCTGGGGAAGCTAAAAAATAGCACTTATTTATTTCATTTGGAAAAAATACATATTCATGTTTTGGTTCGTTAACATTCAATGCAAAGAGATGTGGAAATATGTCATTTTGACTGAGAACATTTCAAAAGATTGTAGCTACTAGCAACTGTATGAGCAAAATCATAGTATTCTGGCCCCAATAGAATAAGCAGTTGATGCAGTTCCTTTGAATTCATTATATCAGCAGCATGTTTTTTATTCTGTAGCCTACCGTGCGTTTTGACCTTGGCAATTCTAACAGCACAAAGGGAACATGGTCCCAGCTTCCTTTGTATGCCTCTTCCTGCTTCCTTGCATATATTTCAAGAAAAATACCTTCCACAATAGACTTCCAATTCCAAACCTCTGATATATTAAAGCTAACAACATGAACAAAATAACAGAAGGCTACAGGACATAAAATACATGTTTTCTAGACATAAAAGAAGTGTTAGCGAACCAATTTGCTATTTTTGTGTTGTGGAAAGGAACATAATGATATTCACAAAATGCTATTGAACACGGACAAATGTAGCCTTGGTCACGATCACAAACTCATTGACCAGGAAGCGTAAGATATATTGCATTTGTGTATTAATTTGCCATTCCGGAAGAATACCACAGCCTATGATATGCTGCCTATCACATTCCCATTCCAGGAGAATACCATGCCATGGCCTATCACACGCCACATGAATTCAGTTGGGTGGATGTGGATTATTTGGGCTGTAACGTTAGTCAGAGCTCAGAGCCCTGACAGCCCCTTTAGCCCTGTCGGCACAAGACTAACAGTAAAAGTCTTTCTCACTTGGCACGCATGGATATATCTTTCCACCATGTGGCACAGAGATGCCATAGAGAGAGAGACCATTTGCCACCGGTTGACCTGCCTTTCTACTGACAGTGAGGAGAGGAGCCTGGCCGAGTCGTAACCTAAGGACCCTGCTGCCTGCCACACACCCACACACAAACAGCGCTTGTTTGCCCCTAGCCCCAGGCCAGACATGAGAGAAAGGCATGGCAGTTTGTGCATAGAATGCACATTCAAAGCTTTACCAGTGTGATATCCAGGGTTTTTTATTTTTATTTTTTAAATACAAATAAAAAATTAAATCAAAACAACCGGAGAATGTGTGCAAATGAAAACAAATTAATTGTCTTAAAAGCTGTACAAAAAAAACAGCTCCCTATACATTTATAAACGACATTAATGCAGGCCATAATATAAACCACAGAGCGATACTGCAGAGGGCAACACTAAGATTTGTAACTAGCGCTTCGCCATAAGGTGAATGAATGTTTAGCAGGGATGTATCCAGTGGTCATGACATGAAGCATGACAACAAGAATAACAGCAGGCTAATAGGAGGAAATAATAAGGGTTTGACCTCAGCGTTACCCTAAAGCTAGACTATAGTGCCATCTATTGAAGAACTCAACTTTAAATCACACTATCTATTGAAACGGGATAGTATCACCCATATATTAACGTTATATACAGTATCAATGTATTTATCTTCTGTTATTTTTAGTTGGTAAATTACAAAAAATATATAATAAATATAATTTGATCAATTGGATAGGTCTATAACTTGTTGCCATTAACCAGTAGGAAAGTATTGCTGGTAACAATCAGACCATGGAAGTGTTCACATTCATCGAATAGATAGATAATGATATTATCGAATCGAATTGTATGTTTTGGCTTGGGGTCAAATCCAGCAGGTTTACGCCATGGAAAAGTTGATTAAGCATGAGAGCCAAAGACGCATTCTGCACGAGGCTCTTATCTGATGTCATCTAGGGCTATGAGACATGATATATGAAAGACAGTGAGTGGGCTACAGTATAGACAGGCGACTTGAAAACAGAGCTATGTAATATGACAACGCCATTATATAATGGTCTGGAATCATTTACATAAACAATTACCTTCTTTGAGCAAGCGTGAGTGGATGAGAAGAACAACAAAACAACAGATTGCCGCTCCCGCTAAAGCCCACGCAACTCTAAGAAGCTGCATCCTGGCTGGCGAGTGGCGACGGCTTATTAACACCCGAGGAGAGAGGCCAGCAGTCTTCAGAGACACACACAGCCTTCCATTCTGCTCCCATCCAGCGCAATGCTTCTCACCCCCCAAAAATAAGAGAAAACAGTCTACAACACGTGTGGAATGCACAAAATAAATCCCCCTTCAGAAATAGCTGGGGCGAATAAAAATACTAGTCAATCCGTCAGTTGAAGGGGAAAATAGATGATCATGGCCGTGGAAAAGGACTCAGTGCTGGGTCAAAATTGAAGTGTTTGGTGCATCAGTATGAAGCGGGGCTGTTAAAGCCCCATCGTTTGAAGTGCTGGCATTCCCACTACCACTTCAGCCCGCGTCCGTGACTCGGTCACCACAGGCTCACCAACAGCTTTCTATTCGCCCCCTCTCTCTGACTGCTGTGCGCGGATACGGTAATTCGGTGCGCTGATCACCACTCTCCTCCAGTACATGTTCCACACAACTCCCGCGCAGGAATAGACTCAGAGGCAGGCAGCACGTCTATGTCGCTATGCAGTAGGGTATATATCCATTCCGTTTCAGCCAGATAGCACGCTTGCCATTTTACGCACAGGGATAGCTCATCATCTGTGGATACCTCTCGTCTTAGTTGTTCTCCATGTAGATCAAGAAAGATGCTCGCATCTCTTTCGATTTGGAAGCGATACCTCCCGACCATTAACGGATTTTTAAAAAACTAAAAACAAACGCGCAAAGAGCGTATCCGGTTTAGTTGCTTTATCTACTTCTGGATTTCGATACATTTGTCCGTTAGTGATGATAATGACACAGTATATATCGGCATCACCATCCCTGATCTCAGTGTCGGTTCTTCGGGCTTGCCGCTTTTCTTCGTCAGGCAGCCGCATATAAAGTCTACAGACGCGACTTTCTCTCTCCCTGCTCTGTGCGCTCCCGGTGAGTGACGTCACAACAACTCCTCCAGAAATATGTTTCTTCGGGCGATTTCACAGAGGCATTGTGAGGAGAAGAAAAGAGGCGTGCGCGTGGAGGGGATTGAGGAGGAACGGGGATGGTTGGCAGATTAAAAACCCTGCATTGCTCGTTGTAAACTCGCTAATTACAGTGTCCCTATTCTGCGTTTGGTGAACTACAGTTGTAATACCTTAGGGCATATCCAATGGAATGTGAATGCATTTTTTTTCTTTGTTTTTCAATTTCAAATATAGCCTAGCACCCAGCATGTGCCTTTAGTAGCCTATATACATTATATTTCAAAGACAGATTTGCACAGATTATTTCAAATTAAAGTATTTTTCGATACAAGAATATGGGTATATGGGCCAATCACATGCAATATCTACTGCAAAACAGTGTCCATCCCATTTCCAAAACCCTTGATGGGTCTGTGGCAATTCTTATATTCTGCAGCCTATCCATCCTTAGAGACTATAAACAAGTGACACCACTTATATACTGTACATAGGGATTGAAGTTCATCCAAACAAGCAGTTTGCAGTGTCAATAACTTGGCTCCTGCAGCTATTTCACCGCTAATTAATGGTGTGGGTGGGGGGTGGAGGAGGTGTTAACAACAAGGGCATCCATGTTTGATGCTGCCTTTGCAGAGAGAGAGAGAGAGAGAGAGAGAGAGAGAGAGAGAGCTCTCTCCTCCCAGCCTCTTCCATTCTCAGGCTGTAATCTATCAATCAGTGGGACAGCAATTAACGGAGACCTGTCCACAAGGTGTCTGACAAGGGGGTGGGGTGTGTGTGTGCCAGGGGGGCTGGGGGGGGAAAGTGGCATACATTAAATATGGTGAACCCTGTCATTGCCGGTCACTATATATTACTATAACCCCCAAGCGTAATCCTATTAACCTATTAAGGGAATGATAAATAACTGACCCTGCATCAGTGCTTAGGGGCAACATGTCAAACATCCTTGAGCTGCACAGTAGCCTCAAGCACACATAATATAGGCCTTCTCTTTACAGTATTTCTTCCTCGAAAGTCCAGAGAGCATTATTACACTGTTGTACAGTACATATAAGCTAAAAGTCCAGGTTTCTGCAGCAAACGCATGAGTAGGAGTACAGCTACAAAGCCTTGTTACAGTGTCCAGTTTTGTACAGAAACAAGAGTTAGAGTCCTACAGTGAGCCTTATTTGAGTGTTATACTGTCTGTAGCCTGCCTCCTTGTTCCACCTGCCTTCCCTCCTTTCTCTCCTCTCTATGTCTCCCTACCCGGAGCTAAGCGAGGCATTGCTTGCTTTGTCCTCTGTTCTGTTCAGGTCGTCGGCCAAACCATGGCCCATGCCATTAAAGGCCATAAAACTTTTATATTCGCGGTATTCCCCATTATCTTCTACATGGACAATACTCTATAAAGATGACATGATCAAGAAATAGGCCATATTGTCCAATTCTGCTTTTGTCTCAATGCTTGTTAGAAGTCCACTGCAGGAGAATCGCTCTACGGAATTCAGAGGAGCAGTTTGATTAATTGCTACAGAAATAAGAGTTGAACCATTTTGAAAAAACTTTTACTTAAAAACTGGAAATCAAATGATCCTCCAAATCAAATCAAATCACATTGCATTGGTCGCATACACACATATGCTATTGTAGGTGTATTCATCTTTAAAACAGTAGATTAATCAAATGCATTACTATTTAAACATTGAACAAAAATGTGGGCTACAGATAAAATACTGTAGAACATGTTTAAACCATATGGCATAAAGTATTACAAACCCTAGAAATATCTATCCAGAGGATAAAAACATGATTCTTTTTTTATTATGAGAACAAACAAGATGGGTACGGATACTGTGGGAACATATAGGTTTGAGCAAGTATGAAGTCATTAATGTTTATTGAAATGTATGCACGTCGGAGTTGGAGTTTTTTGTCTTTGTTCATCTTTTTTCTTTATGTTGAAGATTGAGCATTACGTCCCAGCCAATGTCATGTCTAGTTTAATGGTATCCGTGTCTGTGAAATGTTAAGTTGTCTATTGTCAAAGAATTTTTACCAAAGAAGACAGTGAAAAGCAGTTGAGGTACTGTTCAATAGTTCCACTGAAACCAATATATTAATTATGAAATATACAGTACACTAAGGCTCTCCAAGGATTTTCCTTTTGCCAGAAGAAATTCATATTTTCAAGACAAAACAATAGAAAAAGATACTTAAATCCAAAATGGGCAGTCAACTGAGACACATGGTTGGACGGTCCCTAACATTGAATGAGTTGGTGTCATATGATGAAATCTTTTAATCTCTTCCTGGATTGATCGTTTTTGCAGTAATTGGAAGTAAGACCTGTACTCTAGGTTATATTGATTTGAGGTATGTAGTTAGTTCATAATCTTCTAAACAGCTCAATCAAGTCTCAAAGTATTAAAACCCCATAGAGTCGATTGAAGCACTGGTGTGTTGTGTTCTAAATTACATAACGAGAAAATCCCCATCAAAATCTGTCAGTTTAAACTAGATATCTGTTTTTGCATTGGATGCGTCTCAATCCACCGCACCACCAATGCCGCACTTAGGCCTCTGTGGTGAAAGGTGGCAGAGCTAAAGTTGTGTTTGTCAGTAAAAGGGGTTAAATACATGTAAAAATATATATATATACATACAGTATATATACCGTACATATAAATATATATTTTTGTACAGCTCTGGAAAAAATTAAGAGACCACTGCAAAATGATTAGTATCTCTACTTTTACTATTTATAGGTATGTGTTTGGGTAAAATGAACATGTTTGTTTTATTCTATAAACTACTAACAACATTTCTCCCAAATACCAAATAAAAATATTGTCATTTAGAGCATTTATTTGCAGAAAATGACAACTGGTCAAAATAACAAAAAATGTGAATTTGTTCTTAACTGACTTGCCTCGTTAAAATAATGGTAAAAAAAATACAAATACATTTTTAAAAACTCCTGGTGCAAAAATTTAAGCAGCTCGGCTTTGTTTGATGGCCTGTGACCATCCATCTTCCTCTTGATCACATTCCAGAGGTTTTGAATGGGGTTCAGGTCTGGAGATTGGGCTGGCCATGACAGGGTCATGATCTGGTGGTCCTCCATCCACACCTTGATTGACCTGGCTGTGTGGTATGGAGCATTGTCCTGCTGGAAAAAACAATCCTCAGAGTTGGGGAACATTGTCAGAGCAGAAGGAAGCAAGTTTTCTTCCAGGACAACCATGTACGTGGCTTGATTCATGCGTCCTTCACAAAGACAAATCTGACCGATTCCAGCCTTGCTGAAGCACCCACAGATCATCACCGATCCTCCACCAAATTTCACAATGGGTGCGAGACCTGAAGAGGCCTACAAGCCACAGTGTCTTGCACCCACTGTGAAATTTTGTGGAGGCTTGATGATGATCTGGGGGTGCTTCAGCAAGGCTGGAATCAGGCAGATCAGGCAGATTTGTCTTTTTGCCATTTTATGAATGCGTTGTTATTCAATGCATTTCTCTGTATTAATAATAATAAAAATAATAATATTCAATATTTGATCAAATAATTTATTTATATGAATTTTTTATATACCTAAAGGGGTTCTAAAATTCAAAATCAAATTGCTAAATGATCCATAGGATGACCATCTTAAAACAATTACATGTCATCTTAGCACCCCCCCAATCACTCAGACATACAACAGTAGCCTATGCACTTCCTCAAGTCTCTGAATACATATAGTTAAGTATAGCACCCCCTCTCGCTCTCTCTCTATACTTTCTCTCTCTCCCCCTTTCCTGCATCCCCTTCCCCCTCTCTCTCCCCCTCTCTTTCTCTCTTTGTCAGTATAAGCCACTCAGGACTCACCTGCTCTAATCCCATTCATCAGCAGTTTAAGTGGCGTATGTTGGTGTGTTATGAGGCTGATTATGTTTGTTTGCTCTTGAATATTCATCAGTTTCTCAAAGTTTTACAGCCAGGAAGACACCTCATTAACTACACAAATCTGATTGCTCAGGGTTGAAAAAGCCTACTTATTTCAAATCATTAGCAGTGAATTAAATATGTGCTGCTTCAATGGTATTTTAATGATTTCCATCCTGAATGGTATTGTTATAATAAAACATTTTCTATAGAAAATAATAACATCAAGTGTAACCAATATAAATATTATTCTTAAAATGGTTAACCATGAATTAGCCATGTTTTCACAATGGGTTGTCGCCACATTGGCACACATACACTGAGTATACAAAACATGCTTCTTCCATGGCATAGACTGACCAGATGAATCCAGGTGAACGGTATGATCGCATATTGGTGTCACTTCTTAAGTCCACTTCAATCAGTGTAGATGAAAGGGGAGGAGATATGTTAATGAAGGATTTTTTAAACCTTGAGAGAATCGAGACATGGATTGTGTATGTGTGCCATTCAGAGGGTGAACAGAGAAGACAAAAGATTTAAGTGCCTTTGAACAGGGTATGGTAGTAGGTGCCAGGTGCACCAGTTTGTGTCAAGAACTGCAACACTGCTGGGTTTGTCACAGTTAAAAGTTTCCAGTGTGTATCAAGAATGGTCAACCACCCAAAGAACATCCAGCCAATTTCGACACCTGGTAGAGTCCATGCCCCAACGAATAGAGGCTCTTCTAAGGGCAAAAAAAACAACAACTCAATATTCAAAAACCTCAATATTAGGAAGGGGTTCTTAATGTTTTGTAGTGTATATATATTGTGCCAAGCAACACAAAAGGAGCATCAACTAAAAAAACCTTTATACAACAGATGGAATTCAATGTTGCCCGAACATCAAAGGTTGTTTACCTAGTGTTGTCATAGCCACAAGGGCAATACAATAATAGAATACTAAGAACACTTATCCTTATAAAGTAAAATTAGAACAATATGTTCACAGTGAGCACCACATATGGCCACAACAGTCTCTGAAACCTGGACTTGAGGAACAACAATAGCACCGTAGATACAAACAGAATAGTCAGTGTGGTCTAGGGTTTGATCTCCCTTCCAAGTATTATTCCTGGCAGTTTTTACAAATGTCATTCTTTTTTTTATACTAGAATGGGAAAGAAAGAATCCGATCTTTGCAAATAGCCTATAAGCAAGGGTAATACTGTTTCATACCAATCCCTTTCATATCTAAAACAGTGGTTGCAGGCAAACCTTGGGCAGTCAGCCTATAGGGTAGTGTAGGACACATACTGTATGTTTATATTGAAATAAATTATTTTTTACCTTTTTATAGATTCTCTGTGATATTCTTTAATCACCTTCCAAGTTTTGGGAAATGTTGATTTGTTATTCAATATGTTGCATAAATATTCCAACTTATCCAATGTTTTCCCTAGTTGGTATGCAGGCCATGGAAGAACTGGGACATTTTCAGCTTCCAGGAATTATGTACAAATCCTTCCGACATGGGGCCGTGCATTATCATGCTGAAACATGAGGTGATAGATGCGGATGAAAGGCACAAACATGGGCCTCAGGACCTCGTCACGGTATCTCTGTGCATTCAAATGACCATCGATAAAATGTCATTTTGTTCGTTGTCTATAAGTTCACGCCTGCCCATAACATAAACCCACTGCCACCATGGGGCACAATGTTGACATCAGCAAACCGCTTGCCCACACAACGTCATCTGTCCGGTACAGTTGAAACCTGTATTAATCCATGAAGAGCGCACTTTTCCAGCATGCCAGTGGCCATCGAAGGTGGGCATTTTCCACCTGAAGTTGGTTACAAAGCCGAACTGCAGTCAGGTCAAGAACCTGGTGAGGACACAGAGCACGCCGATGAGCTTCCCTGAGACCGTTTTTGACATTTTGTGCAGAAATTCATCAGCTGTGCCAACCCACAGTTTAATCGGCTGTCTGGGTAGCTGGTCCTGGAGCCTGATGTGGAGGTCCAGGGCTGTCATGGCTACTTGTGGTTTACGTTTGTGAGGCCGGTTGGACATACTGCCAAATTCTCCAAAACGACATCGGAGGAGGCTTATGGTAGAGAAATGAACATGCAAATGTCAGGCAACAGCTCTGGTGGATATTCCTGCAGTCAGCATCCCAATTGCATGCTCCCTCAACTTGTGACATCTGTGACATTGTTGTTGTGTGACAAAACTGCACATTTCAGAGTTTTATTGTTCCTAGCACAAGGTACTTGAGAGTATTTTAACTTTTTGTATTGTTTGTTGGTTTGGCAATGCTACTGTCAACCAGAGAAATATGTTGAGAATGATTATTACCACAGCAAGCAAGGTACTTGGAGTCAAACAGTCAGGCCTGGATGAGATCTTTAAGGTCAGGGCCCTCCGTAAGGCTCACAAAATAATTTTAGACCCAAGCCACCCTCTGTACCTGGACTTTAAACTACTCCCCTCTGGGCGCAGGTATAGGGCATTCCTCAGCAGGAAAAACAGAACTACACAATCATTTGTGCCAGGTGTGATATCCCTCCTAAATAGCTCGGGCTAATGTTCCTATCGACTCTGTAAGGCCAGCAGGCTAGTCATTTTTTAAAAACATTTTATTTCCTCATTTATTATAATTATTATTGTTATTATTTTATTGGTATGTAACTGTTATGAAAGTTGTATTATCAATTTTATTTTGTATTTAAATGCCACTTTTAAACGTGTACATGACACTGCAACAAAATTCCCCATGGGGACAATAAAATAAGTAAATAAGTAAGTAAGCAAGCAAGCAAGCAAGTACACCTGTGTAATGATCACTCTGTTTAATCATCTTCTTGATATGCCACACCCGTCAGGTGGATGGATTATCTTGGCAAAGGAGAAATACTGACTGACAGGGATGCAAACATCTGGAACATTTCTGGGATATTTTATCTCAGCTCATGAAACATAGGACCAAATCTTTACATGTTGCGTTTATATTTTGGTTCAGTGTGTCTATGTTTGCTCACGTGTTTCTTCCTAAGCTTACATGGCCTTGACAATTTACATCACAGCTTTGCAAATGTCTGTAAATAATCTATGGTGTTTATACATACATACAGCATATGAGCTACTTATAAACCATTCATATGCTCATTATTTGTAGTATAAATATAAGTTAATAAAACTGCAGGACAGCTTGTGAAGGAGGAGAGGATGAGGAGACGAAAGGAGGATAGAAAGGGTTGAGAGGAAACAGGTGAGCACCGCGGGTGTGTTACGGAAGAGAGGAGGAGTGGAGAGAGAGAATATCAGTATGCAAATCAGAAGACGTTGAGGAAAGGAGTGAGAGAACGAGTGAGTGGAGGTACTGATGTTGGTGATAAAACCGCTCCTCGTCTACCGGTAGTCTTTCCCCTGATACAAATGTATCAGCACTACGTTCGGATGGACTACCTTGGGAAAGACTCGGGTAAAGACGTGCGCATGCATGGCAACAGTGTAAAATGCCGGGTAAAGATACTTTATAATAGAACAGCCTTTAAAACCCCCAAAATACTTTGTTTATATACCGTACCAATACATAATACATGGAAAACGGTGAATATGCGTGTGTGTGTTTGCACGTGTGTGTGTGTGTGTGTGTGTGTGTGTCACTGTCTGCAGAAATGGATGTAGAGGAGAAGAGAAGATGCTACGAATGAGACAATACAGTTAAAAACTCACAGACAATGTGTGGCCTCCACTATCAACAGCCTATAGAGAGATAATGCAAAGAGAAGAGATCAGCAGGCTAACAAGCTCTATGAAATGATACCAGCCATCCTAAGATTGCTGTAACCTAGACATCACCTTTAGATGCCTCGAGGTGGTGGGGGAAAAATAAAATTATGAAAGAAAAAAAATGTGATTATCAGACGGAGACAGTGAAAGGATAGTGGTAAATAGTTTCACTTTGAGAGAGAGCGAGAGGTTGGAATGTGAGCTCTCTATGTATTTGCTAGAGATGTGTGTGTGCACGTGTGCGTGTGTGTGTGCATGTGTGTGCGTGTGCGTGTGTGTGTGTGTGCATACAAACTTAGGGAAAAAGGCTGAGCAGGTTGTCTAGTTTGAATAACATGCTGTTGATTTGTAATTTCACAGTGATGTGCCATTGGAGGGGCAGGCAATGTTGCTGTCAGTTACTATCACCACAGTGACTGCCTCTTGATTGGCAGCTGCTATTGTATTCATATACCCTCTTGCTTACTTTCAATTACTCTCTAAACATGTGGCCTTCAGTTAGTTGTTAGTGTGTGTGTGTGTGTGTGTGTGTGTGTGTGTGTGTGTGTGTGTGTGTGTGTGTGTGTGTGTGTGTGTGTGTGTGTGTGTGTGAGTTGTCAGACAGACTGTGCCTTGCCTTATTGGGAGCACACACACACATGCACACATGCATACAGCCACTGGCAGAGTTATAGAAATGGCTCATCCTGATTCCACCATGGATTTAGACTCCTCACACCGTGAAAATACGATCTCTGGAATTCCATTATCCCTGGATAGAGATCTAGAGACTGCATTTGATTCAATTGTGTGGCGATAAGGGTGCCCTATATTTGAATCTAAGGGGCATTTCCATCATAAAGGACTCATAAGCACCATCATGTGAAGTTCATAGGAGCTTATCAAATTGGGTGTCAAATGAACGCTAAGAGTCTATAAGGAATAGATACATTTTTCAACCATTTTCCATCTTAACAATGAGGTACAAGTAAAGGCTTTGATTTCTGGATTTACAGATGGAAAAGGGGTCTTAGAAAAGTCCAGTATCAGAAATACATCAACACACAATAACGTTGATGTAAAGACCCCAAACAACTAATATCAACAATTATTATTTAGTTTTGCTGAAATGGCTTACATTCTGTAAATTTAATAAATAGGCCTTGTGCCTTGTAATTCCGTTACCAAAAACCCACATATATTTCAGATAGTTTCTAATTTCTCTCCCTCATAAGGTAGGATAATGAAAGTTCACAGAAGTAACAAGTAACGGTTGACCTACCAATAAGTTATAGTGATTTTACTAATATCAGTTTTGTTTATGAATTATTAAGTGATTCAAACAATTGAACTAATTGGTAAAGGAATTAACAGAACAAACAATTGAACTAATTGGTAACCCAATTAACAGAATTACTGCAACTGAATTGGCTACAATGGGACATCATAATAGTCACTAACCAAAGTTGGGTCAGCTGCTACTGTCCCCATGGCATACTGTTATGTTCAGCTCATAACTGTTTTCTTTCTCTTTCTGTCATCTGGTGGTCAAACCAAGAGTGTTAAAACAGTCTGAGTCTGAACAATCCCTTCCTTCTTCCTCCTCTCTCGCACTCTCACTGTCACTCTCTCTCACTCTCTAGTTAATGTCACCTCTCCCAGTTCTTACCGAGACCTACCCATGAGCACCTTGTAACCAGCATCCTAACCCACTGAGCACCGACCAACACTGGATGTCCATGGAAGTTGAAATGTAGTTGAAATTAGGTGAGTCCACCCTGGCCTTGATGTTAACATCCACAGATGGACCGGACTGGACCAAATCTGGACCTATCATAGACTTGTTTCACAAGTTTGGAGTAAAGTATTGAGTACAGTACAGCACAGTACTGTACGGTGAGTAGAGCTATGCTCAAAGAGGTTGTTCGGATGTTGTGAGTGCGCAGTCGGCAGCATATGGTATAAAAGCAATTGGAATTTCTTGCTGGATCTTCAAACGGTAAACCATCAAACTAAACTCTGGATCTCAAAGCCAGTTCCACTGCAGTTTACATTGTATTGTTCTGGCCATGACTGACCCAGCAGACTCGGATCAGCTACGCAACACCATCTCCTCCCAAGGAGCCACCATTTGGAAGACACAAAGAGTTGCTTCACGGTCTTATGGAAGGGTTCCAGACCTTGGCCGAACGCCATGACCATGCGTTTAACACTTTGTTGGAGAAATTCCGCGGCTTGTCTGTTAGGCAGCCTACCACGACAGTAACCTCCCAGCACCTCAGTAACTCGGCTATTAGCAGCACTGCCTCCCCGGTCACCCCAGTGTCCAGAGAACCCTTTTTACCTCCTTCGGAGCGCTACAATGGAGATTTCAGAAACCTGCCAGGCTTTTCTCTCACAGTGCTCCCTCATTTTCGAGCTGCAGCCTTTTCTTTCCCGTCGGACCACTCGAGGATAGCATTCATCATTACATTGATGTCCAGGAGGGCACTCGCCTGGGCCACAGCGGTGTGGGAGCGACAATCCACCATCTGCCTCAGTCTGGAGGTGGTCGTGGAGGAAGTTTGGAAGGTGTTTGATTCTCCGTTGTCCAGGAGAGAGGCTAATCGCAAGCTGCTCCAGCTGCTCGCAAGCAGCTGGAGTGTGGCAGACTATACTATCCCGTAGTGTGGCAGACTATGCAGTGGATTTCCGCATGTTGGCAGCTGAGATTGCTTGGAACCCAGAAGCTCTGTTTGACACGTTCCTACACGGAGTATCAGAGGAAGTTAAGGACGAGCTTGCAGCCCGGGAACAACTAATGGTTCTCGACTCACTCATCACCTTGACGATTTGGATTGATGGACGACTACAGGAACAAAAGAAGGAGAGGAGAGGAGAGTCGATTCCACTTCGCCTCCAAGATATCCCGGAAGTCCCCGATGGCTCTGTTGCCGAGAGAACCCGAGGTTAGCCAAGTTCCCACAAGAGCCTCCGAAGACTGACGATTCACCTCCCGAGTCCATGCAACTAGGCAGAGCTAGGCTGTCTCCAGCTGAACAGCTATATAGGCTTCACGTTAAGAGTTGCCTGTGTTGCAGGACTACTGGTCATTTTGTCTCCACCTGTCCACTAAAAGACCAGGCTCACCGGTAGGAGCGAGTACTCTGAAAACCTTTACAGAGAACATTTCCTCTCCCCTTACTCATATTCCTTTTCATGCCATAATGCTGTGGGGGAACCAGTCAAAATCTCTCCGGGTAATCATCAACTCTGGGGCTGATGAGAGCTTTATGGACGCTAACCTGGCTTTCGAGCTTGATTTCCCCACTCAGCTCTTTTCCAATCCCATGGACATTAGAGCACTTGATGGGCATTCTATTGTCCGGGTCACCCACAATACCACCCCCACCCTCACCCCCATCCCCATACCACCCTCATCAGGGAACCACAGAGAGACGATCCAGTTCCTACTCATGGTTTTGGTATTCTCCTGGCTCCAGTGACACAATCCCCTCATTATTATTATTCTTTTTAAATTCATCCCTATTTCGTGGTATCCAATTGGAAGTAGTTAGAGTCTTGTCTCATCGCTGCAACTCCTATACGGACTCGGGAGAGGAGAAGGTCGAGAGTCATGCGCTCTCCGAAACATAACCCAACCAAGCCGCACTGCTTCTTGACACAATGTCCATTCAACCCGGAAGCCAGCCGCACCAATGTGTTGGAGGAGACACCGTACACCTGGTGACCATGGCAGTGTGCACTGCACCCGGCCCACCACAGGGGTCCCTATGAGACAAGGATATCCCTGCCGGCCAAACCCTCCCTAACCCGGACGACACTAGGTTGATTGTGCGCCGCCCCATGGGCCTCCCGGTCGCGGCCGGCTGCGACAGAGCCTGGGATCGAACCCAGAATCTCTAGTTAGTTAGACCACTGCGCCACTCGGGAGGCCCCAATCCCCTCATTGACTGGTCTGCCAGTGCCATCATGGGCTGGAGCCCATTCTGCCACGCCCACTGCCCGGAATCAGCACAACCTGTTCCGGGACGTCTTCCTGGGGCCTCGGAGGTTGCCCCGGATATCTCCGCCATTCACACGGAGTACCAGAAACTCTGGGAGGTGTTCAGTATGCCTGGGCCTCTTCACTGCCGCCCCTGACCATATGACTGCAGGATTGATCTTCTCCCCGGCACCACTCCGCCACGTGGACGACAGTACTCTCTGTCGAGTACGGAGACCAAGTCTATGGAGACCTATATTGTAGACTACTTAGCTGCCGGGTTCATCCGTGCTTCTGCCTCCTCAGCCTGCGCAGAGTTCTTCTTTTTGGAGAAGAAGGACAAAACCCTGCATCTGTGCATCGACTACCGAGGTCTCAAAAACATCATGGTGAAGAACCGCTAACCTCTCATCTCCTCGGACTTCAAGCCATTCCAGGGGGCCACCGTGTTCTCTAAGCTGGACCTACGGAACACCTACCACCTGGTGCGGATACGATGTTCTCCTCAACATGTTGAACCAGTTCATCTTCATCAACCTCGATGACATCCTCGTCTTCTCCCGCTCCACCCAAGAACACATGCTCCACGTCTGTCAGGTTAACCCTCCTGGAGAACCAGCTTTTTGTAAAAGATGAGAAATGAGAATTCCATCTCTCCACCATCCCGTTTCTGGGTTACATCATCGCTGCAGGGAGCATACAGAAGGATCCCGGGAAGGTGAGAGCGTTGGTGGATTGGCCCCAGCCCACGTCCAGAGTCCAGCTACAATGGTTCCTGGGTTTCCCAAACTTTAATCACAGCTTAATCTGGGGCTACAACACCCTGGCTTCCCCTGTCTGCACTCACCTCTCCCAAGGTTCCGTTCACGTGGTCTCCAGCTGCTGATCAGGCGTTCTGGGATCTCAAACACCGCTTCACCACAGCTCTCATCTTGGTTCATCCTGACCCGTCCCGCCAGTTCCTGGTTGAGGCCGATGCTTCTGATGTTGGAATGGGGGCTGTCGTGTCCCAGTGGTCTGCCCTGGACCTCAAGTTGCATCCCTGCACCTTTTTCTCTTACTGCCTCAATGCCACAGAGGGGAACTATGATGTGGGGAATCGTGAGCTGCTCACGGTGAAGATGGCATTGGAGGAGTGGAGGCACTGGCTGGAGGAGGCGGAACATCCATTCATCGTGTGGACCGACCACAAGAACCTGGAATATCTCCTCACTGCAAAGCGCCTCAATTCCAGGCAGGCTAGATGTTCAACTTCTCCCTCTCCTACCGGCCAGGATCCAAGAATGTCTAGTCAGATGCGCTGTCACGCCACTATAGCTCCACGACTACTACCCCAGAACCTGAGACCATCCTTCCCACCTCTTACCTGGCGACAGCGATCAGCTGGGGAATAAGGAAGCAGGTTCAGGAGGTGCAGCCTTACCTTACCCCATCTTACTGGATTATGGACCCCTGCCTGCCTTTGACCTGTCGTTTGCCTGCCCCTGTGTTAGAAACAAACTATTGTTTCTTCGACACTGTCTGCATCTGGGTCATACCATAAACGTGATTGGGACACCAGGTGGGTGCAATTAATTATCAGGTAGAACAGAAAACCAGCAGGCTTCGGACCTTGTTGGGTAAGAGTTTAATACCCCATCAATATGGAATAGGGTGCCACTTGGGACTCAGCCTCAGTCACCTTAAAAGCAACAAGGAATTGTGATAATTCAGTTCTCCCTCTCAGGCACAGCTCATCCTTAGAGATCCTGGTGGCACCCAAAAATCTCCCTGCAAACACTGATATCCTGTGATTAGTGTTAGTATGGGGTGGATCAGGCTGAGGTGTGCCTGTGTGTGTGTGTGTGTGTGTGTGTGTGTGTGTGTGTGTGTGTGTGTGTGTGTGTGTGTGTGTGTGTGTGTGTGTGTGTGTGTGTGTGTGTGTGTGTGTGTGTGTGTGTGTGTGTGTGTGTAAGGAACAATAGATTACCAAAGAGGAGGATTTACAGCTCAAATCTCCCAAGGCACAAAGGCTTCCAAGGTCGCCTACTCCCTGTTGTGAAGCGTGCACACACACACACACACACACACACACACACACACACAGACAAACAAACACACACACACACAGACAAACACACACACAATGCATCCCTTGCAGTTAGGCAGAGTGAAAGCAGTGATGTAACATATTCATAATATTTCTCAACACACAGCCACACAGTATCACTGCTTCCACTGGTAATCAAAGTCACAGGAAACAAATGGGTGTTAATGGCTATCATTCGTCTGGGGGGCAATACTCAGAAAAGTCAAAGGGACGGCATCCTATTCCCTAATGGCTGTGTCCAAAATAGAATGGATTCCAAATGGTGTTCTATTCCCAATAGTGCCCTACCTTTGGCCAAACTCTGTAAGGCAGACGTGTGTATCAGTTAAAAGACAAGTGCACTATACAGGAAATAGGATGCCATTTCAAATGAAGCCAAAGTTTGCATCAAATGTACATCATGTCCCTTAATGTGGTCTTTGGACCCACTCTGATTAATGCTGTGATGTGTTTTGGAACCAGGCCAATGGAAAAAGAGAGCAAGAGAGACCGAGAAAGAGAGAGAATGAAAGAGAGAGAGAGAGCCTGGATTACATGCAACAAATAACAACAAAGCCTTGGTGTGCTGCCATCATGAAACGACCATCAGTTCTCTATGATCAGTCATGTGTTTGCATCTAGAGCAGGACCACAAAATGGTTGCAGGGTAATCTACCATCTATTCAAGTCTGCTGTAGGTGTCACGCCCTGACCTTAGAGATCCTTTTTATTCTCTATTTTGGTTAGGTCAGGGTGTAACTAGGGTGGGAAATCTAGTTTTCCTATTTCTTTGTTTGGCCTGGTATGGTTCCCAATCAGAGGCAGCTGTCTAACGTTGTCTCTGATTGGGGATCATACTTAGGCAGCCTTTTCCCACCTTAGTTTGTGGGATCTTGTTTTTGTACTGTTGCTTTCCAGCCCTACAGAACTGTGTGTTTCGTTTTGTATTTGTTGTTTTTCCGGTGTCATCAATAAAAGAAAGATGTACGCCTACCACGCTGCACCTTGGTCTACTCCTTACATCGACGAGCTTAACAGTATGTATCTTTATTGTTTTATTTTATTTATGAGCAGTAACCGTAAAAAGAAAAACATAAAGTAAGACGTGCTGATGGGGATTTTCCTTTTTGAAAAGGGGCATTTGTATGCAGATTTGGGCTCTTAAACATACATGCGCGCGAGAGCGCACACACACACACACACACACACACACACACAGAACACACACACATACAGAACACCCCCCTCCCCTCTTGGGTCTATGGGTTCCTTGGCTGGCAGAGCTCTCTGCAGTGAGGGGAGGCAAGTGGGAGGGGAGGCAGACACCGCTCCATCTGTGCAGGGAACAGGGGGGCCTGGCAAGCTCCCTCTGCAGACAAGATCAGCCATCCCCTCTCTCAGCTCAGCCATCATTTCCCCCTCTGCTTTCCTGTGACTGGGACTGGAGGAGCAGAAGGGGGGTGTGGCCATACAGCCAGTTCAGTCTCCCCACTCTCTGTTTGGCTGTAAGATATAATGGCTAGACAACGCACAACCCCCATATATTCAGTTCTATGGCACCAGACCATGTTGATGGCACAACCCCCATAGTGATCACATATGTATTTCTATGGCACCACCACCTATGTAAATATTCCATATTCATTTAATCTTGATGGCAGAGGCACCACAAGGGATGAAGATGGCGGTGACAGAGAGGGCTGCCGTGCTTCTATGTCTTCTAGTTATTTCTTACATTTATTAGCCCATAAAATGTTTTGTGTTATTACATACAGCCAAGAAGAACTATTGGATATCAGAGCGGTGGTAACTCATTAGCACTACCAGCATTACGACCAGGAATTACAACTTTTCCGAATCGGATCTTTCGTTCGTACCCTCCTGGGCAATTGAACTGACTCCAGAGGCCGAAACAAAAGAGAGGTACTCGGAGTGGTCTTCTTGTCCAACTTATATTCCTCGCTAATGTTCAATCTCTGGATAAAAAAGTTGACAAGCTCAGGGCAAGGATTTCTTCAGGGATTGTAACATACTCTGTTTCACGGAAACATGGCTCTCTCGGGATATACTGTCTGAGTCTGTCCAGCCAGTTGGCTTCTCAGTTCATCGCGCAGACAGGAATAAATATCTCTCCGGGAAAAAGAAGGGCGTGGGTGTATGTTTCATGATTAACGATTCATGGTGTGATTGTGATAACATACAGGAACTCAGGTCCTTTTGTTCACCCGACCTAGAATACCTCACAATCAAATGCCGACCGTATTACCTCCCAAGAGAATTCTCTTCGGTTATAGACACAGCCGTGTATATCCCCCCTCAAGCCAATACCACAACGGCCCTCAAAGAACTTCACTGGACTTAATGCAAACTGGAAACCACATATCCTGAGGCTGCACTTATCGTAGCTTGGGATTTCAACAAAGCAAATTTGTTAAAATCACATTGACTGTAGTACTCGCGCTGCTAAAACACTCAACCACTTCTACTCCAACTTACGGGATGACTACAAGTACATCCCCCGCCCTCCTTTCGGCAAATCCGATCACGACTCCGTTTTGCTCCTCCCTTCCTACAGGCAGAAACTCAAACAGGAAGTACCTGTGTTAAGGACTATTAAATGCTGGTCTGACCAATCGGAATCCACGCTTCAAGATTGTTTTGATCACGCGGACTGGGATATGTGCCGGGTAGCCTCCTAGAATAATATTGACGCACATACTGATAAGGTGACAGAGTTTATCAGGAAGTGTATAGGGGATGTTGTACCGACTGTGACTATTAAAACCTACCCTAACCAGAAACCGTATATAGATGGCAGCATTCGCACAAATTGAAAGTGCAAACCATCGCATTTAACCATGGCAAGGTGACTGGGAATATGGCCGAATACAAACAGTGTAGTTATTCCCTCTTTTAGGCAATCACAGGTAACACGTCAGTATAGTATAGAGACAAACTGGGGTCTTTGAGAGACTAGTCAAGGATCATATCACCTCTAGCTTACCTGACACCCTAGACCCACTTCAATTTGCTTACCGCCCCAATAGTTCCACAGATGATGCAATCGCCATCGCACTGCACACTGCCTATCCCATATGGACAAGAGGAAAACCTATGTAAGAATGCTGTTCATTGTCTATTGCTTAGCATTCAACACCATATTACCCTCCAAGCTCATCACTGAGCTTAAGGTCCTGGGTCTGAACCCTGCCCTATGTAACTGGGTTCTGGACTTCCTGACGAGCTGCCCCCAGGTGGTGAAGGGTAGGAAAAACACCTCCACTTCTCTGATACTCAACACTGAGGCCCCACAAGGATGCATGCTCAGCCCCCTCTTGTACTCCCTGTTCACCCATGACTGCATGGCCTTGCACGCCTCCAACTCAATCATCAAGTTGCAGACGACACAACAGTAGTAGGCCTGATTACCAACAATGGCGAGACAGCCTACAGGGAGGAGGTGTTACAGGAAGGCCAAAAAGTTAATCAAGGACAACAACCACATAGGCCACTGTCTGTTCACCCTGTTATCATCCAGAAGGCGAGGTCAGTACAGGTGTATCAAACTGGGACCGAGAGACTGAACAACAGATACTATCTCAAGGCCAGATTCTGTTAAATAGCCATCACTAGCACAATAGAGACTACTGTCCTATATACAGTTGAAGTCTGAAGTCTACATACACTTAGGTTGGAGTCATTAAAAGTCAACCACTCCACAAATTTCTTGTTAACAGACTATAGTTTTGACAAGTCGGTTAGGACATCTACTTTGTGCATGACAGAAGCTTCTGATAGGCTAATTGACATAATTTGAGTCAATTGGAGGTGTACCTGTGGATGTATTTCAAGGCCTACCTTCAAACTCAGTGCCTCTTTGCTTGACATCATGGGAAAATCTAAAGAAATTGTAGACCTCCACAAGTCTGGTTCATCCGTGGGAGCAATTTCCAAACACCTGAAGGTACCATTTTCATCTGTACAAACACAGTACACAATTATAAACACCATGGGACAATGCAGCCATCATACTGCTCAGGAAGGAGATTCGTTCTGTCTCCTAGAGATGAACGTACTTTGGTGCGAAAAGTCAATCCCAGAACAATAGCAAAGGACCTTGTGAAGATGCTGGAGGAAACAGGTACAAAGGTATCTATATCCACAGTAAAACGAGTCCTATATCGACTTAACCTGAAAGGCCGCTCAGCAAGGAAGAAGCCACTGCTCTAAAACCGCCATAAAAATGCCAGACTACTGTTTGCAACTGCACATGGGGACAAAGATCATACTTTTTGGAGAAATGTCCTCTGGTGTGATGAAAAGCAAATAGAACTGTTTGGCCATAATGACCATCGTTATGTTTGGAGGGAAAAGGGGGAGGCTTGCAAGCCGAAGAGCACTATCCCAACCGTGAAGCACGGGGTTGGCAGCATCATATAGTGGGGGCACTTCACAAAATAAATGGCTTCATGAGGCAGGAAAATTATGTGGATATATTTAAGCAACATCTCAAGTCATCAGTCAGGAATTTAAGCTTGGTCGCAAAAGAGTCTTCCAAATGGACAATGACCTCAAGCATACTTCCAAAGTTGTGGCAAAATGGCTTAAGGACAACAAAGTCAAGGTATTGGAGTGGCCATCACAAAGCCCTGACCTAAATCCCATAGAAAATGTGTTGGTAGAACTGAAAAAGCGTGTGCGAGCAAGGAGGCCTACAAACCTGACTCAGTTACACCAGCTCTGTTAAGAGGAATGGGACGAAATTCACCCAATTTATTGTCGGAAGCTTGTGGAAGGCTACCCGAAAACATTTGACCCAAGTTAAACAATTTAAAGGCAATGCTACCAAATTCTAATTGAGTGTATGTAAACTTCAGACCCACTGTGTCACGAGTTACTAAGGTGGGTGGAATCAGGCACAGAGAGCAGGTTTCAATTATTAGACAGTTTATTCTCCGGCGCACAAAACAACGGTCAACCCAACACACAGGGTGAATAATCCAAAGCAGGACCAGAATAGTCCGGAGAATAAAACTTATGAACACCACCAAATAACAGGAATACAAAAACAGTAAACAAAATAACAACCGTGAAGCTAATGCAAGCTACACTGAAACAAGCCATCAACATAGACAATCACCCACAAACAAACAGTGCAACCCAGGCTACCTAAGTATGATTCTCAATCAGAGACAACTAATGACACCTGCCTCTGATTGAGAACCATACTAGGCCGAAACATAGAAATCCCAAATCATAGAAAATCAAACATAGACTGCCCACCCAACTCACGCCCTGACCAACTAAATAAATACAAAACAAAGGAAATAAAGGTCAGAACGTGACACACTGGGAATGTGATGAAAGTAATAAAAGCTGAAATAATCATCTCTCTACTATTATTCTTAAAATAAAGTGGTGATCCTAACTGACAAAATACAGGGAGTTTCAACTAGGATTAAATATCAGTTTAAATCCATTTGGCTAAGGTGTATGTAAATGTTCAACTTCAACTGTACATATACTTGGAATCACTGGCCACTTTAATAATGGAACACTGTTCACTTTAATAATGTTTCCATATTTTGCATTACTCATCTCATATGTATATACTGTATTCTATCCTATTGTACTGAAATTGCTCGCCCAATTGCTCGCCCAATATTTATATATTCTTAATTCAATTCCTTTACTTTAGATTTGTGTGTAGTATTGTTGTGAAATTGTTAGATATTACTGTTAGAGTTACAAACACAAGCATTTCGCTACACCCGCAATAAAATCTGCTAAACACATATATATGACAAATACAATTTGATTTTACTTGATTAGATTTTTAGTGGAGGGTAAACTGTGTTTACACCTATCATGATAAATTAGCGTTGTTAGCATTAGTGCTTATGTAAATGGACAACGCTTGGGTTGAAATGGAATGGAATTGTCCTATTCTTCAGAGTTGTTGAAAATTGACCATATCCTCCAGCAACCAGAAGGCAAGGAGAGAGAGAGAGCCTACTCTTTCTGTATGCAGTCCTCAAGGACACTCAGGTGATACCAACACACATATAATTACAGCATTTAAATGAGGAGACAGACACTTAACAAATAAACCCCATGAGCAAGTAATTCAAAACAGAGGTCTGGAGGAAGGATGACTGACCTTTCAATCACCATGAGGCCATAGACACATACACAGAGACGGACACAAAGACGGACAACGATACAGACACGGGCACACACACACACAGTGGTCTTTGCAGCAGCAGTATCGGTCAGATCTGGGTTCACGCCAGTCAGGCTCTATCAAAAGCTCAACGTATCTGAAAGACAACAAATACTCAAACCCAGGTCTGTCTGTCGACGGTGAGTGAGGGAATGAAGTGACAGCCAGCCTGTGGATGTGGTCCTGAGGGAAGGTAATCGATGATAGTGCAACTCTGCAATATCAGTCCTGCTGCGGCTGCCGAGCCCAGAGAGTTGATGAGACAAATCACAATCAAGGAGCAGGTGAGTGACTTTGATTAAGTTCCCATGACAGCTGTGGACAGTTGGGGAGAGGGGAGAAGACATTTGATAGGTACTTGGCTCCTTTTCTGTCTGGTAGTTATATGGCCCTTTAGTCTGTCTGTCTCTTTGTCTCTGTCCTCTCATTGGAGTCATCAATCATAGTGAATTTTTAAAAACTTGTCTGTGTATAATATAGGTATCACTGAGCCCACCCTGGCAGTTGGTATGTAACTGAGGTGGAGGTCGTATACCAACACATCGATGCAACACTACACTGGCCATATACATTGGCCATATCGTGTGGTGTCTCTGAGTCATTCTGCCCCTCATCCTCTCTCCTCTCTGGCCCTCATCCCATGGCCTGCTGGGATGGGATCTGGCCTGCTTCTTTATCAACATACAGCCAGGTGCATGGTGGGTAGGTTCCTGTCTGGCCTTTATCAGTGCTGGGACAGCAACGTCCTGGTTGTGTAGATCAGAGATGTCGGAGCAGAGGGAATGGAGGTAGAGGAGGGGCCTGCCACAGGGGACCGACGGGCCTGCCACATCAAAAAGCTTACGGGGCCACACCTCCATCCACATACACACGTGAACAGGCTCACATACACATACACTCACACACACATTCTCACTCACACATTTGCGCTCTCTCTCACACACACACACACACACACACACACACACAGACACACAGACACACAGACACACAGACACACACACACACAGACACACAGACACACACACACACACACACACACACACACACACACACACACACACACACACACACACACACACACACACACGAAGTCTTGTCACAGTGAGAAAAGCTAATGACCAGGGTGTTAAGGTCTATCTGTGGGATTTCAGAGGGCCGCTGGGCTGTCTCCTCCTCAAAGCCTCCTCACTGTTCGCCCCTAAAACAGAGATGCTGTGGAGAACGGTGTGGAAGGATAGCGGGTAATTTAGCTGCACAGCAAGCATTGTGTTGGTGTAGAGCAGCCAAAGAGTTTGAGAGGGAAGAGGTGCATCTCTGTTGAAATGGGATGATTGTAGCCTGTGATGCTTGACTTATCCAACATCATTGATCTGTGTTTGAGTCGTGCTAATTTTGGCTCTTTGTATTCTTTGGTTGCTTTTTGTAGGAACTCTAAGTCTAAGGACTTGTAGAGATAAAGTTGTATACGGCTGTCTTACTTCACAATGCAACAGGTACTTTGTCACATTTCTGATACATTCAAAATGAAGTGCAGACAGTTTGACATTTGTGACATTTTGGTACACATTTTGGTACATTGTGATTTCTTGACTTTCATAGCCTAAGTGTCAAGTTTCTCAATCAACATTCAGCAAAGTATTTCAGATCAAGGTGCACGGGTGATTTATTAAAAAATATTAAAAATAAATGCAAACATTCAAAATGAGAGGACTATAAGAATGATTTTATAACATATAAGTGAATTGATTTCAATCCCATTAAGAGATTTTTAATGACAAAGTTAACAACATACTTGATTTTCTACTGTATTCTTATCATCGTCATGACACCCTAATGGAATAGAGTTAATTGAACACTCAGTGATACGTAACAGCGATTTAACAAAGTCCTAAGATCTGATATCAAACCATATAAATCAATGATATACTCTGAAATATTATATTTCTAGAGTGGTAATAAAATTGTCCCACAGACAGAGCCATAATTTTAGTTCTCTCCAGACGACACCATAAAATACAGAACCCTGAGCGAGAGAGAGAGAGAGAGAGAGAGCGAGAGAGCGAGAGAGAGAGAGAGAGAGAGACAATAAGAAGAATAGGATTACAAGATGGTATAGATGGCAAAAGATGGTATGCACAGTCAAAATAAAGGAAACATACCGCTGTTGCCCAGTGGTCATAACAGCTTTACTAATGGAATCCTGTATACTGGGTGTAATACCTTGGAACGGGTCTGTGTCTCTGGTCAAGCTGGCCCTTGTCCAATGCAACAAACTGATCTTTAACATCATTCTGTTTTCACTGTTCACTCTTCATGAGACTTATTGGCTTTGTAACCACAGGAATATGTGCTTGAAAGTGCATATGAACGGGCTGAACTGCCTTCAGGACCTCAAATTCTCCTCCACACACTCCACATCTACTGTTGGCTACCAGAAGCCACTTGTGTATTTCTGGTTACTGTAGAGTGACGTGAAAAGCATATATTGTGGGATCAGTGCGTTAATTCACCTTCTCCAGTGCAGGTACACTCTTAGAAAAAGGGTTCCAAAGAGGGCTATTTGGCTGTCTCCATAAGAGAACCCTTTTTGCTTCCAGGCAGAACTGTTTTTGGTTCCAGGTAGAACCATTTTTGGTTCCATGTAGAACCCTTGTGGGAAGGGTTCCTCATGGAACCCCAAAGAGTTCTACCTGGAACCAACAGGGTTTTACATGGAACCAGAGGGGGCACTTCAAATGGTTTTATAGGTACAACCTACGAACCCTTTTAGGTTCCAGATAGCACCTTTTTTTCTAAGAGCGTATGGTCTGCTAGGTTACTGTAAAGCTCAGTATGGACAACCTAAGCTTCTGGGGATATTTGATGTATTTTGGAACAGAACAGTCTGGATGGATGCAAAGAAAGCTAATACACACACTCACACAACACACCCACCCACCCACCCAACCAAAGCACACACGCACGCACATATCCACACCTACACCCCCCCTCTAATATGGGTGATTGTTAATGGGACAATTATTGGCTACAACAATCAAACTAGAAGTAGTAGTTATAGTTTAAAAAAAATGTGGTGCACATACATATTATAAAGTTATCGTTCTATTTATCAATTCAGACAATTTATCACAATATGGATTTTTTTGACCATATTACACATCTCTACTCAGTCGGTGGCCATCTTTATTATGTAACAGTTTAGAAAGCATTCTGTGAATTAGTTCAATACACTGTGACGACCCTCCCACTGTCTGCTGTATTCGTTCTCTTTGCTCTTGTTTTCCTTATTAGGATGTCAGTGGGCAGGGCCAGGAGGGTCGTCAGCAAAATGGGACACACCTGGGCCCGGGTGTGTCTGTGGATAAATACACCTCTTCCCCATTCATTAAGGAGCCTCTCTCCATGCAGACATACTGTTGGATTTTGATTGTGGCATTTTTGTGGCTGGTTTGTTTGTTTGTTTGTTTGTTTGTTTGTTTGTTTGTTTGTTTGTTTGTTTGTTTGTTTGTTTGTTTGTTTGTTTGTTTGTTTGTTTGTTTGTTTGTTTGTTTGTTTGTTTGTTTGTTTGTTTGTTTGTTTGTTTGTTTGTTTGTTTGTTTGTTTGTTTGGTTTGATTGGTTTGTTTGTATTTGGCACCTTTCAACACCCGTCATTATCACATCTATGCAAACAACCACTCACTTACACTACTGACTACATTCACCATTGTTTATTGTATATAGGCTACCTCAGTTATTAAATATATTTCTGTTATTCCTTATCTCCATGTTGTCTCCGTTTTTGTTACTGGCTTCGAGCCGGGTTCGTGACACCACTAATCAGGGGATACAAGACTCCTGCTTGGCAGTTGGCACGCCTCAAAGTTTCTGCTGCTTTAAATTGATTAGAGTGTGTTGCACTATGATGAGAGAGGTTGGAGGATGGCACAATACAATGTAATACAATAAAACTCAATAGAAAACTACACAGCAGCCACAAGGCTGCAACAACATTTCTACGGGGAGAAATAGAATCAGTAGCTAACAGAGTTGTCTAACACACACACTCACCAAAAACAACAAATCCCTAGCAGATTGGAAACCAAATAGCACTTTACTCAATCGTCTATATCTGTGATGGCTATGTTTACCGGCATCTGTACCACAGAAGGCTTGATGTGTTTTTTTTTTATTACAGAAAGAAATAGGCAACTTGAACTTGTTTCTTCTTGCTTTACCCTTGAGTCTGTGTATTTTTTTGCTACAGCAGCAGCAGAAGCAGCCATCAACAGCCGAACATGTCCCTAGTTCCCATTTTACGAGAAACAAGGCTGTTCAATGAAAACCTAGGGAGGGAGGCCCACAGGAGCGGAATGGTAAAAAGAGTGTGAGTATTTGATTGCGGCTGAATTATCCCGGGGTGAGTTGCTTACTGTGGAAAATGTATGGGTTACTTAAACCCCAAAATGCTCAATCTGCTTCTCACAAACGAGAGCTAAATGTTGCATGGTTCTAGAGAGTTTGATGTAGAGATTTATGGAGCTTTTTATCGTAGGAAGAGGTGCATTGTTGAGCATGTGTGTGCTGAGTTGTCGGTTTAAAGGGACCCCTGGCATGGGTTTAATAGTAGTGTCATGACTGGCCTGTGAGGATCAGGTTACAGTGATTCAGCTGAACAGAGATATCTCTCTCCCGCCGAGGGGGAGAAAGATGAATGGAGGTTTTATGACACCTAGTTTGGGTGTCTGGAATGTTGTGTGCCTTATGAGAGTCCACTGCCCAAAACTAAAACATCAAATAAATGGACTTTGGGACAATATATTTGATCAGCCAAATGGTGGAAATAATGATGGATGGAATATGAAAATTAACGTATATTTTATGATATTATTAGTTAAAGCAGGACAGTATAATAAAAACATTGTAACTTGAAGAGTTTTCATAATGTGTATATGATGTTTACATTCTTTACGTTGGGTAGGAAATATCCAGATTAAAGAGAATGTTTTCGTGATGATAAGACTGTGATTTTAGTTGTCTAAATGAGATCATAGTAAATTCTAATACCTTGCCTCGTAATGAGCTACACTCCATGGAACCCAGAGAACGTGTCATAAAGATGGAAACGCCCCGTTTTGACCTGAAGGTATAAAGCATGTGAGTTAAGAATTAACATACTAGACTAGAGGACCATGGCTGCAGCCAAGGTCCATGATTAGTCACTGAAGGATTACACTTCTTACCCATATGCATTACACTTACCCATAACAGTGGCAGTTCGGGGCAAGGTATTAGGGCTAAACTAAGCATAGTTTACAAGTGTATCAAAGTATTGCTTTGCTCTGTTGCTCTCTCTCTCTCGTTAAATCTCCATCTTGTGTAATGTGGCATATTGTGTTGGTCCGCTAGGGACCTGTTGCCATTGTAATAAGTTCTAATCAATAATCTAGACTGTGTGTGTAGGTGTATCTTATGTCAACGTTTAGCTTGTTAGTAAATAAATAATCAACTCAATTTGTGTGGTATGGAATGATTAGTGAGACCCGGGTTTGGGTAGATTAACCGGATTATCCGATGTTCAGAATGAGACTGATTTGAGGAAATGATTGATTATTGACTGTTATGATAGAGATATTCAGGTATATTCTTGAGTTTATTTGGGAAACATCAACTCAATAAACAAACTTTTCCGGTTGTGCCCCAGGTTACTGATGAGTTAATTGTTACATGATTAATTGAATCACGTAATAATTCAACATAGTCAATTATTCGATAAATAGCATCACATCACATTAATGATCACGTCACAACAGTAGAAACAGTCAAACAGTAGAAAGGGTTGGCACTAGCATGGCCATGTTGCTAGAGTGTCCTTACAAACTGCAGTCATAGCCTTTCTCTCTATATATAGTCACTCCCTCCTTATGACTCCCCAGTTAGTCGGTAAACACTACAGTTTTACTCTGCAATAACATGCCACAGTGTCCTGGGCTAGATTTAGCCCTTTGGGTAAGCAACACACTTCATTTACCCATTCTGCTAAACAAGAAGATTTGTCAACCAATCAGAGTAAAATTTAGTGCGCCGTCCCTTGGCAGAACGGCGCATGGCGCATGCTCCCAAAATAAGCCACTTAGGACTGAAATAGAGCCCTTTGAAAACCCAGTACAATGCAAAAACTTCTGAGCATTTTTACGACAAATACTCATGAAGAGGAAATTCAAAAACCGTGCAGCTCAGCGTTTTTTTCCCGTTTTTAGAGAAAAACAACTACTGGTTTGGTTAAGTGGCCTATGTGTGTGTGTGTGTGTGTGTGTGTGTGTGTGTGTGTGTGTGTGTGTGTGTGTGTGTGTGTGTCGTCAGTTTGTCTGTGTGTCTGTGTGTGCTCGTGTGCACACACAAGCGTGTGTGTGTGTATTCGAGCCAGTGATGTATAACCAGGACCTTGCATTTAATTAAGAAGGCCTCCTCCACTTTGTGCAAGTGTGCATAATCATTCCATCCACTGTGATATCATCTACTTAATGCGTTATTTTACCATACAGTAAAACCTGGCCAATAAATCTAGCAGCGCTCTCCTTTAAATAGATGCTGGTTGGCTGAATAATGTGTGCATTAGATTAGTAGTGGCTGGACCCCCCGAACCTCCAAGCTGAGAAAATAGGGATGGGGGCTCCCTCCCTCAGGATCACATCTTAACACCTTAGTGCCGCAGATAGCTATGATGATGATGATGTGTGTGTGCATACGTGAATGCTTGGTGCATCTACGAGTCTTTTCTCTCTGTCTGTTGATTCACTCTATCCATAGTATTCATCTATGTGTATATCCCTAGAACCATATCCCATTCATTCTTTCTAGCCATAACACCCCACACTTCACAACTGGCTTCACCATGTGTGGCCCTGTCTACCGTCTCACCTCCCATCAGAGGTCAAGGTGTGGCTTTTGAAATGAGACTATGGAATCCACTCAATATCCAATATCACAGTGTCAAGGTTGCAATGCAACGTCAAACCTTTTTCATTTGTGACATTTGCAGTGGATTATATTATTTTTGTCTGTTCCGTAGAGCCTGGTGGAGTGATTCTATGTGACCTCATTATGGAAATTGCTACGCTTGTGTCCCAAATGGCACCTTATACCCTGTATAGTACACTACTTTTGAACCATAGGGCTCAGGTCAAAAATAGTGCACTATAAATGGTATGCACTGAAAAGGGTCCCGTTTGGAATGCATGGAAAGCAACCAAAGACATGATACAGTGTGTTGTGAAATCCAGAGATTATATACATTTCCCTGGTTTCTTTATCTCTCTAATACAGTACAGGGAGCAGCTAGGACTCATTATTTGTTGCTTTCCCCCTCCCTCTCTCTGTCATGCCTTTAAATGATGTCATTCGTATGAATAATACATATGTTTCTCAGGGAGTTCTAGAAACTGAGGTTATTCTGTTGTCTTTGATTTGTAATGTCCGTCGGAATATCCTCCACAAGCTAAAAGGAAAAAATATGTAATGATTAAAGAATATTATTGAATGATTATGAGTGTGATTAAATAATATTGTAGACCCGGAGGGATAAGAAAGTAATTGTGAAATAAAGAGTTTCTCCACACTGGAAGATCTGTGCAGGGACTAAATGCTGTCTGTCTCTAGACATTGACAAATTAAGAAATTACATTTGTGTGAATCTGTGGGATCGGTTTGTCACTGGATAGTGAAATGGTGTTAGCTAACACTCGTTACTGAGATTCACTTGAGGGGCTGATAAATCTGGCAGAATATCATATTAATGAATTTCACCAAAATACAATACCCCATAACCATATTTTGGTTTATTAAAGAGATTACATGTTTTTCTATGTTAAATATGATCAATATTTTGTCATTTTCTGTATGGTAGGAATAACTGATTTTCCAACCAAACACTATCCTATAAAGCATTGCAGGAAAAAATAAACAATAATAATGTACATTTTTTACTGCAATGTCCCCTTTTATGTGACAGAGTTCCTACATCTCTGGAAACATAACTAAGTCACATGTTATCGCATAAAAGGGGTACACAATACTCTGAAAAGCACACTGGATTTCAACTGAAACGTGTCTGCATGTCTCAGGCAGCTGACACACAAACACATACAGAAACACACACACATAGGCAATGCTGACACTCTATAGCATAGGAATCTCATTAACATCAAGGAAATGGCACCCTATTCCCTATTTAGTGCACTACTTCTGACCAGGGCCCATAATGTTCTGGTCAAAGTAGTGTGCTATATAGAGAATAGGATTACCATTTGGGACACAGCCACAATTACAAGATCTCTGTTGTTCCACTGTAATGGGTATTCCATATTCTAACCCCGAGGTACCCCACTTACTGTATATAACTCACATGCCATGCCAGTGTCACTGTAACAATTAAACATTTTATCATACGCTCTAAGGGTTAGGGAGAGATAGTTATGAGAGTGGAGGGAGAGAGGGGGGGGGTGAGGGAGTGAGAGAGTGTGAGAGAGAGATTCCCCCATCCAGAAGCTGCCAGGCAGGCTTAACCAAGCCATGTTTCACATGTAGAAAAGTATCAGCTGGAATTACATTGCTACAGCTGAAAGGATACTACCTTCAGGCTTCATTTCCTGCTTCTCTCTTACAGTGTCTTATCTCTTCTCGCTTTCTACTTGCGTTCTGGGGTGGCAGGTAGCCTAGTGGTTAGAGCGTTGGCCCAGTAACAGGAAGGTTGCTGGATCCAATCCCTGAGCTAACAAGGTAAAATGATATTGTTCTGCCCCTGAGCACGGCAGTTAACCCACTGTTTTTCCTGGGTGCCATTGATGTCGATCAAGGCAGCCCCCTGCACCTCTCTGATTCAGAGGGGTTGGGTTAAATGCGGAAGACACATTTCAGTTGGACTACTGACTAGGTATCCCCCTTTTCCTTTCCTTTATTCCACATTATAACATCACATAGTACTACATCAAGTTATCCAGAATATGTGTGGAATGCCATTTCTTACAATACTCGACTCTGCATTCTGAAATGACATTTTCAGAACAAACAGTAAGACACAACACAAATGGCAGCATGCTGAGATATGCAAATCAATCACATAAATTGCTAAATAGAAAGAAATACAATATAGTACAATGATTCCAGTCCAGAAATGGCCTATGATTGATGCAAATCTTTTTTTTAAACTCTGTTGTAAAACAATCCATTGAGACAGGGATCCAGGTAATGCACCTTATGGCATACTGCCATAAGAATAGTCTGAGAAGACAGACTATTCTATTTTTACACAGACCTGAGAATGAGCCATACATTTCAACACATGCTCATATCTGACTCTGGGTAAAGTGCTGCTGTCCATCTACCATATGGATTCATGTAGATGGAAGATGGAAGATGGTATGTAGATGTCATTTACCATGTACTGTAGTGCACCGGATTCATAGCTCTTGTGTTTCAACTACTTAAACTTGTCGCAGGGCCACAACCTGTTATAATACCTTCAGATCAAGGATCCTAACATTAGCCCTGACAGTCATAACTTAGCATTTACTAAACCGTCATAGTATAGGTCTGTTGTCTTGTTAAGCGTGTGTGGGGCTCCATGGCGGGACAGCGGCAATTGATTGAATAGAGTTGACTTCAACTCCATTAGGTGCCCCGGCAACATTCACCAACCAGACACGGTTCCTTATTCTGCAGCTGAACTACCTCTCAGGCACAGAGATTAATGGGCCTGCCTCGTCTAATGTAATATTTGTTTCTACTCCTTGAAGTCTCCACTCCACTAGTCTCCGTCTCCAGCTGACATCTTCATTGTATTACCTCACACTTTATTCCCAAGGCAGATTGTGGATCTGTGGGTCGGCGGACTGAGCATTTTCATCCTCCTGCTTTTGTCTCATTGTCTAATGTGGGTTTTTTTTCTTCTCTGCTGTAAACTCACTCTCTCCACCCCTCTCTCTAACTCTCTCGCTCTCTCGCCACTTTGCTGGCATCTCCTCTCTGCTCCAGGCGTTTGTTGTCATGGGTCTGTGAGCTGCCTGTCTGTGACGGGGCTAGGGCCCTCCAGGAATTCAAAACGCCATTGTGGAATTTTCTTCCAAGCAATTGCTTTTTCAACAATACAGATAAGTAGCTCTAACCATCCTCTTTGAAGGGCTCTACTCTCCCTTAGCAAATCAAACTGACTTTCTCTTTTTCTCTCTCCGAGTGTCCAGACAGGACCCCAGGTGTATTTGTTTGTGTGTATTTTGTAAATCATTATTATCACTCAATATACCTATCAACTTCTAAGGTACAGTAAAGGCATTAAACTCATCAGTGTGAAATGTCAATACCCATGCATTATGCATGCTGTTTTAATGCCTATCAAATATATAATACATTCATATCAACTCATGATATGAGTGACATGCAGCATTTAACCAGAAATCATCTCTATAATTGATGAGAGACTAACTGATGCCAGAGCTAAATGCAAACACATGTAGGCTAGTTCGTTTACTTTATTCATCACATGCTTCGTAAACAACATGTGTAGACTAACAGTGAAATGCTTACTTACGAAGCAAATGTGATTTTATTTGATTAATTATCAATTACATTTATGAGAAAGTGTGTTTGATATTATGGTCTATTTTTCTGTTTGGGTGTCAATTACATCAGCTTTCACAATGAGAGAGAGAGGCTTTCGAGAGACAACATGGTCTCAGTAGAATATGTAAAAAATAGTGACATTTAACCAATGTAGTCATACATAACCCAAGCTGACATGTTAGTTAGGGTAGACCACAACACAAGAAACCAGCACTCTACCCTGTGAAACCAACTTAATGTGAACTGCTATCACAACTAGAACCCCTTTATAGACCCCAAGAATCTGTTAACATGTCTTCTAGTCAACAAACCTCTCTTGTGGTGACCCTTTGTAGGCAGTAGAAAAGAGTACAGTTTTGAGAAGTTGCCGTTTCACTGCTGAATGAGTTGTGAAAACAGAGCTACAAACATCCACAATATCCACCTTTTTAACAAGACTGGTAGTTTATAGTGTAACAGATTTGATTTTCTCAAAAAACACAATGCAATTGTCTGCCTAATTTCCTATCACCCATATGTATATTTTTTTCTTATATATATTTTTTTCTTTGATTATTTTCCCCTAAGCCTTACCACCCCTCATGTATTTGGATTAAATGTATGGACAACAATACTTATGCTTATACACTACCATTAAAACGTTTGGGGTCACTTAGAAATGTCCTTGTTTTTGAAATAAAAACTCATTTTTTTGTCCATTAAAATAACATCAAATTGATCAGAAGGACAGTGTAGACATTGTTAATGTTGTAAATGACTACAACATTTGTAATGGAATATCTACATAGGCGTACAGAGGGCCATTAACAGCAACCATCACTCCTGTGTTCCAATGACACGTTGTGTTAGCTAATCCAAGTTTATAATTTTAAAAGGATAATTGATCATTAGAAAACCCTTTTGGCTATTCCATGCGTGAAATTGCCAAGAAACTGGAGGTCTCGTACAACGCTGTGTACTACTCCCTTCACAGAACAGCGCAAACTGGCTCTAACCAGAATAGATAGAGGAGTGGGAGGCCCCGGTGCACAACTGAGCAAGAAGTACATTAGAGTGTCTAGATTGAGAAACAGACGCCTCACAAGTCCTCAACTGGCAGCTTCATTAAATAGTACCCGCAAAACACCAGTCTCAACGTAAACAGTGAAGAGGTGACTCCGGGATGACAGCCTAGACTGACAACGAGTTTCAGAAGAAAGTTATTTGTTTCTGGTCATTTTGAGCCTGTAATTGAACCCACAAATGCTGATGCTCCAGATACTCAACTAGTCTAAATAAGGTCAGTTTTATTGCTTCTTTAATCAGGACAACAGTTTTCAGCTGTGCTAACATAATTGCAAAAGGGTTTACTAGTGATCAATTATCCTTTTAAAATTATAAACTTGTATTAGCTAACACAACGTCCCATTTGAACACAAGAGTGATGGTTGCTGATAATGGGCCTCTGTACACCTATGTAGATATTCCATAAAAAATGGTGACAATAGTCACCATTAACAATGTCTACATTGTATTTCTGATCAATATCAGTAGTGTACTTCCAGCTTATACATACTACATACATTTTTCAGACAAGGTACATTTGACACCAATTGTCTTTTTTTTATCCTTCAGCTACCCTCAACCCCTCCCATTTTCTATGTTTGATTGTTTGTTGTTTGTTTGTGGTTTGTGTTTGTCTCTGTAAACATTAACAACCGTGGTGACAGAGATGGATTGTCCTGGTGGTTTATTTCATTAAGCTATTCTCCTGGGTGTTCCCAAAATGAATTGTTTGGAACAGATGGAGCCAATAAATAAGATGGTGATATGTGGAAGATGGGATACTGGGGTTGTAATTGAATAGTGCGACTTTATTTTTCCTAGGTGTTACCAGGTATGAGGTATTGGAATAGCAGATTGTCTCTCTGAATGATTTTTGATTTGACTTTTGTCTTTTGTCTCAACGTAACTGGATCATTACTTCTCTAGAAGACCGGATTTACAGTGGGGCAAAAAAGTATTTAGTCAGCCACCAATTGTGCAAGTTCTCCCACTTAAAAAGATGAGAGAGGCCTGTAATTTTCATCATAGGTACACTTCAACTATGACAGACAAAATGAGAAAAAAAAATCCAGAAAATCACATTGTAGGATTTTTAATGAATTTATTTGCAAATTATGGTGGAAAATAAGTATTTGGTCAATAACAAAAGTTTATCTCAATACAATATTTACTGTCATAGTTGAAGTGTACCTATGATGAAAATTACAGGCCTCTCTCATCTTTTTAAGTGGGAGAACTTGCACAATTGGTGGCTGACTAAATACTTTTTTGCCCCACTGTATATGACACCCATGGTCATAATTTTTTTTTTAAGTAGCTCTATTTTCGACACAGAGATCCATTATGGTCTTTCTATCTTTCTCCTTTCTCTTGGTAAAAACTTCAACAAGTTTGATAGTTATAGATGTACATGTGGACAGTGGCTCAATTTCTTTACCCAGAAAAAGGCCAGAAGTAGATTAAGACATTCAAATGCAAGCTTGTTTACCTACCAGTACTGCTTGGATTTTGAGGACAGTTCCTTTTCATCTTGCTGCAGAGATTTCAAACACATTGACATCTCAGGGAAGTTCCTCAGGCTAGGTATCAGGGGCTTGGGTTAACAGATGATATCATTTTGGGTTTCCCCCATGAACGCCCTGAGGGCTGAGTCTACAGTACTGAGGCTACAGCAGGCTACAGAAGGCTGTGTTCCCCATGCAGCGTCGGAGGGCCAGTACAGTGTTATTGATTTAGGTAGAGCAGACTGAGACATGTACATAAACGAACAGAACAGAGAGCATTAGACAATGCGTAATCTAAGACAGTGGGGTATCTGTGGTGTTGGAGTGAGCCGGGTATGCAGTGTGCTGAGTGACGTGTATGCTGAGGATTGGGGTGAGTGATGTGTATGCTGAGGATGTGGGTGAGTGATGTGTATGCTGAGGATTGGGGTGAGCGATGTGTATGCTGAGGATGTGGGTGAGCGATGTGTATGCTGAGGATGTGGGTGAGTGATGTGTATGCTGAGGATGTGGGTGAGTGATGTGTATGCTGAGGATGTGGGTGAGTGATGTGTATGCTGAGGATGTGGGTGAGTGATGTGTATGCTGAGGATGTGGGTGAGTGATGTGTATGCTGAGGATGTGGGTGAGTGATGTGTATGCTGAGGATGTGGGTGAGTGATGTGTATGCTGAGGATGTGGGTGAGTGATGTGTATGCTGAGGATGTGGGTGAGTGATGTGTATGCTGAGGATGTGGGTGAGTGATGTGTATGCTGAGGATGTGGGTGAGTGATGTGTATGCTGAGGATGTGGGTGAGTGATGTGTATGCTGAGGATGTGGGTGAGTGATGTGTATGCTGAGGATGTGGGTGAGTGATGTGTATGCTGGGGATGTGAGTGTGAGTCAGTGAGTGTCTAAAATGAATGGGGATGTGTGGTGGGTTGTATTGACTACTGAAGATGTGTGGGGCGGTAGTGACTCACAGTGGTGTGTTATAGGGGTTGGTGGTGCTCTCGTTCTATCGCTGGCAGCAGGTGTTACATCAGGACCAGGCATGATTCATCTGCTACTGCTGGATTTGACACTGAGGGTGGAAGGTACAGCAGGGGAGAAGGGACAAAGTGTACAGTCTTCCCTTCCCTTCACCCAACTTCTCCCTCTCTGCTCTCTCTAAGCACCCTGAGAAACAATATGCTCCTGAGCTACTTAAAGACTGACTCCCACACAAAACAGTGAAAACAGTGCACACACTCAAACACACACACACAACACACTTTTCCCATTCAAATACATGCAGTGATAATGATCCAGCAGCATCAACATCCCGACCTAACCTCCCAGTGCAGCATGTTAATGGCCCAGCGTTTGTTCTACTTTGCACGTTCACAGCCATCTGACTGATATTCATGTAGTAACCCAACAGAGGACCCCAGTCAGACACATTCCTATGGTTCTAACTAGCACTGTGCTAGCGTTATTGGCATTTTCTTTTATCTCTGGGGCCTCATCGTTAGCACTTCAAAGCTAACAAGCGGAGCCAATGAATGAGTAATAATAATATGACTGGAAAACAAAAGCATCTCGAGTCACATCCAGAGGAGGGAGCTACAGTGCACTGAATAAAACTGTCTCTATAACGAAACATCTTTGTGTGTAATTCACTTAATAACAATAAATATCATCAGAGGCTAAGGACATATTTTAAACTAAATCAGGATATCCATGGGAATAAACTAACACCAGTCTTTGACATGCTGTTGGTGAATTAGGCTGAAGTGTCATTCTAATGTGCAGCCTTGTGTGTCTCTCTCTCCCTCCCTCTCCCTCTCCCTCTCCCTCTCTCCCTTTCAGCTGTGTCTGTGCAGATCTCACAGTGAGATGCTAATTTTGAGAGACAGTTACCATATGAGTCACAGCCATAATCACAGACCTCCCATTTCTCTCCTCTCAGCCGCTTACGGTCACACTCTTGAGCAAATAGGTGTCACTCGGGAACATGTATTTATGGTCAATAGTACACAAAGTCAGATGACATTGCTCTGCAATATATGTTAATTAAAACATAAGACTAGATCCTCTTTAGCCTTATATAGGACACCGTGCATGGGCGTGCTAGATGGCTACAATGAGGAGCCTGGAAAATAATTGGCTAAATGTTTTAGAGGGTATTTGTTTCCAAGAATCCTCTGAAAGCATATCTATAATCTGTAAGTCCTTGTCCTTCCATATGGAATGTATAATGTGTGGATATCTGTATAGAAACATTTCTCCAAACCGGCACCTATAACTCTGCTGTGGTAGACGGCGTGCAAGAGACACTTCCATGTAGCCTACCACTGTCTACCACAGCCGAGTTATAGGTGCCAGTTTGGACAAATGTTTGCCTCAGATGGTTTCTATACAGATATCCACCCATTATACAATTGGGATTATACAAGGAGTTACGGATGATAGATATGCCTTCAGTAACAGGATTTTCAAAAACAAGTACCTCCTTAAAACATTTTGCCGGTTATTTTCCAAAGCTATATAGATTGTCCTTATTTTAACTCTGCCATTGCCTGACGTAGATTATCTGCGGGCTTATAATGCCTGTGGACTGGGCAATATGGCTAAAGTATCATATCATTATATTTGTACAATTTTTGACAGTGTGACGGTATTTTATGTTTTTTAATAACAAAAGTTCTAGATATGCTTCATGAGTAGTTCATGACCCTAGGGTGGCAACACAGAATAAAAGTGATTTCAATGGGGTTTCCTCCATTCGGATTGTTTTATACTGTTCAATCCAACTCCAACAACAACAGAAAAATCAGCTTTTACATACATTTTGGCATTTCCTGCACTCATTTGTTATCATTTCCACAGCCTCAATTCATCAGGGCTTGGACTCTACAAGGTGTCGAAAGCGTTCCACAGGGATGCTGGCACATGTTAACCCCAATGCTTCCCACAGTTGTGTCAAGCTGACAAGATGTCCTTTGGGTGGTGCACCAAACTGTTGAGCGTTAAAAACCCAGCAGCGTTGCAGTTCTTGACACACTCAAACCGGTGCGCCTGGCACCTACTACCATACCCAGTTCAAAGGCACGTAAATATTTTGTCTTGCCCATTGACCCTCTGAATGACACACATACACAATCCATGTCTCAATTGTCTCCAGGCTTAAACATCCTTATTTAACCTGTCTCCTCATTTTCATCTACATTGATAGAAGTGGATTTAATAGGTTACATCGATAAGGGATCATTGCTTTCACCTGGATTCTCCTGGTCATTATATGTCATGGAAAAAGCAGGTGTCCCTAATGTTTTGTATACACAGTGTAGTGGGAAGCACTTTGAATACCTTGTTATTTGACATGACAATGAATGAAAAGGCCAGGGAAGAATTATTGTGAAAGGGTAGGAACCAAAGTGTTGGTCAGTGTTTCCAAAGGGACCCTAATTAGATGTTAGATTACATGTTTTCTCTTACTTCATGTAGCTAGCTAGTGCAAACTAACATATTTATGCTTTGCCTATTCCTCTCTGATTTAGAAGATACCATTGCACAAATAACATGATGAGCTTTGACAACACCAGCACTGGTATCAGACTGTATGAGCTAGCTAAGTTTTCTTTGACTATTTGTACATTAAACTAGCTAGCCAGCTTACCGTTGATTAGCATTAGCGGCTAACACAATTTATTTGAACCACAACTTGCTAAGAAAAGATAAACTAGCTGTTTACAGACAGTACGATACACAAACGAATAGTGTGATTATAGAACGCTTGTGGATTTATATTAAGAACCAAAGTGTAAATCAGCATCGTTGTTAAAATCTTGTTTCTTCTGACCATGAATACAGAGTGAACGGCATGGCAATGCTCGTGACTCCGTGGTTGTCTGGTTGAGCAACAACTTGAGTAACGGGTCAGGGCTTGGTGTGGAAAGTGCATGGAGAAGCCACATGCAGGAGGAAAGGGAGAGAGATGACTTGAGTAGCAAACAGAGTAAACTATTTTTAATAAATTACATTACACACGCTAGAGTGACGTATCACATTTAACAAACCAAACACTGAAATACCGTTATAGAACGTAAAGTGAAAACCCAAACCGCTCTGTGCATCAATACTGGTAAAATACAGTACACCGCCCAGCCCTAGTCCAAACCCTCTCGTCCAGCTGCTGTAATCACACACAGGCTATACTTTCATCTCATGCCCAAGAGGAGAGTTATGTCTCAGCATAACAAACATGGATCAGCTCTGGCTATGTCTCTGCTCTGTGACTCACAGAAGAGAAGCATGCGATACGTTGGTCAGCCAGTCCAGTCAGGTTCTGAGATTCATGTCAGAGACCACAAGTAGGTCAGGGCACTGCTTCAGAAGCCATTTTGGATAGGGGGAAGAGTGTAGAAGAGACAGGCGAAAGTAGAAAGGAGAGACAGCCTGGGGCAAGAGAGACAGGACTGGACAGGAAATGGGCAAGGACAGGCAAGAGGGACAACAAGCCAGGACAAGGAAAGGGACAGCGGAAGGAGTCAGGCCATGGGAGAAAAGACGAGCCAGGAGGGAAGAAATAGACAAAAACATGTAGGTCAGGACAAAAGGGAAGAGACAGGGAGGAGAAAGTGAGGCAAAGAAGAAATCGTCAAGGAAAGGGACACTGGAAACAAGTGTAAAATCAAGTTAGAAACAAACGGATGTTTAACAGTAGGGAAGATCAGTAAGGCTCTGTAGACTGCTGACCAGAGCAAACAGACAACATTGCAGAAGAGAACCTCTCTTTACACTTTTTTTTGATTCTCTTCAAAACCAGAATGTGGGGGGGATTTAGTTTCAGGCTTTTCTTTTAAGCCTGCTACATTGTGTTTCCACTGAGGAAGGGTTGCTACACACACACTTACACCCCCCCCCCCTCTCTGAAACATCCAGAGAAACACTGATTAAACAGCCACAGTCTCTATGTGATCGAAACACACAGGCCGTTCATTCTCAAGACCAAAGAGAAAAAAAAAATGCAGATTCAATTCCCTCCTCGACTTTTGCTGCAGCCTATAATGAACCTAAGACCCTGGCAGAGGAGAGGAAATTAGTCCCATGTGGCTCAGTTGGTAGAGCATGGCTCTTACATGCCAGGGTTGTGGGTCAATTCCCAAGGTGGCCCAGTACGAAAATGTATGCACTCACTACTGTAACTCGCTCTGGATAAGAGCGTATGCTAAATGACAAAAATGTCAAATGAAATTCTAGCGAAAAAGAGGGATCTATTTCTGTGGCAAATGTGCCCCTAGACAACGGAATGATTATATTAGTCATTAGCTTAAGTGCTAACAAAATAACGTAGCTTGTAATAGGCTTATCGTGGTAAATGCACAACGAACGCTTCCTTTCCCATACGTTTTCACACATAACGCAATAGTGCCAGCTGGAGATTTCTCTCGAGTGACTCAGACTGGGTGATTGGTTCCCTGGAGGTGAATAATACTGGAATGGCATGCTATCCTTTCATGGTCAGAAAACACAGATGAGTTAGGGCCAGCCATGAGACTAACCTGGGTGGGCTAAATAAAGATTAGATAAAATAAATACGAAATTTGATTTTTTTTTTTAAATTCATGATCAGACTGTTATTTTCGTCATTTAAATTTGATGATGATGAAGCTTCTCCCTAATGAGTTTGTCACAGTCCAGTGCAATCCAACTGCAACCAGGTTAAATACAGTAATGATCCAATTGCACAAACAGTGGCTGGTGCATGACTGTCCTTTCCACAGAATGATGGTCACGATGATGAAGTAAGCAGCCAACTTTACAATTCCACGCATTCAACAGAGTGAGTGTGCTGCTCTAATTATTTGTTGTGTTCGTGTGTGTGTGTGCGTGTGTGTGCGTGCGTGCGTGTGAATGTGTGTGCTAGCGCGTGTGTGTGTGTAATTGTGCATACGTGCGAAGGCGCGTTCTTGCATGAGAACTGTTATCCCATAGCTTACTTTTGAAACGATATTAGCTCGACTGCAATGACAAAACCAATAACCCTTGAAGTGATTTCCGATAATGCTGTCGCATAATTTTCATGTCAAAGCAGCAGACAGTGACACCACGGTCACCCTATGGTCTACCGCCGCAGCACTTTATAAATATGAACCAATATTATCAGGGAAAACGAGTCAGAGAAAGAGGAATTACCGCAGTAGATGATTAGGAGACTGGTCAACAGTATTACAGTCCAGAAAGTTGAAGACATCCTTGGCCAGGGGCTGGCATCCTTACGTTTAGTCAACCTTAAAGCCGGAGCCATTGAACAAAGCGATATCCTCTCACAAAAATCTAAAGTAATTTCACCAGCAAGGTCTTCCTCTCACGAAGCGCCTCTCTCCACATGTAATCCGTGGAAAAAAACATGTTGAGAACGAACCTCTCATTGCAAAAGCTGTCATATGGCTATGCAGCCGGTGTGTAAAAAAAGCTGCATCTTCTTGAGGTTCATAGTTGATGAAAAAAGCTGTCTTGACACGTTTGGGAATTCGCATGTGTTGCAATTAAATGTTTAATGTTCCTTATTCCAAAAATAACCTACTTCTTTGTGATATTGGTAGAAGTATAGGCTAGTTCAGGAGAAAATCCTGAAATCGCAGTATGATCTCCAATATGCTTTAAAGGGGTGAAAGATGCAATCATGTGTACCGCAACGTCGTAAAGCTCCTCTAATTCAACTGTGGTAGAGGATGTGTGAATCGTTTAGGCTCCCAGGTAAAGACACACTGAAAATATGTAGTTCATCAACAATGTCCTTTTAAATCTGATAAAGAATAGTATATGGGATCTACCCTAGAACGAAAATCATTGGAGATCTCGACTCACTATCGACTGTTCTTAAACCCAAACTAGCAGATGATCAAGATCACCATCATGCGCACCGTTATTCTATACGGGTAGAATAAAACGGAGAAGGGAGAGAGAAATAACGAGAGAGAGTGAGAGAAGGAGAGAGTGACCGCAGGATGCGTCGTAAATTCCCTCAAAATAATTTTGAGACTAGAATGTAAATTATATCACTGGAATAAAATAATAATACAAATACGTCTGACATCTGTACCCATAAACATCTAATAATGTGATTATTGCTGTATGTGCAGGACATACAGCAAGCAGCCCTCCCTAAACTCTCATACTGGGATGCGCACAGGTGGCGTGTGTGTGTGTGTGTGTTGATTTTTTGGCGAGAGTACTGCCTATATCTGTCAGCGCATTTCCTGGAAATAAACAAAATCACACACACACACAAACACAACATTATTTTTTAAATCTGTGCTGAACATAGTTTATGTCCTATAATGCAGAAACATATTAAGAATGTCAGAGGACGTTAGTTGATTGATAGTAAACATCATTTATTTATCCCATAGCGACTGTGTCTAAACCTGCCCTAACTCGAAGTTCAGCATTCCTTTGCTACTGGACAGCGCCACGACTCGCGTCTACTGGACAGCACCAGTGATGATCGCATAGAAGAGAAGTGCTGTTCTGTTTTTGGGGTATGAGCCACTATGCATTAATGACCTGAGTCATTACATCTAATTAATTAATACCCTAAATTCTAAATATGATCGTTTTTTATAGTAGGCATTCTATTTCTACGATAAGGCAGTATGTGGCTCCACAGCATCTTTGAATGGTTTATAGGCCTATCTCTTGGTTAGAAGTTTGGCCTACAAACCATTCAATGACGCTATGGACTGGACCCACATACTGCCTTACCATAAAAATACAATCCTATTAGAAAAATGATTATATTTCTATGAGCCTTACTCTCTTACATACTTCAGTGATCTGAAAGACCCAGATCTCAGAGTTATGCTTAGTTATTCTAACAGACAAGAGCTGAGTCGGAATACTATTTTCCACTACATCAATTCCCCCTTCCCCCTCTCTCTTCTCACATCAGAACTTAAGCATTTTAAATTCTAAGCCTGTTTTAAATGGAAAGTAGTGCATGAATAGATGGTTGGAATGAGAGCCAGAGAGAGACAGAGCGAGAGAGAGAGAGAGGGAAGGGAGAGAGAGCGGTTGGCATGGTGCCCGCACTACACTGGCAGTGGGTCAGGTACAGCGGGCCAGGCCGCACCTTGGCACAAGGCACACTCACCCGCTGCGTTAACTCCAGCCAGGAGACAGGGCACGAGGTGTGGCTTACATATGTTTTTCATTCCCTCACATTTTTCTCACTGGTTTTTCCAATCACCAAATGCAAAGTCTGTTGATACGGGTAGAAATGACTAGGAATGAATAAACAGGGGTATGGTAGAAAAGATAAACCTTGTTGTGAATCAGTAGCTTAAGCTGCAACCCATGACTGATGGCATTCCCCTGTAATAGCTAAATCACAGCACATTTATTCTGAGTATTGGCAGGGAGAAGGTTGATCACATAAGCATCGTCCATACAGAATTAGGCCTACATAGTTCATTCAAAAATCTGGTATTCGTCATTTTGTCATTCTGAAAGTGTGACCAAAGCTCTTCTTGTAAAGCCTACTCTCTTCCTACAAGTTTGTGTTTGAAAACTCTATGTCTCCCTATTCCAATACTCTAACTTTGCTCTCAAATATGCTCAGGTCACGACCTTCAGATTTTACAGACTCCTTCCTGAAGTTTTGTTATTAGTTTTTGGGTTGTGTCCTATGGTGCGAAGACAGGGTTCTGTCTTAGGCTTATCTGTTCTGTAAGAAACCCAGACCCAGTGTGCGTCCCAAATGGATAGCTGTTCCCTATATAGTACACTCCTTTGACCATGGCCCATATTAGATGCACTATGAAGGGAATAGGGTGTCATTTGGGATGCAATTCTCACCCTTTCTGTAGTGCTTCTGTTCTGGTAATACACCACTTAGTAGGGAGCCTCTCCCGATGCTACCTCGCGCAGCCGTCTGTGATAGTGTGCATCCCAAATGGAACCATATTCCTTACAGAGTGCACTACTTTTGACCAGAGCCTGGTCAAAATTAGCGCACTATATAGGCAGAAGAGTGCCATTGGGCATGCAGACTCAGCCCGACCTGACCTTCTCTCTCTGCTACTCTCTGCTATCCCTTTGATCTGGCTAGATGTGATGACTTCCTCTTTATTGGGTCTAGCTGGATGGTGAAGTGGCTTTGAACTCAGCATGTCGGCCACTGAGCTACCCATGCCCACCGAGGACACTTCCTGATGGGAGAGATTTACAATACAAACCTACTGAACAGCAGGCGGTGAGACATGGTTGAAACAGAAACAGTTTTACAGCTACAGAAATATTGGTGTATGGTGAAGTTGTACCTAGTCGCTGACCTTGGGTCAGTTTACCATTTTCCCCACTGATGGTTTTAAGGCTAGGGTTGGAGCTGGGGAAGCTGATCCTAGCTCTGTTCCTAAACTTCACCCTGGAACACACTACATTGTTCAAACAGGTTCTCACTAATTCCCTTTTATTCTAAAGGATCCTGAGGGCCATGAGAAATACAATCCGTCCATGCATGATAGATTAATCAGGTAGAATTTGTTCTCTACTGCTCTATTGCACTTGGAGATTTCAGAAGAAATACTTTTGTATAGCGTTGTATCCTGCAGGATAGACCCGCTTGTCTCTGGTGCTGTAATTACAGTCTGCTACAGAGGGCCTCTCCCAAAATAAGCCTCCAAACACATTCATTATCATGTTCGAGGAAATCAAGGGGGTTGTTTCTAGCTGAATGTCCTAGTTCAAAACACAATAGTTTTACATGGGTAGACTTGAATGTCTTTTTTTTATTTTATTCAATTCACCCCTTTATTCAGGGTAACACTCTGCATCCCAAATGGTACTGTATTCCCTATAGTATTCCCTATGGGCCCTGGTCAAAAGGAGTGCACTGCATAAGGAATAGGGTGCAAATTGAGATGCGAACATGAACATCCTCCTTTGGATCATATACAATACTAGCAGCCAGAACAGACAGCAACAACATAATTAAACAGTGTTATTATACATGTTCCAATGCTTCCAAAGCTGGAATCGTCTATGAATACCTGAGTGCCAGCCAGGGTGACTGGGGAACTGGGCTGTGATGTGTGTGTGTATGTGTATGGCCTCTGATGGCTCTCTGCTCATATTGTGGGTACTCTCTAATATTTTACACTGGCGAGAGAGAGATCCTTCTGATGACCAAAGTACTTCTGTTCTCTCAGTGATCATCTTCAAGAGGGATGATGATGTACAGAAAAAGAGCACCAAATCTAGCTATACAGACAATGGATCCTCGAGGGAATGTAATAACAGTGATTATATAATGGCATTTGAGACATTTTGATGGTGCGATTATACGCCCGGTGATAATTTACACTTAGAGAGCAAAATTTGGGACATTAAAATACCCTATTAGAGAGGTCACTACAGATACTGTGTCCTTACACAGAGTTTAAATGGAAGGAACTCAGTGACCTGGAAATAATTTAGTAGGCCAAGATTAACCCCACTACACTATTTATCCAGTGTTAAATCAACACAGAGAGTGTTACATTTATTACTGTTCCAGTGTCTATATGGGTCCAGACTTTTCAGTGTTAAATTAACACACTGCTCCTTATTTCCATATTTCCCAGGTTGCCTTGCCTTTCGAGTGAATTTTAGAGTTACCACCCATGACTGTATTTCTTAGTGACAGAGACATGGTTGTTGCCTTCACCAAGTGATATCTTAAGCTAATATTTTATCATTAAAATTACATTCTTTAAGGCAATGCAATACATACAGTATTTCATAAGAACATATTTTGAAGGCCTAGTTTTTACCATAATATAGAGGCCTGAAACGCATGGTTTACAGGTCACATTAGGCCTTCAAGTCACATTATGCTGACTTGCAAAGTGATGTGTAATTCCTATTGGAATCCAGCCAGTGGGGATAGCCAACATTTTGAATTTTGATTCACCTGCATTCAGATTGACTGCCAGGACTGGGAAGACTAAGATATGAGACTACTACATAAGGCATCTGAACTGGAACAACCATTTTAGTAACGGGTGCAATAAATCCAAATAATATATTGAATTTGTTTAGAAAAATGTTTTTTTATATTTGAGTTGCAAAAGATTAATTAATCAATCAATGTACATGCAATAGAACATGCTGGGAAATATATTTGATTCTATTCTCTATTTAACCTTTATTTAACTAGGCAAGAACAAATTCTTATTTATAATGACGTCCTACCAAGACGATGGGATTAAAAATGAAAATGTAGGACAAAACACACATCATGACAAGACAGACACCACAACGCTACACAAAGAGAGACCTAAGACAACAACACAACATGGCAGCAACACATGGCAACAGAGCATGGTAGCCACACAACATGACAACAACCCGGTAGTAACACAACATGGCAGCAGCACAACATGGTAGCAGCACAAACATGGTACAAACATTATTAGGCACAGACAACAGCACAAAGGGCAAAAAGGTATAGACAACAATACATCACGCGAAGCAGCCACAAGTGTCAGTAAGAGTTTACATGATTGAGTCTTGGAATGTAGAGATGGAGTTAAACTGTCCAGTTTGAGTGTTTTTTGCAGCTTGTTCCAATTGCTAGTTTACAGTGAACTGAAAACAGGGGCAACCCAGGGATGTGTGTGCTTTGGGGACCTTTAACAGAATGTTACTGGCAGAATGTGTGTTGTATGTGGAGGCTGAGTGTTGCAGTAGGTATCTCAGATAGGGGGGAGTGAGCCCTAAGAAGGTTTTATAAATAAGCATCAACCAGTGTGTCTTGCGCCGGGTACACAGAGATGGCCAGTTTACAGAGGAGTGCAGTGATGTGTCCTATAATTAGCATTGGTGACAACTCTGATGGCCGAATGGTAAAGAACATCTAGCCACTCGAGAGCACCCTTACCTGCCAATCTAAAAAATGATGTCTCCTTAATGTAGCATGGGAAGGATGGTCATCTGAATCAGGGTTAGTTTGTCAGCTGGGGTGAAAGAGAAGTGATTACGATAGAGGAAACCAAGTCTAGATTTAACCTTAGCCTGCAGCTCGGATATGTGCTGAGAGAAGGACAGTGTACAGCCTAGCAATACTCCCAAGTACTTGTATGAGGTGACTACCTCAAGCTCTGAAGGGGGGACATTCAACCACATTATCTTTGTTTTGGAGGTGTACCGAACAAGGTTAAGGGCAGAGAAAGCTTGTTGGACACTAGAAAGGTAGTTAAAAAAACAGGACAAAGACCCCTCAGAGACACCAAAACTCCTTAGCCGACCCACAAGAATGGAATGGTCTACCGTATCAATAAAAATAGCAGCACATTGCTTTCCCCATTTGACCTACTTTGTGTGTATGTACTGACATGTATAGTGGCTTGCGAAAGTATTCAACCCCCTTGACATTTTTCCTATTTTGTTGCCTTACAACCTGTAATTAAAATAGATTTTTGTATCATTTGATTTACACAACATGCCTACCACTTTGAAGTTGCAAAATATTTTTTATTGTGAAACAAACAAGAAATAAGATTTAAAAAACTGAAAACTAGGGCCTCCCGGGTGGAGCAGCTGTGCCACCAGAGACTCTGGGTTCGCGCCCAGGCTCTGTCGTAACCGGCCGCGACCGGGAGGTCCATGGGGGCGATGCACAATTGGCCTAGCGTCGTCTGGGTTAGGGAGGGCTTGGCCGGTAGGGATATCCTTGTCTCATCGTGCACCAGCGACTCCTGTGGCAGGCCGGGCGCAGTGCGCGCCAACCAAGGTTGCCAGGTGCACAGAGTTTCCTCCGACACATTGCTGCGGCTGGCTTCCAGGTTGGATGCGCGCTGTGTTAAGAAGCAGTGTGGCTTGGTTGGGTTGTGTATCGAATGACGAATGACCTTCAACTTTCGTCTCTCCTGAGCCCGTACGGGAGTTGTAGCGATGAGACAAGATAGTAGCTACTAAAACAATTGGATACCATGAAATTGGGGAGAAAAAGGGGTAAAATTCACACACACACACAAACTTGAGCGTGCATGTTGAGTGTTGAGTATGCTTAGGGTCATTGTCCTGCTGGAATGTGAACCTCCGTCCCAGTCTCAAATCTCTGGAAGACTGAAACAGGTTTCCCTCAAGCATTTCCCTGTATTTAGCACCATCCATCATTCCTTTATTTCTTCATTTCTGACCAGTTTCCCAGTCCCTGCCGATGAAAAACATCCCCACAGCATGATGCTGCCACCACCGTGCTCTCGGGGTGATGAGAGGTCTTGGGTTTGTGCCAGACATAGCGTTTTCCTTGATGGCCAAAAAGACCCATTTTAGTCTCATCTGACCAGAGTATCTTCTGTGTACTTATCTGTGTACTGTGTACTTATCATGCTCCTGATCCACAGTCCTCTCCTCTGTCATGTGAGAACAGCTGGCTCAAAGAGGAAATATTCTCAGAGGGATTAGCCAGGTTAAATGAGTTTGAGCGAGTTGTATTGAGACATCTACATAGCCACTAAGGATGAGCCACACAATGTAGGTGAAAGAATACAACATACAACATCTGTTTTCTTTGAATCGACGCATATAGTACTACTCATTTCAGACAATGCGAGCCCGACCCATGGTACTGTTTCACATAAATGAGGTTGTTTTATTCATTTGATCATGAGAAAATATTCACTCTGCTACAAAAGGGGAATAGGCCTAGTTGACATTGTGTAAGCTATGTATCTCATTTCTCCAACATACTTTCTGCAGTCATCAAAGGCCTATTGAATACTCCTCCGGGACAGTGAGGATACCCTGCTCATGACCCCATGAAGTGTTGGAGTTGGCTGGTTTTGCTCAAATAACAAAGGATGACAGTTCCCTTTATCACCATAGAAATGCTTTCCCTGACATTTTATTTTGAGAGTGAGAGATTGAGAGAGAAATAGCCTAGTGCTTCTTGTTAGAGCACTGTAACGGCATAATTCACAGCTCCCAATTTGGACTCTGCTTATTTGAAAACAGTAGGCGCCCTTGCCTTGCACAAAAACTTGTGTCTCTGTGTTTGTTCATTTATGGGGCTTGGCTGAGTCTCAGAATCCCTCGGTTGCTAATTTTTCTTTCTCTTTCTTTCTCACTCTTTCTTTCTCCTCTACTTGTTTCTCTCCCAAAGTCATTCAGTTGCTCGTTCATTTCTGTCTCTCTCTCTTTCACTCCCTACCTCCCCATCCCTCCCTCCCTCTCTTTACTCCCTTGATTGTTTTCCACACCATTTCCCTGCTACTGTAAGTAGGATCTTAAGCGATGGTAGCGGTTGTCAGCAGCAGCAGGCTGCGACTAAGTTTCAGGTATTTGCACAGATTGACCTCAGGATGGTAATTGAACGAGGGGACTCTCAGAAGTCATGGTGGAAAACCTTTCGGGGTGCTTTGCTGTGAGTATCGCTCGACCCATCGATCCTGAGAACCTGAAGTAGCGTGCCACTGGTCTATCAAAGTGTACCAGAGCCATGGTTTTGATAGACCAACAGTTTTGGTAGACCACTGGCTACCATGCTGCTTTTTGGGTACAAAATATTGTTGTGGATGAATGTTCAAGTTCTGGGCTTGAACTCCAGTAGATCCCCCACCAAGCAAACCAAAGCTGGTAGAGCCCCACCAGACAAACCAACCCTCTGTCTGTCTTCATGTCCTAGCAGAGCCTTGATCGGATCCCCCCTGCCCATCTAGATCTCCAGGATCATAGTCCAGCCTTCCTCTTCATATCTTAGAGCTGAGGCCTGATCCTGTCTGATCTACCCACAGCCCAGCCCTGTATCTGTCATAGAGAGCCGAGACCCACAGCCTAGCACTCAGCCCTCTGACTGTAGAAGACTGGATCAGCATGAAGGAGAGACATTTGTATTCTCAGAAAAACACAAATTGACAGGCCTGGTCCTCAGGGTTGGCTTTATGGATTCTGTCTGTTGCTCTTCTCCCCTCTGTGCTGAGCTATGCTCAGTCATGCGAGACCAAACTCTGGAAGCAGGATGAATACAAGAATCCCTTAAAGAGATTCAGGAATATGCACGTCTCAAATGGCACCCTATTTCCCAAATGGCACCCTATGGGCCCTGGTCCAAAGTAATGTACTTTACAGGGAATAGAGTGTTATTTGGGATGTATGCATGGTCTGTCTGTGGTATAAGTTTCCTGGAAAGAGAAAATAAACTCCAGGGCTGATATACGATGCATCAGGAGAGGAATATAACCCGGCCTCTTGCATGGGGGAATGCTGTGTCATTATACATCTGTGTGTATTATCTGTGATAGCCGACAGAGAGCGGGATATACATTCTTAATCTCTCCATGTTGTTTGCGGTAACATATCTCAGCCGCTGCCCGCCTGGCGCCAACACGTTGGCTGCTGATTCCAACAAATAGATGTTCGCAGCTCACGCCTCAAACTGCATGACCCGGTGTGCAGGCGACGATGCTCCCATACCAATGAAATATGGTGTGTGTATGTATGTGTGTTTGGTATTTTATTAGGATCCCCATTAGCCGTTGCAAATGTAGCAGCTACTCTTCCTGGGACCTATATACACTACATGACCAAAAGTATGTAGACACCTGCGCGCTGAACATCTCATTCCAAAATCATGGGCATTAATATGGAGTTATTCCCTCCTTTGCTGATATACCAGCTTCCAGTCTTCTGGGAAGGCATAAGAGTAATGTAAATGTCCACTTGATTTTGGAACATTGCTGCGGGGACTTGCTTCCATTCAGCCACAAGAGCCTTAGTGAGGTTGGATACTGATGTTGGGAGATTAGGGCTGGCTCGAAATCGGCATTCCAATTCATCCCAGAGGGGTTTGATGGGGTTGAGGTCAGGGCTTTGTGCTGGCCAGTCAAGTTCTTCCACACTGATCTCGACAAACCATTTCTGTATGGATCTCGCTTCATGCACGGGGGCATTGTCATGCTGAAACAGGAAAGGGCCTTCCCCAAACTGTTGGCACAAAGTTGGAAGCACAGAATCGTCTAGAATGTCATTGTATGCTGTAGCGTTAAGATTTCCCTTCACTGGAAATGAGTGGCCTAGCCCGAATGATGAAAAACAGCCCCAGACGGTTATTCCTCTTCCACCAAACTTTACAGTTGGCACTATGCATTGGGGCAGGTAGCGTTCTCCTGGCATCTGCCAAGGCATCGTCCGTCAGACTGCCAGATGGTGGAGCGTGATTCATCAATCCAGTGAACGCATCTCCACAGCTCCAGAGTCCAATGGCGGTGACCTTTACACCACATTCATACAATCTGACAGTTTTGATTAGAAATTCTACCCTACCTGTGTCATGCACTAAAGCAGATACCTTCTAGTCATTCCCCTTACATACAATCACCAACACATGTGGAATAGCTTCAAACAACATCACATTTACACACAAGTCTTCATATTCTGACAGTTATGATTACACTAACCTACCTGCATCATACATACGCGATCAACAGCAGATACCTGCTAGCTATTATATTTCCCTTACATAAATGCAGTGTTAGACTGTCAAACAACAACCTCGCTACCTGCCAAAATACCTCAGCTGAGGCCTTCTCCTTTGCTGACTGTCTATGAGCTACTCTGAAACAGGGGCTGTGTGTTGGTTGACTTCCGCTACAAAGCAAAAACACATTATTGATGTGCAACTGCAGAGCTCTACTCACTCTGTAACTCAAGCTGTCATGCTGTCAAGTTGTCATTCAGTTAGTTGGTGTAGAAGAAGGCAACTAGTAGTGCCAACCTTTATTAGTTTAGAGAGCAGATGCACTTGAGATAATTAATAAACATCAAATAAAGAGGATAGTCTTCATTCATTAATGACATATCCTGTCTGCATCTCTATAACTTGTGTATTAAACGGATGCGTGTGACTGATATTAATCAAAGAGAGCACAATGTCAATATGCGGAGCAAAGATAAACTGTTTGTCGTCATCACACACATAGTACAGTATGCCATCTTGAATTACTAGATTAACATTTTGCTGATAACTCTCCCGGCTTGTCTCTTAATAGTGTATTATGGTCAGTTAGATAGTAGATTATTTATCAAGCAGTCAGGACGGCAACTGTTGATATACATTTTATCCACTTTCAAAAACATCCCTTTTATTGGCTTTTCATTCATCTTCAATGATTCAAGTAAATTATGCCTAATTGGAGTAAAACTCTACACAATGTCTTAGTTAGAAATCACCAGTCAGGCTTACGTGAATATACTATAATATACAGTATCACATATGTTGACATTTACAACATGTTTCACAGTTTTTTTTTTTACTGCTATACAAAAAAACAACTAGTGTCAACCCAGGACAGGTTCGTGTGGAGGGAGTGACAGGTCTGCTGTTTGCCGTCACCAGTAGAAGTCTCCAGGTGTTTCTCTATCCTAACCTTCTGGACTGTAGGTGGACAGGTGACAGAAGGACTCTGCTCCGCGCTCACCTACTTGCACTTGTGTGTGTGTGTGTGTGTGAGTGTGTAAGTCTGTGTGTGTGTGAGTGTGTGTGTGTGAGTGAGTGAGTGAGTGAGTGTGAGTGAGTGTGTGAGTGAGAGTGTGCGAGTGAGTGTGTGCATGCTTGTCCACATCTGTATTCCTGTCTCTATCTGCTGTGTGTGGGAGACCGGACAAGCTGTGGGGGATGGGGACCATCGCCATGCTAGAGAGAGAGCTGATAGTCATGGACAGTGACAGGTTGGTGAGGGCCTGCTGCTGGTGGTGGGACAAGAAATACAGTGCTTCCCAAACAAGACAGATTCAAGGATTCAATCATGGGCATCTTCACAGTCCCATACCCCGTTCATGTTTCTCAAATGGCACCCACAGGGCTCTGGTCAAAAGTAGTGCACAATGTTGGGAATAGGGTGCCATTTGGGACACAATCCAAGTGATTTTTAATGGCTGGTTCCCATCTCCACATAGCTGTGGCTCTTTGACTAACACCTTGCTGTTGTCTGTTACTGATGTACTGGTATGTGACTGTTAGTGAAGGATCGTCCCATTACCCAGACTCCCCAGTGCTCAGCTGTAATACCATGTCTTAAGTGGAATTGGACAATCAGCCTGCAGCGTGGTGGATGGAGGCTGTGGGCTGTGTTGGGTTGTCATTTAACTGCCTGCTTACCTACTGCTTGTCTGCTTTCTCTCTCTCTCTCTCTCTCTCTCTCTCTCTCTCTGTGTGCGTGCCTGCGTGCTTGAGGACAATATGTTTTTTCAGTTTTGTGGGCAAGATGTGCTTGTCCGTCTTGACCAAGATGTTCTTAATCATGCAAGTAATCATCACTCACATCATGCCTGTCTAGAAACATTCATTCTTCAATATTAATTTCCTGTAAACATCCACTTTACTCTACCTATGCATGTCACTACACAGAAATAATCTTACCCCAATTAAACAAGAATAATGTGTCTATACAATGAATGACTCCTACGCACCTGGAACAGACACTAGTAGTAAGGACTTTAAAAGAGCACAGACAGCCTTTTACCATTCATACAATGAACCAGACGTACATGTACTTTATAGCATGAGTCATAGGCATAGTGCTAACCTCACTGGGGATCATCCATAGATGTACAGGCAGAGCTAGAGGCCCCAGGCTTCCGTGTTTCATTCACCATTCACCACCATAGTAGAATCAATACCTCTGTCATTCATTCATACACACAGACACACACACAAATTGACTGTATATATGTATTTCAATTACTTCTGAGTAATTTGTTATTTGAATTACATTGGGCTGAACTACACTCCAGTGTATTTTGTAACAAGATACTTTCGAGAGCTGTAATTTGTATTTTCAAAATACAAAATACTTTTCTATACTATTTTTTATAGCAGTTTACATTTTGTGGCTCTCTTTCACCCTGCATTGGAATCAGCAGTCTGATGGCACTATGGTGTGACGAGAGCATCTGCTAAATGAATTAAATATAAATGTAAATGTAAAAATGAACAATTGCAAAGCAAGTATTATTCTAATGAACTCTGCCCTGAAACAAGACCGATAATAATACCCAGTGTGCTTTGCAGTTTATTTAGGTATGTTTATTTTCACATATACATTTACATTTTGGTCATTTAGCAGACAGTCTTATCCAGAGTGACTTACAGTCAGTGCATTCAACTAAGATAGATAAACAACAGCATACTATACCAGACATTAGGAACCCTACAAGGTGTCGAATGCGTTCCACAGGGATGCTGGCCCATGTTGACTCCCATGCTTCACACATTTGTTTCAAGTTGGCTGGATGTCCTTTAGGTGGTGGACCAATCTTGATACACATTGGAAACTGTTGAGTGTGAAAAACCCAACAGCATTACAGTTCTTGACACACGCAAACCGGTGTGCCTGGCACCTACTACCATACCCTGTTCAAGGGCACTTATTTATTTTGTCTTGCCCATTCATCTTCTAAATGGCACACATCTCAATTGTCTCAAGGCTTAAAAATAATTATTTAACCTGTCTCCTCCCCTTCATCTATACTGATTGAAGTGGATTTAACGAGTGATATCAATAAGGGATCATAGCTTTCACCTGGTCAGTCTATGTCATGGAAAGAGCAGGTGTTTTTCCGCACACACACACACACGCACACACACACACACAACCTTCACCTTTATGAGCCCTCTGAGCGGGTTAAAGAGACATGCCCAAATCCGGAGGAGCTGGAGGCTGAATATATTAAATTAGAGCGGGTTTAATACAGGCAGACAAGGCAATAAGGAATCAGTCACTCAGTCTCTGGTCCTGTAGACAAAATGGAGACTCATGACCAAACGATCAATCCCGTTGGCCCTCCAACTACAATTAAAGTCTACAGAGAATAGGTAGGACACGGGACAGGTCAGGATAAAGCTAAGAGCTATAGTCTGCCATAACGCAGTGATCTAATTATTTTTACTCTACAGCATCTAACCCCAAATGCATAAGCTACAGTGTAATTAAGGCCCCTTTGTTTTGCCTGACTCATGCAAGCTGTCAAGGAAAGATTCTGTCCCCTAGCGGTTTTACCTTGACAGGTCACATAAACCTCAGGGCCCTAAAAGTTAGTGATGCAGGCAGTCTGATAGTCTGACTATTGGTTTACTGGGAGGAGAGAGAGGAGTACATATGAATGAGAGACTGCATGGTGCTGGGAAAATGTCACTGTGTATCTGTTCTGCTTTGCCCTTTTACTGGTGTCTGGCAATGTGTGCTAACCAGACCCGGGTCTGTACCAGCTATAGAGGTGTGTGTGTGTGTGGGGGGCGAGGCATCTATTTCCTCTGCTCTGCGAGAGAGAGAGAGATCAAATCAAATTTTATTTGTCACATACACATGGTTAGCAGATGTTAATGCGAGTGTAGCGAAATGCTTGTGCTTCTAGTTCCGACAATGCAGTAATAACCAACAAGTAATCTAACTAACATTTCCAAAACTACTGTCTTATACACACAAGTGTAAGGGGATAAAGAATATGTACATAAAGATATATGAATGAGTGATGGTACAGAGCGGCATAGGCAAGATACAGTAGATGGTATCGAGTACAGTATATACATATGAGATAAGTTGAGTTAAGTGAGTTAAGTGGCTAGTGATACATGTATTACATAAAGATGCAGTAGATGATATAGAGTACAGTATATACGTATACATATGAGATGAATATTGTAGCGTATGTAAACATTATATTAGGTAGCATTGTTTAAAGTGGCTAGTGATATATTTTACATCATTTCCCATCAATTCCCATTATTAAAGTGGCTGGAGTTGAGTCAGTGTGTTGGCAGCAGCCACTCAATGTTAGTGGTGGCTGTTTAACAGTCTGATGGCCTTGAGATAGAAGCTGTTTTTCAGTCTCTCGGTCCCAGCTTTGATGCACCTGTACTGACCTCGCCTTCTGGATGATAGCGGGGTGAACAGGCAGTGGCTCGGGTGGTTGTTGTCCTTGATGATCTTTATGGCCTGTAACATCGGGTGGTGTAGGTGTCCTGGAGGGCAGGTAGTTTGCCCCCGGTGATGCGTTGTGCAGACCTCACTACCCTCTGGAGAGCCTTACGGTTGTGGGCGGAGCAGTTGCTGTACCAGGCCTGACAGGCTGACAGGATGCCTGACAGGATGCTCTCGATAGTGCATCTGTAGAAGTTTGTGAGTGCTTTTGGTGACAAGCCAAATTTCTTCAGCCTCCTGAGGTTGAAGAGGCGCTGCTGTGCCTTCTTCACGATGCTGTCTGTGTGGGTGGACCAATTCAGTTTGTCTGTGATGTGTATGCCGAGGAACTTAAAACTTGCTACCCTCTCCACTACTTTTCCATCGTGGATAGGGGGATAGGGGGGTGTTCCCTCTGCGGTTTCCTGAAGTCCACAATCATCTCCTTAGTTTTGTTGACGTTGAATGTGAGGTTATTTTCCTGACACCACACTCCGAGGGCCCTCACCTCCTCCCTGTAGGCCGTCTCATCGTTGTTGGTAATCAAGCCTACCACTGTTGTGTCGTCCGCAAACTTGATGATTGAGTTGGAGGCGTGGGTGGCCACGCAGTCGTGGGTGAACAGGGAGTACAGGAGAGGGCTCAGAACGCACCCTTGTGGGGCCCCAGTGTTGAGGATCAGCGGGGTGGAGATGTTGTTGCCTACCCTCACCACCTGGGGGCGGCCCGTCAGGAAGTCCAGTACCCAGTTGCACAGGGCGGGGTCGAGACCCAGGGTCTCGAGCTTGATAACGAGCTTGGAGGGTACTATGGTGTTAAATGCCGAGCTGTAGTCGATGAACAGCATTCTCACATAGGTATTCCTCTTGTCCAGATGGGTTAGGCTAGTGTGCAGTGTGGTTGAGATTGCATCGTCTGTGGACCTATTTGGGCGGTAAGCAAATTGGAGTGGGTCTAGGGTGTCAGGTAGGGTGGAGGTGATATGGTCCTTGACTAGTCTCTCAAAGCACTTCATGATGACGGAAGTGAGTGCTACGGGGCGGTAGTCGTTTAGCTCAGTTACCTTAGCTTTCTTGGGAACAGGAACAATGGTGGCCCTCTTGAAGCATGTGGGAACAGCAGACTGGGATAGGGATTGATTGAATATGTCCGTAAACACACCAGCCAGCTGGTCTGCGCATGCTCTGAGGGCGCGGCTGGGGATGCCGTCTGGGCCTGCAGCCTTGCGAGGGTTAACACGTTTAAATGTTTTACTCACCTCGGCTGCAGTGGAGGAGAGGCCGCATGTTTTGGTTGCAGGCCATGTCAGTGGCACTGTATTGTCCTCAAAGCGGGCAAAAAAGTTATTTAGTCTGCCTGGGAGCAAGACATCCTGGTCCGTGACGGGGCTGGTTTTCTTTTTGTAATCCGTGATTGACTGTAGACCCTGCCACATACCTCTTGTGTCTGAGCCGTTGAATTGAGACTCTACTTTGTCTCTATACTGACGCTTAGCTTGTTTGATTGCCTTGCGGAGGGAATAGCTACACTGTTTGTATTCGGTCATGTTACCGGTCACCTTGCCCTGATTAAAAGCCGTGGTTCGCGCTTTCAGTTTCACGCGAATGCTGCCATCAATCCACGGTTTGGGAATGTTTTAATCGTTGCTATATATATATATATATGTGAGTGAGTGAGTGAGTGAGTGTGAGAGTGTGAGAGTGTGAGAGTGTGAGAGTGTGAGAGTGTGAGAGTGTGAGAGTGTGAGAGTGAGAGAGTGTGAGAGTGTGAGAGTGAGAGAGTGAGAGAGTGAGAGAGTGAGAGAGAGAGAGAGAGAGAGAGAGAGACAGATCTCCATAATGAAAGCATTAAGGTAACTCTTATTTTCCGGACAGCATTAACAGATAATTCCACTATCCTTGAGAACCTCTCTCGATCTCTCAATACTATTTTAATTCAATAGTTGTTCTATATCCTCCTATCATCATTTCTTATTTCCCTTCAACCTGTAATAAAGAAGGTAGGAACTGACTGAGCCTACCGGCTGTCTCAGTCGATTGGAAAGGGGAGGGTGTTTTCCCCCTTTATTTTTCTGTACTAAACTCTATTCTCCTTTATGGGCTTCTGAGGTACAGTAGCAGAGGTAGACCATGTGATGTGAGCACATATGCTGAGTCGAGTCCTATGTGTCCTGACTCGAGGCCGACACTCACTCAATGAGAAAATCCATTCACCTTGTAGCACAACAGCCACAGGCATACGATACCAAGTTACCAATAGCATGTTCTCCCCCTTTATTTTCCTTTACTGAAAAAATATTATTCTTTATGGGCTGCTGAGGCCATTATGCTAAATCGTGTCCTAGATGTTGAGTAGTAAGGCTTCTCATCCTTGCAGGACAAGGTGATACTATAGCAACCTCGTTTTTTTTCCCTCAAAGCCCAATTTCCCTTTCAAACCGCTTGTGAAAACCCCTCACAATGATCTCAAACTCTGTTGTTAATGCACACATTTATTTTTACATTTTTCTTGCTGATCAGGATTCTCTCGGGTATGTTGTGGTGAACTGTCATTACAATTACTTCATGGGAACATGGTCAAATTAAGTTTGTAGTGTAGCTACCACTGGATGGCTTTCAATGCACTGGCCATGCAGTCAAAGCTGCTAATTAAGAGGGTGGGAATGATGCTGAATGGCTGTAGACAAAGAAGAGCTCTCCAGTAGGTGTACCAAAACATTCAAGGTCCATTTTCTCAAAAGTGGGTTGACAAGTTTAGCAACTTTCAAAGTTAAATTACTTTTCCATTGTTCCTCAACTGTAGTATACCATTTTAAAAGTTTATTTTTTATAAGGCAAAACAAATAGGGTTAAAAATACCCAAACCACCAAGACACACAATGCGCACGGTCACAACAGAAAATATCAGAAAATATGAGTAGCATTAACATCAGTTTAAGCAGCAACCTGCTTGTGAATAGTGAAAATCAGCACAAAAGCAATAAAGACATTGTAATGAATATGTGTCAATATGACAGCGGTCAACATTTTTATATTATTATCAGGACACATTATTTATGGTCTCGCTCCTGGGGATTATGGTGTCTGTCTTCACGCAACAGTTGGATCTCATTTAGCTGTTACCTTTGTCCTATCAGTCACCACAAATCTTATTCTCTTTTCACTTGATTGCAACACTTCCCACAAACAAGTAGCTTGCAGCTGAAACAGGTGTTGTGGGTTCTGTTCCGAGTGCATCTGCTCACCTGGCAGCTTCTCCTCCCCAGGAGATGTGAGCAATTTGGCTCACGCAAGGGATCCCATGGAATCTTTGATGCTGCAGCCTTGGCCCTCATATGTCTCTCACGTAGCCCATGTGCCAGACTCATGATGAAGTCTCTCCTGCTCAGGGTGTTGTTCATGCACTGCTTGAAAAATACATGTGCGTAGATAGCAGCCAAGTCAAGCATGTTGTAGAACACAGCAACAGGCCAGCAACGAGTTCCTTCTTTCACTGAGTACAGCTGTGCCATCGGATCCTAAACATTAGCCAACACTCGCTCACCTGCTGCCCAATAGGGATCCTTTCCCAGATATGGAAATCCGTTCAGCATGAACCAGAATAATAATGATCAGAGATTTGATTTGATTTATTAGGATCTACAATAGCCGACGCCAATGGCAACACTTTAGAATAAGTGTAATGTAACAAAATGCAGAAAAAGTCAATGGGTCTGAATACTTTACGAATGCACTGTATGTTTTCTCAACAACAGGTTATGGTCAATAATGTGAAAGGCAGCACTGAAATCTAACAGTATAGCTTCCACAATCTTCTTATTATCAATCAGTCATTTGTGTCAGTGCAGTACATGTTGAGTGCCCTTCTCTTTAAGCATGCTGAAAGTCTGTTGTTAATTTGTTTACAGAAAAATAGCATTGTATTTGGTCAGTTTGTATTTGCAACAGTTTGCTAAGAGCTTGCAGCAAACACTGGTTGTTATATGTGTGAAATTCGTTTTGCTATAGTTAAGGTTATTTTTCGAGGCAATTATCGGGGTGATTGTCAACTGGCCATGGTAACTTCAACTATCGGGAGAAGGAGTGGAGCAGGCCCTACTGTCCGGAGAAGGCGGAGCAACAGGGGGAAATTGGTTATACTGTAACTCCAGATTTGTTTGTGATAGTAAGATTCTAACAACGATAGCGTGTTATGTAGACTTATTTAGGAAAAGTCAAGGACGAGTGGTACATGACTTAAAATGGCAATTAGGCACTAAAATAAATGTTTTGTCATGATGGTCTCCACCGTTCTAGTGTTAATATACACAGTCACTAAGAAATCCATACAGTTTTTGTTTAGGAAGGTCATAAAAACATAAAACAAGACAATTTATTTCAAAAGAACACAATAGCATGTTTTGAGTTTTATTTATCTGTGCTCAGTAGCCAAGGCTATGACTGTGCCATGCCAATTAAACTGCCATACCAGAGTCAACACATTGAGTCGGATGTTTGCCAGATACATTTCAACTCCATTTTTCACAGATCCTGACATTTAATCCTAGTAATAATTTAATGTTTTAGGTCAGTTAGGATCACCACTTTATTTTAAGAATGTGAAATGTCAGAATAGAAGAGAAAATTATTAATTTCAGCTTTAATTTCTTTCATCACATTCCCAGTGGGTCAGAAGTTTACATACACTCAATTAGTATTTGGTAGCATTGCCTTTAAATTGTTTAACTTGGGTCAAGCGTTTCAGGTAGCCTTCCTCCTGACAGAGATGGTGTAACTGAGTCAGGTTTATAGGCATCCTTGCTCGCACACGCTCTTTCAGTTCTGCCCACAAATTTTCTATAGGATTGAGGTCTGGGCTTTGTGATGGCCACTCCAATACCTTGACTTTGTTGTCCTTAAGCCAATTTGCCAAAACTTTGGAAGTATGCTTGAGGTCATTGTCCATTTGGAAGACCCATTTGTGACCAAGCTTTAACTTCCTGATTGAGGTCTTGAGATGTTACTTCAATAAATCCACATAATTTTCATACATCATGATGCCAAATGTGCACCAGTCCCTCCTGGAGCAAAGCACCCCCACAACATGATGCTGCCACCCCCGTGCTTCACGGTTGAGATGGTTTTCTTCAGCTCGCAAGCCTCCACCTTTTTCCTCCAAACATAACGATGGTCATTATGGCCAAACAATTCTATTTTTGTTAAATCAGACCAGAGGACATTTCTCCAAATAGTGTGATCTTTGTCTGCATGTGCAGTTGCAAAGCGTAGTTTGTTTTTTTAGCGGTTTTGAAGCAGTGGCTTCTTCCTTGCTGAGCGGCCTTTCAGGTTATGTCGATATAGGACTCGTTTTACTGTGGATATAGATACTTTTGTACCGATTTCCTCCAGCATCTTCACAAGGTCCTTTGCTGTTGTTCTGGGATTGATTTGCACTTTTCAAGTACATTCATCTCTAGGAGACAGAATGCGTCTCCTTCCTGAGCGGTATGACAGCTGCGCGGTTCCATGGTGTTTATACTTGTGTACTAATGTTTGTACAGATGAATGTGGTACCTTCAGTAGTTTGGAAGTTGCTCCCAAGGATGAACCAGACTTGTGGAGGTCTACAATTTTTTTTTCTGAGGTCTTGGCTGATTTCTTTAGATTTTCCCATAATGTCAAGCAAAGAGGCACTGAGTTTGAAGGTAGGCCTTGAAATACATTCACAGGTAATCTCTCTGTAAACAATTGTTGGAAAAATGACTTGTGTCATGCACAAAGTAGATGTCCTAACCGACTTGCCAAAACTATAGTTTGTTAACAAAACATTTGTGGAGTGGTTGAAAAACGAGTTTTAGTGACTCCAACCTAAGTGTATGTAAACTTCCGACTTCAACTGTTTATTTTACAGTAAGAATTTAATGGAATTTACTTTGAGCAAAAATGTAAATGCAACTGGGCAACAATTTCAAAGATTTCAATGACTTACAATTAATACTAGGAAATAAGTCAATTGAAATAAATTCACTAGCCCCTAATCTATGGATTTCACATGACTGGGAATACAGATATGCATATGCATGGGCCACAGATACCTTAAAAAAAAGTAGGTTAGTGGATCAGAAAACCAGTCAATAAGTGGGGTAACCACCGTTTGTTTCATGCAACGACACATCTCCTTTGAATGGAATTGATTAGGCGGTTGAGTGTGGCCTGTGGAATGCTGTCCCAATCCTGGCCCAAGTTGCTGGATATTGGCAGGAACTGGAACACACTTTCGTACACTTAGATCCAGAGCATCCCAAACTGCTCAATGGGTGAAATGTCTGGCGAGTATGCAGGTCATGGAAGAACTGGGACATTTGCAGCTTCCATGAATTGTGTACAGATCCTTGCGACATTGGGCCGCGCATTATCATGCTAAAACATGAGGTTAAGACGGCAGATGAATGGCACGACAATGGGTCTAAGGATCTCGTCACGGTATCTCTGTGCATTCAAATAGCCATTGATAAAATGCAATTGTGTTCGTTGTCCGTAGCGAATGCCTGCCCATACCATAATCCCACCGCCACCATGGGGCACTCTGTCTACAAAGTTGACATCAGCAAACCACTCTCCCATCTCTCAAAACTTGAGGCTTGACAAACTGCACATTTTCAAGTGGCCTTTTATTGTCCCCAGCACAAGCTGTGTAATGATCATGCTGTTTAATCAGCTTCTTGATATACCACACCTGTCAGGTGGATGGATTATCTTGGCAAATGAGAAATGCTCACGTTCCGGTATGTGAACTAATTTGTGCACAACATATATGTAACGATATTCGTCGTGAGAAGGAGAGGAGGACCAATGCACAGCGTGGTAAGTGTCCATATTTTTTATAAAATAACTGAACACTGAAAAAACAACAAAACAACAAACAAACAGTCCTGTACGGTGAATGAAAAAACACTGAACAGAAAATAATCACCCACAAAACACAGGTGGGAAAAGGCTACCTAAGTACAACGAACGCCACCTGCCTCTGATTGAGAACCATACCAGGCCAAACACATAAACGCAACATAGAAAAATGAACATAGACTACCCACCGCAACTCACGCCCTGACAAACTAAAACAAAGACATAACAAAGGAACTAAGGTCAGAACGTGACAGTACCCCCCCCCCAAAGGTGCGGACTCCGGCCGCAAAACCTGAACCTATAGGTGAGGGTGGGTCTGGGTGGGCATCCGTCTGCGAGACGTGGACCCCACTCCACCATAGTCTTTGCCCGCTTCTTTCCCCGCCTCAGTGGCGCCTTTAGAGCGGCGACCCTCGCCGCCGACCTCGGTCTGGGGACCCTAGCAGCGGGCCCCGAATGGATGGGAGATTCCGGCAGCACCGGACAGGCGGGAGATTCTGGCAGCACCGGAATCTCCCGCACCGGAGTGACGGATGGCTCTGGCAGCTCCTGACTGACGGGCGGCTCTGGCAGCTCCTGACTGATGGGCGGCTCTGGCAGCTCCTGACTGACGGGCGGCTCTGGCAGCTCCTGACTGACGGGCGGCTCTGGCAGCTCCTGACTGACGGGCGGCTCTGGCAGCTCCTGACTGACGGGCGGCTCTGGCAGCTCCTGACTGACGGGCGGCTCTGGCAGCTCCTGACTGATGGGTGGCTCTGGCAGCTCCTGACTGACGGGCGGCTCTGGCAGCTCAGGACAGACGGGCGGACCTGGAGGGAGGAGACGGAGAGACAGCCTGGTGCGTGGGGCTGCCACAGGACCCACCAGGTTGGGGAGACCTACAGGAGGCCTGGTGCTTGGAGAAGGCACCGGATGGACCGGGCTGTGGGGGAGCACTGGAGCCCTGGTGCGCAGCCTTGGCACCACTCCTCCCGGGTGGATCACCATTTTAGGCCGGACCATCCAGAGTGCACAAACAGGTTGAACCGGGCTGTGAGTGAGCACTGGAGATCTGGTGCATACCACTCGCACCTCTCCCTTAGGCTCCATAACCACATTCGCCCGGCATGGGTGGAGCGCAGGCATAGGACGTACTGCACCCTCCCAGCTCCCCGGAGACACAGCACGCAGCGCCGGTGCAGGATACCCTGGGCCGAAACGGCGTACTGGAGACTAAACACACTGGGCTGGCACAATACGCCCTGGCTGGGTGCCTACTCTCGCTTGACACTCGCAGGGGGCTGGCCTATAGCCCACCAGGCTGTGAGCGCTTACTGGCGACACCGCAGCTCATGGAACATGGAAGCAACCCTTTACATATTGTTTATACATTTTTGTTCAGTGTATGAGAAGAAAAAAGAAAGGATATTTTTCCCAGATGGCTATTGCTGATTGTCACCAGTAGCCTACTCACATGACGAACACGCACAGAGCCACTGTTTTTATGAGCAATTTGTAGTTGTTTGGCAAAAATAGGTTCATTAGCAACCTTGGACTCTGCTCTTTCTGAAATCAAAACGTCTGGCCTGCATGGACCTCAGTAGGATGGCATGGAAGAAGTGCTCTTTGCTAAGCTCCTTTCCCTTCTTTGTCAAGGCACGCTGCGGTGGTCATCAGTCTCACGCTGCAGTGGTCATCAGATAAAATTGTCACCCATCAGACTATTGTCAGTTTAATCTTGTCTTTATTCCCCATCTATTATTATTATAATTATTATTATTATATGTGTCAAATTAGTTTCAATATAGTTTAGGTCTAGTTTGGAAGGGCCAGCTGAGCAGGCAACTGTTGTCTTGAAGTTCGAAAAGTCTTATTTTTTACAGTCTATGTGCTTATGGATCAATCAATACATTTTCTGACTGATTACAATTTACATTTGGTGTTCTAAGGTTTCTTATGACCTATTTTAACATAATAAATGCATTCAATTTAGCAATTTCTTATTTATTATGGAATATTTAATCAATTGAAATATCAACGGCCATTCAGAAGTTATGGAATTCAGGCACTTGGAGTGTTAAAAAGTGTATCTTTTGATGAAATCTCTCAGTTATTTGCCATCCATCTGAGCATTGAGATTGAATGTCCAAAATTCTGGGGCTGGGCTTAGTGATGGGTCATAATATTACCGTTGCTTCCTTGAACCCATTGAAGTGAGCATATTGAGTTACATTAAGCAGTGGTAAGAAAGCAAATGCTTTCCCAGTTCACATTTTTTATCCAATTTGATCCAAATCCCAAAATAATTTGCTTAAGACTTTTCTTGTTTGCATAGGTACCTGAGGTCTTTTCCCTTCTCAAATAGCATTAAGATATTTTAGTATTATGGTGCTTCAAAATATGTTTCGAATTGATTTCTATCTTTGCATAAATAGAAGTGAATAACAACCTGTGGAAAATACTGAAGTCTCCAATGTTTCTGTTTATGAGGGATTCAGTTTTGAGATCTTTGCCTTTAGGGAGGATATGGGTTAAGCAGATTGGGTTTGCAGTGGGAGTACTGTTTGTACACCACAAGTGTTAGTCCACTGCTAGCCCGCCGAGCTAAATGCTGGGCATTAGTGCTTGGCGAGCTAAAGCAAGTCTTCTGATCTCAGAGAAGGTTATCATCAAGACTGTGTTGAAACAGTGACATCCCTCTCTCTCAGACCCTACCTTCAAATATCCATGCATGCCCATCCCCCATCCCTCTTGGGAAATCACAGCAGCTGAAGGGCTGCCTGACTGACTTGACAAACTCTCATGTGGACATTCCATTCTATCCTCTCATCTGTCTGTGCTGCCATCATCATCATCGACTAGTTCTGAGCTCTGTGACAGGAAGGATGGAGGGAAGAAGAAATGGAGGGTTGACTCAGATGTCCCTACAGAGGTGGTCTCTTGAGGCCTCTCCTCTCCTCTCTTCTATCTCCTTCTCTTCTGTTACCCTCTTCAAACTTAATTTAATGACATATGATAATTATAGGTAATCATCTTCATCATCATTATCCAGTCTACCACAAGCTTCCTCCAGTAACTTCTGTCAGCAGCAAGGAATGCAAGAAGGGAAATAACCATGTGAGAATGCTGTTCATAGACTACAGCTCAGAATTAAACACCATAGTCCCCTTCAAGCTCATCACCAAGCTAGGGACCCTTAACCCCTCCGTCTGCAGCTGGGTCCTAGACTTCCTGACCGGGCGGCCCCAGGTAGTGAGGGTAGGCAACAACACCTTTGCCACACTGACCCTCAACACACCCTCAGGGGTCTGTGCCTAGTCCCCGCCTGTACTCCCTGTTCACCCACAACTGCATGTCCACGCACGACTCCAACACCATCATCAAGTTTTCTGACAACATGCTGGCGATGAGTCAGCCTACAAGGAGGAGGTCAGAGACTTAGCAGTGTGGTGCCAGGACAACAACCTCTCGTGCAACATCAGTAAGAAGCTGATCGTGGACTATAGAAGACAGAGGGGAGAGCACGCCCCCATCCACATCGAAGGGGGTGTTGTGGACAGGGTCGAGAGTGTCAAGTTCCTTGATTTCCACATCACTAAGGACTTAACATGGTCAACACACACCCGCACAGTCGTGAAGCGGGCACGGCAGGAGGCTGAAAAGATTTGGCATGGGCCCTCGGATCCTCAAAAAGTTATAGAGCTGCGCCATCGAGAGCATCTTGACTGGCTGCATCACCACTTGGTAGGGCAAATGCACCTCCCGGGTCCACAAAGCGCTACAGAGGTTGGTGCGGACAGCACAGTACATCACTGGGGCCAAGCTTCCTGCCATCCAAAACCTCTATATCAGGCAGGGTCAGAGGAAGACCCAAAAAATTGCCAAAGACTCCAGCCACCCAAGCCATAGACTGTTCACTCTGCTACAGTCCAGCAAACGGTACCATAACATTGGCTCTCGGTCCAACAGGCTCCAAGACATCTTTCCCTAAGCCATAAGACTGCTAAACAGGCAGACTGCTAAATAGTTCATTAATGGAACCCACCTATCTGCAATATCTTGCACTGACCCTATACGCAGACTCACTAGGCAGACTCACTATTATACAGTGCATTCGACAAGTATTCAGACCCTTTGACTTTTTCCACATTTTGTTACGTTACAGCCTTATTCTAAAATTGAGTAAATTATTTTTTACCCTTAATCAATCTACACACAATACCCATAATGACAAAGCAAAAACAGGTTTATAGAAATTTTTGCAGAGAAAAAAAATATATATAGAGAAAAAAAATCAAATTTACATAAGTATTCAAACCCTTTACTCAGTATTCTGTTGAATCACCTCTGGCAGAAATTACAGTCTCGAATCATCTTCGATATCATGCTACAAGCTTGGCACACCTGTATTTTCGGAGTATCTCCCATCCTTCTTGGCAGATCCTCTCCATCTCTGTCAGGTTGGATGTGGAGCGTCCCTGCACAGCTATTTTTAGGTTTCTCCAGAGATGTTCGATTGGGTTCAAGCCACTCCTACGTTGTCTTGGCTGTGTGCTTAAGGTCATTTTATAGTTGGAAGGGGAACCTTCACCCCAGTCTGAGGTCCTGAGTGCTCTGGAGCAGGATCTGTCTGTACTTTGCTCCATTCATCTTTCCCTTAATCTTGACTAGTCTCCCAGTCCCTTCCACTGAAAAACAACCCCACAGCATAATGCTGCCAGCACCATGCTTCACCGTAGGGATGGTGCCAGGTTTCCTCCAGATGTGACACTTGGCATTCAGGCCAAAGAGTTCAATCTTGGTATAATTAGACCACAGAATCTTGTTTCTTATGGTCTGAGAGTCCTTAGGTGCCTTTTGGCAAACTCCAAGCGGGCTGTCATGTGATTTCTACTGAGAAGTGGCTTCCATCTGGCCACTACCATAAAGGCCTGATTGGTGGAGTGCTGCAGAGATGGGAGAATCTTCCAGAAGGATAACCATCTCCACAGCGAAACTCTGGAGCTCTGTCAGAGTGACCATCGGGTTCTTTGTCACCTCTTTGTCATCTTGTCTTGTTGGTTCAAAACATCTTCAAATTAAAAAAGATAAAGGCCACTGTGTTCTTGGACCTTCAATGCTGCAAACATTTTTTGGTACCCTTTCCCAGATCTGTGCCTCGACACAATCCTGTCTCGGAGCTCTACAGACAATTCCACGACCTCATGGCTTGGTTTTTGCTCTGACATGCACTGTCAATTGTGGGACCTTATAGAGGCAGATGTGTGCCTTTCCAACTCAATTTAATTTACAACAGGTGGTGTCACGTTCTGACCTTTATTTCCTTTGTTTTGTCATTATTTAGTATGGTCAGGGCGTGCGTTGGGGTGGGCAGTCTATGTTTGTTTTTCTATGATTTGGGTATTTCTATGATTCGGCCTAGTATGGTTCTCAATCAGAGGCAGGTGTCATTAGTTGTCTCTGATTGAGAATCATACTTAGGTTGCCTGGGTTTCACTGTGTGTTGGTGGGTGATTGTTCCTGTCTCTGTGTTTGTACCAGATAGGACTGTTTGGGGTTTTCACGTTTCTTGTTTTTATATTCAGTTGTTCATGTGTACATTTACGTATTAAAAGAACCATGGACACTTACCACGCCGCATATTGGTCCTCTGATCCTTTTCGCCTCTCCTCTTCGGAAGAAGAGGAGGAAATCCCTTACAGGTGGACTTCAATCAAGTTGTAGAAACATCTCAAGGATGATCAACGGAAACCAGATGCACCAGAGCTCAATTTTGAGTCTCATAGCAAAAAATCGGAATACTTATGTAAATACGTTTTTTGTTTTTAGTAACTGTGACCTGTTTCAGGAAACTAGGTGTATGTCGCGGGTCACTACTTCACAAGAGAGCTGTTTCAACGTAAACTTCTTTTTTTTTATCAAAATGTTTTTTGGGGGCAGAAATGCCTTCTCGGACATGTGAACTTTCATGTGCCTTAATAACAAATGTGTATGCCATCTGTAAATACAAATAAAATGGTTCAATTGTAAGCTTGAGCCTAGTTGCTTAAACCACAGAAAAAGCGAGCAACCTTCCCGCTAGCCATGATTGGCCGAGATAATAAGTGGGCTGGACATTTCGAGAGATGAGTTTGGATTGGTCTGCCATATAGCACGCTTCTGTCTATTTGAGCTGGTCAGTAGGTAATCCTGTCTAACGTGGCTTTATTTTTTTTTATTGCGTATTATAACTTAACAAAAGATTTGACTATGCAAGTATCCATTTCAATAGAACTTCACTGCAACAACTGTTTCAGAGCACTCTCGTCTGATTGTGCCAGAGCACAGAATAACTGATGAATTTACGAACGCTTAACACCGGTTGAATATGTCAATTATCATCTGCAAAAAAAGTGTCATTAAATTGTTGCCAGCAGCACAGTTACAGTCACCAACACTCTGGATAACATGAAACACCCTAACCAGCTCTGCTAGGGCGAGTGAAATGGTCAAAGTTTGGGTGGGGGCTAAAGCTTAAGATGATTCTTTAGGCATTGTACAGTGTGAACTACAGTGACTTGACACAACAATGGGCCGAGCAACGGAAACGACACAGGACGTCTTATTTAATCCAAGGGGTTGCAGTCTACCTTGAAGCATTCATTCATGTATACAAGTAAGAGTCTAGCTACAGTTTCAGATATTATACGTTTCTAATTTGTCAGAAAGTTGTTTTCATTGCAAGTTCTAGCATACTGTTAGCTAGCTGACGTTAGATGACTTGCTCGCTAGCTAACATTATCTTTATGATCTGTGTGTAGCAATGTTCTCAGAACGCCATTTCACATTGCTAGTTATAGCCTAATGTTAACTAGCTAACATTGAATCTATTTGGTTAACTTTAGCTAGCTTTGACAATCGGTTTGTATTGCTAGTACTCTATGGATTGGGAGTATGGTTCATTGTTTAGCTAGCATGTCTTAACAAAAGACTCCACTCGGCAGATGATTACATGACCCATCAAGTTAGCCAGATGTGTCTGACGTGATTACGGCTATTTATTGTATAATAATGCCAAAATATTTGTGTCTGGAATTTGTCTTTCAGCATCAGTAGAACACGCCTGACTCTCCTCCGCCAGTCATACAAGGAGAATGGTCTAATGCCTTCCATCAAAAAGAGAGCTTGCCCAAGCAAGCACAGGTTAGACCTGAATCATGAGGACTTGCAGCGAGTGGTGAACTTCATCAACAACTATGGAGAGGACAATGCAATAGTGTTACCAGGACCCACCCATGACACAAACACTTTAGTGGAAAGCTGCTGCCATCCAATGTGACAAAAGCAGCAGTGTGGCGTCTCTACAAGGAATTGATGATAACACTTTTATGTAAAGAAAGTGCAGTCGCAAAAACCATCAAGAGCTATGATGAAACTTGCTCGCATGAGGACCGCCACAGGAAATGCTCTTTAATTATTTGTTACGTTTATTTCATATTTTTGTAGGTATTTTTCTTAAAACTGCTTTGTTGGTTGTAAGTAAGCATTTCACTGTAAAGTCTACACCTGTTGTATTCGGCGCAAGTGACTTGATAAACTTGCGATTTGATAAACAATATGTTTTGATTATTTAATTGACTTCCAACATGATTGGCGCTACTTCTACTGATCTCACATTATTTCTGTATTTTCCAGAGGTACGTGTAGTCGGGCTGTGTGTTATCATTTTAACTTCCACTTTCCAAGTTGATTTTTCTGTATGCAGTGCTGATGCTCTTCATATTTGTAGGTAAGGGACACTTACCTGATAATGATGCATTAAAAAATTATATTACGTTTCACGTTTCATTTTCTTTTCATTAACTTACCTTTATGTTCTATTGTTTTTTGCAGGTGCACTATCCTTCTGACCCTATGCAGCCAGGTCCCATCTACTTTTAACTTCCCTCAATTGTAGCTTGTTTGGTGTCTGCTGTGAAGTTATACCACAACAAGTCAACTACATCATTGATGAAAGCATGTCATCCAGCAAAGGCAGCAGCGTAGTCAACCACATGCAACATTTCTTCACCAATTACAGAGTTAGGGAAACACATGTGGACCTGAACTGTGATAACTGCAGTGGCCAAAACAAGAACAGGTTTGTCCTCTGGTATTGTGCCTGTCGTACAGTCACAAGCTGCACCACAGTCTGGACCTTCACTTCCACAGATCACAGGCCCCACCAAATTTGCCCCCGACTGGTGTTTCAGCCTCATCAAGCAGAAAGACCTGAATTAACACTTTGTCTGAGATTGCTGGTGTTGTGAAGGACATCACTGTGACAGGGGTCAACATCCCACAGCTGGTTGGACTGGAGGATGGTACAGTGCTGGTGGAAAGCTATGGCTGGCAACAACACCTGACTCCATACTTCAGGCCGTTGCCACAGATCATGCAGTGCCAGCACTTCAGGTGAATATAATTTTCATTGCATTGTATGAGGTTATTCTTCTTATCTTAACTTGGGAGGTGAATTGATGTTGTGCAAGGTTATAATGTCTTAATTATTTTGTTATTTCCTGTTTTACAGCTTCGATGCTCTGGAGCCTGGTGTTATTGTTGCCAAGGAGCATTCCGACTCAGTCGAGACCAGGTTTCAGCTGCTGCACAACGCTGACATCCTTCCTCCCAAAGATGGTCTGCCTGTACAAGCACCAACTGGACTAGACACAGCTAGACAAACTTATGAGAAGATCAGGGAGTTTTGCAACGAAGAGGCTATGGACATCACACGCCCTGCACCAAAGTCAAGGGCAGGACAGAAACAGGCTCTCCGAATATAGATTGCCTTGTTCATACGTGGTTTGGACGGACCAGTCATCAGCACTATCGGCAGTGCCTCTATTCAAATGACTCTCTCCTAACACACACGCCATACGTTGCTGCTACTATTTTTTTTATCCTGCTGCTCAGCCACTTTACCCCTGATTGTATGCACTACCTCATCCATCACTGATATTGTTATTGATATTGTTCTTGTACATACTGTATATTTTATTTGTATTGACACTATATTTTTCTGATATTGCTTCTATATGCAAGTAACCATTTGGCTGTACCATTTACACCTTCTATAGATACCCATCCACTTGGCAATATGTGACTGGGGGTTATAGCATTTCTTTCACATGACCCATCAAATTAGACAAGTGTGTCTGGGTAGGCGTCATCTAATATTTATAAAATATTTTTATCTGGACACTTTCTGTTTACCTGGAATTTGTCCTTATTGTAGGCTACTACTTTTATCACTTTTAGTCTTAATCTTAACTACACTACTCACTGTTTAGCACATGACCTCACACGTGAATCCTTAAAGAGATGGGTGGGGCTGGCTTAAGAGGGTGTGAACAATGCTGAATGGGTGAGACAATGTAGAGCTCTCCAGCAGGTACCAAAACATTCAAAGAGCATTTTCTCAAAAGTTAAATTACAAGTTTGTCAACTTTCAAAGCAGAATTACTTTCCCATTGTTCCTAAAATGCAGTGAATGATATATCGTTTTGTAGCTCTGAGTCTCTACTTTTATCCAATGTAAAAAGCACAATTTAAAATGTTGCTACATAAGACAGATTTGAGCCAGTTAAAAACTGTTTCGCTTTGTCATTATGGGGTATTGTGTGTAGGTTGATGAGGAAAATTTGTTTTAGAATAAGGCTGTAACTATTTTTTTTTTTAAGTCAAAGGTCTGAATACTTTCCGAATGCACTGTATACAGTATACACACCACATACACACTCACTCACACACATTACATTGACACATCTACAGTACACAATGCCCACACACTTTCACATTCACTACATACAGTACGCATCAAAAGTTTGTACAAACCTACTCATTCTAGGTTTTTCTTTATTTTTACATTGTAGAATAATAGTGAAGGCATCATAACTCTGAAATAACACATATGGAATCATGTAGCAACCAAAAAAGTGTTAAACAAATCAAAACATAGTTTATATTTGACATTCTTCAAAGTAGCCACCCTTTACCTTGATGAAAGCGTCAAGCACACGCTTGGCATTCTTTTAACAAGGTTCATGAGGTAGTCACCTGGAATGCATTTCAATTAATAGGTGTGCCTTGTTAAAATGTATTTGTGGAATTTCTGTCTTTCTTAATGCATTTGAGCGTGTTGTGTTATGACAAGGTAGGGGTGGTATACAGAAGATAGCCCTATTTGGTAAAATACCAAGTCCATATTATGTCAAGAACAGCTCAAATAAGCAAAGAAAAATTACAGTCTATCATTACTTTAAGACATGAAGGTCAAGCAATTCTGAAAATGTCAAGAACTTTGAACGTTTCTTCAAGTGCAGTCGCAAAACACCATAAAGGGCTATGATGAAACATGAGGACTGTAAATGAAGACCCAGAGTTACCTCTGTTGCAGAGGATAAGTTCATTAGAGTCACCAGCCTCAGAAATTGCAGCAAAAATAAATGCTTCACAGATTTCAAGTAACAGACACATCTCAACATAAACTGTTCAGAGGAGACTGCGTGAATCATGCATTCATGGTTGAAATGTTGCAAAGAAACCACTACTAAAGGACACCAATAATAAGAAGAGACTTGCTTGGGCCAAAAAACACGAGCAATGAAAATTAGACCGGTGGAAATCTGTCATTTGGTCTGATGAGTCCAAATTTGAGATTTTTGGTTCCAACTGCCGTGTCTTTGTGAGACGCAGAGCAGTTGAACGGATGACCTCCGCATGTGTGGTTCCCACCGTGAAGCATGGATGAGGAGGTGTGATGGTGTGGGGGTGCTTTGCTGGTGACACTGTCAGTGATTTACTTAGAATTCAAGGCACACTTAACCACCATGGCTACCACAGCATTCTGCAGCAATATGCCATCCTATCTGGTTTGCGGTTAGTGGGACTGTCATTTGTTTTTCAATAGGACAATGACCCAACACACCTCCAGTCTGTGTAAGGGCTATTTGACCAAGAAGGAGAGTGGTTAAGTGCTGCATCAGATGACCTGGCCTCCACCATCAGCCAACCTCAACCCAATTGAGATTGTTTGGAATGAGTTGGATCGTAGAATGAAGGAATAGCAGCCAACAAGTGCTCAGCATATGTGGGAACTCCTTCAAAACATTCCAGGTGAAGCTGGTTGAGAGAATGCCAAGCATGTGCAAAGCTCTCATCAAGGCCAAGGTTGGCTATTTTGAAGAATCTCAAATATAAAATATATTTTGATTTGTTAAAAACGTTTAGGGTTACAACATGATTCCATATGTGTTATTTCATAGTTTTATTTAACAAGGCAAGTCAGTTAAGAACAAAATGTTATTTACAATGACTGCCTACACCGGCCAAACCTGGACGACGCTGTGCCAATTGTGGGCCACCCTATGGGATTCCCAATCACAACCAGTTGTAGTAGTGACACCTCTAGCACTGAGATGCTGTGCCTTAGACTGCTGCGCCACTCGGGAGCTCCCTGTGTTTTGATGTCTTCACTATTATTCTACAATGTAGATAATAGTAAAAAAATAAAGAAAAACCCTTGAATGAGTAGGTGCTCTAAAACTTTTGACCGGTAGTCTATATATAGAGAGGGTTATTTGGGGTTATTTTGTGATGTTTTTACCCAATTGTTCATTCTATTCATTCCATGTTGCTATGCTAAACAAATCATTGACAAGAAGCTAACTAGCTAGCAGAGGTTCAATGATGACAAGAGACAAGAACTTCAATATAATAATGATTTAATAAATAATTTATGAATAGGCAACAAGAACTTTAGCAAATAATGTTTTGATAAATAATAATGCATGGTATAAATAGGCAAAACCCAGCTGATTTTCAAGTCAATAATATAGTTATAGAGGATAGCTAGGCCAACATTATATATCCTTTGCTAGCTAGCTAGCTAACTGAAGCTACCACACGATCACATCAAACAGCTGAAATGACAGCAAACTTTGTGCATTTTTGTTTGTTTTACCGTCGTTTCTATATTGCCATTTCTTTGGAAATATCCATTATAATGATCCTGATAAACAAATCTGCCTGGTTCAAAGCTGTCAGTCTCGTTACTTTCATATGCATGGCATGGTGGAGATCGCAAAAAACGAAACATGTAGCACAGGTCAGATAGGCACACAGCCATGCTTATATTAACCCCTGCTGTACCAAACAAAATGTTATAGGAAAATAAAGTCCAAACACTTAATTTAAATGTAATTGCCTGGCTGGGCTGTGGGACAGTGGATTGATACTTTAAATGGAATTATAACATCATGGAATTTTGCGCAAATTATTGAGAATAACTCACTGCTAACTCTTCCCATTGATGGCAAAGTATTGAGAAAAACATCAACCCTATGACACTCATATTTTCCCATTGACTACAATGTATTGAGAAAAATGTCAGCTATTGTGACATTTTGTATTTTTTTGCCAGGATGATGCCAGGATGATGTTTGCAGGGTGATAATGGGCTAAAGGACCGTCACTCATCATGGTCATGTAACGGTTTTCTAGTGGTGATGAAGGAGAGTCGGACCAAACTGCAGCGTGTCGATTGCGATCCATATTTATTAAACAAAACGTAAACACGACTAAACACTAAACACTACAAAACAATAAACGTAATGAAAACCGAAAACAGCCTATCTAGTGCAAACTAACAGAGAGTACAAGTAAGACACTAAGGACAATCACCCACGACAAACTCAAAGAATATGGCTGCCTAAATATGGTTCCCAATCAGAGACAACGATAAGCACCTGCCTCTGATTGAGAACCACTCCAGACAGCCATAGACCTTGCTAGACAACCCACTAAGCTACAATCCCAATACCACCACCAAAACCCCAAGACAAACACACCACAATTACAAAAACCCCATGCCACACCCTGGCCTGACCAAATACATAAAGATAAACACAAAATACTTTGACCAGGGCGTGACAGAACCCCCCTAAGGTGCGGACTCCCGAACGCACCTCAAAACAATAGGGAGGGTCCGGGTGGGCGTCTGTCCATGGTGGCGGCTCCGGCGCGGGGCGTGGACCCCACTCCTTTAATGTCTTAGTCCCCTCTCCCTTCGTCCCTGGATAGTCCACCCTCGCCGCCGACCATGGCCTAGTGTCAGTCCTCACCCAGAACCCCACTGGACTGAGGAGCAGATCGGGACTGAAGGACAGCTCGGGACCGAGGCAGCTCGGGACTGAGGGGAAGCTCGGGAGTGAGAGAAAGCTCAGGAGTGAGAGGAAGCTCAGGAGTGAGAGGAAGCTCAGGAGTGAGAGGAAGCTCAGGAGTGAGAGGAAGCTCAGGAGTGAGAGGAAGCTCAGGAGTGAGAGGAAGCTCAGGAGTGAGAGGAAGCTCAGGAGTGAGAGGAAGCTCAGGAGTGAGAGGAAGCTCAGGCAGGTAGATAGATCTACCAGCTCCTGGCTGGCTGGTGGTTTCAGCAGATCCTGGCTGACTGGCAGATCCTGGCTGACTGGCAGATCCTGGCTGACTGGCAGATCTGGAAGAGTCTGGTTGACTGGCAGATCTGGAAGAGTCTGGTTGACTGGCAGATCTGGAAGAGTCTGGTTGACTGGCAGATCTGGAAGAGTCTGGTTGACTGGCAGATCTGGCGGCGCTGGGCAGACTGGCGGCGCTGGGCAGACTGGCGGCGCTGGGCAGACTGGCGATGCTGGGCAGACTGGCGGCGCTGGGCAGACTGGCGGCGCTGGGCATACTGGCGGTGCTGGGCAGACTGACGACGCTGGGCAGACTGACGACTGGGCAGACTGACGACGCTGGGCAGACTGACGACGCTGGGCAGACTGACGACGCTGGGCAGACTGACGACGCTGGGCAGACTGGCGATGCTGGGCAGACTGACGATGCTGGGCAGACTGACGGCGCTGGGCAGACTGGCGACGCTGGGCAGACTGACGACGCTGGGCAGACTGGCGATGCTGGGCAGACTGACGGCGCTGGGCAGACTGGCGACGCTGGGCAGACTGGGGGCACTGGCGGCGCTGGGCAGACTGGCGGCACTAGCTGCTCCATATAGGCTGACAGCTCTGGCGGCTTCTTACAGACTGACCGCTCTGGCGGCTCCGTGCTGACTGGCAGCTCCTTGCAGACTGGCAGCTCCATGCAGACTGGCAGCTCCATGCAGACTGGCAGCTCCATGCAGACTGGCTGCTCCATGCAGACTGGCTGCTCCATGCAGACTGACAGCTCTGGCTGCTTCATGCAGACTGACATCTCTGGCTGCTCCATGTAGACTGGCTGCTTCATGCAGACTGGCAGCTCGGGCTGCTTCATGTAGACTGACAGCTCTGGCTGCTCCATGCGGACTGACAGCTCTGGCTGCTCCATGTAGACTGACTGCTTCATGCAGACTGGCAGCTCGGGCTGCTTCATGTAGACTGACAGCTCTGGCTGCTCCATGCAGACTGACAGCTCTGACTGTTCCATGCAGACTGACAGCTCTGGCTGCTTCATGCAGACTGGCAGCTCTGGCTGCTCCATGTAGACTGGCTGCTTCATGCAGACTGGCAGCTCGGGCTGCTTCATGTAGACTGACAGCTCTGACTGCTCCTTGCAGACTGGCAGCTCCATGCAGACTGGCAGCTCTGGCTGCTCCATGCAGACTGACAGCTCTGGCTGCTCCATGCAGACTGGCAGCTCTGGCTGCTCCATGCAGACTGGCAGCTCTGGCTGCTCCATGCAGACTGACAGCTCTGGCTGCTCCATGCAGACTGGCTGCTTCATGCAGACTGGCAGCTCTGGCTGCTCCATGCAGACTGACAGCTCTGGCTGCTCCATGCAGACTGACAGCTCTGGCTGCTCCTTGCAGACTGGCAGCTCTGGCTGCTCCATGCAGACTGACAGCTCTGGCTGCTCCATGCAGACTGACAGCTCTGGCTGCTCCATGCAGACTGACATCTCTGGCTGCTCCATGCAGACTGACATCTCTGGCTGCTCTATGCGGACTGACAGCTCTGGCTGCTCTATGCGGACTGACAGCTCTGGCTGCTCCATGCAGGCTGGCAGCTCTGGCTTCTCCATGCAGGCTGGCAGCTCTGGCTGCGCTGAACAGGCGGGAGACTCCGGCAGCGTAGGAGAGGAGAAAGGCTCTGGCTGCGCTAAACAGGCGGGAGGCTCCGGCAGCGCTGTAGAGGAGGAAGGCTCTGGCTGCGCTGAACAGGCGGGAGGATCCGGCAGCGCTGTAGAGGAGAAAGGCTCTGGCTGCGCTAAACAGGCGGGAGACTCCAGCAGCGCAGGAGAGGAGAAAAGCGCTGGCTGCGCTGAACAGGCAAGGCACACTGAAGGCCTGGTGCATGGTGCTGGAACTGGTGGTACTGGATCGAGGACACGCACAGGAAGCCTGGAGCGGGGAGCTGCTACCGGAGGACTGGAGTGTGGAGGTAGCACAGGATGGGCTAGACCGTGAAGGCGTACTGGAGATCTTGAGAGCAGTGTTGGCACAGGATGTGCAAGGCTAGGGATGTGCACAGGAGGCCTGGTGCGTGAGGCTGGCACCAACTTCACCAGCCGACTAACACGCACCTCAGGACGAGTATGGAGCGCTAACCCAGGTGCCATCAAATCCCCAACACGTTCCGTCGGGCGAATTCCATGCAAAAAGCACCAACACAGCAACTCCCTCATTTCTCTCTCCTCCAATTTCCCCATTAACTCCTTCACAGTCTCTGGTTCTGGTCTCCTCCTTGGCTCCTCACGATAAACAGGGAGAGTTGGCTCAGGTCTGACTCCTGACTCTGCCACACTCTCCTGAGCCCCCAAGAAATTTTGGGGCTGATTCTCAGGCTTCCATCCGCTACGCCGTGCTGCCTCCTCATATCTGCGCCTCTCAGCTTTCGCCGCCTCCAGTTCTTCCTTGGGGCGGCGATATTCTCCAGGCTGAGCCCAGGGTCCTTTACCGTCCAGTTCTTCCTCCCATGTCCATTTCTCCAGGTGGTGCAGCCTCTCCCACTGCAGCTGCTGCTGCTCCTGCTGCTGCTGCCTCTGTTGCCTCTCCTGTGGTTCCTGCCTGTTAACACGCTGCTTGGTCCGTTGGTGGTGGGTGATTCTGTAACGGTTTTCTAGTGGTGATGAAGGAGAGTCGGACCAAACTGCAGCGTGTCGATTGCGATCCATATTTATTAAACAAAACGTAAACACGACTAAACACTAAACACTACAAAACAATAAACGTAATGAAAACCGAAAACAGCCTATCTAGTGCAAACTAACAGAGAGTACAAGTAAGACACTAAGGACAATCACCCACGACAAACTCAAAGAATATGGCTGCTAAATATGGTTCCCAATCAGAGACAACGATAAGCACCTGCCTCTGATTGAGAACCACTCCAGACAGCCATAGACCTTGCTAGACAACCCACTAAGCTACAATCCCAATACCACCACCAAAACCCCAAGACAAACACACCACAATTACAAAAACCCCATGCCACACCCTGGCCTGACCAAATACATAAAGATAAACACAAAATACTTTGACCAGGGCGTGACAGGTCATTAGGTTATCAGGTGCTGTAAAAAAAAAATACGTATCTGCAAAAACAAATGATTGCTAGCTAGCTAAGTTTTTCTTTGTTATCCTATTTCGGCTTATGTGGATGTTGGTTTAGCTTTCTGTAACTTTGTACGTTCTGCATGGTGCAATGCTTTTAGAAAAGGTGAGGTGTCCTATGTTTTCCAATTGTCCCGTATATCTGGTTTTATACCATGGCATTGTTAAATACTGGTTTCTGATTGGCTTGAAGGGCACGTTAGAGTGTAAAGTATGTCCATATAATGCATGGTATAATTCAATGGCTATAAAGTAAATTCTTACATGTTCTATGTTTGAGCTGCTTTTGAAAGCAAATGTTAAATTGAAAATGTTATTGGCATTGTTGAATTCGATTTTCATAATACCAAGCTAGGACTGATGGTTTGGTTAGCTAAATTGGGAAGTCTGTTTGTTTGGTTACCAAGGCAACTACTGTTAGCTATCTAGTAAACCTGCTAGCTCTATTTTAATTTCATCTGATCAAAGAACCAGTTCCAATCCAAGTGCCAATGCCATTTAGCAAACTGAGTTTATTTTATTTTTTACAGGGACAGTGCACATTAATCAATGTTTCAGTAAAAGTGCCGGTTTTAGCCAGCCGGCTAATTTTCAACCGCAGTCCCTGGGCAGGTTATTAAAAACAATTACAATATAGCTAATAGCAACATAGGACAAGCAAGACATAGCATACATACATAGCAACATAGAACAAAAAGCAGCAAGACACAATTCATAAAAGCAACAAAGTGTTTCCACACCTCACAAGCTACAGACAACAGACAACATGGAAAGTGGCAAAACACAGCTAGGGACCAAATCTGATTGACCCTTTGCCATGTCTTCAAGCATTTTGTGAAAGTGTGATATGTGGTGGTGCAGTTATGTGTGTCTGATGGCAGTGTATTCCAGACATGGGAAGCTCTCACAGAGAAAACAGATTTACTAAAGGTGCTTTTCCTTAAGGGAACTATACAGTCACCTCTCATGGCAGACCTTGTTGATCTGTTGCCATATGTTTGGGTTTTCTGTTTAACAAAAATACTGAGTGGAGGGTGAGCCAGGCCATTTAGGATCTTGAATACAAGACATGCGTCGGTGTATTGCGCAAGATTTTCCCAACTCAGGAGCTCATGCTTTCTGAGGATGCAACAGTGATGATGGCTATTGGGCTTCCTATCAAGCACTTTGAGAGCCTGTTTTGTAGACAGACTGAATAGGTCTTAATGTTGTACAGCAAGATTGGGCCCAACTAGTCAAGCAGTATGTTAAGTGGAGGAGTATCATAGATTTTAAGTACAGTTTTGCTACCTCTGTAGTCAAACAATTTCGTATAAATTGGAAATTAACTAGGTTGAATTTGGTTATTTGACTTACCTTTTTCACATGATTTTTAAAAGAGAGGTTGGAATCAAGCTTCTCCCCTGACACATAGACATCTAGCTCAGTAGCATCTGTTGCCCTCTTTGTGAAGAACATGCAAACAGTTTTTTTCACATTGAGATGCAAACATGAGTCACTGAGCCACTTTGTAACCTGGACCATTACAGTAGTGAGTTCTTGTGCAGCTTGTTGTTTGCTCTTTGCATGCACATATATCACTGTATCATCTGCATACATTTGAACTTCAGACCCAGTACAGACAGAAGGCAGATCATTAATGAACAGGCTGAACAGGAGGGGCCCCAGTATTGACCCTTGGGGCACGCCCACATCGTAGCTAAGATTGGGCGACAGCTCATTGCTCACTCTGACACAGTTCTGCCTTCACAAAGTATAATTTCATCCATCTCAAGGCATCAGGGGAAAAGTTGAACTTGGACAATTTTGTTATGAGAATCTCATGGTTAACAGTATCAAAAGCCTTCTTTAGGTCCAGAAACACAGCCCCAACGACGCCCCCTTTGTCCATCTTGGACTTCACATTTTCCAGAAGAAAGCAGTTGGCCGTTTCTGTGGAGTGTTTCGCTCTGAAGCCAAACTGCATGGAGTGTAATGTGAAGGGGCTGTTGTTGAGGTGGGCAATCAGTTGTTCTGCTACACACTTTTCAACAACCTATACAGGTAGTATACTTGTAACGGTCGTCGGTGGAAGAAGGTGAGGACCAAAGCGCAGCGTGGTAAGTGTTCATATCTTTTAATTAAGTAATAGAACACTTGAACAAAACAATAAATAACAGTCACGTAAGGTGAATGACAAAAAACACTAAACAGGAAAAGAATCACCCACAACTAAAGGGTGAAAACAGGCTACCTAAGTATGGTTCTCAATCAGGGACAACGATTGACAGCTGCCTCTGATTGAAAACCATACCAGGCCAAACACAGAATCCCAAATTATAGAAAAAGGAACATAGACTGCCCACCCAAACTCACGCCCTGACCATACTAAAACAAAGACAAAACAAAGGACAACACTAATGGGCCTGTAGTTACTCACGTCAGCAGGGTCGCCTGATTTAAAGATGGCCATTATTATGGCCAACTTCCATACCCTTGGAAACACCCCGAGACCAATAGATGTGTTGGTGACCTTAGTAATGGGGCCAATGAGTGACTCTTTGTAGTTTTTAAGAAAGGTAGAGTCAGGCCCAAGCACATCTTTGGCTTTAGAGTTCTTTAGTGAGCTAATCACCTTGTTCACCTTTGACTCAGAAACCTCCCTTATGATGAAGACAGGTTGAGCATCATTTACTAGCACTGAGCCCAAGAAACCAGTGGAGGGGTTCTGTGTCAGTACCCTGACAGAGTCAATAAAGTAGGAATTTAAGGCTATTGCTATTTCGAATGCATCCTGTGTTAGGTTGCTATTCACCATGATTTCAATTATTTTTGCAGTGTTACTATGGTCTTTCCCCATACCTACTGTAAAATATGGTGGTGGATCTTTGATGTTATAGGGCAATTTTTCTTCCACTGGTCCTGGCGCTCTTGTACAGTATTATGGGAGTTTGTAGATTGTACTCAGCGTGTAACCGGCATATTTAGCGGATTCATCTGCAGTACATGAAGGGAAGCACAGAACTAGGGTTGGGCGGTGTCCAGATATTCATAACATCATACCGTCCTTCTCTCATCCCTGAATTTACTGTATTAGCGGCTTAGCACACAATGGGGTGCCAAAAAATGAATTATAAAAAGCCCATTGGGCGTCTATTACCAGAATGCTAAGAAAATGAGCACAAGTAATAGCGAATTTCCATGGAGGCTGCTAGCTAAATATGCTCACATGTAATTTCTGCATGGCATCAGACTAATTTTCTGCTTCAGTTGCACTTCTCCACTGATGAGAAATCACAAAGGGCATTTTATCAGCAGACAGCGCAGACAGCGCCGACTGATGTTTAGCTTCAATTCTCCCATACTTTTCTCTTTGTAGCCTACTATTCTCTTGTAAAATGCTAGATTAACTTTAAACAAAACATTAGGAAATGTAGCTGGCTACATTCTATGATAAACATTAGAAGTAAGATGGCCATTCATCTTTTTTTGCAAAAAATACCGTGGTTTTTCATTGTAAGCTTCTTCACTTGTGTGGCTGCCAGCCAAATAGTGTTGCACTTCTGTTGTCATCTGATGAAAATGAAGCTATATTCTTCCAAATGTGTTACACTAAATTATTTTCTGTGAAGGAACAGTTGCATGACTCCTCCTGGACTCACCTGCTCCCGCTTTCTCCCATTGTGCTATTTACAAACTGACACTTGACTGGCTCAACTGTTCTGGGAAACTAAGGTAAGCTTCATAATGTAAAATAATGTGACAGATGAAATTAAGAATGCAATCTGCTTTATCTCATAACATATTGCAAAATTTGACTGCAGGTATTTACTTAACAAGTAACTAAAACATATTGAAATGTATTGAAAAACTTAAAATAAAAGAATTTCAAAAGGTATTTACGGTATTGAAAAATCTTTGTGGCCATTTCCAAATACCCGGGTGTACGTTATATACGGTATACCACCCATGGCTACACAGAACACCACCTTCGAAAAACACAGAGAATTTAAATGTTGGTTGTGTCCCACAGGATTCTTATCACAATTGGCTGAGTTGATCTGTTCCAGCCCAGCGCTGCCTGTATCCATTAAATAATAAAACGCCCGGAGGACTGTGCTCTGGGAGGAGGTGAATTTGTACAGATAGGAGGAAAGACTGACATTTTTTTGCAGCTATTTTCTAAAAGTAAAAGTGGAAATACAGGAGCATAGCACTAGTGTGAAAGAACATAGCTGGGGAATATTGGTCCAATAATAAATCCATATTGGACTAAGTGTGTGAATGCCATCACTACATTAGTGTGCCCATACTTGAACCTTTTCTTTGAAATCCCACATAAAAGAAAAGTCCAAAAGACTGAGGAGTCTGACAGCAGAAAAGATGGTGAGCTCTGCCAAAAAAAGAGAAACATATATACTTTCACTTGAATCTAAATAAATACATAATGAAAAAGTACAACAGAAGATTAGCACGACTACAACAACAAACACAACATAAAAACATCCTTCAACAAGCTTAAATACCATGACCTTCCACACATTCAACCTCAGTCTGGTGAGATTTCGGTGTGTTGTTGTAAAACATACCATATCTAGTCATTAGAGTGCATAACAAAGAGCTCTAGTCGCCGCTGAAGGTACAGTAGCAGTAAGGCAAAAGTAAGGTAAAGTAAAGTAAGGTTTGTCCACCTTGCTCTGGCTCCATGTCCCCTTCTCACTTAGAGAGAGACAGAGCTATCCAATTACCTTCAGCACAGAGAGACCTGGCAGTGCATGCCCCGGGTTAGGGCATCGCTGAGAGCATCAAACCCAAACGCTGAGTCTCTTTAAGGGTCAGAGGTCAGCACGCACACATACCCTCACACACACAGGCGTCGGGAAGGCGCGCACACACTGTACACACCGTACAAACAAACACACGCACAGGCCCACGAGGAAGAAAATAGCTCCTCTTTAGAAGATGAAGTCTCACAGCAGCCTGTGTTACATTTTTTTTATATTGTTAGCACCTGTATGAAGTGACCTTTCAGTTCTCTGTTTACTCCCCAGCTGAAATCCGCAGTCTTTTGTGTGTTTTCAAGTCACTGCAGTATGGAGCCAGTGTGTGGAAAACAGAGAAGGTCAGGACTCTATTCATTTTCTAGTCTAGTGGAAGGGAGAATGGCCAGCCATATTTCAACATTATGTATATACGGTACAGTCGGTGACTCCAGTTGGTCTGTTGATGTATTACATGATGAATGTTAGAACGCAATGTTAGATCATTGATAATAGGGAAATTGACATTTAAATATAATTTCTTATGATCAATTATGCAATAATAACAACAAAACAAATGGACCCTTTGGTGTAATCTTGTGTTAATAGCTTTATTACACAATGTCACAATGCTGACATATAGGCATTTTACTTTAATGTATTATAATCGCATACTGCATACTCTATTTTCCACACACTGGCTCCATACTGCAGTGACTTTAAAACACACAACAGACTGCAGAACACCTAATATAAAGGCTACCCAGACTATTTGCATTGCCCCCCCTCTCTTTTTACACCTTTGATACTCTCTGTTGTTATCATCTATGCATAGTCACTTTAAAAAATCTACCTACATGTACCTATTACCGCAACTAACCGGTGCCCCCACACATTGACTCTGTACCGGTACCCCCCCTGTATATAGTCTCACTATTGTTATTTTACTGCTGCTCTTTAATTACTTGTTACTTTTATTTATTATTCTTATCCATATTTTTTTTAACTGCATTGTTGGTTAGGGGCTCATAAGTAAGCATTTCACTGTAAGGTTTACACCTGTTGTATGCGGCGCATTTGACTAATACAATTAGATTTTTATTTGATTTGAAGGTGTGTACTTATGCTATAACCTCCAATATATAATATCTCTATTCATAGACTGTATCAACAATCATTCATTTAAAGTGGAACATCAAATCAAAACCCTCCAGTATGTATCGATGCAACTTTCCCTGAGAGAAGAGCATCCAGAGAGGATTCTTATCCAACATGGACGCCACCAGGGAATAGCATGTAATGTACAGCATTCATCCTCCTCCACCTCTCATCTTCCACATGCACCTCTCAAAGCCCAGAGACAGATTCCAACCTCAAACACACATTTAGCATCCCTGGCTCTACATGATTAGCAGTGATGTATCAAACACGCCCCAGATCTCCCTGACTCAAATAGGGGGTGAGGTCCCTGTAGGCTGCAGTGGGTAGTCGCTCTGGTTTTTATGGTCTCTCTGGGCTACAGGATAGATAGCTTCTCCCCAGGGTTCTATCCTTACCTAGGAACACAGCTTGAGACTTGCATACATGTGAGTATATATTGAAAAAATAATATTAATCTCTTCTGTTACTGGTGTTTATACTCATATTTGACCCCTATCATCTTTCAAATAGATTTTCCTCTGATCATAGATATAGGATTGTACCCAATACCAATTTTAACTCAATTGCCTTCTCTCTTTATCTCTCTCTCCCCCAACACTCTCCCCACACACATAGGCACACAGGATTTGAATTCATGTTGTAATTATGCTCCTCTTACGTTACATACACTTCTAAAAATCTGTCTGTTTTTACAGTATTATACTATAAAACTAATAGCAATGTACCGTATTCATTATTTACATAAAATTACCGTAAATCGTAAGGCTCTCTGATTTTAGGCATAACTGTTAAATGATACAGTAAATTCCAATGAACCTTTCGGTTAACAGTACATTACTGTAATGAATTGCTGTATTTCAAATGACACTGTAATTCCACTCCCTACCATATTTTTGGAGTGACAAAAACCATTTGACCACTAGTGGGTGCGTGGTATTGTTGTTTCTGGCTCATTAACATTTTTGAGGCATTCCTTGTAAGAGGATTAATTTGTTGCTCATACACTGAACCATGAGTGAACCATGAGTGAGAGTGCTGTACCAATTTAACTGATATGTGGTAGTGCACCAACAATTCAATATGTGTAGGGGACAGATTAGAGTGGCAGCAAGCCTAAAACCTTTAATGGTTGAGTATTTGCAGTGTCGCTGGTTTGCGCTGTAGTTTGGAAGCTTTTCGTATGGCTTCTAGAAATGCAAGTGATATTAAAGATAAAATACTAATATATTTGATATGCTGTAATATTAAAATACAGTACCTAGCAGCCAAACTCATTCATTCATTACAATTGCTGTAAAAAAATTACAGTAAGAGCATTGGTACCACAAAACTGATTACAGTTACATGCTGTACTGTACATTTACAGCATTATACTGGCAGCACAGTTGCCAGCAAATTAGTGTAATTATATAATAAGCTATGTTGCTGTAATGATTACATAGGTATTTACCTGGAATTTGTTACATATCAGGATTATTGCAAATTCGTAACATATTATACTAATTGTAGTTAAAATGGATGATGGACATCCACAAATGAATACATACCATATGAAACGTAACATATACTAAATGGAGGGAGACAAATGTACATTTAATATGTTACATCTACACTCGATTCCAGGTTGCGATGTTGGGGTCAATTCCATTTCACTTGCTGAATTGACTGAATTGAAATGGAATTGACCCCAACTCCCTAATGTCACTATATCTATCTTTATAGAAACTACTGTATACGAGTCTGATCATTGAAGAGAATGCACATTTCTGATTCTACCAAACACTCATTATCTTCATGATTGAGACAATTATGAACAATCTCATCCAAACAAATGTCCTATTCATGTGGACACTTGTCAGTGTGATTCTGATTGAAGAGAGCCTGAGAGAATGAGCTGAAGTGTCCTCACACATGCAAACACATGTACAGTATGCACACACACGCATGCACACATCGTTCTATTTCTCTCTCTTCTGCCCCAATAGCTCGGTGGCGTTTTCCAGGCTGTAACTGATGATGAATGAGGCAGAAAAGAGATTCTAACAGCCATACAAAATATTGTGAAAGCGGCTATTGGCATGTCTCTGAGCCAACTGTGTAACTGCTGCTGTAACACTGCTAATAGATCTAGACTGAAGCATTTGATTTGATTAATGTGGTGGTATGAATATAAACCTGACTGACTGGTTGTGTGGGTGTGTGGGTGTGTGTGAGGGTGTGAGGGTGTGTGTCTCATTGTTATGAAGACTATACCTAAAGAGGACTGCGAGAGGAGGTTGGTGGATAAGATAGGCCAGTATCTGTCTGGGCTTAAAGGTTCTGTCATCTACTGTCTAGGAGGACAGTACTCGTTTTGGATTGTGCCTCTGGAAAATATGGTAGAAAAGAGAAGGATAAAGAGAGAGAGCAAAACATAAATTCTCATTACATTAAAAACACAATTTTACCCCTCCAGCACCCTAAAAATGCATTGCGTGCCACCACAACCTCTACACAATCACAATACACCTTACAGAAGAACACAGTTCAATACACAATCGGGCACCAGAGTACAAACATCCTCTCCAGCCGTACATATTACCACCTCCCTCTGACCCAGATCTTTCTTGTTAGCCATATAGCCAACTTGGCCTGGCCAAACAAAAAAAGTATACAAAACTATCTGAATACCCTACAGAGAAGTACACACTCACACACACAGACAGTCTACCAGAGACAGCATTATGAAAATACCCTGGCACTCACAGAACAAATACACGATGAACAGTCTCTGTTATTGCACAAAACAGACACCCTTCCCCAACTCCCACACCAAGACTGAGCCAAAAAGCCATTGGTGACCAGGGCTATGGTTACCCTCCACTGGCGATCCCCTGTCCTTTTCGGCACTGGTAGCTTATCTGGCAGCTCGGAGTGTTAAAGTCCTCTGGACCCTCCTGCCAGTTTAGATATGAGATTTTATTGGCATCCCTATTAGTCAACATCAATGGCGACATCTAGTCTTCCGTGGGTCCAACATATAACAAAAAAACATTACAGGTAAAAATAATTTACAATTTACATACATTTTAATACATGAAAATAGACATTAAAGACTTACACGTTACAGGCTTTGGGTTTCCCATTTATGATTTCAGGTAGCACGTAGAGCTCGTTCTAGACAAACAATTCTTTATCTGATTTTGTTTTGTTCCATTTTTTTGGTTTGCTTCTTGTCTCTAAGTTTGGTGTGGGTTTTTCTTTTGTTTGCCTCTTCTTGGACAAATTTAGTGGGCGCTCATGGTGGGTGTCTTTTAGGTTCCAGTTGTTGCTAGTCAACTTTCAGTGGACACCCCCATGAGTGTCTTTCAGAACTCCTCCTAAAACCCAACCTGTTTCATGTTGGTTATTGGTTCGTGACTCTTTGTTAGTTCCCTCTTCTGTTTGAGCTACATTTGTGCTGGGGGATTTAATACACATTACTACATATACTGTACAAATGCCTTAACTACACTGGTTTTTTTTTATCAGTAACTTACTGTATTAATCAACAGTACTGTATAAAGTGAATGCAGTAGATTTCCAGAGAATGCACAGTAAAATACCATACATTTGTTTAACAGCACACTGTAAGTGTTAACAGTGTTTAAACAGTTAAACAATGTAGAATGCACAGTAAAATACATTAAATGTGTTTTACAGTATTATATATGGTGCACTGTGGGAAAATGTTGTAGGTGGGGAAAGAGTCACTGGCTCATTAATATATTTTAAGGTGTGCCTTGTAAGAGGCTACTGTATATTTGTTGCACTCATGAGTTATAATGCTGTACCCCCACAGAATATAGTAATATACTCTATTTTAGAAACTCCCCTAACCTTGTCCTAAAACTCTACTTTAACTTACTGGCCATTTACTGTAATTCAGAATACTGTACCATTACTGCATTTTAGGAGCACACTAGTGGGTGCATGGTATTGTTGTTTCTGTCACGCCCTGGTCAAAGTATTTTGTGTTTATCTTTATGTATTTGGTCAGGCCAGGGTGTGGCATGGGGTTTTTGTAATTGTGGTGTGTTTGTCTTGGGGTTTTGGTGGTGGTATTGGGATTGTAGCTTAGTGGGTTGTCTAAGGTCTATGGCTGTCTGGAGTGGTTCTCAATCAGAGGCAGGTGCTTATCGTTGTCTCTGATTGGGAACCATATTTAGGCAGCCATATTCTTTGAGTTTGTCGTGGGTGATTGTCCTTAGTGTCTTACTTGTACTCTCTGTTAGTTTGCACTAGATAGGCTGTTTTCGGTTTTCATTACGTTTATTGTTTTGTAGTGTTTAGTGTTTAGTCGTGTTTACGTTTTGTTTAATAAATATGGATCGCAATCGACACGCTGCAGTTTGGTCCGACTCTCCTTCATCACCACTAGAAAACCGTTACAGAATCACCCACCACCAACGGACCAAGCGGCGTGTCAACAGGCAGGAGCAGCCGAAAAAGGAGATGCTCACCAAGGATTTCTGGTCATGGGAGGAGATTTTCGACGGGAGAGGACCCTGGGCTAAACCAGGGGAGTGTAGCAGCCCAAAGGAGCAACAGGAGAAGAGGCAACAGAGGCAGCAGCAGCAGGAGCAGCAGCAGCTACAGTGGGAGAGGTTGCACCACCTGGAGATATGGACATGGGAGGAGGAATTGGACGGTAAAGGACCCTGGAATGAGCCTGGAGATTATTGTCGCCCCAAAGCCGAGCTGGAGGCAGCAAAAGCAGAGAGGCGGCATTATGAGGAGCTAGCACGGCAGAGCGGATGGAAGCCCGAGAGTCAGCCCCAAAAATTTCTTGGGGGGGGGCTCACAGGGAGTATGGCTATGCCAGGTAGGAGACCTGCGCAAACTCCCTGTGCTTACCGGGGGGCTGGAGAGACCGGGCAGGCACCGTGTTATGCTGTGGAGCGCACGGTGTCTCCAGTACGGGTGCACAGCCCGGTTCGGTATATTCCAGCTCCGCGTATCGGCCGGGCTAGATTGAGCGTCGAGCCAAATGCCATGAAGCCGGCTCTACGCATCTGGTCCCCAGTGCGTCTCCTTGGGCCGGCTTACATGGCACCAGCCTTGCGCTCGGTGTCTCCGGTTCGCCTGCATAGCCCAGTGCAGGCTATTCCACCTCGCCGCACTGGCAGGGCAACCGAGAGCATTCAACCAGGTAAGGTTGGGCAGGCTCGGTGCTCAAGAGCTCCAGTGCGCCTGCACGGTCCGGTCTATCCAGTACCACCTCCACACCCCAGCCCTCCGGTAGCAGCTCCCCGCACCAGGCTTCCTGTGCGTGTCCTCGATCCAGTACCACCAGTTCCATCACCACGCACCAGGCCTTCAGTGTGCCTCGCCTGTTCAACGCAGCCAGAGCTTTCCTCCTCTACAGCGCTGCCGGAGCCTCCCGCCTGTTCAGCGCAGCCAGAGCCTTTCTCCTCTACAGCGCTGCCGGAGCCTCCCGCCTGTTCAGCGCAGCCAGAGCCTTCCTCCTCTACAGCGCTGCCGGAGTCTTCCGCCTGTTTAGCGCAGCCAGAGCCTTCCTCCGACACAGCGCTGCAGGAGTCTCCCGCCTGTTCAGCGCAGCCAGAGCTGCCAGTCTGCATGAAGCAGCCAGAGCTGTCAGTCTGCATGGAGCAGTCAGAGCTGTCAGTCTGCATGGAGCAGTCAGAGCTGTCAGTCTGCATGGAGCAGTCAGAGCTGTCAGTCTGCATGGAGCAGCCAGAGCTGTCAGTCTACATGAAGCAGCCCGAGCTGCCAGTCTGCATGAAGCAGCCAGTCTACATGGAGCAGCCAGAGCTGTCAGTCTACATGAAGCAGCCCGAGCTGCCAGTCTGCATGAAGCAGCCAGTCTACATGGAGCAGCCAGAGCTGTCAGTCCGCATGGAGCAGCCAGAGCTGTCAGTCCGCATGGAGCAGCCAGAGCTGTCAGTCTGCATGGAGCAGCCAGAGCTGTCAGTCCGCATGGAGCAGCCAGAGCTGTCAGTCTACATGAAGCAGCCCGAGCTGCCAGTCTGCATGAAGCAGCCAGTCTACATAGAGCAGCCAGAGCTGCCAGTCTGCATGAAGCAGCCAGAGCTGTCAGTCTGCATGGAGCAGTCAGAGCTGTCAGTCTGCATGGAGGAGCCAGAGCTGTCAGTCTACATGAAGCAGCCCGAGCTGCCAGTCTGCATGAAGCAGTCAGTCTACATGGAGCAGCCAGAGCTGTCAGTCCGCATGGAGCAGCCAGAGCTGTCAGTCTACATGAAGCAGCCCGAGCTGCCAGTCTGCATGAAGCAGCCAGTCTACATGGAGCAGCCAGAGCTGTCAGTCTGCATGAAGCAGCCAGAGCTGTCAGTCTGCATGGAGCAGCCAGTCTGCATGGAGCAGCCAGTCTGCACGGAGCTGTCAGTCTGCACGGAGCTGTCAGTCTGCACGGAGCTGTCAGTCTGTAAGGAGCTGCCAGTCTGCAAGGAGCTGCCAGTCTGCAAGGAGCTGCCAATCAGCACGGAGCCGCCAGAGCGGTCAGTCTGTAAGAAGCCGCCAGAGCTGTCAGCCTATATGGAGCAGCTAGTGCCGCCAGTCTGCCCAGCGCCGCCAGTGCCCCCGTCTGCCCAGCATCGCCAGTCTGCCCAGCGCCATCAGTCTGCCCAGCATCGCCAGTCTGCCCAGCATCGCCAGTCTGCCCAGCATCGCCAGTCTGCCCAGCATCGCCAGTCTGCCCAGCACCGCCAGTCTGCCCAGCGTCGTCAGTCTGCCCAGCGTCGTCAGTCTGCCCAGCACCGCCAGTCTGCCCAGCGTCGCCAGTCTGCCCAGCGTCGCCAGTCTGCCCGGCGCCGCCAGTCTGCCCGGCGCCGCCAGTCTGCCCGGCGCCGCCGGTCTGCCCAGCATCGCCAGTCTGCCAGACTCTTCCAGATCTGCCAGTCAGCCAGACTCTTCCAGATCTGCCAGTCAACCAGACTCTTCCAGATCTGCCAGTCAACCAGACTCTTCCAGATCTGCCAGTCAACCAGACTCTTCCAGATCTGCCAGTCAACCAGACTCTTCCAGATCTGCCAGTCAACCAGACTCTTCCAGATCTGCCAGTCAACCAGACTCTTCCAGATCTGCCAGTCAGCCAGGATCTGCCAGTCAGCCAGGATCTGCTGAAACCACCAGCCAGCCAGGAGCTGGTAGATCTATCTACCTGCCTGAGCTTCCTCTCACTCCTGAGCTTCCTCTCACTCCTGAGCTTCCTCTCACTCCTGAGCTTCCTCTCACTCCTGAGCTTCCTCTCACTCCTGAGCTTCCTCTCACTCCTGAGCTTTCTCTCACTCCTGAGCTTTCTCTCACTCCTGAGCTTTCTCTCACTCCCGAGCTTCCCCTCAGTCCCGAGCTGCCTCGGTCCCGAGCTGTCCTTCAGTCCCGATCTGTTCCTCAGTCCAGTGGGGTTCTGGGTGAGGACTACTAGGCCATGGTCGGCGGCGGGGTGGACTATCCAGGGACGAAGGGAGAGGGGACTAAGACATTAAAGGAGTGGGGTCCACGTCCCGCGCCGGAGCCGCCACCATGGACAGACGCCCACCCGGACCCTCCCTATTGTTTTGAGGTGCGTTCGGGAGTCCGCACCTTAGGGGGGTTCTGTCACGCCCTGGTCAAAGTATTTTGTGTTTATCTTTATGTATTTGGTCAGGCCAGGGTGTGGCATGGGGTTTTTGTAATTGTGGTGTGTTTGTCTTGGGGTTTTGGTGGTGGTATTGGGATTGTAGCTTAGTGGGTTGTCTAGCAAGGTCTATGGCTGTCTGGAGTGGTTCTCAATCAGAGGCAGGTGCTTATCGTTGTCTCTGATTGGGAACCATATTTAGGCAGCCATATTCTTTGAGTTTGTCGTGGGTGATTGTCCTTAGTGTCTTACTTGTACTCTCTGTTAGTTTGCACTAGATAGGCTGTTTTCGGTTTTCATTACGTTTATTGTTTTGTAGTGTTTAGTGTTTAGTCGTGTTTACGTTTTGTTTAATAAATATGGATCGCAATCGACACGCTGCAGTTTGGTCCGACTCTCCTTCATCACCACTAGAAAACCGTTACAGTTTCTCATGCATTAACATATTTTTTAGATGTCTTGTAAGAGGCTATATTTGTTGCACCTGTAAGTGAGAGTGCTGTACCAATTTAAGTAATATGTATGTGGTAGTGGTTCCCAAACAATTTTATTTATTTAGCTGACAGATCAGTGGCAGCAAGTCACAAACCTTTAATGTATGATTAGCTAGCCATGTCCTTTTGATCTTTTTTTTTTTTAGGTTCTAAGCCTTTGTTAAAAGTTCAAGTGATATGAAACACCATATATTAGTTGGTATGCTGTGATTTATATCATAAAATATTCACTATTTAATAAAATATTCACTATTTAATTATATATTTTCTTTTTAATACAACTCAACAATAAAGTGTTGTTTTGCTGTATATTTAGTGCAGCAAACTGTACATTATGGCAGTGGTGCAAAGTCCTTAAGTAAAAATACTTGAAAGTACTACATAAGTAGTTTTTTGGGGGGTGTCTGTACTTTACTTTACTATTTATATTTTTTGGCAACTTTTACTTCACTACATTCCTGAAGAAAACTGTGTACTTTTTACACCCTGACACCCAAAAGTACTCGTTGAATTTTGAATGCTTAGCAGGAAAAGAACATTTCCTAATTCACACATTTATCAAGAGAATATCCCTGGTCATCCCTACTGCCTCTGATCTGGCAGACTCACTAAACACATACTTTGTTTGTAGATGATGTCTGAGTGTTGGAGCATGCCCCTAGCTATCCGTAAATTTAAAAAAGAACAAGAAAATTATGCCATCTGGTTTGCTTTATATAAGCAATTTGAAATTATTTCTACTTTTACTTTTAATACTTAAGTATATTTAAAACCAAATACTTTGAGACTTTTACTCAAGTAGTATTTTACTGGGTGACATTCACTTTTACTTTAGTTATTTTCTATTAAAATAAGGTACCTTTACTTTTACTCAAGCATGACAATTGGTACTTTTTCCACCACTGCATTATGGTTAATTGTGGAGCAATATTGTGGGAGAAGAAAGAATCATTGTCTAATTAACATATTTGAAAGCGTGCCTTGTAAGTGGCAATATTTGTTGCACCCATTTGTGAGAGTTCTATACCCTGAAAATCAAATGTATATAGGAAATAGATCAGAGCGGTAGAGGATCGTAAACCTTAAAATGGTTGAATATTTTCTATAAGCATGTTAAATGTGCAACCAGAGGAAAAAGAACTCTGGACCACCTATTCTCCACACACAGAGATGCAAAAAAAGCTCTCCCTCGCCCTCCATTTGACAAATCTGACCATAATTCTATCCCCCTGATTCCTGCTTACAAGCAAAAATTAAAGCAGAAAGTACCAGTGACTAGATCAATAAAAAAGTGGTCAGATGAAGCAGATGCTAAACTACAGGACTGTTTTGTTAGCACATACTGGAATATGTTCTGGGTTTCCTCCGATGGCATTGAGGAGTACACCACATCAGTGGCTTCATCAATTAGTAGATTGAGGACGTCGTCCCCACAGTGACCGTACGTACATGGGTGATTATGCAACTTCGGGCACTTTGTCCATGAAATTAAAACTTATTCTAATGTTTTTGAGAGATGGGCCCAGATAACAAAGGGATCATGCCGCATAGAAGAGCTCAGTGAGCAAAGTGAAACTATCATTTGTAGTATATCCAACACAGGTGTGGAGGGTCACCTGCTTGTGACAGTCACCGAAGTGAACTGCCTGGATTTCGCTGGTATATTTACACAGGTAGTTCTCTGCAAAATCAATATGCACAATGATCTCCTCTTTCCCCAGATTCTCTTAATTCTCTCAGTTTGGAGTATTGGTGTGGAATGTTGTACACGTGTTTCCCCAACTTCTCTTTCAACCTTTGGAGAAGTTCTCCAATAGAATCTGCAGTGTGCCACACAGGTTTTCTTTTACTGTCAAATGTACAGTGAACTACTCCATGTTTCCCTCTGTTTTTCTTCTCTCTCTCTCTATAACTTAGTTTTTCCACTCAAACCACCATGTCTGCTAACCAGCATCAAAGTCAGATGTTTTAAGCTCTTTTGCTTTGCAAAGTGAGCACTTGTCACGTTCTGACCATCGTTCTTGTGTGTTTTCCTTGTTTTTGTGTTGGTCAGGATGTGAGCTGGGTGGGCATTTTATGTTGTCTGTCTAGTTTGTCTATTTCTATGTTTGGCCTGATATGGTTCTCAATCAGAGGCAGGTGTTAGTCATTGTCTCTGATTGGGAACCATATTTAGGTAGCCTGTTTTGTGTTGGGTTTTGTGGGTGGTTGTCTCCTGTATCAGTGTTTATACCACACGGGACTGTTTTGGGTTTGCATGTTTCTTGTTTTGTAGTCTATTTCATGTATAGTTTTCGTTATTAAAAGAACCATGAATGATAACTATGCTGTGTCTTGGTCCGATCCCTACTACACCTCTTCTTCAGAGGAAGAGGAAGAAGATGATTTTTCAACGCCGATACAGATTATTGGAGGACCAAAAAAAGCAGCTACCGATTAAATCAGGCTATTTTTTTATTTGTAATAATGACAATTACAACAATACTGAATGAACACTTATTTTAACTTAATATAATACATTAATAAAATAAATTTAGCCTCAAATAAATAATGAAACATGTTCAATTTGGTTTAAATAATGCAAAAACAAAGTGTTGGAGAAGAGAGTAAAAGTGCAATATGTGCCATGTAAAAAAGCTAACGTTTAAGTTCCTTGCTCAGAACATGAGAACATAGGAAAGCCAGTGGTTCCTTTTAACATGAGTCTTCAATATTCCCAGGTAAGAAGTTTTAGGTTGTAGTTATTATAGGAATTATAGAACTATCCCTCTCTATACCATTGGTATTTCATTTACCTTTGACTATTGGATGTTCTTATAGGCACTTTAGTATTGCCAGTGTAAGAGTATAGCTTCCGTCCCTCTCCTCGCTCCTACCTGGGCTCGAACCAGGAACACATCGACAACAGCCACCCTCGAAGCAGCATTACCCATGCAGAGCAAGGGGAACAACTACTCCAAGTCTCAGAGCGAGTGACGTTTGAAACGCTATTAGCGCGCACCCCGCTAACTAGCTAGCCATTTCAGATCGGTTACACCATCATAATCTCGGGAGTTGATAGGCTTGAAGTCATAACAGTGCAATGCTTGAAGCATTGCGAAGAGCTGCTGGCAAAATGCACGAAAGTGCTGTTTGAATTAATGCTTGCGAGCCTGCTGGTGCCTACCATTGCTCAGTCAGACTGCTCTATCAAATCATAGACATAATTATAACATAATAACACACAGAAATACGAGCCTTAGGTCATTAACATGGTCGAATCCGGAAACTATCATTTCGAAAACAAAACATTTATTATTTCAGTGAAATACGGAATCTATCCATATTTTATCTAATGGATGGCATCCCTAAGTCTAAATATTGCTGTTACATTGCACAACCTTCAATGTTATGTCATAATTACGTAAAATTCTGGCAAATTAGTTCGTAATGAGCCAGGCTGCCCAAACTGTTGCATATACCCTGACTCTGCGAGCAATGAACGCAAGAGAAGTGACACACTTTCACCTGGTTTATATTGCCTGCTAACCATTCTTTTAGCTAAATATGCAGGTTTAAAAAGATATACTTCTGTGTATTGATTTTAAGAAAAGCATTGTTGTTTATGGTTAGGTATACGTTGGAGCAACGACAGTCCTTTTTCGCGAATGCGTACCGCATCGATTATATGCAACGCAGGACACACTAGATAAACTAGTAATATCATCAACCATGTGTAGTTAACTAGTGATTATGATTGATTGATTGTTTTTTATAAGATAAGTTTAATGCTAGCTAGCAACTTACCTTGGCTTCTTACTGCATTCGCATAACAGGCAGGCAAAATATGTCGTTGTGCCCCTGAACAAGGCAGTTAACCCACCATTCCTAGGCCATCATTGAAAATAAGAATGTGTTCTTAACCGACTTGCCTCGTTAAATAAAGTTGTAAAAAATAAAAATAAAATGTAAAAAAAAAATCGGCAAAATCGGCATCCAAAAATACCGATTTCCGATTGTTATGAACTTGAAATCAGCCCTAATTAATTGGCCATTCTGATTAATCGGTCGACCTCTACTCTCTATGCACTCTTTCTTCAGTTTCTCACAGCACAAAGACTCAATAAGTTTCTCAATGTTGCTGCAGCTGATCACTTTGTGATACTGTAGTTTGTCCTCCATGAACTGGAGGTTGGCGTGGGTTTTGCAGAGACATGTGTCCCTATCCTGGATTGTTGGCTTGACAACCCAAAATGGGCGTCTTTTGCAGAATTCACAGTAGGAAATTTGAATTTCTGAATATTCCCTCTTAAACTTCTGAATAAGGTTCTAAATTGTGCCATTCAAGAAGCGCTTCTGCTTTTTCTTCTTGTTCCTTGTTAGTGTGTCCTTTTTCACTGTTGTTGCTCCGCTATTGTCATCACATTCACAGAATCTAGTGGTTTTCTCTTCTGTGGCAGTGCTAATTCTGTTACAATGATTCTTCCTGGAGTATTGAAGACTTGATGGCCTGTTTCCATTTGCCCTCATTGCCTTTGCTGAAAATCCTAATTCTCTGTTTGCGACTTTGACCAGGCCATACTTTCTCATGATGTTGCCTCTGAGCTTTTTTGAAGCCACTTGTTCGTCCTTGGCTCTGCACATTTTTTTATACTTTTGTTTTAACTCTGCAATGATGGCATTTTGAAACAATAAAATCCTTCTCAAGTTCTTCGGAGTTCCCTTCATTTGCTGTTTTGTCCTTGTCTTTGGGAAATCTTGTCTCTTCATTTTTGATCAGTCGATCAAACCTTTTTTTTGTATTTCTCAGCTTTCCGTAAAGCATTGTCAAGTTTGACATTTGTCATAGGTACAGTGGGGAGAACAAGTATTTGATACACTGCCGATTTTGCAGGTTTTCCTACTTACAAAGCATGTAGAGGTCTGTAATTTTTATCATAGGTACACTTCAACTGTGAGAGACGGAATCTAAAACAAAAATCACATTGTATGATTTTTAAGTAATTCATTTGCATTTTATTGCATGACATAAGTATTTGACACATCAGAAAAGCAGAACTTAATATTTGGTACAGAAGCCTTAGTTTGCAATTACAGAGATCAGAACTTAATATTTGGTACAGAAACCTTTGTTTGCAATTACTGTAACGGGATTCTTCCTGGGAAGGAGAGGCGGACCAAAATGCAGCGTGGTTATAATTCATGGTTCTTTAATAATGAAACTATACATGAATAAACAAAACAAGAAACGTGAAAACCTGAAACAGTCCCGTGTGGTACGAACACTGACACAGGAGACAACCACCCACAAAACCCAACACAAAACAGGCTACCTAAATATGGCTCCCAATCAGAGACAATGACTAACACCTGCCTATGATAGAGAACCATATCAGGCCCAAACACAGAAACAGACAAACAAGACATCCAACATAGAATGCCCACTCAGATCACACCCTGACCAAACAAAACATAGAAAAAAAAGCAAACTATGGTCAGGGTGTGACAATTACAGAGATCAAAAAGCAGAACTTAATATTTGGTACAGAAACCTTTGTTTGCAATTACAGAGATCATTACAGGGAAGGAGGTTGTTGGCCAAGATCTCGCGATACATGGCACCATCCATCCTCCCCTCAAAACGGTGCAGTCGTCCTGTCCCCTTTGCAGAAAAGCATCCCCAAAGAATGATGTTTCCACCTCCATGCTTCACGGTTGGGATGGTGTTCTTGGGGTTGTACTCATCCTTCTTCTTCCTCCAAACACGGCGAGTGGAGTTTAGACCAAAAAGCTCTATTTTTGTCTCATCAGACCACCTGACCTTCTCCCATTCCTCCTCTGGACCATCCAGATGGTCATTGGCAAACTTCAGACAGGCCTGGACATGCGCTGGCTTGAGCAGGGGGACCTTGCGTGCGCTGCAGGATTTTAATCCATGACGGCATAGTGTGTTACTAATGGTTTTCTTTGAGACTGTGGTCCCAGCTCTCTTCAGGTCATTGACCAGGTCCTGCCGTGTAGTTCTGGGCTGATCCCTCACCTTCCTCATGATCATTGATGCCCCAAGAGGTGAGATCTTGCATGGATCCCCAGATCGAGGGTGATTGACCGTCATCTTGAATTTCTTCCATTTTCGAATAATTGCGCCAACAATTGTTGCCTTCTCACCAAGCTGCTTGCCTATTGTCCTGTAGCCCATCCCAGGCTTGTGCAGGTCTACAATTTTATCCCTGATGTCCTTACACAGCTCTCTGGTCTTGGCTATTGTGGAGAGATTGGAGTCTGTTTGATTGAGTGTGTGGACAGGTGTCTTTTATACAGATAACGAGTTCAAACAGGTGCAGTTAATACAAGTAATGACTGGAGAACAGGAAGGCCTCTTAAAGAAAAACTAACAGGTCTGTGAGAGCCGGAATTCTTACTGGTTGGTAGGTGATCAAATACTTATGTCATGCAATAAAATGCAAATTAATTACTTAATAATGATACAATATGATTTTCTGGATTTTTGTTTTAGATTCCGTCTCACAGTTGAAGTGCACCTATGATAAAAAATTACAGCCCTCTACATGCTTTGTAAGTAGGAAAACCTGCAAAATCGGCAGTGTATCAAATACTTGTTCTCCCCACTGTATGTTAGCCTCATGTTCTGGCTGCAAGTCATCTGGTGACTGAGGGGGTGTGTTGATTGATAGGTAGATCTCCATTGAAACTGTTCTCTTTAAAGTCTGTCTTCTATTCCGTTGGTTACATTTCCATTGCCATCTCTTGTTTCTTTGTTCTCGCTTTGTAAGCTCAGCGATACATTTTGCTTCTCCCTTCTCTTTTTTCTTCCTGTCCTTTTGCAGATATTCCTGGTATCGTATAGGATCATTTTTTATTTTGTTTCTATATGTCTGTGACCTCTGTGCTGTTTTATGTGGCATCTTCTAAAAATAAAGACAAATACTACTTAGCTTTCAACTTGTGCTCACCTTGGAGCATTTTTTAGATTAAATTAATTTAAAACATGATTAAATAAGCCTAAAGTTAAAAAATAAAATAAAAAGTAAAGTATAAACGAATAAGATAGTGGATTTGTGTCATTTCCACCATTTTCTGTCATTTCCACCACATTTACGTTTGTGATGGAAATGACTGTGATGCAAATTACATTTCCACAGTTTCTGGAGAAAATTGACAGACAGCTTAGCATGCTTTGATTAGTATTACAGCTAGCATATTGTTTACACTAAATACATAAAATATAAAACATTTAAAAAAGTTTTACCACAAATTAAAGAAATTATAGCCTGTTTGGTAATGACTGATAATTAAAATATTCTCTACAAAAGCAATATTTACCTCGGTTTTACGTCAACTTCTGGACATCACATCTGGAACAACTGTCCACAGCAGCCATGTGCTTTTAGTGTCACAATATGTTTCCATGGAAACTAAATTAACATTCTCTTCACTTTATTAATGAGGAATTTGGCCTCGGTGGTGGAAATGGCACCACTCCCAAAGAAAAGGTATATTTTGTGTAAAAAACAATATAAAGGGCATACTCACAATAAATATAGATTTGATTTAATTGTCTCTTTCTGTAGAACATGACATTATATAATGTGTAATTATTCATGTTTTCTCATAGGAAAACATAGTAGAAGTTTAAAAGTCTGGGTCAGGGACGAGGGCAAAATAGTGAATTTGAGGTTTAAAATGCATCTGAAAAGTAGCTAAAATACTTGATAGAGAGGTGTTTAAAAAAGTATGGGGTGATTCCAGTGTGAACGTAATATACAAATAATTGTATTTTTTTATTTTTTTTAATAAAATCCCCAAAATTGACCCGAGGACATGGAAGTGCCCGTAGTTGCAGAATCACCCACGTTCCCCAACCAGAAGCCATGGGTTACAAGACAGCATCCGCACTGAGCTAAAGGCTAGAGCTGCCACTTTCAAGGAGCGGGACTCTCACCCGGAAGCTTATAAGAAATCCCGCTTCGTCCTCTGACGAACCCTCAAACAGGTGAGCTTGCCATTCCCAAAAAGCATGGATTGAGTAATATTAGTTTTACACTTGAGACATGACTCTGCCTTTGTGCTGTAGAATAAAGTGTCGATACAGGACTAAGATCAAATCGTACTCCACCGGCTCTGACGCTCGTCGGATGTGGCAGGGCTTGCAAACCATTGCAGACTACAAAGGGAAGCACAGCCGAGAGCTGCCCAGTGACACAAGCCTACCAGACGAGCTAAACTACTTCTATGCTCGCTTCGAGGCAAATAACACTGAAACATGCATGATTGCACCAGGTGTTCCGAAAGACTGTGTGATCACACTCTCTGCAGCCGATGTGAGTAAGACCTTAAAACAGGACAACATTCACAAGGCCAGACGGATTACCAGGACGTGTACTGCGAGCATGTGCTGACCAACTGGCAAGTGTCTTCACTGACATTTTCAACCTCTCCCTGTCCGAGTCTGTAATACCAACATGTATTAAGCAGACCATCATAGCGCCTATGCCCAAGAACACTAGGGTAACCTGCCTAAATAACTACCGACCCGTAGCACTCACGTCTTTAGTCATGAAGTGTTTGAAAGGCTGGTCATGGCTCACATCATCATCCCAAAAACCCTAGACCCACTGTAATTTGCATACCGCCCCAACAGATCCACAGATGATGCAATCTCTATTGCACTCCACACTGCCCTTTCCCACCTGGACATAAGAACATCTATGTGAGAATACTGTTCATTGACTACAGGTCAGCATTCAACACAATGGTGCCCTCAAAACTCACCAATAAGCTAACAACCCTGGGACTAAACACCTCCCTCTGCAACTGGATCCTTTACTTCCTGACGGTCTGTCCCCAGGTGGAAATGGTAGGTAACAACAAATCCGCACACTGATCCTCAACACAGGGGCTCCTCAAGGGTATGTGCTCAGTCCCCTCTTGTACTCCCTGTTCACTCATGACTGGCCAGGCACGACTCCACCATTATTAAATTTGCAAATTACACAACAGTGTCAACAGTAGGCCTGATCACCGACAACGACGAGACAGCCTATGTGGAGGAGGTCAGAGACCTGGCCGTGTGGTGCCAGGACAACAACCTCTCCCTCAACCTGATCAAGACAAAGGAGCTGATTGTGGACTACAGGAAAAAGAAGACCGAGCACGCCCCCATTCTCATCGACGGGGCTGCAGTGGAGCAGGTTGAGAGCTTCAAGTTCCTTGGTGTCCACATCACCAACAAACCAACATGGTCCAAGCACACCAAGACAGTCATGAAGAGGGCATGACAAAACCTATTACCCCTCAGGAGACTGAAAAGATTTGGCATGGGTCCTCAGATCTTCAAAATGTTCTACAGTGCACCAAACTCTGTAACAGTATCAAAGTCACTATGGCCTCATGGTGAAATCCCTGAGTGGTTTCCTTCCTCTCCGGCAACTGAGTTAAGGAGGATGCCTTTATCTTTTCAGTGACTAGGTGTTTAGATACACTAGCCAAAGTGTAATTAATAACTTCACCATGCTTAAAGGGATATTCAATGTGTGTTTTGTACATTTTTACCCATCTACCAATAGGTATCCTTCTTTGTGAGGCTTTGGATAAGATCCCTGGTCTTTGTGGTTGAATCTCTTATTAAAATTATATAACTCCATTCCTATTCTATTCAGAGTTTAGAGAAATTAATTGAACAGGAAATGAGCTATCATTAGGCTGGTTAATGCGATGCATGTCTGTTGAATTTGGAAAAATCCACCCGCACTCAGCCACGCCCCAACTACTCAGCCAGTCAGGAGCATCTATTGCATTGCGGCCGTGGCATACTACATACTTTTTAGTAAACCATACTTGCTAAATAGTATGCGATGATGAGTACATAGTATGCAGTTTAAGTATGTACTATACTAGCATGGGTATTTGGACACGTCCATGGAGTCTGTGAAGGAAGAAACCACATGGTAAAACTGGTAAGCAAGTTAGGTCCAAAAAACAGATTTTCACAAAGTCTAATTAATTAGTTGTGTCAAAGGATTCATGATTCTTGTATCTACAACAAAATATATATTTTTTTTAACTGTTCTATACATCACTTGGGGTCTCTATTAGCTTCAATGTAAGGTTCTAAACCTAGCATGAAAGTGCATCCTTGTAGCTGTGTGGGCTAATATAGTGAAAATGATTGCTGTGGGGCCATTTAAATTGAGCCATTTGAACAGGGGAAAGTTTTGCCAATGGTTGAGAAAATTGAAGTGTTTTCTTTCCATGGCGTAATGCAAATCATTATTGTAGTATCATCTAATATAAGGAGGCTATTTTACCTGAACTGCACAAGGTTCTCTACCCCAACAATTAATCCACACATAAAACGGTCAACCGAATCGTTTCTATTCATCTCCCCTCCTTCCAGGATTTTTCCTCTTTGGACTTTATATGGTGATTGGCATCTAACTTTCATAATAAGGTGTATTACCACAGCCAACCAACCGACCTCAGTTCATCTTTCAATCACCCACATGGGTATAACCAATGAGGAGATGGTACATGGGTATATGCTTCCATAAACCAATGAGGAGATGGGAGAGGCAGGACTTGCACCGTGTTCAGTGTCACAAATAGAACTGACTTCTATTTTAGAGCTTGGCAACGCAGATGCTCGTTGGCGCACGCGAGCAGTGTGGGTGCAATGATTGAATAACGTGTCAATTTATTTTGCAGTGTGGTCAGCCTGTAAGCCTGTGTCCACCATATAGGAGGGTGGGGCCTCCACTTTCCTCAGCACTATTGATGGTGTCTTTGAGTTTGTAATCTGCACACATTCACCTTCTGTTAGCCCTGGCCTCTCTGTAGCACGGTGTCTCCGATTAAAGTCACCAGTTTGTGTTTGTTTCAGCCGTTTGTCTCTCTCAGCGAAGGCCTTCCTGTTAGGCCATCAGGGTTTAAGCTGAGCAGGCGAGACAGGCAATGGGGAGCGCAGCCTCCTGTCCATCAGGAGCTCAGCAGGCGACGGCCCATGATGCAGCTGTGTAACTCTGTAAGCTAACAGAGACCTGTAGGGATCCTTGTTCTTTTTCAGCAGTTCCTTGACTGTTTTCACTGCTCTCTCTGCCTCACCGTTGCTCTGTGCATGGTAAGGATTACTGGTCATGTGTGAAGTCATATTCTGCGGCAAAAGCAGAAAAGGAGCTATCGAAGAACTGGGGAGTGTTATCTGTATCCAGGACCTCTGCGACCCCTTGCCTGGAAAAAATGTACACCAGCTGATGTGGTTATGGATGTCTTTGCTATTTCAATCTATCTTGAATAGTTACCTACCATTAGCAGATAAGCCCCTACCTTTTGCCATGGCCGTTTTGGCAGCTCTGTTGCCATCATTGGTTCAGGATGACAAGGTTGACATTTTGCACACACCTCGCACTGGGCCACCACCTTGGCAATCTGAGTACTCAGACCAAGCCACCACATCGACTGTTGAGCTCTCAGTCTGCATTTGGTTATCCCCATGTGTCCCTCATGTACTCTGTCTAGCATTTCCAGTTGTAGAGTCTCTGGGATAAATATCCGTTGTCCTTTCATGAGGTCTCCATTACAGTGGAAGTCACTTTGGTGCACCCAATAGGGCTACAGCAGCTGAGGCAGTTCCTCCTGCCTGGGCCATCCCTTTTTTCACTGCTGTACTATCTGTCGGCAGATGTGGTCTCGCTGTTGCTCCTCTGCAATCTGCTGCAGTTTAGTCTCTTATTGCATTAATGGACACCTGTACCTCACCCTCTAGATATTGATCTGTTAATGGACTGTACCTCTCTGGGATATGTGGCCAAAAGCCAGGGAAAAATGCAGAGAGCCAAATTCATATAAATTACTATAAAAATCTAACGTTCATTAAATCACACATGCAAGATAGCTAATTAAAGCTACACTTGTTGTGAATCCAGCCAACATGTCAGATTTCAAAAAGGCTTTTTGGCGAAAGTAAACAACACTATTATCTGAGGATAGCACCTCCGTAAACAAAGAGAGAAAGCATATTTCAACCCTGCAGGCACGACACAAAACGCAGAAATAAAAATAGAATTCATGCCTTACCTTTGACGAGCTTCTTTTGTTGGCACTCCAATATGTCCCATAAACATCACAAATGGTCCTTTTGTTCGATTAATTCCGTTGATACATATCCAAAATGTCCATTTATTTGGCGCGGTTGATCCAGAAAAACACCAGTTCCAACTTGAGCAAAACATTTCAAACTACTTTTGTAATACAACTTTAGGTATTTTTTAACGTAAATAATCAATAAAATTGAAGACTGGATGATCTGTGTTCAATACAGGAGTAAAACAAACTGTAGCTAGCTTTCTGGTCACGCGCCTCTAACTAACAGTACACTTCAAGTGACCCTCGTTCAAGATGGCCGTACTTCTTCATTACACAAAGGAAAAACCTCAACCAATTTCTAAAGACTGTTGACATCCAGTGGAAGCGATAGCAACTGCAAGAAGGTCCCTTAGAAATCTGGATTCCCAACGAAAACTCATTGAAAAGAGAGTGAACTCAAAAAAATAATCTGAATGGTTTGTCCTCGGGGTTTCGCCTGCTAAATAAGTTCTGCTATATTCACAGACATGATTCAAACAGTTTTATAAAATTCAGAGTGTTTTCTATCCAAATCTACTAATAATATGCATATCTTATCTTCTGGGGATGGCAGTTGAATTTGGGCATGCATTTCTTCCGGACGTGAAAATACTGCCCCCTTAATGGAGAGTGCATCTGCTGTGATCAGTGCCTTCCCTGGCACATACACCATCTTGTAGGTGAACCTCAGCAATCTGAGGCAGAAGCACAGAAATCTGGGAGGCAAGTCATCCAGTGCTTTTGTCCCTAACAGAGCCAACAGTGGTTTTTGGTCAGTCTCTGCTGTAAACTGCAAGCCAATAAGGTATTGGCTGAGCCTGTCACATTGCCATGTAATAGTCAATGCCTTTGTCTCCACTTGTGCATACCTTTGCTCCGTGCCGGATAAGCTTTGTGAGATGTATGCTATTGGACGCCAATCCATGTTGTCCTGCATCTGTGTGAGGACCGTCCCTAGCCCAAAGGATAATACATCTGCTGATACCTTTGTCTTTGCGTGGGGACATACAATCTCCTTTGATTTTGTCAAATGCCACCTGTTGCATGTGACCCCATGACCAGTCATTCTCTTTGGCTAGTAAGTCTGTCAGAAGTTTGGATGTATCTGAAAACTATGGGAGCAACTTACCCACATATTTGGCCATGCCTAAGAAGGTCCTGACTTCAGTCACGTTCTGGGGGATGAGCATATTTGTGATGGCGCTGATATTGTCAGGGTCCGGCTCTATTCCAGCTGCACTGATTTTGTGTCCCAAGAACAAGACCTCTGACTGTGCAAAGGTGCATTTTTCATTGAGTGTCAGGCCAGTCTCCTGGAGTCTGGTCAGAACTGCTGTGAGCCTTACATCATGTTCTGCTCTGTCCCGTCTGCAGCCCATTCAACAGCTGGGTCATGCGTCTTTGGAAATGTTCAGGACTGGAAGCGATTCCAAATATCAAAACGTAAAAACAGTACCGGCGAAATGGTGTTATAAACGTTGTGAGCAACCTACTCTCTGGTGACAGTGGTATCTGCCAATCCATCCATCGCACTTCCTAATCTGCGGTGAATGATGAGCAATTTTTTGTGGGGTTTTTTTATACTTCAAAATCAAATAGCAAAGTGATAATTGGTATGACATTCTTAAGACAATTCCATACAGCTTAATAGAACCCCACCCTCCTCCCCCGGCTTCGACAGAGCTTAGACTGTTTAGTGCCAAAATTAAGGGGTTAAATACAGTACATGTATAAAATTGTTTCCTGAGCTTTCTTATATCTACCACATATTGACAGACTCTACAGAACAAACTTCATTTTATGGACAGACTCTACAGAATTCATTTTAGGTGGACCCTCTTTTGTTCCATGCAGTGAATGTTATTCAATGCATTTATATGGGCTACTAGCCCAATTTGTTTTTGATACTTCAAGGTCTTAAAATTCAAAATCAAATCAAATAGCTAAATTATCCTTGGTATGACCTTCTTAAAACAATTCCATATAGCTTAGTAGAACCCCCCCCCCTCCACTGGCTTAAACAGGGTTTAGTCTCTTGTGGGATAAAAGTGTTTTAAAAGTGTTTGTTAGTTGCTAAGCCTGTGTTAAATTATGCTTAAAATTATTATAATACAAAAAAGTGATTGTGATTTTGTTGAATTGTGTTAGGAAAGTATAGATAGACATGGTTTTAAAACGGTAGTGGTAATATTTAATTCAGTACAGACATTTGTGGGCTGCTCAACTTGTACTTATGCTCAATACCCAGGGTAAGTTGTGCCAAGAGACAAGCTAAAAATGTTATGTTTACATGAATCCGGATTATTTCCAGATACATAACATCCGGGGATACATAACATCCGGAAATAAATGTAGATATATTTATATATTTCCATTGATGTGGTGATGCTGAATGTAAAAAAATAGCTCAACGTACCCCACTCTCCCCTACCAACCAAGAAAGGTTATCAGAGTCAACATAGCACCAAATGCTTTTTAGGGTACTCTTGCTGATCCAAATTTGCATGTGATATTAGACTAGTTCCCTTTGGCATCCCCCCCCCACCTTGTCCTTTGGATAAACTCACACGTCGCTTTTTAATCTTACAATAATTCTCCTAAGATTTGTACCACATTGTTTATTGTAGAGAGAGAGAGAGAGGGGTGGGGTAGGTGGTGCAAAGGTGAACACATATACATATAGACTAGTCTTGAAAACCAGACCCTAGGCAACAGTGGTCTACCAAGCGTTCCATGAAACTCATGAAAAGAGAGGAAAATTCAGAGGAAGAAAAAAAAAATGGATATTTCTCTTCCATTTTTTTTATTTATTTGACCACTGCTACAAGCCTTTTTGATGCGGGTATAAGACCTTCTCCCGTCCTCCTTTCGGCAAATCCGACCATGATTCCATCTTGCTTCTCCCCACCTACAAACGAAAACACAAGAGGAACGTTCCGTTGGTCAGGTCTGTACAGTGTTGGTCAGACCAATCAGAATTTTCGCTCCAAGACTGTTTTAATCATGTGGACTGGAATATGCTCTGGGTCACCTCTGTAGATAACATCAATGAATATGCTGACTCAGTCACCGGATTCATAAAACAATGCATAGATGATGTGATACCAATGGTGTCTTTCAAAACATTCCCGAATCAAAAAGCAGCCTTGTAGAAAAACTGAAAGAGATGCTGCCTATAAAAAAAGGCAAGGTGACCGGTTAGAATAGTTTGCTTAAACAGTACAAATACGACCTACGCAGAACAACCAAGATGGTGAGACACAAGTATAGGGACAAAGTGGAGGAGCAATTCAGTGGGTCGGACACAAGGCGTACAGTACATAGCAGGGGCTCCTAACGATCCCGAATTACAAAAAGAAAGCCAGCCACATCACTGTCACCAACGCCACCCTACCGGAGGAGCTAAACACCTTTTTCTCACGATTCGAGCACAATGACGCTGAGCTGCAAAGGAGAGCCCCCGATGACAATGCGGGCTACACAATCAGTGTCCACTGAGGATGTATGTAAGTCATTCAAACGTGTTAACCATCGCAAGGATGCCGGCCCAAATGACATCACTAGCCGTGCCTTCAGAGCATGTGCAGACAGCAACTCCACTGGCGCAGACCGCAAGGTGGTTCAGAGAACAATACATGCAGCCGAACGCACCATTGGGTGTACACTGTCTGCCCTACAGGACACCTACAACACCAGATGTTGCATGGAGGCCAAAAAGATAATCAGGGACCCCAGCCACCCAAGCAATGCCCTGTTCTCCCCACTTCGATCCCACAAACATGGGCAGTACAGGAGCATCATGACAAATTGGAAGACTGGCCAATAGTTTCTACCCTCAGACCATCAGGCTGCTGAATAGCCACCACAAGTGATCTAGCTGCTCCTCCCTCCCCCTGCTACTCCCCCTATGGACAGTTTCACCTCACACCACATCAACGGTCACTTAACTTACATGCTGCTCTCCCATGGACATTTCCCCCCACCCCCACCCCAACAACACTGTTGCAGTTAGTATGTACAGTATATTCTAGATTTTTGTTTATTCTAATTTGGATTGTTTTAATTTCACTTGGCCCCCACTCCCCCTCAACGGTCATACTGCACCCCTAAACAGTCTTGCCACTTGAAATGGAATGGATGGTCAGGGGGACATTGAGAAATCCTTTTTAAAGTGGATCTAGAGATGCACTGTGACTCTAGTGACATAGCTTTCAAGCCTTTCATTTGAAGCCTCCCTCCATCTGTCTATTCTAAAGGATCGTAAAGAGAGAGCCGTCATTATTGCTAAACATATTGCCACAACTAAATGCTAGGTTTTTTTCTGTTATGGTGAGAAAGAAAAATGGGAAGCGGACAGAGCCCAGTGGCTTTATAAAAACAGATAGTGGTGAAATGATGCTATGGATTTAGGATGAATGCTATGCAGAGTCTGTTTCGATAGCACATAGCCATCTTAGAAAACAGCTCATCGCGGTAGGCCATATGCTTTGACTGCATGGCCTTGGTGTGAGTGTACCATAGAGATAGGGCACAGTGCCTATAGTACGTCTAAAACCCTTGAACATTTTCACATTTTGTTGCGCTATAAATTGGGATCGAAATAGATTTAATTGTAATTTTGTCATAGATCTGCATAAAATACTCCACAATGTCAAAGTCAAAACAGCATTCTACACATTTTTACAAATTAATATACAGTACATTTACTTACTAAAATATAGTCGTTGCATAAGTATTCTCTCCCTTTGCTTAGGCAAGCCTAAATTAGTTCAGAAGTAACATTTGGCATAACAAATCACATAATATGATATACGGAAATAATAGGGGTTGACATGATTTTTTAATGACTACCCCTTCCTCTGTCCCCCATACAGTCAAGTGTTGAATTTTTAGCACAGATTAAATTACAAAGATGAGGAAGCTTTTCAAAAGCCTTATAAAGAAGGGTATTGATTGGTAAATGGGTAACAATAACAAATAACACATGGAACATACACTACATGATCAAAAGCTATCGGACACTTGCTCGTCAAACATCTCATTCCAAAATCATGGGCTTTAATATGGAGTTGGTCCCCAATTTGCTGCTATAATAGCCTCCACTATTCTGGCAAGGCTTTCCACTAGATGTTGGAACATTGCTTCCATTCAGCCACAAGAGGATTAATAAGATCCAGCATTGATGTTGAGCGATTAGGCCTGGCTCGCAGTTAGTGTTCCAATTCATCTCAAAGGTGTTCAATGGGGTCGAGGTCAGGGCTATGTGCAGGCCCGTCAAGTTCTTCCATACTGATTTTGACAAAAAAAAGATTCTGCATGGACCTCGCTTTGTACACAGGGGCATTGTCATGCTGAAACAGGAAAGGTCCTTCCCCAAACTGTTGCCACAAACCATGACAAACAGCCCCAGACCATTATTCCTCATTCACCAAACTTTACAGTTGGTACTATGCATTGGGGCTGGTAGCCCCTCCTGGCATCCGCCAAATGCAGATTTGTCCATCGGACTGATAGATGGTTTAGCGTGATTCATCACTCCAGAGAACATATTTCCACTGCTCCAGAGTCCAATGGCAGCGAGCTTTACTCCACTCCAGCCGACACTTGGCATTGCGCATGGTGATGTTAGGCCTGTGTGCGACTGCTTGGTCATGAAAACTCCCGACGAACTGTTCTTGTGCTGACGTTGCTTGCAGAGGCAGTTTGGAACTCAGTAATGAGTCTTGCAACTGGGGACAGACAATGTTTACACGCTATGTGCTTCGGCACTCTGCGGTCCCGTTCTGTGAGCTTGTGTGACCTACCACTTCACGGCTGAGCCATTGTTGCTCTTAGATGTTTCCACTTCACAATAACAGCACTTACGGTTGACCGGGGCAGATCTAGCAGGGCAGACATTTTACGAACTGACTTGTTGGAAAGGTGGCATCCTATGACTGTGCTACGTTGAAAGTCACTGAGCTCTTCAGTAAGGCCGTTCTACTGCCAATGTATCCTATGGAGATTGCATGGCTGTGTGCTCGATTTAATACACCTGCCATTAATGGGTGTGGCTCTACTAGCCGAATCCACTAATTTGAAGGGGTGTCCAGAAAATATTTTTTTGGATAGGCTACATATTTCCCATTGTGATAGGTTCAAATTAGCAGATTTCCTTATTTTATTAGGGACACTTTTAAATGTGCAGCTACAGACACCCTGTCTAATCTCTGGTCTCAATGTTCATATCTTTAAATAATAATTTGTTCCAATCAAATAAAGGTTACTTTTTTTCATTAGCACTCTGGCCGTAAGTGATTGTGATGGTTCCGTGTTTATATTCAGAGTTCGAACGAACGTGAGCTGCAACACGCTCTCTGACCTCAATCTTTTATGCACTCTGGGCGATGGCTACTTACTGACCTGCAAAAAGTTTATAGGAGACAAATGATCTCTTATGGCTCCTAAAATCAAATTTACATCTTAGCAAAAATACTTTCGTAATTTTTCAAATTTCATGCACAACGTAGAGGATGGAGATTTCGTACATGTAGTGTATATACTTTTCAAGTTACAGTATTTCATTTACAATATTTTTTATGACATCACAAAATAATAACCCATATGACATTATTCTTTAGCTCACCTCTGACAATTCCCTACGTTCTCTGTTAGGAATATTGTTCCATTATTTGCTTTAGAACATATTAGAGTTTCAGTGGGAAAACTCTCTGGAGACAAAGGAACATTCCTGTGTGAATATGAAGAGGGAGATCTTGGATCTCCTCTCCTTTAATTTACAACAGGGTGTGAGGTGTCAACCCTCCACCAGCTCCCTCCTCCCCCCTCTGTGGGTGAGAGAGGGTCTGGTTACTGGCATCCATTGCCAAGCTGATCTGACCCATTCGGATCCTCACTGGACAGTCATGACACCAGTGATTCACCAAATTATATTTTCTATCAATAATGTAAAATTAACAGCTGTACAGAGAGACTCATGTGAAGGCCAAATTACAGAGGAGGAACTTCTTGGTGCAATTAAAGCCTTTAAGTCCGGGAAAACTCCAATTGAGGTATATCAAAGCTTTTTTGATGTACTCAGACTACCATTATTAGCATTGTTTTAACCACTCCTATAAAAATAGTAGATTATCAGATTCTCAGCAAGAAGGTCTGATTTCACTACTGAAACAGGATCCAGGTGGTAAATATAAAGATCCAGATCATAAAAAAATTGTAGGCAACTTACACTTCAATATTGTGAAGCAAAAAATTCTAGCAGAATGCGTAGCACATAGAATTAAAAAGGCATTGTCGGATATTATTCATCCTAATCAGACAGTTTCTTTTTACATGGACTATACATTGGAGATAATGTAAGACAAGTACTGGAAACAATAGAACACTATGAAAAATCTAGGAACCAGGCCTGGTATTCATAGTTGACTTTGAAGAGGCTTTTGACAAAGTACAACTGGAATTTATATATAAATGCCTGGAATATTACAATTTTGGAGAACCTCTTATACAATGGGTTAAAGTTATGTATTGTAACCCGAGGTGTAAAATAGTAAATAATGGCTACCTCTCAGACTGTCAAGGGGAGTAAAATAAGGTTGTCCACTATCGGTATATCTATGTTAGAAATTATAGCTATTAAAATCAGATCCAACAATAACATCAAGAAATCCAGGGCTTAAAGACAAAGGTGTCATTGTGCGCTGATGATTCATGTTTTCTTTTTAATCCCCAATTTGGTTCCCTTCATAGCCTCATAGAGGATCTAGATCTTTTTTCTAACCTCTCTGGATTACAACCAAGTGTACAATATTACGTATTGGATCACAAAATAATTATACTTTACATTGCTGTGTAATAAAATGGACAATAGCTGTCTATCTATCTGTCAGGCGGTGGGTGTAGCTGGTGCATGAAGTCAGGCGCAGGAGAGCAGAGATGAGTGAACAACTCACTTTACTAAAGAAAATAGCCCAAAGTAAACACATACCAATGTTCAAACAATAACAGTTGCCACAAAACACGGGTGAAAACAGCACCCAGAAAAAAACAGCCAGAAACATACCGACCTTAACAATTTACAATCACACACAAAGAAAGACATGGGGGAAACAGAGGGTTAAATACATGACCAGTAATTGGGAAATGAAAACCAGGTGTGTGGGAAAACGAGACAAAACAAATGGAAAATGAAAAATGGATCGGCGATGGCTAGAAGACCGGCAACGTCGACCGCCGAACACCGCCCGAATAAGGAGAGGCATCGACTTCGGCAGAAGTCGGACACTATCTTTAGTCATATCCCAGTTTAGCTATTTGCTTATGGCCCTGCCTACACCTAACAACTTGTTTTTTAAATTATATGAGCAAAAAATGTTCAATTTTATTGCAAGCCAGACAAAATTAAACGGGCCTCTTTATATAATGAATATTGTCGTGATGTGAGTATCATTAATGTGATGATGATTATTTTATCACATCAATTAACTATGTTTAATTATTACGATGATTAAATTAATCATGTAACAATTAAATCATTAGCAATCTTGGGGCACCACGGAAAAACTTTATTTAATGAGTTACCATTTCCAGAATTAACTCAGGAATATCAGAATATATCGTTATCATATTTGTCATCCGTGAAATACTATTACCTCTTATCAGTTTCATTCTGAACATCGTAATATTCTATAAATCTGCAAGAACCCTACTCTAAATGATGAATCAGCAATACACAAATTGGCTTAATTATTTATTTACTAACTAAGTAAGTAATCACACTGAATTACATAAACACACACACAGGATAGATTATACGTTAATTACTAACATAATGCAATGAAAAGTTCCTAGTGGACTAACCCGATATGATGGCTTGGTACACAATGAAAAGGGTGGGGCATGAAAGGAGAGGGAGAGACAGAGTCAACTTATTGTACATACAAATCAAAGTTATGCAAATGGGAATATGAATCCTTTGCACATGACCCGAACACTCATTTGAAAGTAATTGCAATGTATATATATTTACGCCTTATTTACGTCTTTGTCGTATCTCTCTGTTGAAATCACCCAGTCCATCTATTGGGAGTCAGTTAAACAGAAGTCTCTGGTTTGTCCACCAGAGTTCACAATGTCCTCAGTTGTAGTAGTAGGCTTTCTTTGTTCTGGAAGTGTCTGTTAAATTGGATCCATCAGATGTACAGCACGGTGTTGAGAGGTAAATGTTCCGCTTTTCTCATCTTCGGTCGAGTTTCCTAGACTGGATCCTTCAGATGTTACACACGCGGTGGTGCTTAGAGATCTTCTTCGTGTCTTTGGTAAAAGTTCTAGACTACTTTACAATACAGCTGCAGACTGTGAATGTCAAGTCTTCAACTTCACTCATCGAGTGTTTGAGGGTCTTACCATTTGTAACGTCTTCAGCTCGCGCTGCACGCATTCTGGTCTGGTAGAGTCTGACCATTCATCAGCCGTGTAGTCACCGCTCCACGCTGTCTGGTCTCAATGGTTGATTATTCAGGGTACATCAGAATGCACTCCCAGGAATCCCAGTTCCACAATAAATGTTTGTTTTGTTCGATAATGTTGTTTACTCTGGGCACCTTATTCATCCAAGATACTCAAGATACTGCCCCCAGCCATAAGAAGTTAAGCGTGTGAACATTGTCTGTCCTCGGTTGCAACACTCACTACCAAGTTCCAAACTGCCTCTGGAAGCAACATCAGCACAAAAACTGTTCATCGGGTCCTTCATGAAATGGGTTTTCATAACGGAGCCGCCGCACACAAGCCTAAGATCCCCATGTGTAAAGCCAAGCGTCGGCTGGAGTGGAGTTAAGCTCGCTGTCATTGGACTCTGGAGCAGTGGAAACGCGTTCTCTGGAGTGATGAATCACCGATGAATCTGGGTTTGGCGGATGGCAGGAGAACCTGAAACAAAATTTTGGTGGAGGAGGAATAATGGTTTGGGGCGTTTTTCATGGTTCGGTCTAGGCCCCTAAGTTCCAGTGAAGGGAAATCTTAACGCTATAGCAAACAATGACATTCTAGGCTACTCTGTTTTTCCAACTTGGTGGCAACAGCTTAGGGAAGTCCCTTCCCTGTTTCAGCATGACAATGCCCCTGTGCACAATTCGAGGTCCAGAAAAAAATGGTTTTCGAGATCGATGTAGAAGAACTTGACTGGCCTGCACAGAGCCCTGAAGTGTAGAGTTACTAGTGCATACGTGTAGAGCGCTGAGGCCATGGCCTACGCTCAGTGGTGCTGAATGTAAAGCGCCACTGATGCAGCTACACTAACCTGACAGGTATACTTAAAGCAGTAATGGTGGTTCGGATCAACTCTGTGGTTCTGAAAGGACTCCACCTCTGTCTAGCAAACTGTACATTTTCCTGTTTGTGGGCAGTGAGACATTTTGTGGGAACCGTTTGTCACACTGAGCATTCATTAAACCAGTCCACCAAGGAATACATCAAGTTTACATAACAAAGTGCCAAGTCTAGGTCCAAAAGGCTCCTTAACAGCTTCTACCCCCAATCCATAAGACTGCTGAACAACTAATCAATTGGCCACCGGACTAATACAGTACATTGAAGCCACCCTAATTTGTTTTGTACACTGCTGCTTATCGCTGTTTATTGTCTATGCATAGTCACTTCACCCTACCTATATATACAAATTACCTCTAACCTGTACCCCCACACACTGACTCGGTACCGGTACCCTCTGTATATAGCCTCATTATTGTTATGTTATTGTGTTACTTTTTATATATTTTTTTACTTTAGTTTATTTGTAAATATTTTCTTAACTCTTCTTGAACTGCACTGTTGGTTAAGGGCTTGTAAGTAAGCATTTCACGGTAAGTTCTACACTTGTTGTATTGTGCATGTGACGAATAAAGTTTGATTTGATTTGAAATAAATCTCTCGTTTCTCCACAGTTGCCATTTTTTTTTTGCATTGGATATTGCCATTATTCACCAACTCACTAAACAGAATCGCTGATACAACACTACATTACTTTCTGAATCGAAGCTTCAGTAAATGTGATATCCTCCTTAATGAGTATGTGTCAAAGGAGATGTCATTAACGATTGAGTCCCGGTAGAGGTCGAGTCTGGTGAGACATCTGATAGAGTGTCTGTCTGGCTTCATGAAGAGACTGTTGAGATGCCACTGGTCTGCCTGTTAGAAACCTTAGCAGCAGACAGACACCATTACACCCACTACACTCTTTGCAAGAACTCGCTCCTCTTGGTTCATTGGTCAAATAATAAGACGATGCCTGTCTCAAAGACTGTGCACATTGAGTTATGATAAACCAGTTTGTGATCTAAGTCTGTTGTTGTCAAAACTTCCCACTAGCTAAATTATACACTGAGAATACAAAATATTAAGAACACCTGCTCTTTCCATGACATAGACTGTCCAGCTGAATCCAGGTGAACGCTATGATCCCTTATTGATGTCACTTGTTAAATCCACTTCACTCAGTGTAGATGCAATTCAATATTAGGAAGGTGTTCTTGATGTTTGGTATACTCAGTGTATGTTCCCATGTTAGCTTTATGAATGCTTGGTTGATTTACAGTACATCATTGCATTGGTTATTCAGGCCTTTAGGAAGAAAATAAGTTGATAGTTGAGGCATTGGAGCAGAGACAAATTATTCCCTGGTGTGGTCGGCCATTTCATTCATTAACCTGCATGCATAATACATTCTCATGATAAATAATGCATTGTTATTCTTGTAGCAGAAATCACGGTTTAATTTAGATTATTCTCAGGCCAGAGAATCATTAATTAATTAACCACTGTGGCCTCATTCGAATTGGTGGGAAAATCAATTACTTTTACACTGACTTCTTCTGATCCAAATGGTCTCTTTAATTTAATCTACACATACATGCACGCACGCACGCACACCGCACACACACACATCTGTCATATCCCGTTTCTTTCTTGGCTGATCAAAAGAAAGTGGATGTCAATCAAACACACGCCCCCCAATCTGGACCTCTCGTCCTTCACTGCAACACCAGGTCTCCACTCCTCTCTCTGTCAGACATCATGTGAATACTCACATGATGCTCTGCCCTCTTTTCTCTGATATGCCACTGAGGACAGCTGTTGGATCTTATGGGTTCTACATTTGACCAGAGTATTTAACCTGTAGTGTCTACCAGCCCTTACAAAAACAGTGTTTATAATGGATTCAAAAGTTATATTTTTTCAAACTTAACTAAAGTTTTTCCTCTACTGTCCTGATGTCACGACTTCCGCCGGAGTCGGTCCCTCTCCTTGTTCGAGCGGCGGTCAACATCATCGGCCTTCTAGCCATCGCCGATCCATTTTCCATATGTTTAGTCTTTGTTTTCTACACACCTGGTTTCAATTCCCCCATTACATGTTCATTATTTAACCCTCTGTTTTCCCCCATGTTTGTGTGTGTGTTTGTTCTATTGCTCAGGCTGTTACTGCCGGCTGGTATTTGTTGCCAGGTTTTGTTATTTCGCCCATTTATTTCGTGGTACCGGTATTGTTCCCGCACCGTAGTATTGTGTTTATACGGGTGTTATCTTGTATTAAATACCTTGTCCACGCATCTCAGCTCTCCTGCACCTGACTCCTTTCACCAGTTACCCACAGCCTTGACACTTGATCTACCAATATTCTAGAAACCTGACTTCTGTCCTGTCCTGTCCTATTGAAAACCTTTCCTGTTCTGTCCGGAGCTCTACTGCTAATTGTATCTCACATCCCACCAGATTATCTGATTTAAGTCTTGTTGCTGCAATGTTGTACCTGGTGCTGGGTGTTGGTTGAGTTGTCTGTAGCGCTAGGCTTGTAGGAGATCTGACCAGCCTTTTTTTCATTCCTGAACCCTATCACCTCCACATCCATATGAAACTTACAGTATCAGAATGTTTCTTGACAGAGTGGAACTTCTTAATAGTAATCTCTCGCTCTCTCCCCTGCCCCGTTTCCTCCTCTCTGCCAGTGAGGACAGCTGTTGTAATGGTGAATCTAAACTGCGGTCCACTGAGGATGGATGGGTGGAATGGATGGATGCACCAGGTAAATTAATCTGCTTTTGCATTTAGATCCAGGCCAGATCATCACAACTGCCACATCTATACAGACCTGGATGGGCTTAAATTGTGAAAATGTACAAACAGGAAAACAATGAGACATAAACACAAGCCATTGACCAACACAAGTCTCCAATCCTATCCATACTCCTCTCCCTCTTTAGATTCTCTGTCCTCAGGCCTAAATCATATTACAGAATAGAGGGTTCGAGGTTTTGTTTCTGTTGGTTGTGATGGTCTATTCGATAAGGAATCCCATGTGTCTGGGTGGCTGTAAAGGCTGGGATGGAACCAGCTGGCCTCATCTCTGTGTTCTGTTGGCTTTACGGAGGCAGGAGAGGGGGGACGAGCGAGAGGGTGAAAGAGAGAGGGGGGGGGCGAGAGGAAGAGAGAGAGATAAAGAGGGAGAGCGAGAGAGAGATAAAGAGGGAGAGAGAGAGTTGGCCTGCTCTGTATTCTGTTGGCCCTACAAGGCAGGATAAATGTGGTCCTGTTTGATGCCAGTGGAGCAATGTGGGATGGGGGGATTGAATCACCAGGACCAGAAGCACTGCCGGTTTATACACCTGCCCATAGGCACTGTATGGCCATGCAACTGTACTGTAGCCAAATTACACTGGATAGAGAGTGGTTTATTGTGATTTAGGTTAATCAGCTTGTTGGAGAATAGCATGATAAACCATTTGTAGGTTGTCTTTAGTTATTCAAACAGTATTGTTGTTTTTAATCCTACAGGTCCAAGAAGCTTCCAGGAATTGTTGTATTTGAGAGTTGCATACGATTCACTGCACAGGGAAGGATTGTCTCGCTCCAGTTCAGGTTTGGCCAATGCCCAGCTTCTGATGGTGCAGAGGCTCCTTTTGTCTTTTCCATTTTACTACTGTAATAATAAGTACATAGTAACAGATGCTTTCCTTTGTGGTACATTAAGTTCAATCATGCAGACAAACCTAGTTTGTAGTGTTTCACAGGTTGTAAAGCCAAGCTTTTGCACAGTAAACAAAGGATATATGTTTTAAACTCGATCACTCTGAAAACTGTTTTTATTTTACCTCCCTTGAATAATTCATCTCATTTGATGAAAGTAGTAGTAGTTGTTGTTGTGGTTTGTGTTTCTCTCTGAAAGTTACAGTGGCAATGGTGTTATGTTTAGCAGAGGAAATAAGGATAGAGGAAAACAAAGTATTTTTCCCCCCTGGTATTAATTTGATTAGCTGACAACTTCAGGACCACAGCATGGGTATGTCAATGGGATGAAGGTATTAGGCCTTATATTGGCCATATACCACAAACGCCCGAGAGGGCTGATTGCTATTATAAAACTTGTTACCAACATAAATAGAGAGTAAAAAGTCATTTTGCATCATATTTGTCTAAATCTGAACAAAAATATAAATGCAATTTCAAGATTTTACTGAGTTACAGTTCACACAAGGAAATCAGTCAATTGAAATAAATGTATTATGCCCTAATCTATGGATTTCACATGACTGGGCAGGGGTGCAGCCATGGCTGGGCATAGGTGGGCATTCCTGCAGTCAGCATGCGAATTGCACACTCCCTCAAAACTTGAGGCATCTGTGGCTTTGTGTTGTGTGACAAAATTGCACATTTTAGAGTGACCTTTTGTTGTCCTCAGCAAAATGTGCATCTGTGTAATGATCATGCTGTTTAATCATCTTATTGATATGTGAAACGATGTGACCTGAGAGTCGGGAAGCAAGTTCAGTGAGTGATTTAATCAATAAACGAAACAAAATACAAAACAAGAAACCCAAAAGAACAGACATGAAACAGAAACAACGATGCCTGGGGAAAGGAACCAAAGGGAGTGACATACATAGGGCAGGTAACCAAGGAGTCCAGGTGAGTGTCATAATGCGCTGATGCGCGTAACAATGGTGATAGGTGTGAGCCATAATGAGCAGCCTGGTGACCTAGAGGCCGGAGAGGGAGCACACGTGACAATCCCCCCTCCACGGCGTCTTCGGCTCGAGCCGCAGGACGCGAACCACAGGGACGATCCCGGGGATCAGGAGCAGACCGGTCACCTCTGTTGAGAAGCAGAAACCTGACAAACCGGCTGAGGCATGAGAGCCTGATGAGCCGGCTGAGACCTCCCCGGTTGCCTCGGTCGAGGCACGGGAACCTGTTCACCCAGCTGAGGCATGGGAGCCTATCAATCCCACTGAGGTAATGAAACCCGTCGAGCCAGCCGAGGCATGGGAATCCGACAAACCGGCTGAGGCCTCCCATGTAGCTCCCGTTCTATCACCCGGACTTCCAGATGCTTCCATCTGGTGAGGTGTCATTCTGTAACAATGTGCGCTGGGAGCCGGGAAGCAAGTTCAGGAAGTGAGTGATTTAATCAATAAACGAAACATAATACAAACAATGACGCATGGGGAAGGAACCAAAGGGAATGACATTTATAGTGCAGGTAATCAAGGAGGTGATGGAGTCCAGGTGAGTGTCATAATGCGCAGATGCGCGTAACGAAGGTGACGGGTGTGCGCCATAACTAGCATCATCAATGCATCATACAATTACCATTCAATGAATGAGTCCTCAACACCATCTAGTTCCTAGCCATTCTAAGAACACAACCTAGCCAGTGTTCCATCCCCAACCCTCTCTGCGTCATACCTATAATCTCCTGGTGTGAGAGAGGCTCCATGATTAATGTCTAATTGACTTGATGAATGGTTGTGGGATTGTGTGAATCAATCAAAACATTCTGTAATTTAACAGTATTGATCACACCGCTGCATGATGGCTTAATGTGAATACAAACAAGCTCCATAATGTTAGGATTTGGATAGTTGGCAACGCCCACTGGTTATCGATGTGTCCTACCATCAGTACCATGAGTAGTCATAAGGAGGCTGTGCAGGGTGTGAGATTAATGTGGTAATAGTTTGTCAACGTACCACTCTCTCCACTGAAAACTCATACCAGTTTCAGTGTTTCAGATATGTGGAGAGGAGAAAAAGGTTGGAAAAGAATGGTGGAGTTTAAGAGAAAAGGAGTAGGAGCAACAGGAGTTAGAGAAAGAGCAAGGAATGAGAGAAACATTAGCTCAGGAAGCTAAAACAGGAAAGGTTACTCATCACCAGAGCATGGTTCATCTAACCATCTTCTTTTCTTCTACATAGACAGCCAGGCAATTTCCACCTCTTTCCACCCTCTGTGGCCTCAAGGAGATTCAACAAACCCACATGTCGCTTGCTCTTTGAAGATGATCTACTCTGAAAAGGGACAAAACCTACAACATACTGTTTGATATCAATATGACATACACATATAAGTCATGGCATATTAAATCAATATCAACATGACCTTGTTTTGTTCCCTTTCAGTCGGCACTCTCGGTACAACACAATGGGATGTCGCGCTCGATCGATCTCTACTTGAAGGATATATAACCATTCCTGACAAGGCCAATGAAAACCGTGCCTCGCCGGAAGCCCCGCCTTCCACAGGTGATAACCTAGAGGCTCGGATTCATTCCTGCAATTTCCAACTCTTCAACTCATACTGAGCAAGAGAAATTCCACGCTAGTAAAAACAAGGATTTCTGGAACATGAGACGCTCTGACTTTGCACCAACTAAACTGCCACTTGGGTATTTGTTGCACATCCTCGAGGCATTGTGAGAGTTGGTATTTGTTCTCTATAGTTTACAAAACCACAAACCAATCTAGCTATGACTAAGCTGGCTAAAAGATGCAAACGAATCAACGATGCGGCTACAATGGGTTCGGATTCACAGCCATGCCCCCAGTCATGCGGCTATACTATTTCTCCCAGAGATACACACAATCCCTGCAATGTTTGTCTCGACTTGCCACAATCTCATGTGGCACTTGCTCGTACCAGTCCATTGTGAACGGCTGTGCACAAACTCCTTCGTTAGACGTGTAGCATTCTTATGAAAACTTGGGGTCATTGATGATAACTTTCCTTTCCCGGATGGCTGTACGCAGCGAGGGATTTGGGGTTGGTGTCTGACCAGATGGAGCTAGCCTCCCAGCAGGGCGATAATGAGCTGGCTGATTCAGTCTCTTATGGCCACACACAGGGCCTGTGTTTGGATGAGGAGGGATTATGGCAGCCACTTTCCTCAATACGGACATGGTAGGGGAGTCCCTAGTATCCAACACATCATTCATAGAACTGGGCATCTACGCAGATGTGTAGTTGCCTACCCTCCCCACCTGAGGACGGTCCGTCAGGAAGTTCAGGATCCAGTTGCAGATGGAGGTGTTCAGTCCCAGGGTCTCGAGCTTCGTGATGAGCTTTGTGGGCAGTATGGTGTTGAACGCTGAGCTGTAGTCAATGAACAGCATTCTCACATAGGCGTTCCTTTTCTTCATGTGGGAATGGGCAGTATGGAGTGCGATTGAGATTGCATCATCTGTGGATCTGTTGGGTCGGTATCCGAATTGGGGTGGGTCTAGGGTTTCCAGCGTGATGGTGTTGATGTGAGCCATGACCAGCCTTTCAAAGCAATTCATGGCTACCAACGTGAGTGGTACGGGCGATAATCATTTCTGCAGGTTCTTTGCTTTCTTGGTCACAGGAACTATGGTGGTCTGTTTGAAACATGTAGGTATTAAGCGTCCTGTTAATCCGTCTGACCACACGGATTTGTGAATGTTGATCCTATTTAATGGTCTTGCTCACATCAGCTACGGAGAGCCTGATAAAACAGTTGTCCGGAACAGCTGGTTCTCTCATGCATGCTTCAGTGTTGTGGCTGGGTTTCCCTTCGTAGTCCGTAATATTTTTCAATTCCTGCCACATCCGATGAGCATCAGAGCCGGTATAGTAGGATTCATCGTAGTCCTGGATTGATGCTTTGCCTGTTTAATGGTTTGTCTGAGGGATGTCTTATAAACTTCCGGAGTAGTGTCCCACTCCTTGAAAGCGGCAGCTCTAGCCTTTACCTCGGTGCGGATGTTACCTGTAATCCATAGCTTCTGGATGGGAAATGTACATACGGTGACTGTGGGGACGATGTCGTCGATACACTTATTGATGAAGCCGGTGAGTGATACTCCTGAATTTCATTGGATGAATCCCGGAACATATTCCAGTCTGTGCTAGCAAAACAGTCCTGTAGTGTAGCATCCGCGTCATCTGACCACTTCCGTATTGAGCGAGTCACTGGTACTTCCTGGTTTAGTTTTTGCTTGTAAACAAGAATCAGGCGGATAGGATTATGGTCAGATTTGCCAAATGGAGGGTGAGGGAGAGCTTTGTGTGCGTCTTTGTGTGTGGAGTAAAGGTGGTCTAGATTTATTTTCTCCTCTGGTTGACATGCTGGTAGAATTTTGGTAAAACAGATTTAAGTTTGCCTGCATTAAAGTCCCAGGCAACTAGGAGCGCCGCTTCTAGATCAGCATTTTCTTGTTTGCTTATGGCCTTACACTGCTCGTTGAGTATGGTCTTAGTGCTAGCATCGGTAATATATACGAGAACTCTCTTGGTTGATAGTGTGGTCTACAGCTTATCAAGAGGTATTCTACCTCAGGCGAGCAATACCTAGAGATTCTTTGATATTAGACATGACGCACCAGCAGTTATTGACAAATAGACACACACCCCCACCCCTCATCTTACCAGGCATAGCTGCTCTGTCCTGCTGATGCACGGAGAAGCCAGCCATCTCTATATTATCCGTGTCGTCGTTCAGCCACGTCTTGGTGAAACATAAGATATTACAGTTTTTAATGTCCCGTTGGTAGGATAGTCTTAATCGTAGATCGTCCAGTTTTTTTCCAATGATGTTGGCCATTTAATATGGAGGGAATTGGTGGTTTTTTCTACTAATCTGCACATTTTTACAAGGCATCCCACCCTCCTCCCCTTTTTCCTCCATCTTTTCTTCACACTGATGACGGGGATTTGGGCCTGGTCTTGACAAGCAGTATATCCTTTGCGTCGGACTCATTAAAGAAAAAATCTTCGTCCAGTTCGAGGTGAGAAATCGCTGTTCTGGTGTCCAGAAGCTATTTTCGGTCATAGACAGTAGCAGCAACATTATGTACAAAATGAGTGACAAACAATATGAAAATACTAACAAAATAGCACAGTTGGTTAGGAGCAAGTAAAATGGCAGCCATCTCCTCCGGTGCCATCATTATATTGTATTGTCCTTATTTTCAGCATATCAAAAAGCATATCAAGATCTGGATATAGATATCAGCCAACAAATGCATGTCCGGACTTAATACACTGTTTAAAGGGTTGCCGGTAGGGGATATTTGTGCAGCTGGGAATTGGGCAACACCGCACACTTTGGTGATGTTTTATCACTTGGATGTCACTGCTCTCAGCATGGCTCATAGTGTGCTGACAGCTGGGACAAGTCAGGGTCATTTGGCAGTGAGCAGGTATGCAATACCCAGACTACCTCAGCTTGCGGATGGGAGGTCTGGATGGTCTGCTGTGGGTCTTTTCATTTTGAATCTGTTAGGGCCGGCTTGGGGCGGGGTGCTACATCCCATAGTGTTGTACCAATAGTACAGAGTGAAAGGAAACGTACCGTTACGACTATAGCTACTGTTCCCTGAAGGAGTGAAATGGGGAAGAGGGATCTGGGCTTGGTAAAGAGCGGTACTGAATTGAAGGAATTAATCTGAGCCTCTGAGTAATCATCTGTGGAAGGCGGGGCTTCCGGCAAGGCAGTTTTCCTTGGCCTTGTCAGGCCAGGTTATATATCCTTAGTAGAGTTTGCTCATCCCATAGTGTTATACCTCATTTCCCTCCTTCAGGAAACAGTAGTTAAACTCATAACTGTACATTTTCTACACTGTAACTGACAGGAGTGAGCGATGCTTTTGTTCTGTCGGAGGATATGCTGTAACTTTACAGGTTGAATAAATACAGGAGTACAAGATGATGAGAGTTCCATTTGAGTCACAGCTCAGGCTACAGTATACAATATTTGTCAGGAAAGATTTGGACATAACTGGACATCTGTTGGTTATAATAGCAGTAGTTAACATATCTGTAACATACTTCAATTGTAACATTCTAAATGACACGTCAGGCACAATCTTCTATTCAAGCAACTTACAATTGCTGCAAGCCTACTTTATTCAGGCTTTGATTGAACTCATCTGAGCTTCTACCTAACCTCAGGCTGTGAGTGATATTAATGGTGAATCTACAAACTGCAGATCTAATTTGGTATTTTATTTGGATTCCAATTAGCTGTTGCTGGGGTTCACACAAAACATAAAACATGACTAAGTGCATGATACTAATAGACAAGAACAGCCACACAAACATAAAATAAGAACAATTCAACAACAGAAAAGGTCCTGTATCACATACAGCATATACCGATGTCAGGTTTTAATTTGACCCCTTTTGTCACAGGAGGAAAATAACCCTGCAGCAGGAGGATTTTAATATCTGAAAAAATACAGTATGTAGAATTGCTGCCAGTGGGCAGCTGGAAGCAGTGTTTGTATACAATGTACACCATACCTACAGTGCCTTCGGGAAGTATTCAGACCCCTTCACTTTTTCCACATTCTGTTACATTCTGTTACATTTAAAAAAGTAACTAAAACTAAAATTGATTATGTTGTTCCTCCCCATCAATCTACACACAATACCTCATAATGACAAAGCAAAAAAAAGTTTTTAGAAATCTTTCCTAATTTATATTTTAAAAATGAAATATCCCATTTACATAAGTATTCCGACCCTTTACTCAGTACTTTGTTTAAGCACCTTCAGCAGTGATGACAGCCTCGAGACTTCTTGGGTATGACGCAACAAGCTTGGCACACCTGTATTTGGGGAGATTATTCCATTGCAGATCCTCTCAAGCTCTGTCAGATTGGATGGGGAGAGTTGCTGCACAGCTATTTTCAGGTCTCTCCAGAGATGTTTGATCGGGTTCAAATCAGGGCTCTGGCTGGACCACTCATGAACATTCAGAGACTTGGCCCGATGCCACTCCTTGCCAAGTCTTGCCTGTGTGCTTAGTGTCGTTGTCCTGTTGGAAGGTGAACCGTTGCCTCAGTCTGATCAAGGATCTCTCTATACATCTTTGCCTCACTCCTGACTAGTCTCCCAGTCCCTGCCGCTGAAACACATCCCCACAGCATGGTGCTGCCACCACCATGCTTCACCGTAGGGATGGTGCCAGGTTTCCTGCAGACGTGATGCTTGACATTCAGGCCAAAGAATTCAATCTTGGTTTCATCAGACGAGAGAATATTGTTTCTTATGGTCAGAGAGTCCTTTAGGTGCCTTTTGGCAAACTCCAAGCGGGCTGTCATGTGCCTTTTACTGAGGAGTGGCTTCCGTCTGACCACTCTACCATAAAGGCCTGATTGATTTAGTCCTGCAGAGATGGCTGTCCTTCTGGAAGTTTCTCCCATCTCCACAGAAAAACTCTAGAGCTCTGTCAGAGTGACCATCGGATTCTTGGTCATCTCCTTGACCATGGCCCTTCTCCCTTGATTGCTCAGTTTTGCCAGGCAGACAGCTCTAGGAAGAGTCTTGGTGGTTCCAAAGGTGTTCCATTTAAGAATGATGGAGGCCACTGTGTTCTTGGGGACCTTCAATGCTGCAGGCAATTTTTGGTACCCTTCTCCAGATCTGTGCCTTGACACAATCCGGTCCTGGAGCTCAACGGACAATTCCTTCGACCTCATGGCTTGGTTTTTGCTCTGACATGCACTCTCAACTGTGGGACCTTATGTAGACAGGTGTGTGCCTTTCCAAATCAATTGAATTTACCACAGGTGAACTCCAATCAAGTTGTAGAAACATCTCAAGGATGATCAATGGAAACAGGATGCACAATAGAGTATTGTGTGTAGATTACTGAGGAGTTTTTTTTCATCAGTTATAGGATAAAGTTGCAACAAAACAAAATGCGATAAAAGTCAAGGGGTCTGAATACTTTCCGAAGGCAATGTACATCAAATCAAAATCAAATCAAATGTTATTGGTAACATACACATATTTAGCAGACGTTATTGGTGGTGTAGCTACATGCAAGCTTGTCACGAGTCCGACCGAGGGTGGCTCCCCTTCCTGGTCGGGTGGTGCTCGGCGGTCGTCGTCGCCGGCCTATTAGCTGCCACTGATTGTCTTTCCTCCCCCTCCTTGTAGGTTTATTGTTAGCACCTTTTACTGAATCATTAGTTGGGCTTTATTAGACAGCTGGCCCGCCTGTTTCTTTGTGCGGGATTAATTATTGTGTCCTTCGGTAATGTAGTAGAGGAACGTATTTTTTCCTGGTCGTGTATTCTGCTGTACTATTTTCGTCCCCCGTGTTTGGTTTTGGTTTTGAGCACCCAGTGTTGCGTTAGTGCATTAAAGAGCACAGTATTGCACTCTCTGTTTCCTGCGTCTGACTCCACACACACGACACCCGGAGCGTTAGAGAATCCCGCACCATATTGTATGGAGTCAGCAGGAGCAGCAGCCAATCCTCTCCCATCGATGGAGGAACGGGTTCTCCACCACACCACCGTCCTCCATCGGATCAGATCGGCGATGGATCAAATGATGGAGAGAATGGACCAATGGGAGAGGAGTGGTCTCCTCTCTCCACCTTCGACCCCTGGCTCCGGACTCCCCATCTCCCGATTCCAGCACCCTCCGTCTGACGCTCCCGAGGGCTTATGATGGAGCGGCGGCGGGTTGCCAGGGTTTTTACTCCAACTGGAGCAATACCTGGCCACCGTCAGACCCACTCCCTCGGGAGCGGAGAGGGTGAGTGTCTTCATCTCCTGCCTCACGGGTCGTGCTCTGGAGTGGGTGAACGCAGTCTGGAATGGCCCAGACTCAGCGAAGGAGCACTACCCAGAGTAGTAGGCGGGAGAACGACTATTTCATCTCAGGCAGGAGAAGAGGAGCGCCCAGGATTACGTGCTGGAGTTCCGGACCTTGGCAGCAGGATCTGGGTGGAACGACAGGGCCGTTATTGACCACTACAGGTGTAGTCTCCGGGAGGACGTCCGCAGGGAGCTAGCGTGTCGAGACACCGCTCTGTCCCTGGATGAGCTAATCAATATGTCCATCCGATTGGACAATCTACTGGCTGCCCGCGGGCGTTCGGAGAGGGTCCTGTGTGTTCCACCACCCAGCCCCTCCCCTGCCATTCCGATGGAGTTGGGAGGGGCCGTGCTGAGGGGTACCGGAGGAGGAGGCCTCCCCTGCACCAACTGTGGTCGGAGAGGACACTCGGCCGATCGGTGCTGGGGGGTCCATCTGGGAGCAGAGATGGCAGGCGGAACGCTTCTCGATCACCCCAGGTGAGTCAGCATCAAACTCACCCGGAACCCCCTGTTGGCCACATGTTTGTCTTAACTTTTTTCCTTCACTTTTTTCCCTCTTCCCAGCATAGGGCGCTAGTCGATTCAGGCGCAGCTGGGAACTTTATGGATCGCGGACTCGCCCTTAAGTTAGGGGTTCCGCTGGTGCCGATAGATTCTCCTTTTCCCGTGCACTCCCTAGATAGCCGACCATTAGGGTCAGGGATGGTCAGGAAGACCACGGTTCCACTGGACATGGTGACGCAGGGGAATCATGGGGAGCGTATCAGTCTTTATATTATTGATTCGCCTGCGTTTCCAGTGGTGCTAGGGATTCCCTGGCTGGCCCGGCACAATCCTAAAATTTCGTGGAAACGGGGTTCTCCAGGGGTGGTCAGAGGAGTGTTCTGGAAGGTGTTTGGGAGTTTCCATCGGTGCCACGTCGGTGGAAAGTCCAGACCAGGGTTCCACGGTGTGCATTCCCCCCGAGTATGATGATTTGGCAATCGCTTTCAGTAAAGTGAAACCGGGAAGGGATTGTACGATAGATCTCCAGGTAAACGCTGAGCTTCCCAAGAGTCATGTGTACCCATTGTCCCAGGAGGAGACGTTGGCGATGGAGACATATGTCACGGAGTCGCTGGGACAGGGGTACATTCGGCCCTCCATCTCACCCGTCTCCCCAAGTTTCTTTTTTGTGAAGAAAGTCTAGTGCGCACCAGACTACCAATTCACGTCCAGAGTATGGAGGGCATTCATGGAACGTTTGGGGGTCTCTGTCAGCCTGACCTCCGGTTATCACCCCGAGAGTAATGGGCAGGTGGAGAGAGTGAACCAGGAGGTGGGTAGGTTTCTGTGGTCATATTGCCAGGATCGGCCAGGGGAGTGGGCACGATACATTCCCTGGGCTGAAATGGCCCAGAACTCACTACGCCACTCCTCTACTAACGTGTCCCCTTTTCAGTGTGTGATGGGGTACCAGCCGGTCCTGGCACCATGGCATCCGAGCCAGACTGAAGCTCCTGCGGTGGAGGAATGGGTACAGCGCTCCAAGGAGACCTGGAGGCCCATCCAGCAATCTCTCCAACAAGCGAGTGGACGGCAGAAGAGGAGTGCTGACCGCCGTGTTTGTACAGGGGGACAGGGTCTGGTTCTCGACCCGAAACCTGCCCCTCCGTTTGCCCTGCCGGAACCTGGGTCCGCAGTGTGTAGTTCCATTTAAAGTCCTGAGGAGAATAAATTAGGTGTGTTATCGATTACAACTCCCTTCCTATTATCGTATTAACCCCTCGTTTCATGTGTCTCTCCTCAGGACGGTGGTAGCTGGTCCCCTGCAGGACAGTGAGGTGCCGGAGGTCCCCCCCCTCTCTGGACATCGAGGGATCCCCGGCGTGTACGATACGGGTTATTTCTGCGTGGTTACTGAAACAGCTCAAAGGTTGACAGTTTAGGCAATACTTTTGAATGGTTAAGGGAAGGGCTGTGGTTTGGTTTCAACAAAATAATGAAAAAATATGCGCCTAAGTATCGTCAGTATTCATAGTATTCCTAGTGCTTATTAGAGCATTGTGAACTGCTGTAGAGCAGTGGTCTAAGTAGCGCGCTCCAGCTCTGACCTTCGTGAGTTTGAGCCCAGTGCTGGGCAATATAGTGGCCAGCCAGAGCTTACGTTTGGCCAATAAATGAATTGCATTTATTTCAATAAGTAAAATGAATAGTCATCAAAGAAAAGTGTCTAAGCTCAATGAAATCATCTTTGGATTGGCTCAAATGCATTAACATCTTGATGGCTTTACGAAATGAAATATTAAAGCCACACAATACAGGCTTTCAGTCCACACCAAAAACCAGAACTATATTAACAAATTATACATAGCCTAACTGTAACGAATCTCTTAGTCGTCTGAGGAGGAGTAGGAAGGATCGGACCAATATGCAGCGTGGTAAATGTCCATGTTAATTTATTAGACTGAACACACGAAACAAAATAACAAAGTGAAAGGAAGCAACGAAACAGTTCTCTCAGGTGAATATACAAAACAGAAAACAGAAAAAAGGAACTAAGGTCAGGACGTGACACTAACTAGAAAACGTGGACTAGCATCCACACCAGAGTAAAGTTTATCTTTCTACAGTAGGCCTATATCGGTCAATCAACTGATGGCCCAAATCAGCTCATCAAGCCAGGGAAACACAGACCATTATCGGCTTTCACAACTTTCATTATGTGACAGTGGATAAGGGTAGCCTACAGAATGCAGCCTATTGGAATATAATCAAATAACAAGGAACCTATTGTAACCATTAATGGCAATAGATTATTTCCAGCTAATGTCTCGTTAAACCATGAATACATGCTACATTCACCCTTCACAGCTGATCTCAATTGCAACCATTATTGGTCACCTCATTACTGATACCTAAAATATGATGTCAGTGTTACCCTTAGTCCTGCTTGCAACCAAAGTCTTTTAAGATACAGTATGTTCCCCATTTGGTAGACATTGTAATCGGAACAAATTACTCATTTTGAAACAGACTGAGGGTGATTTATCTATTTGACAAGCATTCCATACAGTAAAAATAAAGTATTTCATTGTTTACCACGGCAAATCTACTGTGGTAATTTACCCTAAATGAATGTAAACTAATGTTGGTGTGGCCTACTGTTATTTTATTTATTTCCTATTTCTGTTATCCAAAAGTGTCTGGTATGGTAAATTCTTATCAAGATTGGGGGTAAAATATCCCAGAAATGTCCATATTTGAAATGTGTAACTAAATCAAGTACACCGAGGGATTGAGTTATTTGTGCCAGAAGGCCACAGGCTGGAATCAAACCCACACCGACAAGGTAGGCCTATATGTGCTCTGAAGGCAGCAGCCATAAAAGCTAGACCACCCCAGGTAACAATTAAACTCAATGTTGACCTTATGATACACTTGGCACCTGAGCAGACAGCACAGTACATCACTGGGGCAGAGCTGCCTACCATCCAGGACCTCTATATCAGGCGGTGTCAGAGGAAGGCCCAAAAAATTGCCAAAGACTCCAGCCACCCAAGCCATAGACGGTTCACTCTGCACCCACTCAGACCAACAGGTGCCGAGACAGCTGCTACACCCAGCATTATCTGGATATGTGTGCCTTCTGCTACCATTTCTGTCAAGCCGTATAACGCATACAGTTTGACGCATACTGTTGATAAATCCAACGCAGGCACCACACAGAATGCACTGCAATTGCAACGCAATTCCATTGGAAATGAATGTACCAAAATGCATTGATGCTATCGGTTTGAGTGAGGCGTAAGACTGATAAATAACAATAAGACTGCTAAATAGTTAATAATGGTTACCTGGACTATCTGCACCACCCCATCTTGCACCGGGCATCAGGTAGCCTAGTGATTAGAGCATTGGGCTAGTAACCGGAAGGTTGCAAGTTCAAACCCCCGAGCTGATAAGGTACAAATCTGTCGTTCTGCCCCTGAACAGGCAGTTAACCCACTGTTCCTAGGCCGTCATTGAAAATAAGAATTTGTTCTTAACTGACTTGCCTAGTAAAATAAAAAAAATTGGACTTGTAACTGAAAGTTTGCAAGATTGAATCCCTGAGCTGACAAGGTAAAAATATGTTGTTCTGCCCCAGAACAAGGCAGTTAACCCAATGTTCCTAGGCTGTCATTGAAAATAAGAATGTCTTCTTAACTGACTTGCCTAGTTAAATAAAGGTAAAATTTAAAAAACTCACTAGACTGAGTGTACAAAACATTAGGAACACCTTCCTAATATTGAGTTTCACCCACTTTTGCTCCTTGAACAGCCTCTATTCGCCGGGGCATGAACTCTACAAAGTGTCAAAAGCATTCCACAGAAATGCTGGTCCATGTTGACTCCAAATCTTCCCAGTTGTCAAGTTGGCAGGATTTCCTTAGGGTGGTGGACCATTCTTGATACACACAGGAAACGTACGTGTGAAAAACAGTGCTGGCACCTACAACCATCAAAGTTACTTACATTTTTTGTGTTGCCCATTCACCCTCTGAATGTCACACATACACAATCCATGTCTCAATAGTCAAGCCTACCAGCGGTTTTCCCATACTCCTGTTTTTCCCCCCCTCTAGTCCTTGGTTTCCCGGTTTTGACCATTCTGCTGTGGTGGAAACCAGTCAAAATCTTTCCGGATACTCATTGACTGTGGGGCCGATGAGAGTTTTATGGACGCCACTCTGCTGTCCGAAATGGCATCCCCACTCAGTCCCTCTCCATTCCCGCGGACGTTCCCGTGTCTCAGCCTCCAGTATTTATGCTGCAGTAGTTTATGTGTCGGGGGCTGGGGTCAGTTTGTTATATCTGGAGTACTTCTCCTGTCCTATTCGGTGTCCTGTGTGAATCTAAGTGTGCGTTCTCTAATTCTCTCCTTCTCTCTTTCTTTCTCTCTCTCGGAGGACCCGAGCCCTAGGACCTGAGCTCCAGGACTACCTGACATGATGACTCCTTGCTGTCCCCAGTCCACCTGGCCATGCTGCTGTTCCAGTTTCAACTGACCTGAGCCCTAGGACCATGCCCCAGGACTACCTGACATGATGACTCCTTGCTGTCCCCAGTCCACCTGGCCATGCTGCTGCTCCAGTTTCAACTTCCACCTGACTGTGCTGCTGCTCCAGTTTCAACTGTTCTGCCTTATTATTATTCGACCATGCTGGTCATTTATGAACATTTGAACATCTTGGCCATGTTCTGTTATAATCTCCACCCGGCACAGCCAGAAGAGGACTGGCCACCCCACATAGCCTGGTTCCTCTCTAGGTTTCTTCCTAGGTTTTGGCCTTTCTAGGGAGTTTTTCCTAGCCACCGTGCTTCTACACCTGCATTGCTTGCTGTTTGGGGTTTTAGGCTGGGTTTCTGTACAGCACTTTGAGATATCAGCTGATGTACGAAGGGCTATATAAATAAATTTGATTTGATTTGATTTTGATTTGATTTAGAGCACCCACAATACCACTCCCATCAACCTACCAGTGTCAGGGAACCACTTCGAGGTTATACAATTCATGCTAATTAAGCCTTCTCAGGTTCCTGTGGTATTGGGATTCTCATGGTTCTAGCAACACAATCCACTCCTTGATTGGACTGCTGGTGTCATGGCCTGGAGCCCATTCTGCCATGCCCATTGCATGAAGTCAGCGCAGCCTGCCCTGGGATGTCTTCCTGTGGGCTCGGAAGTTACCCCGGACCTCTCTGCCATTCCTGCAGAGTACCAGGACCTCCGGGAGGTTTTTATTAAGGCCCGGGCCACTTCGCTTCCTCCGCACCAACCCATGACTGCGGGATTGACCTTCTCCTAGGCACCACACCTCCCCGGGAACGACTGTACTCTGTCAGGTTCAGAGACCAAGGCTATGGAGACCTACATTGAGGACTCACTAGCTGCAGGGTGTATCCGTCCTTCTGCCTCCTCCGCTGGCGCAGGGTTCTTCTTTGTGGAGAAGGACAAAACCCTGCGCCCGTGCTTCGACTACCGGGCCTCAATGACATCATGGTTAAGAACCGCTACCCACTACCACTCATTGCCTCGGCCTTCGAGCCACTCCAGGGGGCCACCATTTTCTCCAAGTTGGACCTGCGGAACGCTTACCACCTGGTGCGGATACGGGAAGGGGACGAGTGGTAGACTGCCTTCAACATGGTCACTACGAATATCTGGTCATGCCATTTGGTCTTACCAATGCTCCAGCTGTGTTCCAGGCCCTGGTTAATGACATTCTCTGTGACATGTTGAACTGGTTCACCTTCGTCTATGTCAATTACATCATTTTCTCCTGCTCAGCCCAAGAACACGTACTCCATGTCTGACAGGTCCTCCAGCACCTCCTGGAGAACCAGCTTTTTGTGAAAGCGGAGAAATGTGAATTCCATCACAACATCCCCTCCCTGGTTGCATCATCTCTGCTGGGAATGTACAGATGGATCCTGGAAAGGTGAGGGTGGTGGTGGATTGGCCCCAGCCTTTGTCTAGAGTGCAACTGATACTTTTTCTGGGATTTGCCAATTTTTATCCCCACTTTATCTGGAGTTATCAGCCCCCCGATCTTCCCGGAGCAAGAGGAAGAGGTCGGCCCAGATGTTTGTTAGCCGCTGTTGCTGTACCTGGAAGAGAGCCCAGTCGGCTATTCTCAAGACCACATCCGGGTATCGACGGTATCCCTGGTATTGTCTCGGGCAGAGGGTACATTATGGCTGTCCACTCGCTCTGCCCTCTTGGGTGGAGTCCCGCAAACTTTCCCCCGTTTTATCAGCCCTTTCCCCATCTCCAAGTTTCTTAGCCCCTCTGCTGTTCATCTTCTGTATTCCCGTACTCTCAGTATACATACCAACTTTCATGTGTCTAGGATTAAACCTATGTCTCACAGCCCTTTGTCTCTTGTTTCCAGAACCATCCCTCTCCCCTGTCTCATCGAAGGCCAACCACAGGGCAGGGGATTCCAGTACCTGGTTGACTGGGAGGGTTCTGGCCTGGAGGAGAGGTGCTGGGTCCCCGCTAGGGGCATCCTGGACACAGGCCTCTTCGCTGAGTTCCACTGCCGGAACCCCGGTCAACCAAGTAGGATGCCAGGTGGCGCCCCTAGAGGGGAGGACTGTCACACCCTGATTTGTTTCATCTGTCTTTGTCACCTGATTTGTTTCATCTATCTGTCTCCACCCTCCTCCAACTGTCGCCCATTATCCCCCAGTGTATTTATATCTGTGTTATCTGTTTGTCTGTTGCCAGTTTGGCAACAGTTTGTCTCGTCAAGCCTACCAGCTTTTTTCCCGTGCTCCTGGTTTTTTCTCTAGTCCCTATTTTATAGTTTTGACAATTCTGCTTGCCCTGACCCTGAGCCTGCCTGCCGTTCTGTACCTTGTGACACTGCCCTGGATTTACTGACCCTGCCTGCCATTCTTTACCTTTTGGACTCTGCTCTGTCGTTTTCATGCTCTTTGTTTTTGGAATAAACTTTTGCTACATCGAACTGTCTGCATCTGGGTCTTCTCCTGAGGCCGTGATATGGAAGGACTCATAAGAAAGCATTTAATGGTAGTCTACACCAGTTGTATTCAATGCAACAAAATCTACTTTTCTTTGAAACACTAGGTTGATTATTAACCTGAACTAGATTACAGGCACTAGTTACAGTGAGCAGCTTCCTCTTGATGAGAACCTGTCTACATTCAGGTCACCCAGAATATAAACCTCTCTGTTAACATCACACATATTATCAAGAATTGCACACATATTAACTGTTAGCACTTGGTGGCCTACAGCAGCAGCAATAAAAGGCTTTAGATGAGGTAAATTGTTTTGCAACCACAACACTTCAACATCATTAGACATGAGATCATCTACCCTCTAGAGCAACACCTCCCCCATAGACATCCCTGTCTCTTCTGTAGATGTTAAATCCCTGTATTGCTACTGCTGTTTTATGAAATTAGTTAAGTGAGTCTCAGAGTTGGCCAACATACATTTTCTCTGATATTAGCAAGTTATTCATTTTATGAACCTTATTTCTAAGGCTACAAACAGTGCCTTTGGAAAGTATTTAGACCCCTTCACTTTTCCACATTTCGTTACGTTACAGCCTTAATCTAAAATTGACTAAATAATCTAATCTACACACAACACCCCACTGTGCATCCTGTTTCCATTGTTCATCAGTGAGATGTTTCTACAACTTGATTGGAGTCCACCTGTTGTAAATTCAATTGAATGGACATGATTTGGAAAGGCACACACCTGTCTATATAAGGTCCTACAGTTGATAGTGCATGTCAGAGCAAAAACCAAGCCATGAGGTCGAAGGAACTGTGTAATGGTTTTAATAAAGATGAAAATACAACAATCTACAAAACAAGAACCGTGAAAAAACCAAACCAGTCCTATCTGGTGCCACAAACACAAAGACAGGAGCAATCACCCACAAAACCCAACACAAAACAGGCTACCTAAATATGGTTCCCAATCAGAGACAATGACTAACACCTGCCTCTGATTGAGAACCATATCAGGCCAAACATAGAAATAGACAAACCAGACAGACAACATAGAATGGCCACCCAGCTCACGTCCTGACCAACACTAAAACAAGGAAAACACACAAGAACGATGGTCAGAACGTGACAAACTGTCCGTAGAGCTCTAGGACAGGATAATGCTGAGGCACAGATCTGGGGCAGGGTACTAAAATATTTCTGCAGCATTAAAGGTCCCCAAGAACACAGTGGTCTCCATCATTCTTAAATGGAAGAAGTTTGGAACCACCAAGAATCGTCATAGAGCTGGCCGCCCGGCCAAACTGAGAAATCGGGGGAGAAGAGCCTCCTGATGGTCACTCTGACAGAGCTCTAGAGTTCCTCTGTGGAGATGGGAGAACCTTCGAGAAGGACAGCTGTCTCTGCAGCACTCCACCAATCAGGCCTTTCTGGAAGCAATTCCTCAGAAAAAGGCACATGACAGCCCGCTTGGAGTTTGTCAAAGGGCACCTAAAGGACTCTCAGACCATAAGAAACAAGATTCTCTGGTCTGATGAAACCAAGATTGAACTCTTTGGCCTGATTGACTAGTGTAACGTCTGGCACCATCCCTACAGTGAAGTATGGTGGTGACAGCATCATGCTGTGGGGATGTTTTTAAGCAGCAAGGACTGGGAGACTAGTCAGGAATGAGGCAAAGATGAACGGAGCAAAGTACAGAGAGATCCTTGATGAAAACATGCTCCAGAGTAGTCAGGACCTCAGACTGGGGCGAAGGTTCACCTTCCAACAAGACAACGACCCTAAGCACACAGCCAAAACAACGTAGGAGTGGCTTCGGGACAGGGCTCTGCATGTCCATGAGTGGCCCAGTCAGAGCCCAGACTTCAACCCGATCTAACATCTCTGGAGAGACCTGAAAATAGCTGTGCAGCAACGTTCCCCATCCAACCTGACAGTGCTTGAGAGGATCTGCAGAGAAGAATGGGAGAAACTCCCCAAATACAGGTGTGCCAAGCTTGTTGCGTCATACCCAAGTTAACTCGAGGCTGTAATTGCTGCCAAAGGTGCGTCATCAAAGTACTGAGTAAAGGGTCTGAATACTTATATAAATGTGATATTTCATTTTTTTTTTAAATAAATGACTAAAAATATATACTAACCTGTTTCTGCTTTTCATTATGGGGTACTGTGTGTAGATTGAGGGAGAATTTAAAAAACATTTATTTTTAGAATGAGGCTAACTTAATTAACAAAATGTGGGAAAAGTGAAGGGGTCTGAATACTTTCCGAATGCACTGTATATTAATATGCCATTTTTTTGCGCTTTCCTGGGTAGCTTATTGAAGATAGACATAAAATAAAAAAGCTACTATAAAGCATATATCTAGCCTTTCATTTTTAACTGGGTCCATGTTACCCATTCTCTTTGTGTTCCACAATCACTCAGCTTAGTTTCACAGAGAGAGTAGATAATGAAAGATCTTGACTTCGTGTTATGAATATTTGCTGGTAGTGAACGTTAGCGCCAAAAGCACTGCACACACACCAACACACACACACACACACACACACACACACACACACACACACACACACACACACACACACACACACACACACACACACACACACACACACACACACACACACAGCCTATGATTCAGCTAAAAGCCTCAGGTATTTACCTAACAGCCATTAGCTGGGGCTATGTTTTCCCTTCTCTTCTCTCAAAGTGTTAATTTCCCTTTATCATTGATCGCCCCCCCCCCCGCTGAACATCAAATAAAATCCATTCCCTGGGAGAGTTGGCTCTATCCAGCCTCTGCATGCGTCCCAAATTGCACCAAATTCCCTTTATAGGGCATTACTTTTGACCAGAGCTCTATAGGTAGCCCTAAGGAATAGGACGCTATTTGGGACACAGCCTCTGGACCTGCGTCCGAGTGGCTCTGTTTGACAGCTTACAAATGAACCTGACCCCTGGTCACCCGGAGTGGCCAGCTCACTGCTCTCTTCTCACCCAGACCCCTCGGCGTAGCAGAATAGTGTAGAGCAGCACACAAAGCATAGCGTAACACACACACACACACAAACATACACGCACATACACACACAAACTCCACCCAACCATATCCTAACCTCTACCCCTGGTGCACTTTTTCATGATGTTGACTTGTACATTACGATCTCCTAACATAGATACATGCTTTTTCCATCACTCTAATAGATGGGCAATTACATCAATAGTGTATTGTTACTGTAAGATTCACCCCACCAAATCTTCCGACATGAAATTTACACAAACGCCTGAGCAGAAAATGTATGTTTTACATTTGGAGAGAGAGAATGAAATATTCATGTTGAACCCTTATGAAAACCTAATGTAGCTACATTAATATTTATCCACAACTTAACTATTTATTATGTTTGCTGTGGAAGAATGTTCCAGCCTCAAAGAAACCTGAGGTCCTTCTAGATGAGTGGCTTACTGGCCATAGATATCGTCTGCAGACAGAAAGCGGAAAACAAAGCTGAAAACTCGTCAAACAGTTTTGGCCAGCTAGCGATGTGGTCTTATTTTCCAGACCAAATAATGTATACTTTGCCTGCTTGAATGGACCTGAATCTAAAATTGAATTGAACACAACCCTGGTTTACACTTGATATTGCATAGATAGACCCAATATCTAATGAACTACCAATGAAATAATATATATTTTTGTACATACATAGCCTACAATATCTTGACAAGGTGATAACATACAAGTAAATTATCTACATTGAACTTATTGTATATTTTAACCAAACCCTCTGTTGAGAGCTGTTAGAAGATAATGAAGGGTATTATTTACAGAAGGGTGGAGAGGTGGAGGACACAGAGGAACAGAGGAGCTGGCTTACAGAGAGGAGAACAGATGTGATGTGTGTGTAGAGCCCAGCGGCCCAGAGCAGAACTGGCCCATCTTGGCCTGCCTCTCTCTGCCAGCACTACACACTCACACACACGCACACATTACTTCACTAACACGCACACGTGCACACACACATCCCCCTTCACCCTCACCCGCATTCACAGAAACACACATACACTCCTCCGCAACATCTGTCCAAGGCTAGCCCAAAGAGAGACCCCAGCAGCAAGGAGAAGCTTTAACAGCGGTTTGGCTCGACTGACGAGACCAACACAGCACAGCACAGCAGCTGCCCTCAGACTGTCAGAGAGAGATGGGGAGAAGTACAACCGTTTATACATGTGTACTCTACAGTCAACAAGCTCTCACAGTCTCACTGCAGAATTAGACGTCTAAGTGTTTTGTTGCTCCTGCTGCTCTGTATCATTCAAATTTTCCAAACGTCAAATTTCTAAGTTAAGGGTAAGTTTAGGTACTCATTAAAGGTAAGGGTTAAGGTTTTGGATAGGGTTAAAACATAAAGTTTAGGCACTCATTCCAAATGGTTATGGTAAGAGTTAAGGTTAAAACCAAAAATAAAAAACTGGTGTCCACGACTGGGATCAAACACACAACCTTCTGATCCAGAGTCATGGGATTACGCCCATCCACAACAATTAACACTTTACTTGATGGTAATAGTTGCACTGTGCCCCTAGAGTCCGGTTTTGAAGAAATGTCCCGATGTTCTCAGAACATGGATAGATGTCCAATTTCAATCTTGGACAATCTGGCTGCTATAGTATCAGAGCCGAAGCCTGTCACTTGTCAAACTACTCATGTACGGCATGGAAGAGCCTTAGAGCTATGAGTGTGTGTTTGTGCACAAGTATACGTGTGTCACACGCATGTGTGAACTCCACAGTGAAGACTGAACTCAATCAAGCAGGCAACATGCAGATGTCATGCAAATAAAAAGCCACTGGAGAAAATAAATAATATTTCCATTCCACTACCTCTACAGCCCTCAAACTCAACTGTGGACCTCGAAGCCAGTTCCACTGCTTTTTTCCATGGTTCCCGTCTAATCACGGACTGATTTAGACCTGGGACTCCAAGTATCATGTAGAACAGAAAACTAGCAGGCTCCAGGGCTTACCTCTTAGAGTAGGAGTTGAATACCCCTGCTCTACAGTATATACCAGTCAATCTGTGTTAAACTGAGTAATGCCAATAGTGTACCTTTATTGGCAATCTGTTGTTCCTTCCTTAGAATGATTCCCTTTTGTTCTCTTATTCTTCCCTGAACAGGGTTGAGTAGCAGTGTTTGAGTTGCACTCCCCTCCATTCCCCCCCTCCCCCTATTCCGCTCTCTCCCCTTCCCTCCATCACTCTCTCTCTCACTCTCTACCTCCCCATCATCCCCCTCTCCTCCCCCTCGCTCTGCCTCCCTCTCTCTCTTTCCCCTTCCCCCCTAACCCTTTTTCTCCCTCTCTCTCCCAAAGTCATCCTAATTAGTGTTTAGAGGAGTACTCCCGTCGGCAAGGTTGTCAAGGCAATGCCAACCCATAATGAGAGGGCCTATCTCCTGCCATCAGCCGAGGGGGGAATCATACGCCTGCTCTGGGACACCCACCCGGCCCTGTGCCCGCCAACCCGCCACACGTCTGCCTCAAATATTATTAACAACATTTGCTCAATTACACCCCCTGATAATGGAGAGTGGATCCTCAGAGAAAGAGATTCTGTAACAATTAAGGACTCGCCAGTGGGGGAATACTACCCTGTTGAGGAGAGATTTGTGTAGTAGTTGTAGTTTGGTCAATGTTTCGTGAGGCAGCCTGCTCCAACCCCTATACTGCAAACAAAGGAGCAAGGCCCCATCTCCCAAAACAATGAATAAACCCTTTTGACTTCTGTCATATTTTCTCTCCTCATTTCTTTCCACGCTGCCTTATTTTAGATGCATTTCTCTTGTTTATCTGTGTTTTCCCTTTGGGTAGCAGATGAAAAAACCCGGCAGAAGGGGAAAATGTATGCAGGGATTGTAATCCATGCCCAGGGTTGTTTTTTAAGCACCACATCCTGTGTACTGAGTGTGTGTTACACACAGGGTAGGGCAGATCAGTGTGTGTGTGTGCCACAGGCAGGCCAGTCAGAGCCTCTGAACCACAGCAGTGAACAAATCAATAGCCCGACCAGAGATTATTAAATGTTTCGCTTACTAGTAGGTGTGGGGGAGTGGGATTATGTGCATGCATTTGCGCGTGACCACCACCAGGTGGTGATTCTCTATGGCCCAGGTAAAGTGTTGGGAGAGAGGGTTGGTTAAATGGGCATCAGGGGAGGCTGGGCATCAGGCCAATGGCTAGATACAGTGGGGTCCAAAATTATTAGATCCCTTGATAAAGATGAGAATAAAAGACTGTATAAAATATATAATACAAATGCGGTATGAAAAAAAAGAACAAACAGAAAACACTGTGTTGGAGTTTGTGTGTCAGAGATGCATGTGGAAAGTAAAGGAAGAAACACAGAAGGTGGGTTGAATAAATATACAGTACCAGTCAAAAGTTTGGACACCTACTCATTCAAGGGTTCTTAATGTTTTACTATTTTCTACATTGTATAATAGTGAAGACATCAAAACTATGAAATAACACATATGGAATCATGTAGTAAGCAAAAGAGTGTTAATTAAACAAATCAAAATCAATTTCAGATTCCTCAAAGTAGCCACCCTTTGCCTTGATGACAGCGTTGCACACTCTTGGCATTCTCTCAACCTGCTTCATGAGGTAGTCACCTGGAATGCATTTGAATTAACAGGTGTGCCTTGTTGAAAGTTAATTTGCTTCATAATGTGTTTCAGCCAACCAATGTGTTGTGACATGGTAGGGTTGGTATGCTCGTCCTCGGCTCCGTGGACCCTGGGCCAGACCGAAGCTCCTGCGGTTGACGAGTGCTTCAGGTGCGCATAAGTGTGGAGCGAAGCTCACGTGATGTTGGGTTCCGGGTTGTCGATGTTGGGTTCCGGTGTAGGACATTCTGGATCCCAACATCATCCGTGATTTCCACCTTCGCCACCTGCTCCTCGTCCTCGGGGTCGTCCCTCTCGTCGGCGTCGTCTTGTGGCTGGACCTGTGTGTCAGGGAGAGGGTACTGTCACATCTACTCCCTCCGGCTTTCGACGTCGCCAGTATACTAACCACCGGTCCTGGCATCCATCATTACGCACACCTGCACTTCATCATAAGGCACACCTGGACTCCATTACCTCCCCTATATCTGGCACTCCTTTATGTTCTTTCCCCAGTCAGTATTGTTTTACGTGAAGACACCACTTCTTTGTTGTTTTATTAAACACTTCAACTCTCAGCGTCATCGTTACCTTGTTATTTGTGTGACCACATTTCCAAAAACTCTATCTACCCTGAATTAAGATGCAAATATGTCTGCAGGAAGAAGGTGGTATCGCAATGATATGACGCCTTCAGTTTAAAAAAAATCTCTTTTGGTTATTTAACTACAGTAAGTGGGTCAACACCTGGTGACAGAATGACATGTGTCCTTGATCTGTACTATACAGAAATGCATAATCATGAATATCATTCTCTTCATGGTGATAGAAAAAAGTAATTGCCTCCTGTGCATGTTTGGGTTTTATTCTACACACTGGCTATTGTTCTGAGCTCCACCCCTAAACAAGACAACATTTGGCTGATCCAGAGTGGACCAAATCTGTACCAATCATAGACATCTGTTTCACAGGTTTGGACAGCAGAGCACAGTATAGTTGCATTCAGTACAGTAGTGTACAGGACGGTACAGTAAAGAAAAGTAGAGCAGAGTATTACATTATACTGAACTATACTACTTTACTGCACTGTGCTCTACTGCAACTGATTTGTGACTATGATTTCTAATTCAGTCATTCTGTTACAGATTTTTCAATCACTCTAACGACTTGGTAAGAGTGACGCATTTTAATCCATGAACAAAATTATCAGTAAAAACACATTGGTAGGTCTACTTTTACTACATTTGTTACTTCTGTGAACTTTCATATTAGGAAATGTTGCCTAGTGTCTTGACATTTACCAAAAACCCATTAGGAGAGAAATTTGAAAATATCTTAAAGATATGTGGGTTTTTGGTAACAGAATGACAAGACACTAGGCAACATTTCCTAAATTTACCGAAGGCAAAGGATTTCTGCAAAACAATGTAAATGTTATTAGTTGGCAGGGGCCTTTACATTATTGTGTTTTGATGCATTTCTGATACCTTAAAAAACATCTACTAGAAAAATGCTTAAGGCCCCTTTTCCATCTGTGTGACCACAAATCAAAGCCTTTGCTTATTCCAATGTACCTATGCCTTAATTTCCCCAAAATATAGACTCTTAGCTTTCATTTGCACCAAATGTCATATGCTCCTATAAACTTCACATGTTGGCCCTCCTGGATCCTTTTACATGGAAATGACCTCAACCATTTCTTTGTGGATTTTGATGTGTGCTTGGAGTTGTCGTCTTGCTGGAAGATCCACATGCCACCAAGTTTCATCCTCCTGGCAGAAGCAACCAGGTTTGTGGCTAAAATGTCCTAGTCCTGGGTAAACTTCATCATGCCGTTGGCCATAAGAAGGATCCCCAGGACCAGTGGAAGCTAATTATTATTTTGCTTGATTTTTAAAATACTTTTCTTGAGTGCTTAGTAGGACTTAGCTTACCATTCCATTCTCAATGTTGCTTGGAGACCTATGGTCGAACTGACATCACTGCCAGGTAGTGGGGACTAGGAAACTATCAAAGAATCAGTTATTAAAGCAAGGAAATAACAAAGGAAATAAATGTCCCTCGGCTTCAAAATAATTACACACCGACCACAGAGGAACTATTTCTTTAATGGTTTTCCATTACTTTCTATTCAGGAAAACTACCATTGTGAAGAAAAGTACATAATGGCCTCACACAGAGAAGGTTAAATGTACATGAAATGTTATAAACCGAAAGAGAAAAGGAACGTTAATCTCTGCCTACTTAATCTTTCCATTTGAGTATTTTAAATGATAAATAAAACGTATGATACATTTACAGTAAATATAAAGATGAGTTAAATGTACAGTAAATGTTATGAACCGAGAGAAGAGCTTAGGAGTGGAAAGGCTAGAACGGCATTCATCTCTGCTTTCTTACTCTTTCTATGTATAAAAAATGGTCCAATGCAAATCTTATGCACAACCAGGATTGCATACGTCCAGCATTAAACAAGTGAGATAAGCTGTATGAAGATGATGCATGCCTGTCTATGATAAACACACCTACACGTTTCTATACATTTTAATGTATTTAACACACTTTCACACTCAAAGTGGGCATTTGAAAAGGTTAGATTTTGTATTTATTGTTGTATTTTTTTTAAACCTTTATTTAAGAACAAAGTTGAGAACAAATTCTTATTTACAATGACCGCCTACCCGGCCAAACCCGGACGACGCTGGGCCAATTGTGCGCCGCCCTATGGGACTCCCAATCACGGCAGGTTGTGATACAGCCTGGATTCGAACCAGGGACTGTAGTGACACCTCTTGCACTGAGCTGCAGTGCCTTAGACCGCTGCGCCACTCGGGAGCAAAACATTTGGTTTAAACAAAGTATTTATATTACTGTAAGCAAAACCACTTAAATAGCTATTTATCCATCCACTAACTGTTTAAATTAGAGTGGGGGATAGCTGCTGGAGTGTATGTTCGCCTTAGAGATTTCCTGGCATCATTAAGCTAAGTAATAGTAGCTCTCCCAGATAGACCCATTGAAAAGTAAATGTTATTTTGATGACCCTCCACGTTCCTCTCAAAGTGATATCCCTGTCAGAGGTAGAGTCATAATGTGTCTGTAACAAAAAAGAGAGGAAGGAAACCTTACAGTATATCACAGTCTCTGAGAGAGAGCGAGAGAGCGAGAGAGAAGCATTTTTTCTTATTTTGACTCTATGCTCCAAAGGTTTGATATCAAACAATGACTATGCAGATAAAGTGCAATACTGTACATAGTCCCCCCATTTTAGGGGGAAAAAAGGTATTGGGACAAATTCCCTTATGTGTATTTAAGTGGTATAAAGTTAAGTATTTGTTCCCATATTAATAGTATACAATGACTCCTTGTGAGTCTACAAATTTGTTGGATCCATTTGCTCTTTGTTTTGGATGTGTTTTAGATTATTTTGTGCCCAATAGAAATGAATGATAAATAATGTATTGTGCCATTTTGGAGTCACTTTTATTGTAAATAAGAATATAATTGGTTTCTAAAAGCTTCTACATTCATGTGGTTGCTACCATGATTACGGATAATGAATGTATCATGAATAATGATGACTGATAAAGTTACAGAGGCACAAATATCACACATTTCTCATTACCACATAATTTTTAGGTCCATTTTGGTAATGAGACCTTTAATTTCGGAAATTATAATAAGCTAATTCTAATGTATAGTCAATGGGTGTGCTGTGCTGGTAAATTTAATTATTTACTAAGATCACTGTTACCACCAATTGTGTAGATTTTTTTGTAAAACATCAGTTATTTGATTAAGTAGAGGTTTCAAGAAATATTGGTTTACAAATCCCATTTAATTTACTTGAAGCCACAATCTGGAGTTTGTGTTTCAGCAAAGAGCAACCGCCACTTTAAATGGAGGATAAACACTATTTTCACATATGTACCTGTTTTAGCACTTACCTATACTGTTATATGATATTCCAAGGAAGTTTTTGGTCCACATCCCACATATTTAGACAGTTTGTTATGTAATTTTCCCATAGGATCCCATTCAATTTAGAAATACATCTAAAATACCTTTAGAACCACACATATCCATATCCATCTCCTAATACACCAATATTACCTGTAAAGACCATGGAGAAATTATATATATATTTTTAAGTCACTTTTTATGCTTAAACTCACTTTTGACATTTGAACATACATGCACGTAATTACAGTACTTACACTTAGGCTAAAATAAGGGGTATTTTAGTCAATTGCATTAAGATCAGTGATTTTAGTTGTATGCAAGTCATTTGACACAGTTTGGTGATGTATTGGGTTACTGAATCTCTAACAGTTCTCAGTACAGTTTTTCAATGGCAAACTATGAAACACTCATCTCTGAAACCTGTCTATAATTACAGTAATGCACTAATATTTAGGAAATATTAGGACAAATACAATGTATACTTTTGGTTTAATCTGATACAGTGCCTTTTGTTCTTTATCTAAATATGGGTACATAAAAATAACATGTATAAATAAGTAATTAAGACAAAAAAAACTATATTCAGAAAATGTTGTGTTGTGGTAATGAGATGAATTACAAAATAGATTTTAATATATATCTGTTTTCAGTGTCATGTTTAACTTTTATCAGGTAATTGAACCTTTATTTAACTAAGCAAGTCAGTTAAGAACAAATTCTTATTTTCAATTACGGCCTAAACCGGACAAGCCCTAAACCGGTTTATATACAAATGTATACATAAGAACAACAACTTACAGACGCACACAAACAATGACTACATCTCATATGCCCAGACCTGCATGCTTATACCCCCATCCCTATTGCCTGAATTATTGTTTGCCTCTTGGCCTTAAATTGTATACATTTGTTTTTCTCTGTCACCTATGCTATTTCAATATTCCAATAATAAATCATTACATTATTCCACTGTGTTAATGATGGCATATTGATTGATTTCCAAGTTTTTAGTATACGTTTTTTGAAGATGAGTGATGAGAAGAAAATCAGCCAGCACATTGGGTATCGCACTAGACCCCCATATGTCATGTCTTGAAGTATGCAGACAGACGGATTAAAAGTAAGCCAACCTTCTAGCTTCGCTCACAATTTCCTGACTTTATAGCATTCCCAAAAAGCATGTATTATTGAATCATTATTTGTTCTACACTTAAGACATGACTGTTGTGTCTTTTGTTTAATCAATTCTATACATTAGTTTATACTGGATTAAGCGTACATTTTTGCTAACTGTAATTTTGTTAGTTAAGCTCCAACTTTCCCTCCATCTTTCCCTCCAAGAGATTGTCAGTTGGCCCTCAGGTGATTTTATTTGGCCCCCCAAAAAATGTAAACACACACAGTATATATTTTTTAGTCTTAGTTGTTCGGCATAAAATGACCAGGAAATCGGCTCAATTTGATTTCAATTTAAGAAATCTGTTTCCAAGTATTCCCAGGCATAAATAAAGAGGCATATGCAATTGTATCCCAATGTAATTCAGGTTTGATATGATTCTGTTTTTGTCAAATACTATATCTGTTTGGGACTTAAGGTCAATTTGCAGTTTAAAATTAATATTTAACTATGTTCCGGCCCCGCTACCATCCTCTCAAGGAAAAATCAGCCCATGGCTGAATGTAATTCAATGTGAGTGTGAGGGCTACTGGTCTAGGGGCATAAATCCAAATGTCTATATACATGAACACAGTGACGGTTTAAGTGCTGTGTTCAACCACTCATTTCACATGAAATAGAGTCCAAGTCAGATTGGGTTTAACCCTGGGTTCAAATAGTATTCGTATTATTTAGCTGCGCTTGATTGAGCTTGCCTGGTGCAATGGAACCAATAGAATAGTCCCATAAGTGCCAACCCCACCCATCAAGCACTCCAAGCAGGCACAATAACACACTCCAAAGTATTTTGAAAGAAAACAAATACTCCTACCGTCCTATAGGCAGAAACTCAAACAGGACGTCCCAGTGATGAGCACCATTCAATGCTGGTCTGACCAATAGGAAGCCACGCTTTTTTTGATCACGCGGACTGGAATATGTTCCGGTCAGCCTTGGAGAACAACATCGACCTATACGCTAATTCGGTGAGTGCATTTATAAAGAAGTGCATTGGAGATGTTGTACCCACTGTGACTAAAACCTACCCAAACCAGAAACAGTGGATAGATGGCGGCATTCGCTCAAATCTGAAAGTGCGATCAACCGCATTTAACCATGGAAAGAGGTCTGGGAATTATGACAGTGTAGTTATTCCCTCCGCAAGGCAATCAAACAAGCGAAATGCCAGTACAGGGACAAGGTGGAGTCGCAAGTCATCCCGCTCAGACACAAGACGTATGTGGCAGGGTCTACAGAAAATCACGGACTACAAAAATAAAACCAGCCAAGTCACGGACAGAGAAGTCACTCTTCCAGACAAACTAAACACCTTCTTTGCCCACTTTGAGGATAACACAGTGCCACCATCGCGGCCAGCTAACAAGGACTGCACCCCCCCTCTCCTTCTCCTTGGCTGACGTGAGTAAAACATTTAAACGTGTTAACCCTTGCAAGGCTGCTGGTCCAGACGCCATCCCTAGCCTCGTCCTCAGAGCATGTGCAGACCAGCTAGCTGGTGTGTTTATGGACATATTCAATCGCTCCCTATCCCAGTCTGTTGTCCTCACATGCTTCAAGATGGCTACCGTTGTTTCTGTACCCAAGAAGGCAAAGATAACTGAACTAAATGACTATCGCCACGTAGCACTCACTTCTGTCATCATGAAGTGCTTTGAGAGACTAGTCAAGGATCATATCACCTCCATCTTACCAGCCACTCTAGACCCACTTCAGTTTGCATAACACCCCAACAAGTCCACAGATTACGCAATCACCATCACACTGCACACGGCCCTATCCCATCTGGACAAAAGGAATACCTATGTAATAATGCTGTTGACTACAACTCAGCATTCAACACCATAGTACCGTCCAAGCTCATCATCAAGCTGGAGGCCCTGGGTCTCAACCCTCCCCTGTGCAATTGGGTCCTGGACTTTCTGACGGGCCACCCCCAGGTGGTGAAGGTAGGAAATAACATCTCCACTTCGCTGACCCTCAACACTGGGGCCCCACAAGGGTGTGTGCTCGGGGCCCCACAAGGGTGCATGCTCAGCACCCTCCTGTACTCCCTGTTCACCCACGACTGCGTGGCCATGCACGCCTCCAACTCAATCATCAAGTATGCAGAAAACACAACAGTAGTGGGCCTGATTACCAACAACAACGAGACAACCTACAGGGAGGAGGTGAGGGCACTCGGAGTGTGTTGTCAGTAAAACAACCTCTCACTCAAAGTCAACAAAACAAAGGAGATGATCGTGGATTTCAGGAAACAGCAAAGGGAGCACCCCCCTATCCACATCGAATGGACAGCAGTGGAGAAGGTGGAAAGTTAGGTTCCTAGGCGTACATATCACAGACAAACTGAAATGGTCCACCCACACAGACAGCGTGGTGAAGAAGCCGCAATAGCGCTTCTTCAACCTCAGCAGGCTGAAGAAATGTGGCTTGTCACCCAAAACCCTGACAAACTTTTACAGATGCACAAATCGAGAGCGTCCTGTCAGGCTATATCACAGCCTGGTACGGCAAGTGCACCACCCTCAACCGAAGGCTCTCCAGAGGGTGGTGCGGTCTGCACAACGCATCACAGGGGGCAAACTACCTGCTCTCCATGACAACTATAGCACCCGATGTCACAGGAAGGCCAAAAAGACCATCAAGGACATCAACCACCCGAGCCACTGCCTGTTCACACCGCTACCACCCAGAAGGCGAGGTCAGTACAGGTGCATCAAAGCTGAGACCGAGCTTCTGTCTCAAGGCCATCAGACTGCTAAACAGCAATCACTAACTCAGAGAGGCTGCAGCCTACATTGAGACCCAATCACTGGCCACTTAAATAAATGGATCATTCGTCACTTTATACAATGCCACTCTAAATAATGTCACTTTAATAATGTTTACATATCTTACATTACTCATATCACATGTATATACTGTATTTTATACCATCTATTGCACCTTGCCTATGCCACTCGGCGATCGCTCATCCATATACTTATATGTACATATTCTCATTCACCCCTTTAGATTTGTGTGTATTAGGTTGGTTTTGGAGAATTGTTAGATTACTTGTTAGATATTACTGCACTGTCGGAGCTAGAAGCACAAGCATTTTGCTACCCTCGTATTAACATCTGCTAACTATGTGTATGTGACAAATACAATTTGACTTGCTTGGAATCCAGGTTTTGGTGTTAGGAGTCTTCTAATGGTCCTCTGAAGTACCTCTCAGCCCTGCCCTCCCACTCCATCCCTCTCCCTTCCACAGCAGTTGACACTGGAGCATCTAATCACATTTAGACAGGCAGTGGGTGGGCGAGAGGACGATCAGTACAACTTCAACTCGAGTGCCTATTGTTTTCGACTCATTGCGCTGTGGCAGTTTAGATTTGCAACATTGCCCTTTTCTGTGTGTAGTGGGAGGCTGGGTGGTGTCACATGTCGGACAGTAGCAGTCCTAGGAATGATGGATGTGCCTACAATGCAAAGGAATCACTGAATCGTACATATAGAATAAACTAGTAAAGTGGGGTCTGAAATGATTGATCCCCTTGATGAAGATGAGCAAAAACACTCAAATAAATAATACAAATACTGAGCTTTAATTGTATACTCAAACATTTTAGAAAATTACATTATTTTATACTTGTACAATTGCTCAGAGAAAGATTTGTTTTATTGGCATCACTGTTTTCAATACTGCACCTTGCAATTTGATTTGTGGCCATTAACCATTTCTTTGTGGATGTTTTATTTTACAGTAGGTATGGGGTTATTTTCTGCTTATGCATCATTATTTTGACACCAAACCCACCACTGGTGAGCATGGCCAGGGAGCTATGTTCATGTCATCTGACCAGAGCAACGATTCCAATCCATCTCCCAGTGCCTTTTTAGCAAACTCTAGATGTTTACATTTGTTGGATCACATGAAAATAGAGCTCTTTGGCCACACACACTGCGGTGGTGAGTTTGGCCTTGAAATAATGATGCATACGCAGAAAATAACCTAATTTTAATAGTATAAAATAATATAACTTCCCTTTTTATATAGCATGCAATATATATCCCCAATATAGCTCAATATTTGTATTAAATATTTTATACTGTCTTTTTTGTTAATCTTTATCAAGGGTGCCAATAATTTCCCACACACTGTATATTCAGATTTATATGGATATTTTTTTCCAAAGGAATATGAATTTGTGTTGTGAACATGTTTATGTACTGTATGTATTTGAACATATACATACGCACCCAATATGTTGTGACATATCACTGCCAGCTGTGTGCTCTGACCGTGCTCTCAGCTGTGAGTCTGACCCGTGCTGCAGCTCCTGGCTCTCTGCTGTGAGGTTCCAAGCTTGAGACAGAGAGAGAGCAAGAGAAAGAGAGAGAGACTCAGTCAATCACAACCCTCTTTTGGAACAGATCTGTCATCACCTGTCTCTCGCTCACACTCTCTCTCTTTCCCCCTCCTTTCTCTCTCTCCCTCTCTACCCCTCCTCCCCTAACAGCTAACCACTCTGACCTGTATCTGTCGGCTCTGGATTGGTCCCAGGTTTGGTTTAAATACCCCAATTATTCTCATGAATTATGGTGCTCATCTCTAAACGCTGCTGGTGTGTTGGCACCGCTTCAGGAGAGGGGTTTTCAACACACTCAGAGTTCTAGAGCAATGCAATATATATTATAAGGAATGTGGGAATAGGCGTATTCTCATCGTAGTTCTGTGATCAGTACATTAGTTCTCATTTCTATAAATGTAATTCGGAAATACAAAAGGGTTAAAAAGGAAATAGGCCAGAAGGCTCAGTGATCCAGTGTTGTAGTCCTGATGAAAGGGAGAAGGCCTATATTTGATCAAATTTCTTCAATTTCATCTCGCTGCATGGTGAGTGTTTAAATTAAATGGAATATAAATGGAATATTTGATCAAATATAGGCCTTCTCCCTTTCATCAGGACTACAACACTGGATCACTGAGCCTTCTGGCCTATTTCCTTTTTAACCCTTTTGTATTTCCTGTAAAAGCCTAACCCATTAAACCTATGAGGCATATGTTCAGGCAGCACGCTGTAGATTATAAGGTATTAAAAGGTATGAAATCTAGAAGGCCCAGTACATCACTGGGGCCAAGCTTCCTGCCATCCAGGACCTCTATACCAGGGGGTGTCAGAGGAAGGCCCTACAAATTGCCAGACTCCAGTCACCCTAGTCATGGACTGTTCTCTTCTCTTACCTCTACCTACATGTACATATTACCTCAATTACCTCGACTAACCTGTGCCACCGCACATTGACTCTGTACAGGTACCCCCTGTATATAGCCTCGCTACTGTTATTTTATTGTTGCCCTTTAATTATTTGTTATTTTTCTATTTTCTTATTTTTATTTTATTTCAGTTTATTTCAGTAAATACTTATTTTTCTTAAAAGTACATTGCTGGTTAAGGTCTTGTAAGCATTTCACTGTAAGGTCTATTCGGTGCAAGTGACAAATAACACTTGATTTGATTATTATCATCTGGCCCTTTTCTTCCCTCCTGTAACTGATCATATCATATGTGGCCCCGTCGTTTCCTTCAGAATTAATCAGGAACACGTAAACTCATCATTAATCACAGTAACCACATGCCATCCCCATTCCTCAGCCCACTGTAATGAGATAATAATCTCTTAAACAATTAATAACCCCTTGAACAACAGGACAGCCAAGGTCTGCGGTGGCGACAGACGTCCTTGTGCTCTCCCTTCCTCCCAACTCCATACGGAGTGTTATTTTAAGCCCAATAGCCAGGGATGATTGAAGGGTCAAAATTGGATTTATTAGTGGTGGAGTAGAAAGGGGAGAGCAGGGTGAGCTAGGGAGACCGGTTGAGAGAGAGATAGAGACAAAGAGAAAGAGAGACATAAGGGAGATGGAGACAGGGAGAGGGAAAGAGAGAGAGAGAGAGAGAGAGAGAGAGAGAGAGAGAGAGAAAAGTGAGAGCGAGAGAGAGAGAGAGAGAGACTGAAAGATAGCATGAGAGAGAGGGAGAGACAGACAAAGAGAGAGGGAGAGAAAGAGGGAGGGAGAGATAGAGAGATAGAGAGAGCGAGAGAGAGAGACTGAAAGACAGCATGAGAGAGAGAGAGCAGGAGTGAGAGAGAGAGAGAGAGAGAGCAGAAGTAAGAGCGAGAGAGACTGAAAGACAGAATGAGAGAGAGTGAAAGACAGAATGAGAGAGAGACTGAAAGACAGAATGAGAGAGAGACTGAAAGACAGAATGAGAGAGAGAGAGAGAGAGAGAGATAGAGGGAGAGAGACAAAGAGAGAGGGAGAGAGAGGTTTGACACATCATCGCCGTAGTCCTATGCAACATGTCCACTCCGGTTCGTATCCAGGCATCAATCCACTTTATCACTTCCACATTTTTTCTCTCTCTCTGTGTTTTTCTCCTTTAATGACCACCCTGTCACCTTCGCAGTGATTCATTTCAAACACTCAGTACTTGCATGGCGCTGCGCATGTTGGCCAGCAGCCCTTCAGGAATTCAGATAATATCTGCTTTGAGGCATCACATTCTCCAACAGTACATAAAAACAGAGCGAACCACTGCCACAGTGAATGAGGAATTAGAGAGCTGGAATATAGATAATTCTCTAGAAGGGCATGACACACTTGGAGGTAAAGGCTATGAGAGAGAGAGTTCACTCTCTAATGCACTGAGTAAAAACTCAGTGCTGCACCAAAGAGAGAAAATGCTAGTGATATGATTACAGAATACATTTACTAACTGGCTGATCATCGTAGAATCTGTCTCATACTATGTATGCATCTTCAACCGCAGATGGAATCAGAATACAATTACCATAACATATAGTTGAAGTTGGAAGTTTACATACACTCAATTTGTATTTGGTAGCACTGCCTTTAAATTGTTTAACTTGGGTCAAAAGTTTCAGGTAGCCTTCCACAAGCTTCCTACAATAAGTTGGGTGAATTTCGTCCCATTCCTCTTGACAGAGATGGTGTAACGGAGTCAGGTTTGTAGGCCTCCTTCCTCGCACACGCTTCATCAGTTCTGCCCACAGAATTTATATAGGATTGAGGTCAGAGCTTTGTGATGACCACTCCAATACCTTGACTTTGTTGTCCTTAAGCCATTTTGCCACAACTTTGGAAGTATGCTTGGGGTCATTGTCCATTTGGAAGATCCAATTGCGACCAAGCTTTAACTTCCTGACTGATGTCTTGAGATGTTGCTTCAATATATCCACAGAATTGTCCTGCCTCATGATGCCATCTATTTTGTGAAGTGCACTAGTCCCTTCTGCAGAAAAGCACTCCCACAACATGATGCTGCCACCCCGTGCTTCACGGTAAATGCTCCCAAGAATGAACCAGACTTGAGGAGGTGATGATGATGATGTCAAGCAAAGAGGCACTGAATTTGAAGGTAGGCCTTGAAATACATCCACAGGTGTAAGTCTATATATATATATATATATATATATATATATAAAAATATATATTATAAAAAAAATATTTAAAAAAATAAAAAGAGTTCTTAGTCCAATCGACTCAAATTATGTAAATTAGCCTATCAGAAGCTTCTAAAGCCATGACATCCTTTTCTGGAATTTTCCAAGCTGTTGAAACGCACAGTCAACTTAGTGTATGTAAACTTCTGACCAACTGCAATTTTGATACAGTGAATAATAAGTGAAATAATCTCTCTGTAAACTGTAAACTTCCAACTTCAACTGTATACGGTACTTTGGAAAGTATTCAGACCCTTTGACTTTTTCCACATTTTGTTACATTACCGTCTTATTCTAAAATAGATTAAATAAACAAAAATCCTAATCAATCTACACACAATACCCCATAATGACAAAGCGAAAAAAAGTTTGAAATGTTTAAAAATGTATTATAAAAAACAGAAATACCTTAATTACATAAGTAGTCAGACCCTTTGCTATGAGACTCGAAATTGAACTCAGGTGCATCTTGTTTCCTTTGATCATTCTTGAGATGTTTCTACAACTTGATGGGAGTCCACCTGTGGTAAATTCTGATTGATTTAGAAAGGCACACACCTGTCTATATAAAGTCACACAGTTGACAGTGCATGTCAGAGCAAAAACCAAGCCATGAGATCAAAGGAATTGTCCGTAGAGCTTCAAGACAGGACTGTGTCAAGACACAGATCTGGGGAAGGGCACCAAAAAATGTCTACAGCATTGAAGGTTCTGAAGAACACAGTGACCTCCATCATTCTTAAATGGAAGAAGTTTGAAACTGAGCAATCTGGGGAGAATGGCCTTGGTCAGGGAGGTGACCCAATGGTCACTCTGACAGAGCTCTAGAGTTCCTCTGTGGAGACAGGAGAACCTTCCAGAAGGACAACCATCTCTGCCGCACTCCACCAATCAGGCCTTTATGGTAGAGTGGCCAGACGGAAGCAATTCCTCAGTAAAAGGCTGGGAGTTTGCCAAAAGGCACCTAAAGGCCCTCAGACCATAAGACACAAGATTCGCTTGGCCTGAATGCCAAGCGTCACGTCTGGAGGAAACCTGGCACCATTGCTACAGTGAAGCATGGCGGTGGCAGCACCAGCATGTTTTTCAGCGCCAGGGACTGGGAGACCAATCAGGATTGAGGCAAAGATTAAGTGAGCAAAGTACAGAGAGGTCCTTGATGAAAACATGCGCCCAGAGCGCTCAGGTCCTCAGACTGGGGTGAAGGTTCACCTTCCAACAGGACAACAACCCTAAGCACACAGCCAAGAAAACGCAGGAGTGTCTTCGGGACAAGTTTCTGAATGTCCTTGAGTGGTCCAGCCAGAGCCCGGACTTGAACCCGATCAAGCATCTCTGGAGAGACCTGAAAATAGCTGTGCAGCAACGCTCCCCCTGACAATGCTTGAGAGGATCTGCAGAATGGGAGAAACTCCCCAAATACACGTGTGCCAATCATGTAGCGACATACCCAAGAAGACTCTATGCTGCAATCGCTGCCAAAGGTGCTTCAACAAAGTACTGAGTAAAGGTACTAAATATTTCTGAAAATGTGATATTTCCGTTTTTGTTTTTAATCAATTTGCTAAAAATCTGTTTTTGCTTTGTCATTATGGGGTATTGTGTGTAGATTGATGAGGTGGAAAAACAATTTAATACATTTTAGGAGAAGGCTGTAACGTAAAAAAAAATGTGGGAAATGTCAATGGGTCTGAATACTTTCCAAAGGTACTGTATTAGGACAGATTTTTACACACCCCAAAAATGCCTGGAATTTCTCATCATCCTTAGTGAACATCTCCATCTATTCAACCCCAACCGATCCCAAACTGCTTTACTGTATTCTATATTGTTGCTCCCTACTGCTGGTATTCTGGCTCATCTAGTCATTCAGAAACGTCTGTCTGTAAATGATTAATGTGAAGTCTGTTCTATTCTGACCCAGAGCCAAAGATCCAGGAGAAACAGGGATGGTTGGGCAGAGGCCAGACAATAGGGGAAGGATCAAAGCAGAAATCAGTAAGCACTAGCTTACTCTTGCCCTTTGAAGCTCCCTATCAATCATAATGGTGAAAAGTTCCCCTTGTGGTTGCAATGGCATCCTGCAGGGGCAGATGTTACAGGTGTTACTCATGGTTGAAGATGCCCTTAGGCACAGATCTAGGATCAGCTGGCCTACACACAGATCCCAACCTTAAGCATTAGAGGTGGGATATCCTGAGGCATACTGCTGTTTGTGATGCCCTTGCCTGCTGCAGTGCTATTGTTCACTCTCCCACCCATCCACAGAGCAGTGATCTGAGAGGGCTGACATATGAGGATATGTCAAGCTACCATCACTCTCCATTCCCCCTACTAACACTAGACACTATCATGTCTGTGCACATGTTGGAGACCGCATTGACAGTAATGTAATGGGATGACATTCAGAGAACAAGATACCGAAACCACCATTCAGAGATTCAGATCAAGGACAGAACATTTCTCTGACTCTCCTTGACAAGAGACTGATGTGATACTGTCTCTTTCTCCTTCACTTTCTTTCGTCTGTGCATTTTATATTAATCTGAAAGCTTTTGTTCATCCATAACTGTTGTCTGGCAAACTTAAAAGTGCATACTGTATATACATACTGTATATGCAGTATGCTGAATCAGTAGCCTGATAACCTCTGTAAGTCATCTGAAAATTCTGACTTGACAAATCTGCTTTCTCTCTCTTCTCTATCCCTTTGTTCTATTTGTCTCTCTCTCTATTTCTCTTTTTTCTATATCTCTCTTCTCTCTGTTACCCTCGCATTCTGTTTCTGTCAATGCAAAGGCAAATAATTGTATTATGATGGCAGGCACTTTCCTCCTTTATGTAGAATATAATGCAACCAGGAAAAACGATGTTCCCACTGCCAGCAGTATTTATGTACAGTATAATGTATAGGCATAATCCCAAGCCACTATGGAGCTATCCAAGCTATCCTTATGCACAATGTGTCAAGCTGTCTCTAAAGTCGGGCTTGCCTCTCGTAACGGCACCGAATTCCATACATAGCGCACTACTTTTGACCAGGGCCCAATGTACTATGTATGTTATAGGGTGCCATTTGGGATGTAGACTCAGACTTCTATTGACCTCTGTAAATAACAATACAACATAGAAGCACATTTGTTCCCTGTGTGCACAAGTCATTGCGTTCCAACTCAAACAGCCTGCAGCTATACTTTTAGTGTGTCTGACGTGTTTAAGGATTACATGAAGGGAAAATTAGATCTGAATGTTCTGTATAATGGGGGAACTTTCCCCTCGTATTATAATGCTACTCATAATCCTCCAGATAATAACAAAGTTCTATGTTGAATATTGTATTAATGACTAGGTGTTTGTTTCAAATCTGTGCAGGCTTGCCAATGTCACATACATAGAATATTCCTCAAATGCATAGTTTAGTTTCGATATAGGGCTATAAAATGGAAAAGTTATAATTTACTAGGCAGTGTGCAGAGAAACTTCTACTCAACTCCAACAGGTGGTGTGATGTCACATGACATTGGTCAAACAAATAACACAGTCCCATCTAAAACACATTACTGCTCTTCCCTCTCTACCAGCTCTCTTTCGCTCCCTTCTCCCTTCCACGCTGCAGGGGGATGGAGCTTATTCACACAGCAGCTCTATGTATTCTACTCCATTATAAAACTACACCAAAAGGTCCAGGTTACCCTCAATGTGCTGTCATAACAATCTAATTTTCACTCCCGGTGTCTGTAGGCCCTTTGTTATTATTCAAGTTCGTGGAGACATTGGGTCAGTGGGGGACCTCGCAAATGGGACACATCCTTCTCAGCCCCAATGTCCTCAAAAGCCTAGAAGCACGTTGGGATAACTTCCATTTTTTTTCAATCTTGTTTGTTATTGTTTGCTCTTGGCATTTTGGAGAGAAAATTATCTTTCGCAGATCCATTTGCAAGCAGTGCTCTCAGTCAGGTTGTGTTAGTTGAGTGGCCCTAGCCTGTTGCGCTCTTGTGTTGGTTAGGTAGCAGGCTGTGGTGTAGACACGGTGAATGGCACTTAATGGTTTGAGAGCTCTTCATATGAATGAGTACACGTAGATGTGTTTGCTTTTTCACAGTCAATTATCCTTTCCATTTGTAGATGTGTTTGCTTTTTCACAGTCAATTATCCTTTCCATTTGTACCATATGACGTACTTTCATATTTCAATTGTCTAAAGACTTTTTCCCCCAGGGATTTTTTTTCTTCTCCCTCAAGCCAAACATTATCTCCATCTATTATTGTTGTAGCCCCCAATATTATGGCATTGGTTGAAGCTCAATGTAAATTTCAAATCTCCCTACCATCATCTCAAAGCCGATATGACACCAATCTCAAAGAAAATTCACAAATCAATTTGGAGGTACACAACACACTCCCTGCCTCTCCTCATCAGCCATCCGGCAGTTACCGAGAACCACATACCAGATTTTTTAACAGGGTCATTAGCAATCTAGTTTTCAGAGTATTTTCTGCACCTACCTAGACCATTGGACTTAAAAAAATGTCTGATTGACAAAGTGTGTAAGTTTGTAAATCAAATCAAATGTATTTGTCACATACACATGGTTAGCAGATGTTAATGCGAGTGTAGCGAATTGCTTGTATTTGCCAGTGGTGCAAAGTACTTATGTAAAACTACTTTAAAGTACTACTTAAATAGTTTTGGGGAGTATCTGTACTTTACTACTTATATTTGTCAACTTGTACTTAACTACATTCCTAAAGAAAATAATGCAAATTTTACTCCATACATCCCTGACACCCAAAATTACTTTTTGAATGCTTAGCAGTAGAGGATGTGAATGTGAAATGTGATGTGAAATGGTCCAATTCACACACTTATCAAGAGAACATTCCTGGTCATCCCTACTACCTCTGATCTGGCAGACTCACTAAGCACATATCTTCATTTGTAAATAATGTCCGAGTGTTGGAGATAGCCCCTGGCTATTCGTACATTTTAATTTTAAAAAATGGTGCCTTCTGCTTAGCTTAACATTATTAATACTTTTGTCTTGTTTTGTACACTTTGTACAAAATAATATAATGCAGTACTACAGGATATTTCTTAATGTAGCTCTTTATTAGCTAGCTATAACTGGCAACATCTTAACATTTCAAACAAATACAAAGCATTTCAAGTGAACTTTCAATAACAAGTTTACAGTCTGGAACTCTTTTAGGGCAGCGATCCGTCTACACCCTTTGACATTTCACAGGTCTAGGACAGCTCTGGGCTTGACCTCTCTTCCTGACCTTGTGCAATATGATGCTGAGCATGCTTCTATGTCAGTCAACAGTTCTTGTGATGTTGCAGGTAAGTATGGTGTGCTGTGTGTGTGTGTTCAGTCCATCACATTCTCTTTCAGGAGAACAGTTCATCTCATCAGTGTGTTGTTCTTTTGTGTTCAGTAGGTGACGACGATTGCGGTGGTACACCGCTCCTTCTGCGGTGCGGATGTGATACGAACGCTCAGTGTCAGCTGGCTAGATGACGACTGCTGGCTTCCAGAGGCTATGCTCCTGGATTCTAACTGACTCTCCGTCGATCAGTGGTGGCAGTAGTCTAGCTGACCTGTCGTTGTATCGCTTTTGTTGTTGTTGTCTCTGTGCGCGTTTTCCATGCATTTCCTTGTAGCTGACGACCTCAGGTTGCAGCTGCTGGTTGGTGCTGGGAAGGATTGAGCGAAGGCTGCGGCTCATCAACAGCTGGGCTGGTGATTTGAAGTTGTCAACTGGAGTGTTGCAGTATTCAAGGAGACTGAGGTAGGGTTCTCTCTTGTCTGCTTTTGCTTTATCCATGAGTGATTTAGCAATCTGCACAGATTTTTCAGCAAGGCCATTACTTTGAGGGTAATGTGGGCTTGTGGTGACGTGTAAACTCCCATGCTTTTGTGAAGGATTCAAACTCATTTGATTTGTAACAGGGCCCATTGTCAGATATTAAAGTCTCTACAATGACATGCCTGGCAAAGGCTGCTTTCAGCTTGTGTATCACAGCTGCTGATCTGGTGCTGTGAAGCTTGTCGAGTTCGAAGTATCTGCTGTAGTAGTCCACTGTTACGATGTAGTTCCAGGTGAACAGATCGGTTACCACGACCTGCCAAGGTCGGTCTGGGATACAGTGAGGTAACATTGGCTCTTTGGTGTTTGAGGGACGTCGTTCAAGACATATGGCGCATTTACCAACAATGTCCTCTATTTGTTTGCACATTCCGGGCCAAAACAAAATGTCCCATGCTCTCTGTTTGCACTTTTCCATGCCCATGTGTCCAGCATGGATCTTTGTCAAAATCTCTTCTCTGAGACTGGTAGGAATAATGATCTTCTCTCCTTTGAAAATTATTCCGTTGATCTGTGATAGTTCATCACGATGGTTCCAGAATTCTAAGATGCTGTGAGGGCATTTTCCCCTCTCCTCAGGCCATCCATCCTGTATGACTTTCCTCAGCTGTGCGAGTTGAGAGTCCTTTTCTGTTTATGCTTGGATCTCCTTCAGTTTTGTGTCACTAACTGGTAAGTTGCTGTACACAGTGTGCACTTGCATGTCCATGCCTTCACTGAGGCTGCTGTCCTTATAGGTAAGAAACTTCCCGGAGAGTGTGTCTGCGACAGGGATGTCTTTGCCTGGACGGTGAGTGATTGTGAAGTCGTAATTTTGTAGTTGAAGGATCATTCTCTGTAGCCTTGGCGGGGCTGCGGCTAGTGGTTTCATCATAATTGACTCAAGGGGCTTGTGGTCGGACTCCACAATGACTTGTCGTCCATATATGTACTGATGGAAACGTTTACATCCGAACAGAATGGCGTAGAGCTCCCTTTCGATTTGAGCGTAGTTGATTTCACAGTTTGTGAGAGATTTGGAAGCGTAGCCGATGGGCTTTCCTTCTTGCAGTAGCACTGCACCTAGTCCATACTTTGACGCATCCACTTGGAGTCTGAGCTCTTTGTCGGGGTCGTAGTAGGCAAGGATTGGTCCTGGTTCTCTCGTGATCAAGTCTTTCACATTCTGGAAAGCAATGTAGTGTTGCTTGTCCCAGAGAAACTCACTGGACTGCTTTAGCAGTTGACGCAGGGGTGCATTGGAGAAGCTGGGTGCAAACTTGGCTAAGTAGTTGACCATGCCAAGCACTGTTACCAGCTCTGCATGTTTCTTTGGTGGCTCCATTTCTTTTATGGCTGAGATCTTCTGTGGATCTGGCTTGATTCCAGTCACTGTGAGAAGATGTCCGAAGTAGCTGACCTCTGTAGCGCCGACTGTGCTCTTCTTGGGTTTGAGCCGGACTCCTCTCTCGCGGGACCTTTGTAGCATTGCGAGGAGGTTTCAGTCGTGCTCCTCTTTGGTTCGACCATAGACAAGGATGTCATTCACAATGGCCACAACTCTGTCGAGGCCTTCGTACACTTCGTCTGTCTTTCGCTGAAACTCGTCTTGGGCTGAGATAATCCCAAAAGGCAGGCGACGGAACCTGTATCGTCCAAACGGTGTGTTGAATGTTGTGAGCTTAGATGACTCTTCTGTGAGCTTGATAGCCCAGTAGCCTGATCTAGCGTCTATGACACTGAAGTAGTGTGCTCCCGCTAGCTTGTGTGTGATGTCATCTAGCGTTGGTAAAGGGTAATGGGGGCGTTTGATAGCCTTGTTCAAGTCTCTTGGGTCGAGACATACTCAGAACTTGCCTGTGCGTGGTTACTCCAACACCACTAAGGTGTTTACCCAGTCAGTCGGTTCTGTAACTTTGGTGACTGTCAGATTGCTCCATGCTCTCCAACTCTTTCTTCAGACTGGCACGGAGAGCAAGGGGAATCTTTCTCGGTGGGTAGACCACAGGGGTTGCGTCCGGGTCAAGGTGAATGGTACATTCTCCTGGGAATAATCCTATTCCTTGTGCACCAGTGTCTAGTTTGAACTTTAGCTCTGTGTCTTGTGTTCCTATCTCAATGTCAGCAAAGGCTTGCTCTGTCTCTGATATTTGACTTTTCTGTGTTACTGAATCAATAAACAGTTCATCAGCGTTTGAATCTTTGATTGACATTTCATATTGACTCACTGTGTGTACTGTTTTTCCATGGTAAGCTCTGCACACTTTTGCAAAGTGATTCCATTGTCCAGATTTAGTACACTGTTTGCCTAGCTGGGCAGTTTCCTTGTTCACCATGCACTTTGTATCCACAATATCCACATGTTTTGGGGCGTTTTGAGTCTGTGTCACTCTGTTTTGGAGTTAGGTCTCTCTCCGTTCTAAAACGCGCTCTCTGTGCACCGGAGGTGTGTTCGATGTCTGCCTGACTGCGTGCACTGCTTGTTCACGTGATGCGCTCGTGCTGCCGCGCGAAATGGTTTTCATCTGAGCCTGTGAGATCTGGCTATGTCGATGGCTTTGTCCAGCGTTACGTCAGACCTAACATTAAAAAGTTTCTCTCTCACTCCCGGTGAGTGTATTCCAAATACAATACGGTCCCTGACCATCTCATCCTTGTTTGCATAATCACAATCTTTCACAAGCAGACGCAGCTCTGTCACAAACTGTTCAAAAGACTCGCTAGCTCCCTGTACTTTCTCATGGAATGTGTACCTAGCGAATATCGTATTGGTCTTCGGCGCAACATATGCTTCAAAACGATCATAGTATGTTTTCAGTACCTTTGATTCAGCCTCGGTAAGTGTCCATGTGTTGTAAATATCTCTCCTTTTTCACCGATTCAGAGGAGCAGGTAGCTGCACTTTTCCTCTTCTCCTCTGTCCTTCAGAGGACCCGTGAACATTAGCTTCACATGCTGTTTGTACTTACGCCATGCATTGGGTAAATTTGTAGAGTCCCAGTCCATTCGAGGTAAAGGAACTCCAGAAAAATTCATATTTTAAGACCTTTTACTCTGACACCATGTTTTGTACATTTTGTACAAAATAATATAATGCAGTACTACAGGATATTTCTTAACGTAGCTCTTTATTAGCTAGCTATAACTGGCATGTTCACGTATTGCCAACCAGGATCAAACTGACCATAACCTAATCATTTGGGAGGTCTTAACCAATCATAGCACAGTATGACATGGCGGTAAAATGCATCCAATTACAATTCAGTATGATTACACATGAATATTACAACTTTCACTTTTAATACTTAAGTATATTTTAGCATTTAAAGTTACTTTTGATACTTACTATATTTAAAACCAAATACTTTCAGATTTTTACTCAAGTAGTATTTTACTGGGTGACTCACTTTTACTTGAGTAATTATCTATTTAGCTATCCTTACTTTAAACTCAAGTATGACAATTGGGTACGTTTTACACATCTGGTAGGTGCAAACGTTTATATTAAATGTATCACTCTCAACATGTTAATTTCTGTCCATTAAGAACCAATGATGTGCTACCTTTTTGTAGCATTTCTCATTTCCGCTAATGCTAACAACTTTTCAGCTGTATCTCAGAGTTCTAAACCAGGTACCAGCCACTTTATTTATTTTATTTTTATTTATTTCACCTTTATTTAACCAGGTAGGCTAGTTGAGAACAAGTTCTCATTTGCAACTGCGACCTGGCCAAGATAAAGCATAGCAGTGTGAACAGACAACACAGAGTTACACATGGAGTAAACAATTAACAAGTCAATAATACAGTAGAAAAAGGAGAGTCTATATACATTGTGTGCAAAAGGCATGAGGAGGTAGGCGAATAATTACAATTTTGCAGATTAACACTGGAGTGATAAATGATCAGATGGTCATGTACAGGTAGAGATATTGGTGTGCAAAATAGCATAAAATAAAATAAAATAAAAACAGTATGGGGATGAGGTAGGTAAAAATGGGTGGGCTATTTACCGATAGACTATGAACAGCGGCAGCGATCGGTTAGCTGCTCAGATAGCAGATGTTTGAAGTTGGTGAGGGAGATAAAAGTCTCCAACTTCAGCGATTTTTGCAATTCGTTCCAGTCACAGGCAGCAGAGAACTGGAACGAAAGGCGGCCAAATGAGGTGTTGGCTTTAGGGATGATCAGTGAGATACACCTGCTGGAGCGCGTGTTACGGGTGGGTGTTGCCATCGTGACCAGTGAACTGAGATAAGGCGGAGCTTTACCTAGCATGGACTTGTAGATGACCTGGAGCCAGTGGGTCTGGCGACGAATATGTAGCGAGGGCCAGCCGACTAGAGCATACAGGTCGCAGTGGTGGGTGGTATAAGGTGCTTTAGTGACAAAACGGATGGCACTGTGATAAACTGCATCCAGTTTGCTGAGTAGAGTGTTGGAAGCAATTTTGTAGATGACATCGCCGAAGTCGAGGATCGGTAGGATAGTCAGTTTTACTAGGGTAAGTTTGGCGGCGTGAGTGAAGGAGGCTTTGTTGCGGAATAGAAAGCCCACTCTTGATTTGATTTTCGATTGGAGATGTTTGATATGAGTCTGGAAGGAGAGTTTACAGTCTAGCCAGACACCTAGGTACTTATAGATGTCCACATATTCAAGGTCGGAACCATCCAGGGTGGTGATGCTGGTCAGGCGTGCGGGTGCAGGCAGCGAACGGTTGAAAAGCATGCATTTGGTTTTACTAGCGTTTATGAGCAGTTGGAGGCCACTGAAGGAGTGTTGTATGGCATTGAAGCTCGTTTGGAGGTTAGATAGCACAGTGTCCCAAGGACGGGCCGGAAGTATATAGAATGGTGTCGTCTGCGTAGAGGTGGATCAGGGAATCGCCCGCAGCAAGAGCAACATCATTGATATATACAGAGAAAAGAGTCGGCCCGAGAATTGAACCCTGTGGCACCCCCATAGAGACTGCCAGAGGACCGGACACTTGGTTGCCGCGCAACAGCATCAGCTAGCTAACAGCAGGCTCCAAGCTCGTCATCAAGCTCGAGACCCTGGGTCTCGACCCCGCCCTGTGCAACTAGGTACTGGACTTCCTGACGGGCCGCCCCCAGGTGGTGAGGGTAGGCAACAACATCTCCTCCCCGCTGATCCTCAACACTGGGGCCCCACAAGGGTGCGTTCTGAGCCCTCTCCTGTACTCCCTGTTCACCCACGACTGCGTGGCCACGCACGCCTCCAACTCAATCATCAAGTTTGCGGACGACACAACAGTGGTAGGCTTGATTACCAACAACGACGAGACGGCCTACAGGGAGGAGGTGAGGGCCCTCGGAGTATGGTGTCAGGAAAATAACCTCACACTCAACGTCAACAAAACTAAGGAGATGATTGTGGACTTCAGGAAACAGCAGAGGAAACACCCCCCTATCCACATCGATGGAACAGTAGTGGAGAGGGTAGCAAGTTTTAAGTTCCTCGGCATACACATCACAGACAAACTGAATTGGTCCACTCACACAGACAGCATCGTGAAGAAGGCGCAGCAGCGCCTCTTCAACCTCAGGAGGCTGAAGAAATTCGGCTTGTCACCAAAAGCACTCACAAACTTCTACAGATGCACAATCGAGAGCATCCTGGCGGGCTGTATCACCGCCTGGTACGGCAACTGCTCCACCCTCAACCGTAAGGCTCTCCAGAGGGTAGTGAGGTCTGCACAACACATCACCGGGGGCAAACTACCTGCCCTCCAGGACACCTACACCACCCAATGTTACAGGAAGGCCATAAAGATCATCAAGGACATCAACCACCCGAGCCACTGCCTGTTCACCCCGCTATCATCCAGAAGGCGAGGTCAGTACAGGTGCATCAAAGCTGGGACCGAGAGACTGAAAAGCAGCTTCTATCTCAAGGCCATCAGACTGTTAAACAGCCACCACTAACATTGAGTGGCTGCTGCCAACACACTGACACTGACACTGACTCAACTCCAGCCACTTTAATAATGGGAATTGATGGGAAATTATGTAAATATATCACTAGCCACTTTAAACAATGCTACCTTATATAATGTTACTTACCCTACATTATTCATCTCATATGCATACGTATATACTGTACTCTATATCATCGACTGCATCCTTATGTAATACATGTATCACTAGCCACTTTAACTATGCCACTTTGTTTACATACTCATCTCATATGTATATACTGTACTCGATACCATCTACTGTATCTTGCCTATGCTGCTCTGTACCATCACTCATTCATATATCCTTATGTACATATTCTTTATCCCCTTACACTGTGTATAAGACAGTAGTTTTGGAATTGTTAGTTAGATTACTTGTTGGTTATTACTGCATTGTCGGAACTAGAAGCACAAGCATTTCGCTACACTCGCATTAACATCTGCTAACCATGTGTATATGACAAATACAATTTGATTTGATTTGATTTGAGGCTAACAGCTGCAGTGGCTGTCGGTGCTGCCGTTGAAGATTTTATTTATTTTTTATTTATGAGCATGGCCTTATTTCTATTACAGCATATTGGATGACTGCTGTTCATATTCCATTCACCCAGTTCAACGTAACATCGATAGGTTTAGACTACTACATGATAATCACATTTTCCCTATACCCATCATGAGGTTACTACAACCTAGCCTATGAATGAAAGTTTACAAAGTAGGTGCACACTGGTCGAGATACAGAGAGTGACACATTCAAAACCAACTTGCACACTCTTTCCTGCATCTAGCTGATCTAGGGTGTAATCATTAGTCCAAAAGTAGCAAACAATAGTTTTTATGTTTATCCCTTTATCATTACATTTGCTTCCATTTAAGAAACGATTTTCATCAGGATCGGCGGAATGAATACACCCCTGATCACTCGTAAACACAGTTAACTTTTTTTAGCCTCCACTGTATTCCTTCTCGCATCTATGCGCTCTCCTCCTCTTACTTTTTCCCTTCGTTTGTGGACCAATGCACAACAAATCAGCGTTATGTGGCCAGTCGAAAAAACTTTCCAAGCCAAATCATATCATAACCTCTACACACATCCTATATCGTCATCACCATATTAGCTAAAGTAATGCCATAGTCAACATAGCTAATAGACCTAATGCGTTTGTAAAGCCGCTACAATCATGCAGTAATGTTACAGTGTATAGCAACAGTTACGTTTACCTTGACTTGGAAGAGTTCCAATGTTGTGTTGGATATTCATAACCAACTAGCAAACATAGCATCCCTCTGTTTGGGCAGGGTGTTTGAGTAGGCTAAATTAAGTGAAAAAAATGAAATCTCTCTCTGTCTCTCTCTTGCTTCTCCGTCATATTTTAAGAATTTAAAGTTCAAAACTGTTAAACTATTGTCTTTCTCTCTTTTTGAGTCGACTACTCTCCACATGTTATGCACTGCAGTGCTAGCTAGCTGTAGCTTATGCTTTCTTTACTAGATTAATTCTCTGCTCCTTTAAATGGGTGGACAACATGTCAGTTTAACTGCTATGATAGGTTGGAGGATGTCCTCTATAAATTGTCATAATTACTGTGTAAGTCTATGGAAGGGGGTGAGAACCATGAGTTTCCTAGGTTTTGTATTGAAGTCAGTGTACCAAGACGAGGACAGAAGCTAGCTGTCCTCCGGCTATACTATGGGGCTACCTTGTTACTGTTGAGGCTACTGTAAATGTTCATTGCAAAACAGTGTTTTAATAATTTATTTGGTGACGTTAATATATTTAGTATAATTCTATCTAAAACGGATCACTTAAATGTGGAGGATGGTCCTCCCCTTCCTTCTCTGAGGAGCCTGCACTGAGCAGCTGTAGCTAGCTAGCTAACACCAGTCAGATGAGAAGAAAGCTACAAGCAAAGGAAGCTAGCCAGCTAGGTATATTTTGGTATGGAAGGTTTTTCCATATGGCTGAAGACATCTGTGTAAACTAAATCAGATTACAAACAAATAAGCTAGAGAACTTCCTTGGCTGCTATAGCCAGTTAGCTAGCCAGCTAGTTAGTAGCTGCAAGCAAACAAGACTGTAGTACCATAGCTGTGCACCACAATTCTATCAATGTTGACAATATATCCTAGCTAGCTACAGTAAGTTACATTCTTCCATAAAGCTATGCTTAGCTAATTAGCTAAGTACAGTTCATAGTCGACACCAAACTTTGGGAAACTGCCACACTGCTAACTTATAATACATGTCACGCAATAGGCCCTGCTCATTTATCTAGCTCTATGGCAAAATACAGTTATTGTGTAGCCAGATGTCAGTTTCAGCACAAACACTGCTAGCTAGCCTACCTTTCCTCAACCAAGACCAGCATCTCACAAGTTACAACACAAACTGTAAGTATTAAAACAAATTGTCTTTCTAAGAAACAGCTTTAATTAATCTAACTCGGCCAATGCACATGCAAGTAGCGCAAAAGCTGTGCATTGCAGTGTGTACACATGCTAGCTGGCTAGCTAATTAGCTAGATCGAGGCAGACACGTCGCTGTTCGAGCATCCAGAACAATTTCCAGCCCTTACCTTACGATTTATTAATTCAGTACACCCTCCTCTGTCAATTACATTTTCTTCATGACATTTTAATACAAACAGCCTCAAGTTCATTTTCAGTGTGTTCCAAAATTAAGTTTACAATATGTATTTTCCAGAAGTTGAAGTTAAGGTCATTTTAGGTTCTGACTGAAAGGTGAAAATACGTATTTTAAGGAAGTTTAAAATATGTATTTTCCGGACATTGAAGTTAATTTTTTTCCGGATGTTGAAAATGTGTATTTTCCTGACGTTGAAAAAACATATTTTCCAGAAGTGGAAAATACATATTTTCAGTTCTGAGTGAATATCGTAAATCATTTCTCAACTTTTTTTTACTGTAATGCACTCTGCAGTGCTCTACTGCAGTTGTTCTCAAACCTCTCCTCGGGGAGCCCCAGAAGTTTCAAAATATTGCTGTAGCTCTGAACTTGCAATGCAGGAGCTAGAGGACAAGTTGAGTCAGGTGTGCTAGCTCTGGAATAGATCAATTACATGGAACGGACTGGGTTCCCCATGGAGAGGTTTGAGAACCAGCACTCTACTGTACTGTAATGTGCTGTCCAAACTTGTGAAACATAGATGTCTATGATTGGTTCAGATTGGACATCTGTAGACGTTGAAATAATGACAGGACCAAATCTAATGTTTAGGCCAAATCAAGGCCAGTCCGGAAATGAGGACCAAATTTGAACCAGACATAGACGTCTACAGCATGTTTCGAAAACGCTCTCCTAACCTGCTACGAAAAGTCACTTGTATTGAAGTGCCGTCTTTTTAGGGAGTACCGTCCGTAGACATTGAAATCAAGGCCACCCCAAAACACAGTCCAAACAGGACCACAAAACATGTTGGTGTGGGAAGAAGCTATCAACAAGTAAGAAACTGGAGGGGAGTCTGGGGGGACCGGATTTGTGTGTGTGTGGAGTTGCACAGAGTTGCACTTGAAAAAAAAAACAGATTTGCTAGTGAAAGGCACACTCGGCCCTCTAATTGGACCAGCATACTGTCAATCAAGCAATAATTACTATCATAGGCTTACTGTTATTGGTATGTCAACATTGTTTGAAATGTATTACTTACTTATGAAGCTCGCGTTTGGAATTTGTTGTTAAAGTTAATTATTACAATCTAAATGTGTTGTAGACAAAATAATAAAAAGGGCTGTTTGGTAGCCTCAATAAATAGACAAAGATTTGTCGTTGAATAAGTCATTGCCTGTATATATATTTTTTTACTTGACTTGAAAAAAAGATTTGACTTGCTCTTAGAATGCATGACTTGAACTTGAATCGAGACTCGACCCATTCTACTTGGCACTTGACTTTTGACCCTTATGACTTGAGACTTGCTTGTGACTCGAATAATAGTGACTTGGTCCCCCCTCAAATAGACAGTACTGCCCATTGATCAGCACAGAAATTGATCAAACAGGACCACGTTTTCAAAACTTATGTCAGTGTTACACAGGTAAGCTAATGGTTGTTATGTTGGGCACCTAGTAACCAAAAAATGACATGTATTGTTGAAATAAAGATTTAAGGAAATACAGGCAGGCACCACATGACTACAAGAAAAAAACCAGCTCACTCAATCAAGCATAATGGTCTTGTAAGTATAAATGCAAAGCTTGCTTTCAAATACTTAAAAAAAAGCTTTAAAGGGTAGTGGAATGGGATTAGTGTGGTGTGTGAAGAATCCAATACTTTAATTAACTTGTATGCAGTACAAATTACATTATTGTGGGTGCAGAATTTGGCTATTTGATAAGGTTTTAATGCTAAGCAACCTGTATACACATTTTTTGAAGTACAATAGACCAACAGTGCTACTGTAGTAGTTCAAAGTGTGACGGCAGATTTCCTCCTCTTTGTCTGAAGAGGTGTAGCAAGGATCGGACCAATACGCAGCGTGGTAAGTGTCCATGTTTTTAATAGAAAAGACTGAACATGACACAAATACAAAATAACAAAGTGAAATGGAAACTAAACAGTCCCGTGTGGCACAAACACTGACACAGGAAACAAACACTCACAAACCAACATTGAAACCCAGGCTACCTAAATATGGTTCTCAATCAGGGACAACGATAAACAGCTGCCTCTGATTGAGAACCAAATCAGGCCAAACACAGAAATAGAAAAAACATAGAAACACAAACATAGACTGCCCACTCCAACTCACGCCCTGACCTTACTAAATAAAGACAAAACAAAGGAAATAAAGGTCAGAACGTGACACGAAGCTGCGTGCTGGAAAAACTTGGTAGAGTAGACATCATGAATTTCCTTTCTTTTTTGGCTTCAGACCAATGCCTACTTCTCACTTAAAGCATTTTTTTTTAAATTATACTTTCAGTTGGTTTGTTGTTACTCCAATTGATTGATAATGTTGACGCAGGGAATATTTTATGGAGAAAATCTTATTTATGAGGATTTGATGTGAAGTGAAATGCCTATTTAGTTCCTCTTCAGTGGGTTTTGTAGCTCTGGTATTGATTTGTCCTCTTTGCCAAAATGCCACTGCCAGAAAACAACTTAACATCATTTGGAAGTTTTGCTCTTGTTTCAAATGTTTTGCAAACAGCAGAGGAATGAATAATGATGTGGGAAAGAATCAGAACAGTGAAAAATCTCTTTATCATATTTGTTATTTTAATCCATCCTAAAAGTTCTCTATAAGCTTGTGTGTGCGTGCATATGCGCCCATGTGTTCGTGTGAGAGAGAGGCAGAAATATGTAATGAAATTAAGACAAAGCAAGAGAGTGAAAACTAAAGAGGGGGGATAGTGAAATCGAGAGAACGTGTGTGTGTGCTGTTTACACGCGTGCACATGTGCGTCTGTGTGTGCGTGCCTGCATGCGTGTGTGTGTGTGCCTGCATGCGTGTGTGTGCCGCCGCTTCACCCTTCAGCGCTCGACAGCTGTGCTGCTTCCTCTTCTCTGGTTATGGAGCGTGTATTATGGAAAAGCTCACCAATTAAATATTGAAATGACACAGAAATAAAGAGAATCTGTGGAGTGCGAGGGGTGTGTCCGACAACTGCTCCTAATTTGCAGGCACAATATGAAACCCATCACGCAAGTCATTTCTTTTTTTCAGACGGCTTCAGATACCTCTGTATGTTTGCATGAATAAAGAATGAACCAAGAAAAAAACGTGTGGCTCAATTGGTAGAGCATGGCCCCGTGTGGCTCAGTTGATTAAACATGGAGCTTGCAACAACAGGGTGGTGGGTACGATTCCCACGGGGGGACCAGTATGAAAAAGTATGAAATGCGCTAACTACTGTAAGGTGCTCTGGATAAGAGTGTCTGCTAAATTACTCTAATGTAACATGAAGGAATTGTTGTTATTGTCATATTCAGTATCAAGCAGCGTTGCCGCTTTTATATGATCTAGCATACTGTATAGGATCATAACATGCTCCTGGCCTTCCCTGGCCTATGACACAGTACGTGTCATCTAAATGGCGTAGATTAATTAAAGCTCTATCTATACCTGTAGGCAAATTCCTCAATATCATGACGTTGGTATGACATATAGTTCAAGTAATAAGTTACCATTCTTCCTTAATTCTCTAAACCTACAGGCAGATACTCATTAGCTCACTCAAAGAAGAGCTCTAACACGCAGAAGTAAAACGAAAATTCCTGTAGAGGCCACAATGGTGCATATATTCTCTTGTCAGGTCTCTTCATAGAAATATACACATAGATAGGACCTCTATAGGTTTATTTATGCTACAAAGCTCTGCATCGTGTCACAACACTTTCCTGCATGTGCTCAGGATTCCTATATGTTTAGTAAACTACAAAGCCTTGCATCGATTCACAGCATTTCCCTGCTCTTTCACTGAGTCTCATGTGAAAGAGAATATGCTCTGGTCATGTCTCTAGGGCTTCATTCCATATGCAGATGTGTTCTCCTTATAGAGTTGAAGTCGGACGTTTACAGGAACTTAGGTTGGAGTCAATAAAACTCGTTTTTCAACCACTCCACACATTTCTTGTTAACAAACTATAGATTTGGCAAGTCGGAAATGACATCTTCTTTGTGCATGACACAAGTAATTTTTCCAACAATTGTTTACAGACAGATTATTTAACCTAGAATTCACTGTATCACAATTCCAGTGGGTCAGAAGTTTACATACACTAAGTTGACTGTGCCTTTAAACAGCTTGGAAAATTTCAGAAAATGATGTCATTGCTTTAGAAGCTTCTGATAGGCTAATTGACATAATTTGAGTCGATTGGAGGTGTACCTGTGGATGTATTTCAAGGCCTACCTTCAAACTCAGTGCCTCTTTGCTTGACATTATGGGAAAATCAAAAGAAATCAGCCAAGACCTCCAATTTTTTTTTTAGACATCCACAAGTCTGGTTCATCCTTGGGAGCAATTTCCAAACACCTGAAGGCACCACGTTCATCTGTACAAACAATAGTACGCAAGTAGAAACACCATGGGACCACACAGCCGTCATACCACTCAGGAAGGAGACTCCTCCTGTCACAGTAAAACGAGTCCTATATCGACATAACCTGAAAGGCCGCTCAGAAAGGAAGAGGCCACTGCTCCAAAACCGCCATAAAAAAGCCAGACTACGGCTGGCTGAAAAAGCGTGTGCGAGCAAGGAGGCCTACAAACCTGACACAGTTACACCAGCTCTGTCAGGAGGAATGAGCCAAAATTCACCCAATTCATTGTGGGAGGCTTGTGGAAGGCTACCCAAAACGTTTAACCCAAGTTAAACAATTTGAAGGCAATGCTACCAAATACTAATTGAGTGTATGTAAACTTATGACCCACTGGGAATGTGATGAAAGAAATACAAGCTGAAATAAATAATTCTCTCTACTATTATTCTGACATTTCACATTCTGAAAATATAGTGGTGATCCTAACTGACCTAAAACAGGGAATTTTTACTGGGATTAAATGTCAAGAATTGTGAAAAACTGAGTTTAAATGTATTTGGCTAAGATGTATGTAAACTTCTGACTTCAACTGTATATGGGACCATATGGTCACAGGAGATGGGAGAAGGGAAAGGGAAATATGCTACTACAGGAATTATATTGTGTTATTTCTACATTACCAATCATTTCCACCACCACCACTACTACTGATGCAAGTGTACACAGTCATTTCCATGTAAAAGGACCCATGAGTCCCCAACTAATTTCCCATCCTAAAAATAAGGGAATAAGCAAAAGCTTTGATTTCTTGTCAAAAGATGGAAAAGGGGTTTTAGAAAACATACTAGAAAAAGTCTTGAAAGGTATTTTAAATACTTCAAATCACAATAATGTTGAAGAGCCCTAACTAATATCAACACTTAAGTTTAGGATCATTTGATCCTTCTATATGTTTAAGAAACATTGCCTTGTACGTTGAAATTCCATGACCAAAAACCCACATGCAGTGCCATCAGAAAGTATTCAGACCCCTTGACTTTTTCCACATTTGTTACATTACTGCCTTATTCTAAAATGCATTCAATTAAATAAATCCTCATCAATCTACACACAATACCCCACAATGATAACGCAAAAACAGGTTTTTAGAAATGTTTGCGTCTTTAAAAAAGTTTTCAGGCCCTTTACTCAGTACTTTGTGGAAGCACCTTTGGCAAGCCATTGTGCCTTGAGTCTTCTTTGGTATGACACTACAAGCTTGGCACCCCTGTATTTGAGAAGTTTATCCCATTCTTCGCTGCAGATCCTCTCAAACTCTGTCAGGTTGGATGGGGAGCGTTGCTGCGCAGATAATTTTAGATCTCTTCAGAGTTGTTCGATCGGGTTCAAGTCGGGGCTCAGGCTGGGCCGCTCAAGGACATTCAGAGACTTGTCCCGAAGACACTCCTGCGTTGTCTTGGCTGTGTGTTTAGGGTTGTTGTCCTGTTGGAAGGTGAACCTTCGCCACAGTGTGAGGTCCTGGGCGCTCTGGAGCAGGTTGTCATCAAGGATCTCTCTGTACTTTGCACCATTAATCTTTGCCCCAATCCTGAATAGTTTCCCAGTCCCTACCATCGAAAAACATCCCCACAGCATGATGCTGCCACCACCATACTTCACTGTATGGATGGTGCCAGGTTTCCTCCAGACGTGATGCTTGGCATTCAAGCCAAAGAGTTCAATCTTAGTTTCATCAGACCAGAGAATCTTGTTTCTCATGTTCTGAGAGTATTAAGTGCCTTTGGCAAACTCCAAGCGGACTGTTATGTGCGTTTTACTGAGGACTGGCTTCCGTCTGGCCAGCTCTAGGAAGAGTCTTGGTGGTTCCAAACTTCTTCCTTTTAATAATAATGGAGGCCACTGTATTCTTGGGGACCTTCAATGCTGCAGACATGTTTCAATCCTGTCTCGGAGCTCTACAGACAATTCCTTCGACCTCACGGCTTAGTTTTTGCTCTGACATGCACTGTCAACTTTGGGACCTTATATAGACAGGTGTGTGCCTTTCCAAATCATGTCCAATCAATTGAATTTACCATAGGTTGACTCCAATCAAGTTGTAGAAAAGTCTCAAGGATGATCAATGGAAAAAAAGTTCAAGTTCAAGCATCTGAGTTCAATTTCGAGTCTAATAGCAAACGTCCTGTATACATATTGAAATAAGGTATTTCTGTTATTTAATTTTAATACGTTTGCAAAAATAAATAAAAAACTGTTTTTGCTTTGTCATTATGGGGTACTGTTTCAAATATATACAAATTTGAAAAAGGCTGTAACCTAACAAAATGTGGAAAAAGTCAAGGGATCTGAATACTTTCCGAAGGCAGTCTATCTATCTATTAAGATATTTTCATTTTTTTCTACCTCATGAGGAGTGTTGATAATGAAAGTTCACAGAAGTAACAAGTAAAGGTAGCCCTATCAATTAGTTTGGGTTTTCACTGATAGCAATTTTGTTTATGAATTATTATTTGATTAAAACTTCTGCAATTGAATTGGCTACAAAGGAAGATATTGCTGTCACACCCAGATTTTTTTACCTATCTTTGTGCTTGTCTCCACCCCCCTCCAAGTGTTGCCCATCTTCCTCATTATCCCCAGTGTATTTCTACCTGTGTTCTCTGTTTTTGTTGCCAGTTTGTCTTGTTAGTTCTTACCAGCGTGTTTTCCCGTCTCCCTGCTTTCTCAAGTTCTCTTTCCTAGTTTCCCCGGTTCTGACCATTCTGCCTGCCTGCCATTCTGTACCTGCCTGACTCTGACCCATTTACGAACCTCTACCTGTCCTGAACCCGAGCCTGCCTGCTGCTCTGTACCTTATTGACTCTGCCCTGGAATACAGACCTCTGCCTGCCTTCGACCTGTGTTTTAACTGTGTTTAATACTTTTTTAACTCAACGTGTCATGTCATAGCTGACACCCCATTATTCCTGCAGACATCGTTGAATCTTAATTCGGAGCAGATATTTAACAGAGTTTTTGGAAAACGTCACAAAAAGAGAGAGAGAATACAGTACATTTTCCTACTGACTCTGTTATTTGAAAACAGGTTTGACCCAGTGTTTGTGTGTATCTCTCTCACACACACACAAACTCACATACTCAGGTGGTGAGGTATGGGGCTTGAGGGAAACTTTCTCAGCCAGGGTAAAAAACAACCTAAAATATTGATATTATTCTCACCTCTAAAGAAAACTAAAGAAAACAGACATTCCTCCAAGCTTACCAAGTGACACGTTCAGGGTTTTGAAAAACAGATTGTACCTTTACAGCTTACTGCATATGATAATGCACATTGTGATTTGAGGACGAAAATAGCTCAACCCCGTCATCCACGCAGAAGATATTATCTGAGTGATATTGAAACACCTCAGTTATTGAAATCAAAATTCACAGAGCCATTTCTTCACACTAATGCGGATATGAACCTTTATTCCTCTCTCTTACCAGTCCCCTTCTGTTGAGTGACATTGACTCAACCAACTAGAGGTCGATCGATTAATCGGAATGGCCGATTAATTAGGGCTGATTTCAAGTTTTCATAACAATCGGAAATCGCTTTTTTGGACACCGATTTAGCCAATTTTTTTTTTTTTTACACCTTTATTTAATCTTTATTTAACTAGGCAAGTCAGTTAAGAACAAATTCTTATTTTCAATGACGGCCTAGGAACAGTGGGGTAACTGCCTGTTCAGGGGCAGAACGACCTTGTCAGCTCGGGGATTCAAACTTGCAACCTTTCGGTTACTAGTCCAATGCTCTAACCACTAGGCTACCCTGCCGCCCCATGACGTAACATTGAAGGTTGTGCAATGTAACAGGAATATTTAGACTAATGGATGCCACCCCTTAGATAAAATACGGAACAGTTCCGTATTTCACTGAAAGAATAAACGTCTTCTTTTCGAGATGATAGTTTACAGATTCGACCATATTAATGACCTAAGGCTCGTATTTCTGTGTGTTTTTATGTTATAACTAAGTCTATGATTTGATAGAGCAGTCTGACTGAGCGATGGTAGGCACCATCAGGCTCGTAAGCATTCATTCAAACAGCACTTTCGTGCATTTTGCCAGCAGCTCTTCATTGTGCATCAAGCATTGCGCTGTTTATGACTTCAGGCCTATCAATTCCCGAGAATAGGCTTGTGTAACCGATGTGAAATGGCTAGCTAGTTGGAGGGGTGCGCACTAATAGCGTTTCAAACGAGACTTGGAGTGGTTGTTCCCCTTGCTCTGCATGGGTAACGCTGCTTCGAGGGTGGCTGTTGTCGATGTGTTCCTGGTTCGAGCCCAGGGAGGAGCGAGGAGAGGGACGGAAGCTATACGGTTACACTGGCAATACTATAGTGCCTATAAGAACATCCAATAGTCAAAGGTTAATGAAATACAAATGGTATAGAGAGAAATAGTCCTATAATTCCTATAATAACTACAACCTAAAACTTCTTACCTGGGAATATTGAAGACTCGTGTTAAAAGGAACCACCGGCTTTCATATGTTCTCATGTTCTGAGCAAGGAACTGAAACGTTAGCTTTCTTACATAGCACATATTACACTTTTACTTTCTTCTCCAACACTTTATTTTTGCATTATTTAAACCAAATTGAACATGTTTCATTATTTATTTGAGGCTAAATTTATTTTATTGATGTATTATATTAAGTTAAAATAAGTGTTCATTCAGTATTGTTGTAATTGTCATTATTACAAATAAATAATAAAAATTGGCAGATTAATCAGCATCGGCTTTTTTTGGCCCTCCAATAATCGGTATCGGTATCAGAGTTTAAAAATCATAATCGGTCGACCTCCACAACCAACCCTCCACAATGACCCGATGACCTGAAGTCATAAAATCTAAATGAATGAGCTCCAGAAAAATGTATCTATTAGCGTCTCTGAGTCTGACGGGTATGGAGTAGAAATTTACAGCTCAATCCCACCGTTTTCCATTGTATTAGCGAGGTTAGACAAGTGAGAGCAGTGAGAGCAGTGAGAGCAGTGAGAGCAGTGAGAGCGGACAGCTGCATAATAGTAATCTCAATAAGCCACAGAACATGGCCTGTAAATGATTATAGTTAGAGAGAAAGAGAAAGTGAAAGAAATATTCGAGGAGCTCAGGTGAGTGTGTGAATACAGGTGTGTGTGTGTGTGTGTGTGTTACATCTTTATAAGACAGGCCGTCTGAGCATCTTCAGTCCAAATGGAGGATGATGGGAGGTGAGCTGAGGGTAATGGGAAAACTCCAAACCCATTGGCTCATATTTACATAGAGGATGCGTCTCAAATGGCACCCTATTCCTTTTATAATACACTATGGGCCCTGGTCAAAAGTAGAGCACTATACAGTGAATAGGTTGCCATTTGGGGCTCAGTTAGTGGCCTGTGAAGACAGAAGAAAAGGGCCAGAGAGGTTTCAGTCCTAAAATGAATTTATGAATTATCCTGCTTGTCTGATTTATTACGGAATTTGATTTAACACAAAATCAAACAAAATAAATCACTTAGAGATAGTGGATAATGATGTTTTCTGAGAGGGATTTCTGTGTGTCTGTGTGTGTGCGTGCCAGAGTGTGTGTGTGTGTGCATGCGTGCCAGATTGAGAGTCAACAGAAGGCATCATGGAGTTAGAAGGTTATTTTGGTAACATGAAGTCCAGCCCTGAGGGATCATGATTAAGACAGTGAATCAGACCTCAAATCAGACCCGACAACCTAGCATCCCAGACAGACGCATGCAATTTTAACCTCTTCCTACTCCACTCTGAGCATAGCCGCAAGAAGTAGGGGTGCTGGGGGTGCTGTAGTAGTGTAACGGCTGTTGGAAGGAGAGGACCAAGGTGCAGAGTGGTACGTGTTCATGGTAAATTTAATAAAGAAACTGAACACTAGAACAAAAAAACAACAAAGCGGAACAAACAAAACAGTTCTGTCTGGTGCAGACACACAAAGACAGAAAACAACTACCCACCCCCATAGTGGGAAAACAGGCTGCCTAAGTATGGTTCTCAATCAGAGACAATGATTGCCAGCTGCCTCTGATTGGGAACCATACCAGGCCAAACACATAGAAATACAAAACCTAGACTACAAAACATAGAATGCCCACCCCAACTCACACCCTGACCAAACTAAAACAGAGACATAAAAAAGGAACTAAGGTCAGGACGTGACAAGTACTCCCTAAAAAATCGGAATTAAATATGTATAGAAACTCAGCAAAAAAAGGTCCTCTCACTGTCAACTGCGTTTATTTTCAGCAAACTTAACATGTGTAAATATTTGTAACGAACATAACAAGATTCAACAACTGAGACATAAGCTGAAAAAGTTCCACAGATATGTGACTACCAGAAATGGAATAATGTGTCCCTGAATAAAGGGTTGGTCAAACTCAAAAGTAAGAGTCAGTATCTGGTGTGGCCACCAGCTGCATTGAGTACTGCAGTGCATCTCCTCCTCATGGACTGCACAAGATTTGCTTGTTTTTGCTGTGAGATGTTACCCCACACTTCCACCAAGGCCCTTGCAAGTTCCCGGGCATTTCTGGGGGGAATGGCCCTAGCCCTCACCCTCCGATCCAACAGGTCCCAGACGTGCTCAATGGGATTGAGATCCGGGTTCTTCGCTGGCCATGGCAGAACACTGAAATTCCTGTCTTGCAGGAAATCACGCACAGAATGAGCATGTCAGGATGAGCCTGCAGGAAGGGTACCACATGAGGGAGGAGGATGTCTTCAATGTAACGCACAGCGTTGAGATTGCCTGCCATAACAGCATGCTCAGTCCGATGATGCTGTGACACACCGCCCCAGACCATGACGGACCCTCCACCTCCAAATCGATCCCGCTCCAGAGTACAGACCTCGGTGTAACGCTCATTCCTTCGACGGTAAACGCGAATCTGACCATCACCCCTGGTGAGACAAAACCGCGACTCGTTAGTGAAGAGCACTTTTTGCCAGGCCTGTCTGGTCCAGCGACATAGTCGACGTTGTTGCCGGTGATGTCTGGTGAGGACCTGCCTTACTACAGGCCTACAAGTCCTCAGTCCAGCCTCTCTCAGCCTGTTGAGGACAGTCTGAGCACTGATGGAGGGATTGAGGGTTCCTGGTGTAACTCAGACAGTTGTTTTTGCCATCCAGTACCTGTCCTACAGGTGTGATGTTCGGATGTACCGATCCTGTGCAGGTGTTACACGTGGTCTGCCACTGCGAGGACGATCAGCTGTCCGTCCTGTCTCCCTGTAGCCCTGTCTTAGGCGTCTCACAGTACGGACATTGCAATTTATTGCCCTGGCCACATTTGCAGTACTCATGTCTCCTTGCAGCATGCCTAAGGCACGTTCATGCAGTTTATTTTTTTGCTTATATATAAAAACGAATAATAATTGAAAATGTATCTTTTTTTCACACAAAAGTAGTGCACTGGGCATTTACTAGTCCTGTATTTATTAGACCCATATAGTTGTCTGTAGTGCTGGCCTCAAAAAATATTTGGATTGGTTTAGAGGTTCGGATTGTTGTGCCTGATCTAAGGTCAGCTTTTAGATTATAGGGGTAGAGTAATTCTGATTCAAGAGTAGTTAAAGCTGCACTATGTACGTTTGTGCCATCACCTGCAGAGAATCCTGTTTGCTCTGGCTGAGCATGGAGGTGAGAACTCAACAACACAGCATTCATCCAGACAGCCTCCAGAGACTTTTAGAAAAGGGCTATTGTACAATATAAGTGAATGGACATTGAACATGTTCCCGTTTTCTTTGGGAGCAGTTGAGTAACTGACTTGTTTTCAGCCTCACAAAAGGAAAGATTAAAGCTGGATTCCTTCTTTTTATCTGAAACTCTGTTCTTCTCCCACAATGAATTCCTAGTGAAATGAAGCCACCAGACTAAGAACAGTAAGACAGGGACTATACAGTACATGCCTCTCCCCACCTCCCCCTCTCTCCCTGTCTCCCCATCTCCACCCACATCTCTGCCTACACCTCTCCCCGGTCTCTCCTTGTCTCCACTGCGTCTCTCTCCCCTCAGCGCCTCCTTTCCCACTCTGAGGCCTGCTCGAGCACTGGTGAGTCACTGGGTAGAGATAGAACACAGGCAGTTTGATGGCTCTCTCTCTCTTCTGCCAGAGGCTCAAATGTTTCCGCTTCAGCCAACATCCATGCCTAAACCCCTCCCACCCCCCCATTCCTCCATCTCCCTCTCTTCATTCTCTTCTCCTCCATTGAACAAATATACTGTAAACACTGGGTCTCTACTAGCAGCCCTAATCCAGTAATCTTCCCCTATAGCCAGTAGGACATGAGAAAAGTCCTCTCTTCTCCTCCTCTACCAGACCTGACCTGCTTAGGCACAGATCCCTTAAGGCACAGATCTAGGGTCAGTTTCCCCTCCACCAACCCTAACCTTAACTATTAAGGAGGGAAAACAACAAAACTGACCTTAGATCAATGTCCTGGGTCAACGTCATGCTTCTTTCCCTGTATGTCCTGATGGGTTCTACATCGTTTAGCACAGCTAAGGGGTTACACCACTATACTATATTTGTAGTTCATGATACTGTTGTAGCTGCTTCGTGTCACCAGAGAAGATAGAACATGTTTATACATTTAACTATTAATATTTCACTACTGCATCTGATTATGCTGTCATTTTCTCGTTGAGAGCGCTGAAGCAGTGTGACTGGCTGGGAACAATCGGTGTTGTTATGATGTGTTACTCAGAGCTTTTGGGATGGCATTGCTTTGTGCAAGCTTGTTTGCTCTCTCCCAGATGAGGGGATGTTTACAGACACAGACACATGCCGATATGCGCACACACGTACACATACACACACACGCACACACACTAACACGGTGAAACTACTGTGAAAATAATACATCTTGATAGATCCAGCCATTCTTTACCTCTAGTTAGCTCCTCTCCTCTCACCAACGTCTAAGTGCTCTCCTGTATTTAACTCCTCCTACCACAATGTTCACTAACTAGTGTTACTTCAGATGGGAATCCACTGACACTGTGCCTAATACCAAATTAGAGAGCATTATGAAAAATACCCCGCTTATAGGATATGATCAGGGATCTGAGCCCACTTATAGACTTTATTAACCTTTCCACACATGCCAGCAGTAATATCCCCGTCGCCCAGCGCATGGTGGCATTTGTATGAGACATGGAGCTAGGGTCTCTGCTAAATGTCATAGCTATTGAAGCCACCCTGCCGTGGTGGCCTGGTCCACGGGTAATAACCCCCAACGGAGTGGCTGTGGATGTAGCTAGCTCCTATACTCTCACCAACGTCTAACAACTTTCCTGTAGTTAACCAGCACCTCCTTACATGATGTTCCCTAATTAGCGTTATTTCAGCTGGGGATCCACCAGCGGAGGCTGCTGAGGGGAGGACGCCTCATAATAATGACTGGAACGGAGCGAAGGGAATGGCCTCAAACACATGGAAAACCCTGTGTTGGATGCATTTGATACCATTCGACCAATTCCGCTCCAGCCATTAACACGAGCCCATCCTCTCCAATTAAGGTACCACCAACCTCATGTGGGATCCCCTGACATTTGGCTAATATCAAATTAGAGAGCATTATGAAAAATACCCCGCTTATAGGATATGATCAGGGATCTGAGCCCACTTATAGACTTTATTAACCTTTCCACACCTGCCAGCAGTAATATCCCCGTCGCCCAGCGCATGGTGGCATTTGTATGAGACATGGAGCTAGGGTCTCTGCTAAATGTCATAGCTATTGAAGCAACCCTGCCGTGGTGGTCTGGTCCACAGGTAATAACCCCAACGGAGTGGCTGCGGATCTGACTTTTACTGAACCTTTTATCCCATGGCTAAAGATCCCAAAGTTTGCGCACAGCCTTTGCTCTACTCGTGTGTGATTTTGTTGGTGGGGGAGGGTTGTAATGTATGTGTGTGTGTGTGTGTGAGAAAGAGAGACGAAGAGAAAGAGAGAGCTTAATATAAAGAGAGAGAGAGCGAGAGAGAGAGAGACTGAAAGATAGCATCAGAGAGGGAGAGACAGACAAAGAGAGAGGGAGAGAAAGAGGGAGGGAGAGAGAGAGAGCGAGAGAGAGAGACTGAAAGACAGCATGAGAGAGAGAGCAGAAGTGAGAGAGAGAGCAGAAGTGAGAGCGAGAAAGAGAGAGAGAGAGACTGAAAGACAGAATGAGAGAGAGAGAGAGAGAGAGCGAGAGAAAGAGAAAATTAGATACTTTTCGTAGGAGTTCTGAGGTGCTGAGGAGCAGGTTGGCTGTGCATTACAGGAGCACATAGCAGAAACCTGATTCTCTGGCTCTCTTGGGGCTTTTCTCAGACAAACATGAAGTTCACTCTATATTTTATGACACAAGGAGTGTCAAACATGCAGGCAGGAGATACTGTACAGATGCTGACATTGGAAGGAGGTAAGCTCGTATTGTACTGTATAATTTATTGTATAGCAGTAAAAGACATATCCCCAACAGGATCGTGCATTGGCCACTCATATAAAAATGTGCCCTAATGTAATGGCATACATACAGTATGTTTGCTTACCTGTCTACAGAGCAGTCAGTGGGTTTGCCTTTGAAGGTCCTTCATTACCTGCCAGTGCCAGTGACAGACAGTGCAACCTTGACCTCTACAGTGCATTGCTGTGCCCAGATAGGGGCTAGGCCCTATTGTTCTGGTGATGCAGAGAAGAGGACCCTGGAGATATGACTGTCCACTGCAGATATAGATAGACAGAGAAATGACTGATATGGCCTACAGGGTTAACTGAACAGAAACCATACACATACAGACAGATATACACACAGTACATGCAAATCTAATAATAAACATATGCACATACATCAAATCTCTGATACAAACAGACAGATACATATTTGTAAAACATTATGCACAGAAATAGATAGACATAGACGTACGTATACATTAAAGATACTGTGTGTAGGGCTCCCGAGCGGTGCAGCGGTCTAAGGCACTGCATCTCAGTGCTAAAGGCATCACTACAGACCTTGGTTTGATTCCAGGCTTTATCACAACTTTCCGTGATGGGGGTCCCATAGGGTGGTGCATAATTGGCCCAGCGTCGTCCGGTTTTTAGAGAGAGAGAGAGATTGTGGTTTGGAATGGACAGACAGAAGTTCTCTCGTAGCATGGTGGTAAGACACAGTAGGGTACAGGGTAGCCGAAGTGTTAGTCTACCAGTAACACAACAGTCAACAATGGCTGAAATGGGTATACAGTGCATGACATGATTATGGCTTCGAGCTAAGGCTGCTTTCTCCTGATCTCTTCCTGTGGCAACCCAGCCAGAGGCCAGCCAACTGGCCAGGCGCCGCAACAACGGACACAACACAGATCGGTAGGCAATAACCAGAAACCATGTGAGGTAGTTATATTTGTTAAGGAGAAACAATGTACCAGTTATGATGCATTCACTGTTTTTGTATGCTTCCTAGAAATGTTTGGGCAGCAGGAGGAGATATTGATAGAATTTAAAAAAGATTGTTGTTTAATGTGACTATTGCTCATTCGGCTGTAAGTAATGGATGGTGACAAATATGTACTGTAGATACTGTATCTGGCAGGCTACTGGGTTTGATTGAGAGAGAGAGAGAGAGAGAGAGAGAGAGAATTGGAGAACGCGAGAATGAGGTGTGTGAAAAAGAAAATGAAGGCCAGTCATCAGAGATCAGAGATCCCCCCACCCCCCTGCATGCAGGAGATACTGTACAGATGCTGACATGGGTTTTTTGGAAGGAGGAAAGCTTGTGTTGTACTGTATCATTTATTGTATAACAGAAAAACACATTTCCCCAACAGGATCATGGGTTCGATTCCCGCTTTGGTCATACCATGTGTAATGACATACAGTATGTTTGCTTCCCTGTCTGCAGAGCAGTCGGTGGGTTTGCCTCTGAAGGTCCTTCATTACCTGCCAGTGCAAACTCGACCTTTACAGTGTATTGTTGTGCAAAGATGGGTGCTAAGCCCTATTGATCTGATGATGCAGAGAAGAGGACCCTGGAGATATGACGGGCCACTGCAGATATAGATAGACAGAGAAACGACTGATATGGCCTGCAGGGTTAACTGAACAGAAACCATACACATACACACACAGACAGATATACACACAGTACATGCATGTCTAATAATAAACATATGCACATACATCAAATCTCTGACACACATTAACACACATGCACAGATACATATGTATTACACACTGAGTAAACATAATAATTACATAATGTAAACGTTATGCATAGAAATAGACACATACATTAAAGATACTGTGGGGGGGATAGAGAGAGAGGGAGAGAGAGGTACAGATTGCGCAAGCGAGAGAGAGAGATGGATATAGGGAGCTGGAAAGGGACTCGGCATGTCTGCTGAGTGATTGACATTGACAACCACTTTAATGTCTCTGTTGTGGTCTGGAATGGACAGACAGAAGTCCTCTCGTAGCATGGTGGTAAGACACAGTAGGGTACAGGGTCGGCGACATGTATAGTCTACCAGTAACACAACAGTCAACAATGGCTGACATGGGTATACAATGCATGGCATGGGTATGACTCAGAGCTCGGGCTACCCTCTCCAAGGGCCACATTTATCAATATTGCGTAGAAACTATCCTAAAATACGACTTACAAATTAATGTTTATACGCATAGACAAAGTGTGATTTATCAAACAATTCTACTAGCCTCTTACGCACACCGGAAGGAGATTACCATTGATAAATATCAATTGTTCTCAGCCTCAGTGCTCATGTACGACCTTGGCTATTTGCATTTCGAAACGCCCCTAATTAACCATATATCGTCAAAATAATCCCTTTACAGCCTGTGGGGAATATACAACGCTGTACAATGGAATATAAGAGCTCAACAACAAACAAAAAAGCTAAGAGGTACAAGTGTCAGAGATTGACACGACAACCAAATCAAATCAAATCAAATCAAATTGTATTTGTCACATACACATGGTTAGCAGATGTTAATGCGAGTGTAGCGAAATGCTTGTGCTTCTAGTTCCGACAATGCAGTAATAACCAACAAGTAATCTAACTAACAATTCCAAAACTACTGTCTTATACACAGTGTAAGGGGATAAAGAATATGTACATAAGGATATATGAATGAGTGATGGTACAGAGCAGCATAGGCAAGATACAGTAGCTGATATCGAGTACAGTATATACATATGAGATGAGTATGTAAACAAAGTGGCATAGTTAAAGTGGCTAGTGATACATGTATTACATAAAGATGCAGTCGATGATATAGAGTACAGTATATACGTGTGCATATGAGATGAATAATGTAGGGTAAGTAACATTATATAAGGTAGCATTGTTTATATATTTACATCATTTCCCATCAATTCCCATTATTAAAGTGGCTGGAGTTGAGTCAGTGTCATTGTCAGTGTGTTGGCAGCAGCCACTCAATATTAGTGGTGGCTGTTTAACAGTCTGATGGCCTTGAGATAGAAGCTGTTTTTCAGTCTCTCGGTCCCAGCTTTGATGCACCTGTACTGACCTCGCCTTCTGGATGATAGCGGGGTGAACAGGCAGTGGCTCGGGTGGTTGATGTCCTTGATGATCTTTATGGCCTTCCTGTAACATCGGGTGGTGTAGGTGTCCTGGAGGGCAGGTAGTTTGCCCCCGGTGATGCGTTGTGCAGACCTCACTACCCTCTGGAGAGCCTTACGGTTGAGGGCGGAGCAGTTGCCGTACCAGGCGGTGATACAGCCCGCCAGGATGCTCTCGATTGTGCATCTGTAGAAGTTTGTGAGTGCTTTTGGTGACAAGCCGAATTTCTTCAGCCTCCTGAGGTTGAAGAGGCGCTGCTGCGCCTTCTTCACGATGCTGTCTGTGTGAGTGGACCAATTCAGTTTGTCTGTGATGTGTATGCCGAGGAACTTAAAACTTGCTACCCTCTCCACTACTGTTCCATCGATGTGGATAGGGGGGTGTTGTATTTTGCTAGCTCAGTTGTGGCTTGACCAGTAAAAATAAAAACATATCTACAAAGAGAACCATTAGGACAACTCAAGTTGCTTTAGCAATGGAAAATGTGTTTCAAATGAGTAGACAACACTCACCAATAAGCCATCCATCCTCAACAGCCCCCTCCTGTAAGGCATATAAGCCACCATGGCTGTTCTGCAGAAAAAGTCATGCTTTTCACCTGGCCACCTTTCCACCACATTCACAGCAGCATCTTTTGCGCATCACATAACCTATCATCTGCACACAAAGAGTTTTTGGGATGCTGATTTTATGACGATGTGGGTGCCGTCTATTGCTCCGTTCATATTTGTGAACCCATTGAATGCATCATGGCAAAGAAACCCCTCTTGACTTTAGCCTGTTGTGCAAAGCTGTATGGAAACTGTGTGTTACTGTTCGTTTTGATGATGATTGCATCCAAAGCATTGGTTTATCAAGGGCTGTGAGATGCTGACCAGCAAGCTCTCTCTGAAAAGTGCCCGTTGCCAAAAACCCCAAGGGTGGATAGCACTTGGTGGTGCACCGGAAGGGTACTGGTTTGACTTTTTAAAGTCTTAAATACTTACAAAAAATTATATAAGATTGGTTTTGGGAAACAATATCTTTTGAGCCAATCTGTACTTTCTGCAGCAAAAGTAGCACCTGTCTCTAAAATCCTGCTCTCTGTGAAATGCAGCGTGCCTTCAAACATAGCAAAATCAGTCATCTCTCATTCGATTTCCCATTATCTCAGTCTTTTATAGTATTTAACCAATGGTTTCACTTTCACACGTACCTCTAATTTAACAAATTACTGTACTTGATATTATTATCTTACAAAATGCACTGATGTGGTCAAATTATATAGCATGTCAAGCAAGATATGTTGCATCAATTCACAATGGATATACAATTAAATCTAAAAATGATTTAATGATTACTTACACAATTTCACACATTTTCAACATACACTGAGTATACAAAACATTAAGAACACCTGTTCTTTTCGTGACATCGACTGATCAGGTGAATCCAGGTGAAAGCTATGATCCCTTATTCAATCGGTGTAGATGAAGGGGAGGAGACAGGTTAAACAATTGAGACATGGATTGTGTGTGTGTGACATTCAGAGGGTGAATAGGCAAGACAAAAAATGTAAGTGCCTTTGAACCAGGTATGGTAGTAGTTTGAGGGGCACCAGCTTGTGTCAAGAACTGCAACACTGCTGGGTTTTTTAACCTCAACAATTTCCTGTGTGTATCAAGAATGGTCCACCACATCCAGACAACTTGACACAACTGTGGGTAGAATTGAAGTCAACATGGGCCAGCATTACTGTGGAACGCTTTCGACACCTCGTAGTGTCCATGCCCTGTCGAATTGAGGCTGTTCTGAGAGGGTGCAACAATATTAGGAAGGTTTTTTTCCCCATTCTATGCTTAACAAGCAGTTCCCTTATTCTACCACCTGGCACTGTAAGTAAATTTACGCACACTCTCAAGCAAACGTTCATATTGATAACTTTCACACTTGCGTGGAAATGATACCACCCACGCATGGTTTACCCACAGATTTGTGCCTTCAAGTGATTAATCAATGAGGCTCCTGGTTCCCTGATATCTTCCTTTTTTTCTCTTCCTGTGGCCACCTAGCCAGAGGCCAGCCAACTGGCCAGGCGCCGTAATAATGGACACAACACAACATCGGTAGGCAATAACCATAAACCATGTGAGGTAGCTATATTTGTTAAGGAGATCCAATGTACCAGTTATGATGCATTCACATTTCTTTAAATGTTTCCTGGAAATGTTTTGGCTGCAGGGGAAATATTGATAGAATTTCAACAAGATTGTTGTTTAATGTGAATATCGCTCATTCGGCTGTAGGGAATGGGTGATGTAAGAGATATAGATATCTGTCTGGGCCCTGGGTTCATGGGTTTGACAGGCTGCCTTGGACTGCTGTGAAATGGCCTACAGCACTGTGTGTGCGTGTGCAGTGGATAAATTGGGATTTGGGAGGTGAGGGTTCCCTCGTTCGGGGGGGAACTGACAAAAGCACATATCACAGCATATTACAGATTATGAAGAGACTTACAATTTTGAGGGAGAGAATGACTGTGAGAAGGTCAGTTCTGGTGACCTTTTAAAAGGACATTCTACTACAAAATGAATTCAAAATAAAATGATGCCGACATGCCTCAGCAATGAAGCAAACGGTCAGCTGCATCCCTACTTTCAAAACTTATGTTTTTGCATCCCCCAACTGTTTGTTAAAAGTCAAGCACCCATGCAGAGATCTAAAACATAATTTCCTCCCCAGAAATGGGCCCAATGACATATTGGTCCTTGGCAGGTGTGCTATTTAGTATTAAGGATTATCACCTGATGTAGCCCAGTTGATGCACCACTGTATACTTTCCATTGTAAGAGCATGGTCTCTCAAAACAAATTCTGGTTGATTTTTCTTTGGATTTTCTCCTACCATATCTATTGTGTTATATTCTCCTACATTATTTTGATATTTCATCAAAAGTCAAAGTGTTCTCTTTCCAATAGTACCAATTATAAGCATATCCTGGCTTCAAGGCCTGAGAAACAGGCAGTTTACTTCGGACATGTCATTCAGGCGGAAATTGAGAAAAAAAAAGGGGCCTAGCCCTAACCAACAATGCAGTTTTAAGAAAATAACCCCAAAAAAGTAAGAGATAATAATAACAAATAATGAAAGGGCAGTAGTAAATAACAATAGCGGGGCTATATACAGGGGGTACCAGTACAGAGTCAATGTCAATGTGCGGGGGCACTGGTGTCGAGGTAATTGAGGTAATATGTACTTGTAGGTATAGTTATTAAAGTGATTATGCATAGATAATAACAGAGAGTAGCAGCTATGTTCTGGTAGCCATTTGATGAGCTGTTCAGGAGACTTATGGCTTGGGGATAGAAGCTATTTAGGAGCCTCTTGGACCTAGACTTGGCGCTCAGGCACCACTTGCTGTGCGGTAGCAGAAAACAGTCTATGACTATGGTGGCTGGAGTCTTTGACAACTTTTAGGGCCTTCTTCTGACACCGCCTGGTATAGAGGTCCTAGATGGCAGGAAGCTTGGCCCCGGTGACGTTCTGGGCCGCACGCACTACTCTCTGTAGTGGCAAGCAGTTGCCATACCAGGCTGTGATGCAACCAGTCAGGATGCTCTCGATGGTGCAGCTGTAAAACCTTTTGAGGATCTGAGTAGTTAGTTGGTGATGTGGACACCAAGGAATTTAAAGCTCTCAACCTGCTCCACTACAGCCCCATTGATGAGAATGGGGGCGTGCTCGGTCCTCCTTTTCCTGAAGTCCAAAATAATCTCCTTTGTCTTGATCACGTTGAGGGAGAGGTTGTTATCCTTGCACCACACGGCCAGGTCTCTGACCTCCTGTCTCATCATTGTCAGTGATCAGGCCTATTGATGTTTATGTCATCAGCTAACTTAATGATGGTGTTGGTTTCATACCTGGCTGTGCAGTCATGAGTGAACAGGGAGTACATGAGGGAGCAGAACACACACCCCTGAGGGGCCACCGTGTTGAGGATCAGCGTGGCGGATGTGTTGTTACCTACCCTTACCACCTGGGGACAGCCCATCAGGAAGTCCAGGATCCAGTTGCAGAGGGATTAGTCCCAGGGGGGGCGTGCACAGCCCCCTCCTGTACTTAGTTCCAAAATCCTTATTTAGTCCCAGGGTCCTTATTTTAGTGATGAGCAATAGATATTGCATCATCTGTGGATCTGATGGTGTGGTATGCAATTTGGAGTGGGTTTAGGGTTTCTGGGATAAAGGTGTTGATGTGAGCCATGACCAGCGTTTCAAAGCATTTCATGGCTACAGACGTGAGTGCTACGGGTCGGTAGTCATTTATGCAGGTTACTTTAGTGTTCCTGGGCACAGGGACTATGGTTTTCTGCTTGAAACATGTTGGTATTACAGACTCAGACAGGGAGAAGTTGAAAATGTCAGTGAAGACACTTGCCAGTTGGCAGGGGAAGCTCAGAGTACACATCTTGGTAATCCGTCTGGCCCTGCGGCCTTGTGAATGTTGATCTGTTTGAAGGTATTATTCACATCGGCTGCGGAGAGCGTGATCACACAGTCATCCGGGACAGCTGATGCTCTCATGCATGTTTCAGTGTTACTTGCCTCAAAGCAGGCATAGTTATTTAGCTCATCTGGGAGGCTCGTGTTACTGGACAGCTCTCGGCTGGGCTTCCCTTTGTAGTCTGTAATAGTTTGCAAGCCCTGCCATATCCGACAAGCATCGGAGCCGGTGCAGTACAATTCGATCTTAGTCCTGTATTGACGCTTTGCCTGTTTGATGGTTTGTCGGCAGGCACGGTGGGATTTCCTATAAGCTTCCGGGTTTGAGTCCTGCTCCTTGAACTCGGCAGCTCTACCATTTAGCTCAGTGTGAATGTTGCCTGTAATCCATGTATCTGGTTGGGGTATGTATGTACAGTCACTGTGGGGACAACATCCTTGATGCACTTATTGATAAAGTCAGTGACTGATTTGGTGTACTCCTCAATGCCTTTGGAATAATCCCGGAACATATTCCAGTCTGTGCTAGCAAAGCAGTACTGTAGTTTAGCATCTGCTTCATCTGACCACTTTTTTATAGACCGAATCACTGGTGCTTCCTGTTTAAATTTTTGCTTGTAAACAGGAATCAGGAGGATAGAATTGTGGTCAGATTTGCCAAACCAGTGTATGTGTGCTCTCCGTCTGGTCTTGGTCAGAACCCGTGCTGCAGCATTCTGTATGTTTTGCATTTGACCAATGGCTTTTTTGGGTAGACCAGACAGGAGAGCATTAAAGAGTCTCTCTGTATCAGCCTGAGAGAGAAATGGCTGCACCTTGGCAATATTTTCCCGTTACTGCATTAAGAATATTGTACAGTAACTGGGCATGCATACTTCTCTCCCTGTGCGGCACTTGTAATTTGAACGCACCTCTGGATTTGCTGTTGCTTACATGTTGTTGGCTAAAGAAAATTAAATGTGGACAACAATTTTTCAGCAAAAGGTGCATCAGCTCCTCCTAGCTCTCATTTGGTCACGGACACAGCGGGATCCAACCCAATTTAACCCATGTGTGTGTGTGTGTGCGTCAATAATCACTCCCATCTCCTGATTTCTAACCTAGAGTGTGTGTGAGAGGAAGAGAAGAGAGAGAGCGATAGGGCGAGAGAAAGGGAGGAGGATGGGTTGTGTATTGAACACAAACACACACACTAAGATAACACATACAGGGTTTGGGGAGACATCCATATCAATCAAACAACAGGGAAATGGGGATACCTAGTCAGTTGTCCAACAGAATGTATTCAAAGGAAATGTGTCTTGCGCATTTAACCCAACTCCTCTGCTGCCTTAATCGACACCCATGTCTTCGGCACCCGGGGAACTGTCCTCCTGAGAGCTGAAAATCAGACACACACAGGCAAAAAGATACACATTCATCCACCCTCACACACACACACACACCTCCCAGGTACTCAATGCACTGGTCGATTTACCAGTGTGATCCCAGGGTGTGTGTTGTGCTCCATTAGGTCTGGTGGTAATGAGCTGAGAGTGACTCCCTGTAACTCCGGCAGGGGAGCCCAATGGCCGCTGTGTGTGTGTGTACAGGCAGGGGAGCCTGACGCTCGCTGTGACTGTGTGTGTGATGGAAGAGGCACCCAGCAGTCACAGCCTCTTTTGCACAGTGTGAGTGAGTGAGTGTATGTGTTGAGAGCCTCTTATGCAGCTGAGCTAGGCAGCAGGGGCTCCAGTGGAGCCATGCATGAGAATGAGCCTGAGCAGAGCAAAGCAGGCTGGGAGGGGTTGAATGGCACACCGCTGTGTGTATATATATGTATGTGTGTGTGATTCTCTCTCTCTCTCTATATATATATATATATATATATAAATGAGAGAGAGAGAGAGAGAGAGAGAGAGAGAGAGAGAGAGATGGGAAGGCTGTAACCTCACTGTACCCCATAAGCTGCATTTGGGATCCTACAGTAGTCAAGCCAAAGGGTTTTCCGAGCTCTAGAACTACTGGAATGTGTGTACTTAGAAAGGTCGACTTTGTGAGACTGCAGTGTACAAACAACATGATGCAAGTACCCGCTCAGACCAAAGCCTCTTGTATGTTTAGCTGATCTCAATGTTTATGAATCTGTGTCGCATCTTTGCATTGTGAATCTATTTTTCAAGTGAGCTGAGATATTGTTGCTGGCATTCTGTTGTAGAAAGGCTGCTCTAATTGAAATCTTTGTTAACCCTTTCCAAGACAATGGGCAATGAATCCTTTGTTTAAAGTCTGCTAGTTATTACACTGTCAAACATGAATGTTTTATGCACAATATTCTCAGCTTGTCTGTTAAGCTCGTTCTTTCTCCATCCGTTCTCTCAGCGTGAGTCCAGACAAACAGCATGGTTTCCAACAGCACTTATTCTCCACTACCACACCACCACCCACACAGGCGTACAGTACAGCAGCCCCCAATATATATTATATATATATATATATATATATATATATATAAATGGACTGGTGGTAGTGTGAAGAGAAGAATAGAGAGGCTGTCATGAAAATATGAATTCATAAGCAGACAAACGCACTTCACTGGATGGCTGACAATGGGTTGAGTATGTAAATGTAATAGAACCTAGCTAGCCAAGTTCAAATAAATATTTAATTGCACATTACACTTAATGGTTGGCTGGCTGCTCGCTGATGAGGGGAATATGTAACGCGTCTCTGATCACTGAACACTAAGCCCTGCTGAAATGGTGGGTATTTCACATGAAAGGATGAAATTACAGACACAAATTGCAGCAAATAGGCTACAGAGATGTTGCCTTGTTAATGACGGCTATGATTCGTTTATGTAATTTCATGATGTGTCAGCTAGGATGCATTAGCATATTGCTAAAGGTCGTAGGTTATGAATGTCCATGTACGGCTCAGTTAATGCATTAGCTGTAAGCAATTGAAGCTATAGCTGGTTTGGTAAAGTGAATGAGCACAAGGAATACAGAAATAGATATACTGTACAATGAGTGAAAACAGGAATTATAGCACATTTTCCTCCAACATCAGACACCCCTTAACTTCGGACACACTAGCTGTTGGAGGACTAAATCACCTTGAGCTCAAAATGTAAATGAACTGGAAAAGAACAGTATGTTTTGCGACTAAATAATGTAGTACTGTATCTACTGTGCCTGCCATGGGGTTCCCCTTCACCAGACAGAGGCTGATGAAATACACCGACAAAATAAGCGGGTATTTGGTGTTCTATGTGTACATGCATGTAGAATGCTGGACTGACTGTTCTCAATGTGTGTGATGTAAAGGTGGATGCGTATGGTGATCACAAAATTAAAATGTTCATCCTGGATGGACAATTCCTATTCTATTCCAGGTTTAGGCACCCAGGGGAGCAATCCCACCACTGGGGAAGAGGTGATGGGAAATGTTGAGTAGGCACAAGAACCTGAACATGAGGAGGCCGGACACCCTGGACAGGGAGAAGATGAGTGTGCCACCCGTCCAACATTGGACACCTTCTCCACTTCTTGTGAGAAGCACTTGGAGGAGAGTGGGTTGAGGGAAAAACCCAGACAAATCTATAACTGTAATGAGTCTGTGTTTCGTAGCGACCAGAGCAGGCACAAAGTGCTGGCTCACCGAAGCGCTAAACATGTGTACCAGCAGGCTCCGGGGACCAAGGAGTACATCACAGTGCTAGCCTGCTGCAACACAGCTGGGGAGGACATCTCCCCCCCAAGCCTTGTATGGAAGGTCCAACAGTAGCTACATTGACAGGGACCTGTTTCAGGAAGTGGTTTCAGCACTTCATTAAGCATGCAGTAAAGGAACGCCCTCTCCTTCTCCTCTTCAATGGGCACAGGAGCCACATGGACCCGGAGGTGCTCCGGGCGGCACTAGGGGAAGGGGTCATGCTTCTTTGTCTACCACCACACACCCCCATGTCCTGCAGCATCTGGACGTGAGATACTTTGTCCCTTTAAAGACTGGTTCTCCAAGGTAGCTGGAAACCTCAGCCATTTCGACTACTCCGACATGGTAAACAAATCAGAATTTACCAGATTATTCCGCTACCCATACCAGCGCTGCCAGGACATGCTCTATGTGATGGAAGGGATTAAGAAGTGTGACCTCTTCCCTTTGGACTCTTCAGCCATTGAAGGATCCTGTTTAATCCCATCTCGGTCCCTACTGGGTCACAGCACAGCCTCTCCTGAAACCAGAAGCACTGTGCCGTCGACAGCACACCCTCCCCATCCTCAGCCCCTACTCAAGGCCTAGCCGTAGAAGAGCACCCCATAATAGAGGGGGTGCTGATAGCGAAGGACCTGGGGAACATCCTTACCGTCCTGAAGTATCGGCCCAGACCAATACAGAAAACTCCCTGTGGTCGCCACATGCCTCTCTGGGGAGGAATATGTGTGCCAGTGACAGGAGAGGGGTGAGAAGGAGAGGCAGAGGAGAAAGAGTGTCGGGCAATGCTCAGAACAAAGAAGGCACAGGAGAGGGCTGCCATGGATAAGACCATCGATGCCATCGCCTCTGCTGGACCCCCACTGGAACCACTCCTGACAGCTGAATCACCACCGCCAGTGCCTCCCTGTGTGCAACACCTGTAGGAGCCGCTGGAGCCCCCAGCTGTAGAAGAAGGCTACGTGACTGCTCTCCTGGCCACACCACCATCGGCCCCTCAACCCCACCACTACCAACACCAGCTCCTCCAAGCCGTCTGTGGTTTCGTCCACCACCACCACGATGCACACCAGCCCCCCCTGTCTTTCACCACCGAAGCGGCCTCCTCTGGACCAACTGCCTCCTCCATCTCACCTGGTCACCACCACAGCAGGCTCGTCTTGTGTCCCTGCCCCCTGCAATTTGAATACAGCCACCGCCACATGTTAAATTCTGAAAAAAATACTGTTTGTCATTTGTTTTATAAAACGGATATGTTAAAAAAAAAAAAAGTATTATCTTTACATACAGTATCTACCGTCCATATCCTCCAAAACTTCTGCAGCTTCACCCAGTGGATGATGTAAAAAAAAGAAAGAAACATGCTCTGTCTGACACTACTTTTACTCTCAACTGCAGCACAGAAAGGGAAGAGGAAATCGCCACCGGCCACCTTTGTCACGCCACCACCCTCAGGTACTTCATCATCTGTTTGTTTTTGTCTCACTCAGCTTTATCAATTACTATTGTTGCTCTAGTACTTCTACATTTGCAAACCATGTTAATCAATCTTATTGCATGATCCATCTGTAAGCTCCCCGCAGGACTGTGAGTCCGATGTGCCATGGGAGTGCTGTGACTTCTGCCAGCATTAGTTCCACTACAGGTGTGTGCAGTGGGATCCAGAGTTGGCGATGGAGCTGGATGTTTATCGTGATTTCTGTGACAATATTGGGATGGAGGTTGAGATTGAATTGTTTGTTTTCATTTGTTAAAAAAATACATTTCTGAAATGTAATACAGTATATATAGTACCAGTCAGTACAGTATATATAGTACCAGTCAGTACAGTATATATAGTACCAGTCAGTACAGTATATATAGTACCAGTCAGTACAGTATATATAGTACCAGTCAGTACAGTATATATAGTACCAGTCAGTACAGTATATATAGTACCAGTCAGTACAGTATATATAGTACCAGTCAGTACAGTATATATAGTACCAGTCAGTACAGTATATATAGTGCCAGTCAAAAGTTTCTAATTCAAGGGTTTATCTTAATTTTCACTATTTTCTACATTGTAGAAAAGTAGTGAAGACATCAAAACTATGAAATAACACATTTGAAATCATGTACCGTAATTTCCGGACTATAAGCCGCTACTTTTTTCCGACGCGGCTAATGACGCGGCTAATTTATGGATTTTTCCCGCTTTCACAAGATTCATGCCGCCAAAAAACTGAGCACCGTCACATAATGTGACGTAAATCGAGCTCGCTCAAACTTCCCATCATTCTGATTACGGTAGTCATTTTGTCACCCTCATCATGGCAAAGACACGGAGAAATGCATATGATGCAGCTTTCAAGTTGAAGGTGATCGATCTGGCTGTTGGAAAAGGAAATAGAGCTGCTGACAGCGTGGAGCATTGAAGCATCAGCGTGGAGCATCAAACAATCCACTATCATCAACGGGTTTCGAAAGGCTGGACTGCTGCGTGTTGAAGAGGGCAGCGATCCAACATCGGATGAAGCAATTCTGAGGCTATTCAACTCGGACACCGAAGGCGAGAACTTCAGGGGTTTCAGTGCACAGGAGGAGGAAAATAGTGACCAATGACTTTCTTGGTAGGCTACTGTTTAATTTTTGTTACAAGCCGTGTTTCGTCAAAGCCTATTTATTTTTGTTACAAGCCGTGCTTCGTTTAAAGGCTGTGTAAAGTTAATTTGTTTCAATGTACCGGTAGGCACCTGCGGCTTATAGACATGTGCGGCTTATTTATGTACAAAATACATATTTTTTAATAATTCAGTGGGTGCGGTTTATATTCAGGTGCGCTTAATAGTCCAGCAATTACGGTAGTAACCAAAAAAGTATTTAACAAATCAAAATATATTTGATATTTGAGATTCTTCAAAGTAGCCACCCTTTACTTGATGACAGCTTTGCACACTTGTGGCATTCTCTCAACCAGCTTCATATGGAATGCTTTTCCAGCAGTCTTTAAGGAGTTCCCACATATGCTGAGCACTTGTTGGCTGCTTTTCCTTCACTCTGCAGTCCAACTCATCCCAAACCATCTCAATTGGGTTGAGGTTGTGGAGGCCAGGTCATCTGATGCAGCACTCCTTCACTCTCCTTCTCAGTAAAATAGCCATTACACAGCATGGAGGTGGGTTGGGTCATTGTCCTGTTGAAAAGCAAATGACAGTCTCACTAAGCGCAAACCAGATGGGATGGTGTATTGCTGCAGAATGCTGTGGTAGCCATGCTGGTTAAGTGTGCCTGGAATTCTAAATAAGTCACTGACAGTGTCACCAGAAATTCACCCCCACACCATCACACCTCCTCCTCCATGTCACGCCCTGGTCTTAGTATTCTGTGTTTTCTTTATTATTTTGGTCAGGCCAGGGTGTGACATGGGTTTATTTATGTGGTGTGTTTTGTCTTGGGGTTTTCGTAGGAATTGGGATTGTGGCTTAGTGGGGTGTTCTAGCATAGTCTATGGCTGTCTGGAGTGGTTCTCAATCAGAGGCAGGTGTTTATCGTTGTCTCTGATGGGGAACCATATTTAGGCAGCCATATTCTTTGAGTGTTTCGTGGGTGATTGTTCCTGTCTCTGTGTTAGTTTGCACCAGTTTAGGCTGTTTCGGTTTTCACGGTTTAACTCTGTGATGCATTTATTTGGGCTGCAATTTCTGAGGCTGGTAACTCTCATTAACTTATCTTCTGCAACAGAGGTAACTCCGGGTCTTCCTTTCCTGTGGCGGTCCTCATGAGAGCTAGTTTCATCATAGCGCTTGATGGTTTTGATGACTACCTCATGAAGCTGGTTGAGAGAATGCCAAGAGTATGCAAAGCTGTCATCAAGACAAAGGGTGACTACTTTGAAGAATCTCAAATATAAAATATATTTTGATTTGTTTAACACTTTTTTTGGTTACTACAGATACCATATGTGTTGTTTTGATGTCTTCACTATTACTCTACAATGTAGAAAATACATATTTGTAAGAAAAACCCTGGAATGAGTAGGTGTGTCCAAACTTTTGACTGGTACTGTATATTTATTCAACCCACCTTCTGTGTTTCTTCCTTTACTTTCCACATGCATCTCTGACACCCAACTCCAACACAGTGTTTTCTTTGTTTTTGTCAATGCACGTCACTGAAAGTTTTATTTGATGTTATTATTCATACTCATTTATATTTTAATATTAAACTGTTATCTACTTTCTGAAAACATACATTTTATCTGTAAAATAAATTATGAGACATCAAAATGATGATAATAGTAGTATTTCCACTGAAATGTCAACCATGCTAATTGCTAACCGGTTAGCTAACATTTTACGACACCAATAATCACAAAACAGTGACGGCTTGATCACCAGATAACATTGAAGGTAATATATATCTTAAATGCTCGGGATAATACGGGGTTCCAAGCTACATTATAAAAAAAGCACTATTACAAAACGCTCAAGGACAACAATAAAGTAAGGACTTATTTCCGGAGTGGCCCTGCCTAGTTGGATGGGTTGGGCCAATGGCCTTGGTTGGAGGTCTGACCATGGGAATGATATGACTCATACTGTATATGGCTCATATGGCAAGGGTCCATGAGTCACCCAGAATGCATCAGGGCATAAATGTGGATAACTTACAACAACATAAGTATGGGAAAAGCATACACCACTACAGTCGCGTTGGCTAGATCATATATAGATGGATCATCTACAGCAGATTAAAAATGGACCTTTATCCTGTGAATGAACCTCGACGTCAGACAAACATTTAAACGTTCAATGACTCCCTGTGCACGGTCAACAGGCAATGTAGAGCGATGCCAATCGCTCAGAGTAGACCTCCTTTTCGTGTCGCTACACAATGCTCGATGCCCTGTCATCCCAGAATCACTGACCTTTTAACAGAGAGTTAGATAATACCAGAGTAAAGTCTTAAAGTAAACAAGGTAACGACAAACATGAGTAATGGCAGGCATTTTACTCTCAGGCTGTTGTGTAAGAGTGAAGATTTACACTTTGGGAAATGCTGCGCTTCAATGCTTTAGAGACACATCAATCAAATGAAAGCTATTCAGCCTTTCTCTATATAGACACCTGTTCAAGACTTCTAACACTTATACCACACTGAACAAAAATATAAACACAACATGCAACAAAATATTTTACTGAGTTACAGTTCATATAAGAAAATAATACATTCATTATGAACTAAATCTATGGATTTCACATGACTAAGAATACAGATATGTATCTGTTGGTCACAGATATCTTTAAAAAAAGGTAGGGGTGTGGATAAGAAAACCAGTCAGTATATGGTGTGACCACCATTTGCCTCATGCAGCGTGACACATCTCATTCGCATAGAGTTCATCAGGCTCTTGATTGTGGCTTGTGTAATGTTGTCCCACTCCTAGTTAATGGCTGTGTGAAGTTGCTGGGTATTGGTGGGAACTGGAATGCACTGTCGTACACGTCGATCCAGAGCATCCCTAACATGTCTCGTGAGTATGCAGGCCATGGAAGAGGTGGGACATTTTCAGCTTACAGGAATTTTGAACAGATCCTTGCAACATGGGGCTGTGCATTATCATGCTGAAACATGAGGTGATGGTGGCGGATGAATGGCACGACAATGAGCCTCAGGATCTTTTCACAGTATCTCTGTGCATTCAAATTGCCATAGATAAAATGCAATTTTGTTTGTTGTTCATAGCTTATACCTGCCCATAGCATAACCCCACCCTCACCATGGGGCACTCAGTTCACAACGTGACCACACATCGCCATACACAGTGTGCTATCTGTATAGTTGAAACCACGATTCATCCGTGAATACTTTTTTCGGCTTTCGTCGATTCCGGAGCAAACATCAATTATTCCGGAGCTAGCCAGCTGAAGAGTTCAATCAATCACTCCTGGGCTACAATCACCTATCCGGACCCGTTTTACTGCCTACGCGAAGCCCCACCAGGCCTTCACAACTGGATTGCCGACGTTATCTACCCGAAGGAGTTATCCGGCTGGCTCCTCCGTCGCGACGTTACCTGAACGCCCATCTGCGGCCTGCTAACCGTTAGCTGTCTTATCGGCTGCTATCTGAATAGACAATCGGACAATTTTTTTATTTATTTAGATTATTATTATTTTTTTCTTCTTCTTGGGCCTCTATAACTATATATATATATATTTTTTTTTGTGTGATTTGGATGAATCCCCTCTACCACACGGAACCCCACTAATCTACTGACGGAACGCAAGAGGTGGCTAATAACAGACCTCCATCCTATGCTAGCTTGCTACCGATGGCCTGGCTAGCTGTCTAAATCGCCGTGACCCCCAACCTCTCTACTCATTGGACCCTTTTCATCACACGACTAAGCATGCCTCTCCTTAATGTCAATATGCCTTGTCCATTGCTGTTCTGGTTAGTGTTTATTGGCTTATTTCACTGTAGAGCCTCTAGTCCTGCTCACTATACCTTATCCAACCTATTAGTTCCACCACCCACACATGCAATGACATCTCCTGGTTTCAATGATGTTTCTAGAGACAATATCTCTCTCTTCATCACTCAATACCTAGGTTTACCTCCACTGTATTCACATCCTACCATACCTTTGTCTGTACATTATACCTTGATGCTATTTTATCGCCCCCAGAAACCTCCTTTTACTCTCTGTTCCAGACGTTCTAGACGACCAATTCTTATTGCTTTTAGCCGTACCCTTATTTTACTCCTCCCCTGTTCCTCTGGCGATGTAGAGGTGAATCCAGGCCTTGCAGTGCCTAGCTCCACTCCTATTCCCCAGGCGCTCTCTTTTGACGACTTCTGTAACCGTAATAGCCTTGGTTTCATGCATGTTAACATTAGAAGCCTCCTCCCTAAGTTTGTTCTATTCACTGCTTTTAGCACACTCTGCCAACCCGGATGTTCTAGCTGTGTCTGAATCCTGGCTTAGGAAGACCACCAAAAATTCTGAAATTTTAATCCCAAACTACAACATTTTCAGACAAGATAGAACTGCCAAAGGGGGCGGTGTTGCAATCTACTGCAAAGATAGCCTGCAGAGTTCTGTCCTACTATCCAGGTCTGTACCCAAACAATTTAAACTTCTACTTTTAAAAATCCACCTCTCTAAAAACAAGTCTCTCACCGTTGCCACCTGCTATAGACCACCCTCTGCCCCCAGCTGTGCTCTGGACACCATATGTGAACTGATTGCCCCCCATCTATCTTCAGAGCTCGTGCTGCTAGGCGACCTAAACTGGAACATGCTTAACACCCCAGCAATCCTACAATCTAAACTTGATGCCCTCAATCTCACACAAATTATCAATGAACCTACCAGGTACCTCCCTAAAGCCTTAAACACGGGCACCCTCATAGATATCATCCTAACCAACTTGCCCTCTAAATACACCTCTGCTGTCTTCAACCAAGATCTCAGCGATCACTGCCTCATTGCCTGCATCCGTAATGGGTCAGCGGTCAAACGACCTCCACTCATCACTGTGGAGGATCACTGTAGAGGATGCCTGGATATTTCTTTTAAATGCCTTCCTAACCATCTTAAATAAACATGCCCCATTCAAGAAATTTAGAACCAGGAACAGATATAGCCCTTGGTTCTCCCCAGACCTGACTGCCCTTAACCAACACAAAAACATCCTATGGCGTTCTGCATTAGCATCGAACAGCCCCCGTGATATGCAGCTGTTCAGGGAAGCTAGAAACCATTATACACAGGCAGTTAGAAAAGCTAAGGCTAGCTTTTTCAAGCAGAAATTTGCTTCCTGCAACACAAACTCAAAAAAGTTCTGGGACACTGTAAAGTCCATGGAAAATAAGAACACCTCCTCTCAGCTGCCCACTGCACTGAAGATAGGAAACACTGTCACCACTGATAAATCCACCATAATTGAGAATTTCAATAAACATTTTTCTACGGCTGGCCATGCTTTCCACCTGGCTACTCCTACCCCGGTCAACAGCACTGCACCCCCCACAGCAACTCGCCCAAGCCTTCCCCATTTCTCCTTCTCCCAAATCCGTTCAGCTGATGTTCTGAAAGAGCTGCAAAATCTGGACCTTCTTTGGACACTGTGTTAACAACCCTCCAGGCAAGCTGCAATGCCATACAACTCTCCTTCCGTGGCCTCCAATTGCTCTTAAATACAAGTAAAACTAAATGCATGCTCTTCAACCGATCGCTACCTGCACCTGCCCGCCTGTCCAACATCACTACTCTGGATGGCTCTGACTTAGAATACGTGGACAACTACAAATACTTAGGTGTCTGGTTAGACTGTAAACTCCCCTTCCAGACCCATATCAAACATCTCCAATCCAAAGTTAAATCTAGAATTGACTTCCTATTTCGCAACAAAGCATCCTTCACTCATGCTGCCAAACATACCCTTGTAAAACTGACCATCCTACCGATCCTCAACTTTGGCGATGTCATTTACAAAATAGCCTCCAATACCCTACTCAACAAATTGGATGCAGTCTATCACAGTGCAATCCGTTTTGTCCCCAAAGCCCCATATACTACCCACCATTGCGACCTCTACGCTCTCGTTGGCTGGCCCTCGCTTCATACTCGTCGCCAAACCCACTGGCTCCATGTCATCTACAAGACCCTGCTAGGTAAAGTCCCCCCTTATCTCAGCTCGCTGGTCACCATAGTATATCCCACCTGTAGCACACGCTCCAGCAGGTATATCTCTCTAGTCACCCCCAAAACCAATTCTTTCTTTGGCCGCCTCTCCTTCCATTTCTCTGCTGCCAATGACTGGAACGAACTACAAAAATCTCTGAAACTGGAAACACTTATCTCCCTCACTAGCTTTAAGCACCAACTGTCAGAGCAGCTCACAGATTACTGCACCTGTACATAGCCCACCTATAATTTAGCCCAAACAACTACCTCTTTCCCTACTGTATTTTATTTATTTATTTATTTAGCTCCTTTGCACCCCATTATTTGTATTTCTACTTTGCACATTCTTCCATTGCAAATCTACCATTCCAGTGTTTTACTTGCTATATTGTATTTACTTTGCAACCATGGCCTTTTTTTGCCTTTACCTCCCTTATCTCACCTCATTTGCTCACATCGTATGTAGAATTGTTTATACTGTATTATTGACTGTATGTTTGTTTTACTCCATGTGTAACTCTGTGTCGTTTTATGTGTCGAACTGCTTTGCTTTATCTTGGCCAGGTCGCAATTGTAAATGAGAACTTGTTCTCAACTTGCCTACCTGGTTAAATAAAGGTGAAAAAAAACACCACACTTCTCCAGCATGGCAGTGGCCATTGAAGGTGAGCATTTGCACACTGAAATTGGTTACGACGCCAAACTACAGTCAGGTCAAGTCCCTGGTGAGGACGACAAGCATGTATATGACACAGTTTTAACACTTTGTGCAGAAATTCTTCGGTTGTGCATACCCACAATTTCATCAATTTAATAATGCCACTTTAAGAATGTTTACATATCTCGCATTCTATATTATCTATTGCATCTTAGCTGCTCTGTCACTTCTCATCCATATATTTTATATCTATACATTCTTATCTCATTCCTTAACTAGATTGTGTGTATTAGGTTTTGTTCTGGAATTTGTTAGCTATTAGGTTTGGTTGTGGACTTGTTAGATATTACCTGTTAGATATTGCTGCACTGTCAGATCTAGAAGCATAATCATTTCGCTACACTCTCAATAACATCTGCTAACCATGTGTATGTGACCAATACAATTTGATTTGATCAGCTGTCCAGGTGGCTAGTCTCAGTCTCTACCAGGTGAAGAAGCCGGATGTGGAGGTCCTTGGCTGGCATCTTTACATGTTGTCTGGGGTTGTGAGGCAAGTTGGATGTACTGCCAAATTCTCTAAAATAAAGTTGGAGGCAGCTTATGGTAGAGAAATTAACATTCAATTCTCTGGCAACAGCTCTGGTGGACATTCAGCTCATGAAACATGGGACGAACACTTTACATGTTACGTTTATGTTTTTCTTCAATGTAAAAAATGCTCTTTTAAATCTTTTCGTTATCACTTCACAACCTGTTTTACTAAGGTTTTCACCATTAACATCTTAAAAACTGGAAATATTGTATGTTGGCGAGTGCTGGGCATGCTTACCCATAAATGCGGGCATCCCACACAGTAGATTCATATCCACCGGTTTAGTCTGCAGGGGCTCTGATTGAGATTCCTCCTTATTAAAAACCCTCTCGCTGCCTGGCTGCCTGTCTGTCTTTGGAAAGAACCACCGTTGGCTGGGGCGAGGGGGTTGCTGTGGGGAGCTGTTTTGAAGTTGTGAACTCCTAATTTGTTTTGCCTAGTAGGCTGCCAAGTGGAACATTTGCAAAATGCTCTTAAATCTTTTCGTTGAGAGAAGTCAATTCAGCATAGATGCTCTATAGATGGAGGGAGGGAGGAGATGAGAGGGGGATGCCGGGTGAACCGCTAGAGAAAGAAAACAACAGGTGGAGCAACAGAAGTTTGGTACCTGCTCAAACAACTTCACTGATCTGTACAACGGAGTTTATCAAAATACACTGAGTATACAAAACATTAAAAACACCTTCCTAATATTGAGTTGCACCCATCCCTTTTGCCCTCAGAACAGCCTCAATTCGTCAGGGCATGGACTCGACAAGGTATCAAAAGCGTTCCACACAACTCCAATGGTTCCCACAGTTGTGTCAAGTTGCCTGGCACCTACTACCATACCCCATTTAAAGGCACTTAAATCTTCTGTCTTGCCCATTCACCCTCTGAATGGCACACATAACACACTCCATGTCTCAATTGTCTCAAGGCTTAACAATCCTTCTTTAACCTGTCTCCTGCCCTTCATCTACACTGATGTGGATTTGACTGACATCAATAAGGGATCATAGCTTTCACCTGGATTCACCTGGTCAGTCTGTCATTGAAAGCAGGTGTTCATAATGTTTTGTACACTCAGTGTAGCTCTCTCTCTGTGTAATGAATAAACAGGTGGGACCATAGCAACCAACACATTAGAATATCCCATCCCCTCCTTTCCTCTCTCTGTGAATTTTCCTCTATGTGTACCAGTATCCACAGCCTGTGTGTGGTAGAAGTAATGGCCTTTATAAAAACACACAGTCCCCACAGCCCACCACGCTTAGCTTAGCGGAGCGGCAGAAGCTTCAGGAAAGAGAGGTCTGCTGCCCGGAACAAGGTTTAATGCCTAATTAACATTTCTGTAGCGAGCCGAGACTCAATGGGAGCCCAATTCTTTCTCTCCAATAAACAAGAAGAGCTAGGGCTCACCAGAGAGATGCCTGGGCTGTGGCTCTCCTGAACTACTCAGTCGTCAACTCAGCCAGAGAAGGTTAGGACATGAAAAGCGCTTTGAAACACTGCCAGAACACACTCTGACACAATTAGCTAGAGTTTAGGACGAAGCCAGCATGTTGAAGGGACAGCTAGTCTTTTTTTTGGTAATAGTGATGGGACAGAATGAGGTTCACTAGTTGAGTTTACTTAGCACCCGACACTGTTAATAGAAACACAAGGGAGGCAAAATTAAGTCTGCTGTAGTTGAGCAACAATATCTTTGTACTCAAATAAAAGTAAATGTTTTATTCAGTTCAGACCCAAAATCCAGCAAGAAATAAAGAAATATGCAGACAATTTTAATAACCCAGCAGCAAGAAATCAAATAAGGGTTGATGTTCCCTGCTCAGGGTTAGTCTGCATTATAATCCAAAGGAAAGTCATGTTTAGAAGAATGAATGCAATATCAGGCTAGTGGCAAGGCTTCCAACATTTTGAGATACTCCCACCCAAGTTAGAAAAAAAACACAACCATGTTTTTTCACATTTCTAATGTCTCCCATTTACGATATGGATGACTGTGAAAAAAATGTTTTACTGCAAAAGTGGTAAAATTGATAGATATTGTGACACACCCACTAAACAAAAAATGTGCAGAATAATGCCTTGGTGGAGGGGGAGATGGGCCACATAAACTTATGTAACCCAATATTGCAAGCTCGAATATTGCACAAACTTGGAATACAACTAGTTAGTTGTCTGCCCTACATACACAAACAAACAGCATTAGGATGTCTTAAAATCTTTTAGATGTAAAGTCCCCTGTTCAGGGGACCTTTGTGGTTCTGGTACCGGTTCCGACTGACATTTCCGCTTATAAATCGATCTGTGGACACCGTAGATCAAAATACATTGAGCGATAGCCCTGGCTCCCATGGACATAGTAGTATATTTTCTGAGCCTGTGTGATATTGGTTGTGAAATCTGAAACCACTTGAAACTGGGATGTCCCTCCTACGATTTAATTCGCTCTTTCGACTGTCCATCAACTCCTGGCTGAACCCTACATCACAGCCACTGGCCAAGCACATGCCTGCAATCCATACATCGTAGTGCAGCAGGAGAGAGTAGTTGCCTCTCCGTAACACTACCAGGGATAGATTTATAGACATTAATCTAAAATAATTCAGAGATTTTAAATTAAAAAAAAAAACATTCTGTTTGTCATAGACTAATATGAGATGAAAGGTGAGTTCCTAACAAGTTAAGGAGGCTCAGCTGACCTTGGTGAGATGTTCACAGTGATGGGGACAGAAGCATTGAGAGAGAGAGACCTTTAGAAAATATACACATTTTCTCTAACACAAAATTACAAATATGTTTTTAACAGTTATAAGAAAGGTAAAATCTTATTGTCGTTTTATAATTTGATTGTACTATAATGAGCAAAAATACTGCAACATGTAAAGTGTTGGTCCCATGTTTCATGAACTGAAATAAATGATCCCTGAAATAATTTGATCCAATCAACATTTACTGGTCGCGTTCACAGATTTACAGATTCATAGTTATAGCAGGTGTAGTGAAATGCTTATGTTACTATCTCCAACAGGGAAGTAGAATGTCTAGCAAATACAATACAAATACACAAATAACAAAACATCTATAAAAAAAATGACAGAAGGAGTCCAATTAACAATCCAAAGTAGATATTTTAGTGTGAGCATCCAGAATATACAGTGCATCCTGAAAGTATTCAGGTGTCACTTTTTCCATATGTTGTTATGTTATAGCCTTATTCTAAAATGGATTCAATAAAAAAACATCCTCTTTAATCTACAAACAATACCCCATAACGACAAAGCGAAAACAGAATGTAAATATCTTCTTAACATAAGTATTCAGACCTTTTGCTATGAGACTCGGAATTGAGCTCAGGTGCATCCTGTTTCCACTGATCATCAGTGAGATGTTTCTACAACTTGATTGGAGTCCACCTGTGGTAAATTCAATTGATTGGACATTATTTGGAAAGACACACACCTGTCTACATAAGGTCCCACAGTTGACAGCGCATGTCAGAGCAAAAACCAAGCCATGAGGTCGAAGGAATTGAGCTCCGAGACAGGATTGTGTCGAGGTACAGATCTGGGGAAGGGTACCAAAATATTTCTGCAGCATAGGAGGTCCCCAAGAACACAGTGGCCTCCATCATTCTTAAATGGAAGAAGTTTGGAACCACCAATACTCTTCCTAGAGCTGGCTGCCCGGGCCACACTGAGAAATCGGGGGAGAAGGGCTTTCGTCACGAAGGTGACCAAGAACCTGACGGTCAATCTGACAGAGCTCCAGAGTTCCTCTGTGGAGATGGGAGAACCCTCCAGAAGGACAACCATCTCTGCAGCACTCCACCAATCAGGCTTTTATGGTAGAGTGGCCAGACGGAAGCCACTCCTCTGCAAAATGCACATGACAACCCACTTGGAGTTGCAGGACCTGCTTCGGGACAAGTCTGTGAATGTCCTTGAGTGGCCAAGCCAGAGCCCGGACTTGAACCCGATCGAACATCTCTGAAGAGACCTGAAAATAGCTGTGCAGCGTCACTCCCCCTCCATCCTGACAGCGCTTGAGAGGATCTGCAGAGAACAATGGGGAAAAACTCCCCAAATACTGTTGTGCCAAGCTTGTAGCATCCTAGACTCAAGACTGTAATTGCTGCCAAAGGTCATTCAACAAAGTAATGGGTAAAGGGTCTGAATACTTATGTAAATGTGATATCAGTTTTGACATTTTTAACACATTTGCAAAAGTTTCTAAAAACCTATTTTTTGCAGTGTCATTATGGGGTATTGTATGTAGATGGATGAGGGGGGAAAGCGTTTAATCTATTTTAGAATAAGGCTGTAACATAACAAAATGTGGAAAAAGTTAAGGGGTGTTGGGGAATAATCATGTTGGGGAATAACCTATGTTGGTAACATAGGTAAGATGTTTTATATTCATCATATGTCTGTAAGTTTCTTCTCATCAGAATGTTTATTTTTGTATATTACTGTGGCGGGGTTGCAGTATCTGTTCTCTGTCAAGACTAAGTTGCTTGGACCGCAGAGAGGGGAGAGGTCAAGCGTGTATCTCTTGGCTCCACAATGTCTGTGTGCCAGTCAATGTGTCTCTGTGATCTTGTCAAGATAGGATGGATTTGATATATGCCTGTTGATATGGAGGATTTGTTTAGGTTCTGAGTTTGAGAAAAGAACATAGTTTAGGAGACAAAGCTGAACGATAAATTATGCCAATGCTGTCTGGCTATGTGTGTCTTTGCTATAAAGGATCTCAGTTGCAATGTGTAAGGGTCTCTCAGAGAATTAATTTATAGACACTGAATTGATCTGAGTCACAGGGTTGTGATGGAGCTCATATAATTAAAGATGGACTTTGTGATAACTAACTCTGACTTGTGTGTGGTTTGCTCTCATGATTTGGTAAATACAGGAAATTTCCACGACAGGGGTCTGAATACTATACAGTATATAATTTGGAAAGAAAATGGTATGTAAAGTAGTCGGAATATTAGGATGAGATATGTCAAGAATACAGTTTATACAGGGAACTGACAAAATAATGGTAACACTTTGTCACGCCCTGGTCAAAGTATTTTGTGTTTATCTTTATGTATTTGGTCAGGCCAGGGTGTGGCATGGGGTTTTTGTAATTGTGGTGTGTTTGTCTTGGGGTTTTGGTGGTGGTATTGGGATTGTAGCTTAGTGGGTTGTCTAGCAAGGTCTATGGCTGTCTGGAGTGGTTCTCAATCAGAGGCAGGTGCTTATCGTTGTCTCTGATTGGGAACCATATTTAGGCAGCCATATTCTTTGAGTTTGTCGTGGGTGATTGTCCTTAGTGTCTTACTTGTACTCTCTGTTAGTTTGCACTAGATAGGCTGTTTTCGGTTTTCATTACGTTTATTGTTTTGTAGTGTTTAGTGTTTAGTCGTGTTTACGTTTTGTTTAATAAATATGGATCGCAATCGACACGCTGCAGTTTGGTCCGACTCTCCTTCATCACCACTAGAAAACCGTTACAGAATCACCCACCACCAACGGACCAAGCAGCGTGTTAACAGGCAGGAACCACAGGAGAGGCAACAGAGGCAGCAGCAGCAGGAGCAGCAGCAGCTGCAGTGGGAGAGGCTGCACCACCTGGAGAAATGGACATGGGAGGAAGAACTGGACGGTAAAGGACCCTGGGCTCAGCCTGGAGAATATCGCCGCCCCAAGGAAGAACTGGAGGCGGCGAAAGCTGAGAGGCGCAGATATGAGGAGGCAGCACGGCGTAGCGGATGGAAGCCTGAGAATCAGCCCCAAAAATTTCTTGGGGGGCTCAGGGAGAGTGTGGCAGAGTCAGGAGTCAGACCTGAGCCAACTCTCCCTGTTTATCGTGAGGAGCCAAGGAGGAGACCAGAACCAGAGACTGTGAAGGAGTTAATGGGGAAATTGGAGGAGAGAGAAATGAGGGAGTTGCTGTGTTGGTGCTTTTTGCATGGAATTCGCCCGACGGAACGTGTTGGGGATTTGATGGCACCTGGGTTAGCGCTCCATACTCGTCCTGAGGTGCGTGTTAGTCGGCTGGTGAAGTTGGTGCCAGCCTCACGCACCAGGCCTCCTGTGCACATCCCTAGCCTTGCACATCCTGTGCCAACACTGCTCTCAAGATCTCCAGTACGCCTTCACGGTCTAGCCCATCCTGTGCTACCTCCACACTCCAGTCCTCCGGTAGCAGCTCCCCGCTCCAGGCTTCCTGTGCGTGTCCTCGATCCAGTACCACCAGTTCCAGCACCATGCACCAGGCCTTCAGTGTGCCTTGCCTGTTCAGCGCAGCCAGCGCTTTTCTCCTCTCCTGCGCTGCTGGAGTCTCCCGCCTGTTTAGCGCAGCCAGAGCCTTTCTCCTCTACAGCGCTGCCGGATCCTCCCGCCTGTTCAGCGCAGCCAGAGCCTTCCTCCTCTACAGCGCTGCCGGAGCCTCCCGCCTGTTTAGCGCAGCCAGAGCCTTTCTCCTCTCCTACGCTGCCGGAGTCTCCCGCCTGTTCAGCGCAGCCAGAGCTGCCAGCCTGCATGGAGAAGCCAGAGCTGCCAGCCTGCATGGAGCAGCCAGAGCTGTCAGTCCGCATAGAGCAGCCAGAGCTGTCAGTCTGCATAGAGCAGCCAGAGATGTCAGTCTGCATGGAGCAGCCAGAGATGTCAGTCTGCATGGAGCAGCCAGAGATGTCAGTCTGCATGGAGCAGCCAGAGATGTCAGTCTGCATGGAGCAGCCAGTGCCCCCAGTCTGCCCAGCGTCGCCAGTCTGCCCAGCGCCGTCAGTCTGCCCAGCATCGCCAGTCTGCCCAGCATCGCCAGTCTGCCCAGCGTCGTCAGTCTGCCCAGCGTCGTCAGTCTGCCCAGCGTCGTCAGTCTGCCCAGCACCGCCAGTATGCCCAGCGCCGCCAGTCTGCCCAGCGCCGCCAGTCTGCCCAGCATCGCCAGTCTGCCCAGCATCGCCAGTCTGCCCAGCGCCGCCAGTCTGCCCAGCGCCGCCAGATCTGCCAGTCAACCAGACTCTTCCAGATCTGCCAGTCAACCAGACTCTTCCAGATCTGCCAGTCAACCAGACTCTTCCAGATCTGCCAGTCAACCAGACTCTTCCAGATCTGCCAGTCAGCCAGGATCTGCCAGTCAGCCAGGATCTGCCAGTCAGCCAGGATCTGCTGAAACCACCAGCCAGCCAGGAGCTGGTAGATCTATCTACCTGCCTGAGCTTCCTCTCACTCCTGAGCTTCCTCTCACTCCTGAGCTTCCTCTCACTCCTGAGCTTCCTCTCACTCCTGAGCTTCCTCTCACTCCTGAGCTTCCTCTCACTCCTGAGCTTCCTCTCACTCCTGAGCTTCCTCTCACTCCTGAGCTTTCTCTCACTCCTGAGCTTTCTCTCACTCCTGAGCTTTCTCTCACTCCTGAGCTTTCTCTCACTCCCGAGCTTCCCCTCAGTCCCGAGCTGCCTCGGTCCCGAGCTGTCCTTCAGTCCCGATCTGCTCCTCAGTCCAGTGGGGTTCTGGGTGGGGACTACTAGGCCATGGTCGGCGGTGAGGGTGGACTATCCAGGGACGAAGGGAGAGGGGACTAAGACATTAAAGGAGTGGGGTCCACGTCCCGCGCCGGAGCCGCCACCATGGACAGACGCCCACCCGGACCCTCCCTATTGTTTTGAGGTGCGTTCGGGAGTCCGCACCTTAGGGGGGGGGTTCTGTCACGCCCTGGTCAAAGTATTTTGTGTTTATCTTTATGTATTTTGTAACGGTTTTCTAGTGGTGATGAAGGAGAGTCGGACCAAACTGCAGCGTGTCGATTGCGATCCATGTTTAATATAACAAAGAAACACGAACTTACAAAAAACAATAAACGAAACCGAAACAGCCTATCTGGTGCAAACTAACAACGAGTACACATAGGACACTAAGGACAATCACCCACGACAAACTCAAAGAATATGGCTGCCTAAATATGGTTCCCAATCAGAGACAACGATAAGCACCTGCCTCTGATTGAGAACCACTCCAGACAGCCATAGACCTTGCTAGACAACCCACTAAGCTACAATCCCAATACCACCACCAAAACCCCAAGACAAACACACCACAATTACAAAAACCCCATGCCACACCCTGGCCTGACCAAATACATAAAGATAAACACAAAATACTTTGACCAGGGCGTGACAGAACCCCCCTAAGGTGCGGACTCCCGAACGCACCTCAAAACAATAGGGAGGGTCCGGGTGGGCGTCTGTCCATGGTGGCGGCTCCGGCGCGGGACGTGGACCCCACTCCTTTAATGTCTTAGTCCCCTCTCCCTTCGTCCCTGGATAGTCCACCCTCGCCGCCGACCATGGCCTAGTAGTCCTCACCCAGAACCCCACTGGACTGAGGAACAGATCGGGACTGAAGGACAGCTCGGGACCGAGGCAGCTCGGGACTGAGGGGAAGCTCGGGAGTGAGAGAAAGCTCAGGAGTGAGAGAAAGCTCAGGAGTGAGAGAAAGCTCAGGAGTGAGAGAAAGCTCAGGAGTGAGAGGAAGCTCAGGAGTGAGAGGAAGCTCAGGAGTGAGAGGAAGCTCAGGAGTGAGAGGAAGCTCAGGAGTGAGAGGAAGCTCAGGCAGGTAGATAGATCTACCAGCTCCTGGCTGGCTGGTGGTTTCAGCAGATCCTGGCTGACTGGCAGATCCTGGCTGACTGGCAGATCTGGAAGAGTCTGGTTGACTGGCAGATCTGGAAGAGTCTGGTTGACTGGCAGATCTGGAAGAGTCTGGTTGACTGGCAGATCTGGAAGAGTCTGGTTGACTGGCAGATCTGGAAGAGTCTGGTTGACTGGCAGATCTGGAAGAGTCTGGTTGACTGGCAGATCTGGAAGAGTCTGGCTGACTGGCAGATCTGGAAGAGTCTGGCAGACTGGCGATGCTGGGCAGACCGGCGGCGCCGGGCAGACTGGCGGCGCCGGGCAGACTGGCGGCGCCGGGCAGACTGGCGGCGCTGGGCAGACTGGCGACGCTGGGCAGACTGGCGGTGCTGGGCAGACTGACGACGCTGGGCAGACTGGACGACGCTGGGCAGACTGGCGGTGCTGGGCAGACTGGCGATGCTGGGCAGACTGGCGATGCTGGGCAGACTGGCGATGCTGGGCAGACTGGCGATGCTGGGCAGACTGATGGCGCTGGGCAGACTGGCGATGCTGGGCAGACTGGGGGCACTGGCGGCGCTGGGCAGACTGGCGGCACTAGCTGCTCCATATAGGCTGACAGCTCTGGCGGCTTCTTACAGACTGACCGCTCTGGCGGCTCCGTGCTGACTGGCAGCTCCTTGCAGACTGGCAGCTCCTTGCAGACTGGCAGCTCCTTACAGACTGACAGCTCCGTGCAGACTGACAGCTCCGTGCAGACTGACAGCTCCGTGCAGACTGGCTGCTCCATGCAGACTGGCTGCTCCATGCAGACTGACAGCTCTGGCTGCTTCATGCAGACTGACAGCTCTGGCTGCTCCATGTAGACTGGCTGCTTCATGCAGACTGGCAGCTCGGGCTGCTTCATGTAGACTGACAGCTCTGGCTGCTCCATGCGGACTGACAGCTCTGGCTGCTCCATGTAGACTGACTGCTTCATGCAGACTGGCAGCTCGGGCTGCTTCATGTAGACTGACAGCTCTGGCTCCTCCATGCAGACTGACAGCTCTGACTGCTCCATGCAGACTGACAGCTCTGGCTGCTTCATGCAGACTGGCAGCTCTGGCTGCTCTATGTAGACTGGCTGCTTCATGCAGACTGGCAGCTCGGGCTGCTTCATGTAGACTGACAGCTCTGGCTGCTCCATGCGGACTGACAGCTCTGGCTGCTCCATGCAGACTGACAGCTCTGGCTGCTCCATGCGGACTGACAGCTCTGGCTGCTCCATGCGGACTGACAGCTCTGGCTGCTCCATGTAGACTGGCTGCTTCATGCAGACTGGCAGCTCGGGCTGCTTCATGTAGACTGACAGCTCTGGCTGCTCCATGTAGACTGGCTGCTTCATGCAGACTGGCAGCTCGGGCTGCTTCATGTAGACTGACAGCTCTGGCTGCTCTGCAGACTGACAGCTCTGACTGCTCCATGCAGACTGACAGCTCTGACTGCTCCATGCAGACTGACAGCTCTGGCTGCTTCATGCAGACTGGCAGCTCTGGCTGCGCTGAACAGGCGGGAGACTCCTGCAGCGCTGTGTCGGAGGAAGGCTCTGGCTGCGCTAAACAGGCGGAAGACTCCGGCAGCGCTGGAGATGAGGAAAGCTCTAACAGCGCTAGATAGGCGTGAGGCTCCGGCAGCGCTGTAGAGGAGAAAGGCTCTGGCTGCGCTGAACAGGCGGGAGGCTCCGGCAGCGCTGTAGAGGAGGAAGGCTCTGGCTGCGTTAAACAGGCGGGAGACTCCAGCAGCGCAGGAGAGGAGAAAAGCGCTGGCTGCGCTGAACAGGCGAGGCACACTGAAGGCCTGGTGCGTGGTGCTGGAACTGGTGGTACTGGATCGAGGACACGCACAGGAAGCCTGGTGCGGGGAGCTGCTACCGGAGGGCTGGGGTGTGGAGGTGGTACTGGATGGGCTAGACCGTGAAGGCGTACTGGAGATCTTGAGAGCAGTGTTGGCACAGGATGTGCAAGGCTAGGGATGTGCACAGGAGGCCTGGTGCGTGAGGCTGGCACCAACTTCACCAGCCGACTAACACGCACCTCAGGACGAGTATGGAGCGCTAACCCAGGTGCCATCAAATCCCCAACACGTTCCGTCGGGCGAATTCCATGCAAAAAGCACCAACACAGCAACTCCCTCATTTCTCTCTCCTCCAATTTCCCCATTAACTCCTTCACAGTCTCTGGTTCTGGTCTCCTCCTTGGCTCCTCACGATAAACAGGGAGAGTTAGCTCAGGTCTGACTCCTGACTCTGCCACACTCTCCCTGAGCCCCCAAGAAATTTTTGGGGCTGATTCTCAGGCTTCCATCCGCTACGCCGTGCTGCCTCCTCATATCTGCGCCTCTCAGCTTTCGCCGCCTCCAGTTCTTCCTTGGGGCGGCGATATTCTCCAGGCTGAGCCCAGGGTCCTTTACCGTCCAGTTCTTCCTCCCATGTCCATTTCTCCAGGTGGTGCAGCCTCTCCCACTGCAGCTGCTGCTGCTCCTGCTGCTGCTGCCTCTGTTGCCTCTCCTGTGGTTCCTGCCTGTTAACACGCTGCTTGGTCCGTTGGTGGTGGGTGATTCTGTAACGGTTTTCTAGTGGTGATGAAGGAGAGTCGGACCAAACTGCAGCGTGTCGATTGCGATCCATGTTTAATATAACAAAGAAACACGAACTTACAAAAAACAATAAACGAAACCGAAACAGCCTATCTGGTGCAAACTAACAACGAGTACACATAGGACACTAAGGACAATCACCCACGACAAACTCAAAGAATATGGCTGCCTAAATATGGTTCCCAATCAGAGACAACGATAAGCACCTGCCTCTGATTGAGAACCACTCCAGACAGCCATAGACCTTGCTAGACAACCCACTAAGCTACAATCCCAATACCACCACCAAAACCCCAAGACAAACACACCACAATTACAAAAACCCCATGCCACACCCTGGCCTGACCAAATACATAAAGATAAACACAAAATACTTTGACCAGGGCGTGACATATTTGGTCAGGCCAGGGTGTGGCATGGGGTTTTTGTAATTGTGGTGTGTTTGTCTTGGGGTTTTGGTGGTGGTATTGGGATTGTAGCTTAGTGGGTTGTCTAGCAAGGTCTATGGCTGTCTGGAGTGGTTCTCAATCAGAGGCAGGTGCTTATCGTTGTCTCTGATTGGGAACCATATTTAGGCAGCCATATTCTTTGAGTTTGTCGTGGGTGATTGTCCTTAGTGTCTTACTTGTACTCTCTGTTAGTTTGCACTAGATAGGCTGTTTTCGGTTTTCATTACGTTTATTGTTTTGTAGTGTTTAGTGTTTAGTCGTGTATACGTTTTGTTTAATAAATATGGATCGCAATCGACACGCTGCAGTTTGGTCCGACTCTCCTTCATCACCACTAGAAAACCGTTACACACTTGAGTAAATGAGGGATACAAAGTATATTGAAAGAATGTGCTTCCACACAGGAGTGGTTCCTCAGTTAATTAAGCAATTAACATCCCATCATGCTTAGGTTCATGTATAAAAATGGTAGGCAGGTCATTATTTTGGATACCGTAGCTATAGGATAACAATGCCACAATCCACAGGACACGAGTGGTCACTGAATGGTTTGATGAGCATGAAAACAATGTGCAAGATCTCAGACCAGATCTCAACCCAATTGAACACTCATGGGAGATTCTGGAGTGGTGCCTAGCGTTTTCCACCGCCATCAACAAAACACCACATTTTTGAAGTTTCTCATGTTAGAATGTTGTCGCATCCCCCCAATAGAGTTCCAGGCACTTGTAGAATCTATGCCAAGGTACATTGAAGCTGTTCTGCCTTGTGGTGGACAAACGCCCTATTAAGAACACTTTATGTTGGTGTTTCCTTAATGTGGCAGGTACATCAGTGGAGGCTCCTCCTCAGAGGAAGGGGAGGACAATCCTCCTCAGTGAATTTCATAAAAATTCAAATGGTAAAACTTTTTTAGATAAAACTATACTAAATATAGTCACGTCACCAAATAATTGATTAAAACACACTATTCTGCAAAGGTCTACAGTAACCTCAACAGCACTCTGTAGGGTAGCACCATGGTGTAGCCGGAGGTTCCGTCCTCCTCTGGGTACATTGACTTCAATACAAAACCTAGGAGGATCGTGATTCTCACATCCTTCCATAGACTTACATGGTAATTATGACAACTTCTGGAGGACATCCTCCAGCCTGCCAGAGCTCTTGCAGCATGACCTGACATGTTGTCCACTCAATCAAAGGATCAGAGAATTAATCTAGTACTGAAAGCAAAAGCTACAGCTAGCTAGCACTGCAGTGTATAAAATGTGGTGAATAGTTGACTCAAAGAGAAAGAGACAATAGTTGAACCGTTTTGAACATAGTCATTTTTTTCAATGTGAAGGGGGAAGCAAGAGAGAAAGAGATAAATATTGTAATTTCTTTCACTTTCAGTTTCACTTACTTAGCTAGCAAATGCAGCTAGCTAGTTTAGCCCACTGAGACACCCTTCTCAAACAGAGGGATGTTATGTTAGCTAGCTGGTTATGAATTTCCAACACAACACTGGAACTCTTCCAAGTCAAGAATACAAGCTATTGGTATTACTAATTTATTGCCTCAGGGGCACGCCGGTGTAACTGCTTTCTGACCTGTACACTGTAGCCTTACTGCATGATTGTAGTGGGTTTACTAACATGTTAGATCTATTAGCTATGCTAATTATGAGTTTACTTTAGCTAATATGGAAAAAACGATGTAGGCTGTGTGTAGCGGTTTGGCTTGGAAAGGTTTTTTCGCCTGGTGAACTGTATTTACACGTGATCAGGGGGGAACTCCTTCCACCGATTCTGTTGAAAAAGGATTCTCTAAATGGAACAAAACGGGGATAAACATATGTTGGGAAAATTATGATTAAATGACTGAACAAATAATTTTAAATGGAACTGTAACTAAGTAAAACTTATACTCTGTCTTATTATATCTGATTAACAATATGAGTTCATAAGAAGGGATTGTGTGACACGGACAAGGAGTAATTAAAGAACACCATTCCAACTAGGAAGAAACAAATGGGTTGGGGACTGTGTAAACACATAAGGTCGTTAGCCTATGGTTGACCCTACAGAAACTTAGCTCTGGGGTTTTTAGATAAGACAGTGAGTGCATTCCTAAGTTTTCTGTTAATTAGAACTGTCAGCTCAGTGGTGATCGATAATGTTGAGGGGTCAAAAGTTTTCTGGGAGTGTGTTAGTAAGTTAGAATGAACTTTTCACCTCACTTTGTCCCGGTCGAGAGGAGGGAATTCTGTTAAAGCAATGAAATTACGTCATGATCTGTATATAAACTGTTGCTCGTGGTTAAGTGTCAGCGCGCTCCGAGAATAAATTCTGTTACCTATTATTGAAAGACTGGTCTGCGTCTATTTTATGCAAACAAGAATATTATAAATTCTCATAAAATAGATTAAGGGTTTTCAATTGATGAAAGCACATTGCCATAATTAAATTACAGTAACTACATACCCCAATTTGTCCAATAGAAACTCTTGTTTGCAACTGATTACATCCTATATCATCTAGATGCAGGCAAGAGTGTGCAAGGCGGTATTGAATGACACTGTCTGTCCATGCGTCACTGTCTGTCACCTCATGATGGATTGTAGCAACCTCATGATGGGTAATAGGGAACATTTGAGAATCATGTAGCCTAAACCTATCGCTGTTACATTGAACTGGGTGAATGGGAGTCTCATCCAATTTCTGTAATAGAAATTAGGCCATGCTCATGAAAAAAAAAAAAGTCCTCCCTCATCTTAATAAGGCTCAGACCCTTTTTAAATATATATTTGTGTCTAAAATGACATACTCAAATCTAACTTCCTGTAGCTCGGGACCTGAAGCAAGGATATGTATGTGATACCATTTGAAAGGAAACACTTTGAAGTTTGTGGAAATGTGAAATTAATGTAGGAGAATAACATATTAGATCTGGTAAAAGTTAATACACACAAAAAATGTGTGTTTTTTTTTGTTCCATCATCTTTGAAATGCAAGAGATTGGCCATAATGTATTATTGCAGTTTAGGTGCAATTTAGCAGTGTGTGTGTGTGTGTGCAACGTTTCATTTTGATCCAGTGAAGCATTTCAATACTGGACAATATTTTGTATCAAGTCTGCCCAAATGTGCCGAATTGGTCAATTGATACATTTTCAAGTACATAACCATAGAGAACATACAACAATTATATGGTAATACAACATTTAAGTTTATACACCCAGGAATGTCATACATGATGGATCATTAGCTCATACAATAACTTTCACACATCTCGATGGCAGGGTGGGTTTGGAGCTAGACACAGCAGGGGTTCAAAACTGTAGAAGCCAATTCTTACATTTGAATATAAAATGGATTTTATCAAACAAAACTATGCTACATTTTATCTCTGCGACCTTCAGGATGACAAATGTGAAGGTGAAGGTATCAAACCAGTTGCCGTGATTAAAGTTTTTTATTGTTGTGCAATCTTCTCAAACAATAGCATGGTATTTTTTTCACTGTAATAGCCACTGTGAATTGGACAGTGCAGTTAGATTAACAAGAATTTAAGTTTTCTGCCCATATAAGGCATGTCTATGTCCTGGGAAATGTTCTTGTTACTTACAATGCCATACTAATCACATTAGCGCACGTTAGCTCAACCGTCCCGGTGAAGGGACACCGATCCCGTAGAGATTTAAACAGCACGGACCGCCACTGCTGTATATACACAGTCAATAAACAACAGTATATAAACAGAATATGAGGTGACCAGCATTCAATGACTATATACATGGGGCATTTGTCTCGAGGTGTAGGGTAGTGTATTGGGCAAGTAGCTGGGTGGTTCAACAGTCTGATGGCCTGGAGATAGAAGCTGTTTCTTAGTCCCGGCTTTGATGCACATGTACCGTCTCTGTCTGCTAGATGGTAGCAGAGTAAACAGACCGTGGCTCGAATGGCTGATGTCCTTGATGATCTTCTTGGCCTTCCTTTGACAGTGAGTGCTGTAAATGTAAATGAACTGCAAGAGGGGGACTGATGGTGGAGTGGGCCTATCGAGGACAGTTCTGGGAGATGCAGGATGGCATTTAAATTGGAGAGGTGTGTTGGTTCAATGTGGTGAACACCTGCCATATGAGCTTATCATCACGTGGTTGGATCCTCCCCATAATGTTACCAAGTCAACATGTACGGCAACTCCAGGGCATTCTTATTTTAAGAATGTGACATGTCAGAATAATAGTAGAGAGAATGATTTATTTCAGATGTTATTTAAATTGTTTAACTTGGGCCAAACGTTTCGGGTAGCCTTCCACAAGCTTCCCACAATAAGTTGGGTGAATTTTGGCCCATTCCTCCTGACCAGAGCTGGTGTAACAAAGGCAGGTTTGTAGACGTCCTTGCTCACACATGCTTTTTCAGTTCTGTCCACAAATGTTCCATAGGATTGAGGTCAGAGCTTTGTGATGGCCACTCCAATACCTTGACTTTGTTGTCCTTACGCCATTTTGCCACAACTTTGGAAGTATGCTTGGGGTCATGGTCCATTTGGAAGTCCCATTTGTGACCAAGCTTTGACTTCCTGACTGATGTCTTGAGATTTTGCTTCAATATATTCACATCATTTTCCTCCCTCATGATGTCATCTAATTTGTGAAGTGCACCAGTTCCTCCTGCAGCAAAGCACCCCTACAACATGATGCTGCCACCTCTGTTCTTCACAGTTGGGAGGATGTTCTTCGGCTTGCAAGCCTCCCCCTTTTTCCTCCAAAAAGAACGATGGTCATTATGGCTAAACAGTTCTATTTTTGATTCATTTCTCCAAAAAGTACGATCTTTGTCCCCATGTGCAGTTGCAAACCGTAGTCTGGCTTTTTTATGGCGGTTGTGGAGCAGTGGCTTCTTCCTTGCTGAGCAGCCTTTCAAGTTATATAGGACTCGTTTTACTGTGGATACAGATGCTTTTGTACTTGTTTCCTCCAGCATCTTCACAAGGTCCTTTGCTGTTGTTCTGGGATTGATTTGCACTTTTCGCACCAAAGAAGGTTCATCTCTAGGAGACAGAAAGCGTCTCCTTCCTGAGCGGTATGACAGCTGCGTGGTCCCATGGTGTTTAGACTTGCGTACTATTGTTTGTACAGATGAACGTGGTACCTTCAGGCGTTTGGAAATTGCTCCCAATGATGAACCAGACTTGGAGGTCTGGTTGATTTCTTTTGACTTTCCCATGATGTCAAGCAAACCGGCACTGAGTTTGAAGGTAGGCCTTGAAATACATCCACAGGTACACCTCCAATTGACTCAAATTATGTCAGTTAGCCTATCAGAAGCTTCTAAAGCCATGACATCATTTTCTGGAATTTTCCAAGCTGTTTAAAGGCACTGTCAACTTAGTGTATGTAAACGTCGGACTCACTGGAATTGTGATACAGTGAATTATAAGTGAAATAATCTGTCTGGAAAAATTACTTGTGTCATGCGCAAAGTAGATGTCCAACCGACTTGCCAAAACTATAGTTTGTTATAACAAGAAATTTGTGGAGTGGTTAAAAAAGTTTTAATGACTCCAACCTAAGTGTATGTAAACTTCTGACTTCAACTGAATATACAGGTGATTAAAACCACAATTTAATGGCATTGTAGCAGCCATATTGAATTTTGTACACCATAATGGATTTGGAGTCAAACGGATTTTGAGCCTAACATGCCGCTTGCATCGCGTGCGTTACAAAATAAATTTAAACATACATGTTATTCAATTATTGCACCCACACTGCTCACACACGCCAACGAGCGTCTGTGTTGCGAAGCGCTAAAATAGAAGTCAGTTCAATTTGTGACGCTGAACGCGGTGCAAGTCTTGCATCTCCCATCTCCTCATTGGTTTATAGAAGCAGATACCCACGTGCCATCTCCTCATTGGTTATACCCACGTGGGTGATTGAAAGATGAACTAGTTTGGTCGGTCGTCATGGTAACTATGAAAGTTAGATGCCAATCACCATATAAAGTCCAAAGAAGAAAAATCCTGGAAGGAGGAGAGAAGACTAGAAACGATTCGGTTGACAGTTTTATGTGTGGATTAATTGTCGGAGTAGGAGGACCTTGTGCATTTCATTTAAAATAACTCAACATTTATATCCCAGGACAAATCTACAGAGGAACCTTTGACTGAAAAGAAATGACAGTTTTCACTCTCAACCCACTTATTTTCCCTAGAGCCGATTATATTACAATAGCCACAACATCATAAAACATATGTAACTGTATGTATTTTTGTCAGGCAGGATCATACATCACTGAATGAGAGCAAATTTGACTCGGAAAGTTCTGCATATTGTATCTCTGTGTTATCGGTCTACATTCCAAGACGCATTAAGATATCCTAATTCTGTTTCATTGTGTATGTAGTGCAGACAATTGACTACCTGCATTCGATATTTTAGCAATATCAATATTCGTTTACATGAGCTTATGCGGCCTACCCCCCTTTAGCCAGGCATTACTCTGCACTTATTGAGTTTAGGGAATGTTTTCTTTAGAGCTGATTAAAATAGGCACGTGTAACTGTTATTTTTGTTGTCAGGCAGGACCATAGAGCACATTTGCACATTGAGGTTAGTGGGTGTGCCACAATATCTACCAATTTAACTACTTTTGCAGTACAACTAGCAAATGTATTTTTGACCACTTTACACATATTTTGGGATTCCCCCTCTCACAAGAGGCTGGTGATGGGAGAACGGCTCATAATAATGTCCGGAATGGCGCAAATGGAAACCATGTGTTGGATGTATTTGACACCAATTCACCCCTTCCGCTCCAGTCATTACCACGAGCCCGTAAACATCATTTGCCTGAGGTGCTAGTGGACAAGGAAAGTCTCATTTCATACAAGCGCATTTGTTTCCACATTTCCTCTCCTCGCCTCCTCTCCTCAATCACTTTTGAACTTAAAAAAAGAGGTGAGGAGAGGACAGAGGTAGGAGGAGTTAGCAAAACCAACTGAGAATCTCTTCATGACACAATGGGACCTTGTATGTTACATATTTACCTAGGGACGATACTCAATGTTTTACTGTATACTTTGGGAGCGTTCCACATTGCAGCCAATTTTAAAGGTGAGTCAAGACTGACTAATCTACAAATCATCTTGCATCATAAATATCTACTGAATATTATTTGTAGATCAGTCTGATACTCTTGAACACAGCCTTTATGTACGTACATTATATACATAACATGAAGTGTATGATATGCAGAAGTCTGTGGCTCGGATTTTAGAATCTCACCCCACAAGGGTTGCATGTTGAAACACAGGTCACCTCTGAAGCATGGTTACATGGTTGCAAGTGAAGGCCACGTATATAAAAAAAAGAGGAGCAGAAAAGTGAACACTTAGTTTTATGAGTGGAAAAGTACATTTATAGACAACTAAGTGCCCCACTTTCTGTGACATCAATACACAGTAGCTCTCTTTCACATTTCATTGTCTACATGAGTGGGAGTTCAACAGCCCCTCTACATCAGCGTGCCTCGTGCAGCGTGCCTCGTGCAGCGTGCCTCGTGCAGCGTGCCTCGTGCAGCGTGCCTCGTGCAGCGTGCCTCGTGCAGCGTGCCTCGTGCAGCGTGCCTCGTGCAGCGTGCCTCGTGCAGCGTGCCTGCCTCGTGCAGCGTGCCTCGTGCAGCGTGCCTCGTGCAGCGTGCCTCGTGCAGCGTGCCTCGTGCAGCGTGCCTCGTGCAGCGTGCCTCGTGCAGCGTGCCTCGTGCAGCGTGCCTCGTGCAGCGTGCCTCGTGCAGCGTGCCTCGTGCAGCGTGCCTCGTGCAGCGTGCCTCGTGCAGCGTGCCTCGTCGTGCAGCGTGCCTCGTGCAGCGTGCCTCGTGCAGCGTGCCTCGTGCAGCGTGCCTCGTGCAGCGTGCCTCATGCAGCGTGCCTCATGCAGCGTGCCTCTGCTCTTATTATGAATGAAGCATGGATGACACCATGAAGCGCTGCTCTCTGGCTCTGCACCTCTAGAAACATGCCTCTTCTCAGTCTGAAGTGTGTGTGAGCACCTCTGTATGAATCAGGCCCTGCGTTAGCTATATTGCTGTGGTACTCGGTCGAGCTATCTAGCTAATCCTGTTTCATTCCCTGGGTAAAGCGGCACAGGAGAGCTGAGTCAGGAGGAGACGGATCCACCCAGCCCTCCCTGCATTCATCCTCAATTTACACAGCCTATTGAAATGTTAATTCAGAAGAAGTGATTCCATATACAACATTCATAAGGCCCCACACTGAGTACAGAGATGACATACATTTTTACATGATTCTACTGCTGCATGGATCAGAGATGTGATTTACCCATATTAATGTATAATATGTATTACAGATGCGTGCGTGTGTTGTAAGACAGTGGAATAATGACTACACTGATTTAGGCCTACTGCACACACACCACTCAAGGATTCTATGAATAAACACATGATCCTAAATGGTTGTTGACTGTGTGTATTAGTTTCATAGTGATGCAATTCATAGTGATGGAATCTGTTTGGTGGCAAATTTGATCTTCTCATACACAATTTAGATTGCGAAAGTGCAAACCAACTTCCATAGCAACATATGTGTAGTCTTCTATAACTACAACATGCTAATAGACCTATGTCTATGTGCTTGACGTAAAGGCATGTGGGTAAGCTGAGCTCCTCTGGATCAGTGCGTTTGTATTATGATTCAAGTATCTGATCCTGTGGGAGGATGTTCTCAGCTGTGCTACATGTGAGATACATGGTTTTGTCAGCGGGATGCTTTTGTGATGCGTCCGTCACAGAGAATTCTGTCCCAGAGGATTCCCAGATTTATAGAGGATGCATCCCAAATGTCACTCTATTCCCTATATAGTGCACTACTTTGGGTTAAAACGAGTGCCAATTGGGATGCACACAAACATGTACTGCTAAGTGAGATGCTTCACAAGGCAGTTAAACTAATCAGAAAATCTATACTTCATGAGACCAACACACATATTCATCAATACATCTTGACATTTTTAACAGGGCCTAAGATGGTAAGAGTGCTTTGAAAGGAGGATGCAGTGACCACACTCCTGTTCATCCAGCATATAAATCAATACAGACAGTAAGGAATCTTTATATGGTCGCCATAACAACAAACTCCAAGACTTGGACCACGGTAACAGGTAGGCAGGTCTATGATTCTACCAACGCATGGAACGTTCTGTGGCTAGAGAGGGAGGGAGTGCGAGAGAGAGAGAATACCTGCGTGGTATTTGCTATAAAAGGAGAGGGGAGAGTTGCAACTCAAAATAACAACAATCAACTACAAACAGCGGGCTAAAGCTAAGTAGAGCAGAGTTACTCGACTGGGGGTTCGGCATCTGTTTAAGTCAATTAGCAGTAAAACAATGAAATGCAACTGGAAAACACAGTGCCTTGTTCAGCTCAGTGAGGGGTCTTAAACAGGAACCGTGTAGTCCACACTCACAACTAGGCTAATGTGTATTAGCTCATCACCACCATGGCACTGAGAACCCAGGGAGTTCAGAGACTGCCAGGGGCTTTCAGAGCCTCCTGATTAGAAGGGGAATAATCTGAATTACATCAACAATGATTTTTACAATAATAAACAAATGCTTGGCAATATTATGGTGCGTTTCCCTTGTCAGACTTTGCACCAGTGTTTTGGCCCAAAGATGTTTCCTTTTGTGCTTCCACCTCCGAGGCCTGGCCCAAAAAGTCACTTTTTATGTGTTGATGAGGAAACATCACTTTGAGCTTCTTATATGGCACTTGACCTTACAATCAGTCAAACACCACTTGCTTATTCATTGGGGTGCAACATTGCAAAACATTGCATATGCCTACCCCTGTGTTGCTCCTTTCCAAACACTTCCTTTCACACTAAACTTTGCATTACATCTACAATAAAGAGAACAAACAGCTGCCTTATTCTGTGTGGGCAGCACATTCCCTCCTGCTTTGGTTGGATTTGGTTACTTCTACAATACACATTGTACATTATACAAACAGATGCTTAGCTAACTGTTTCAGTGGGCATCAGCCTTCTTACGCTTTGTGTTTTGGTTTCGTTGTGAAGGTTAAAAAACACTGGATGCTCAGCTTCTTCCTAAGCTCCATATCCTCTCCTTGGCCGCCATGCTTCTCCCTGCCTGTATGAAAATGCAGCAGCGAGAGGAGCTCTGCTCTGAAAACAAGATTAATATTAAATCACGTCTGCTAACGAGGCGGACCGCATAATAAGCAGACAAAAGGGCTCTGATTCACTCCCAGCGCTTCCTGATAAATAATACTGCGATTTCTGGAGGATATAGGACAGCCCAGGCTAGATTCGTGTGTGTGTGTGTGTGAAGGGGGGGACTGTTTCACTGTAGTGTGATGGGTCAGGACAAGGAAGGGCAGGGGAGGGGTATTAGGGATAGAGGATCGAAAGGGCATGCTGAGACATGACACACCTTCCTTGGACAACTTAGCCCAACCAACCAACTCACTCCCTCTGCCCGCCCAAGTATATGCAGGCTCATGCCTATGAGCACTTTGTCCTAGGCTGCATCCTAGGTGGCACCCTATTCCCTATTTCGTGCTCTACTTTTGACCAGGGTCAAAGTAGTGCACCATATAGGTAATAGGTTGCCACTTGGTACGCAGGCAGAGACTCAGAAAGCAGGGCTGCTGAGTCATAAATTACGTCTGCACTTCGCTAATAATTAGCTTCTCCGTATTCAAACGTGGCTGCTGGAGCTTCTACTGTAGCCTACATTATGCGTGTGAGAGAGAAGAGAATATGAGAATATGTTTGAGCAGCCCACCATTGCTACACATACACATTATCAATCATAGTTGTGTGTGTGTGTGTGTGTATATAGTCCAAGCATGCGGTTCTTTAGGGGTAAATGCGCCAAGCTAGCACGTTATTATTCCATTGAGCTGTCATTTGAATAAGTGGTTGTGACGTTTGGCGTTAGGAGGGAATGAGTGTCCAGGGCTCAGACCGGGGCTGGGGCTTATCCCTCGAAGGCAATTATGTGTTCCACATGAGCTGGCTGGGCAGCATCAAACCATTCTGTCTTTATCACTGCAAGACTTAGGGCTGCCAAGCCTGCAACAATTCCAGCCAGCACAGCAGCAGATATATAGCCTATAGCGTGAGGCAAAGGATCAGAATCTCAAGGACAAAACTTTGATGTGTAGCTAGTTAGATGGAATGCTACATTGTTCTTTGTAAAGCCTTTCTTACTTAGTCATTTCTCAGTAAAAATAGACATCACTGCATAGGGGAAGATGGGAGGAGAGAGAGAGTGTTTGTGTGCTTACTTTAGCTATATGTGTTGACATTGGTTAACAGCTGTTAATCCAATCTCTGTAGCAGTATTAATATACAGACGCGTCTACTTTACAAATAACTACACATCTAAACTCAACTCAAACTCATCAACATCCGTGTTATGACTTCATACCATGCCATCAGGAGCATTAGTTTGTAGGCCTTAGTCTTTTTCATATTGTAACATTGCCCACTCTAGATAAGTGGTTTTCAAAACTCCTCTGGGGGACCACCAGACATTTCAAAATGTTGTTGTATCCCTGAACTAATTCACCTGATCAAGGGCTGGATAATTAGCTGACAAATTGGGTCAGCTGTGCTAGCGCTGGAATACGTTGGCTGGGGGTCCCAGAGGAGCGGTTTGATAACCCCGGGTCTAGATAGCCTATGTCATATCTGTCACGGCTTGATATTTGCTTCAGCCTTGAAGTCACAGGGACATTTGTGAGCGTACAAGAGGGGCACTGTGTTTCCACTTGAAAGAAAAAGGAGAAGGGAACAGGCTGCAGTGTTCACTGAAGCAGATCTTTGAGCGACAGAAGCAATGGGAGGATGTCAGAGCATAGATACAAGTCTATTGGTGACTGGAGAGTAGCACTAAACTGTGTGTGGGTGTGTGCGTGTAAGAACACTGATACAATTGCAGCTAGCTAGCATGCAATGTTTTGATTATGCCTACTGTACAGTGGTTGAGGATGGGGAGAAGCCCAAATACAGAGGTGTACAGAGATGGCCATAACTGTATGGAGGACTAAGTTATAAGGCAACTCCTGAATACCTATTGAAGTGTGTTGTGCTTTCTGGGCCCTTGTGACTGCCGTACCATTACCCAAGTGGGTACTGCATTTTGGTAGTACAGAAGAGTAGCTAGCTACTAGTCCAGTGGCTAGTGTCATGACATTGTTATTGTTAATATGATGACATGCTATTTATCAAATAATTAACTATGTTTATAATTACATTATTTAATTAATCAGGTAACCATTAACTCAGTAACCTGGAGCACCACGGGAAACGTTTGTTTAATGAGCTACCGTTTCCCGAATCAACTCAAAGAATATCAGAATATCGATTTCATAGCAGTCACCAATTAATTAATTTCCTCATCAGTCTCATTCTGAACGTCGCATAATTAGTAAATCTGCGCAAACCCGGGTCTCACTAAATCATTCCGTACCACACAAATTGAGTTGATTTATTTTCTGGATACATTTGTAAACTATGCTTAGTTTAACCCTCACACCTTGCCCCGAACTGCTGCTCATATGGGTCAGAATTATAATGCCTGTATTTACACTACCGTTCAGAAGTTTGGGGTCACTTAGACATTTCCTTGTTTTTGAAAGAAAAGTTAATTTATGTCCATTAAAATAACATCAAATTGATAAGAAATCTAGTGACTATAGTAGCTGGAAACGGCTGTTTAAAAAAAAATTGAATATCTACATAGGCGTACAGAGGCCCATTATTAGCAACCATCTCTCCTGTGTTCCAATGGCAAGTTGTGTTAGCGAATCTTAGTTTATCATCTTAAAAGGCTAATTGATCATTAGAAAACCCTTTTTCAATTATGTTAGCACAGCTGAAAACTGTTGTGCTGATTAAAGAAGTAATAAAACTTGCCTTTAGACGAGTTGAGTATCTGGAGCATCAGCATTTGTGGGTTTGATTACAGTCTCAAAATGGCCAGAAACAAAGAACTTTCTCCTGAAACTCGTCGGTCTATTCTTGTTCTGAGAAATAAAGGCTATTCCATGTGAGAAATTGCCAAGAAACTGAAGATTTCGTACAACGCTGTGTACTACTCCCTTCACAGAACAGCGCAAACTGGAGGAGTGGGAGGCCCCATTGCACAACTGAGCAAGAGTACATTAGTGTGTCTAGTACATTAGTGTGTCTAAACAGACACCTCACAAGTCCTCAACTGGCCGCTTTATTAAATAGTATGCACAAAACACCAGTCTCAACATCAACAGTGAAGAGGCGACTCCGGGATGCTGGCCTTCATAAGCCAAATGCCTTATGAACCATCAGCCCTTCCAAATAATACCACATTTGATCTGTAGGCCCATCTCTTGTACATCTCTTAACAAAGTTCGAGAGAAGCTAAGGGATTGGTTTTTGATAAATCTGGAAAGCCGATTTTTACATGTCCATTTAAATCCACTTCACAATGGCTTATCAACTAGAAACGTTGTAGGCTAATCAAATACTTTACCATGATAAGGAAACTATTAACAATTCATTTTTTTCCCACTATGTAACGCTAATGCTTAAAATAATAATAAAAAACCTTCATGGACTAAGTCAAATTCACGCCAAATGTGATATTTGGACTCATCACAATAGTCCCTAAAGAGTTTGAGATAATACCGTTGATGCATTAAGAGATTGCCACACTGTAGATGCATATTAAGACAGACGTTAATATGCAAAAAATACTTCTAAAATCTTATTTGCATGAACCATAGGACCAAATGACACCAAATTTGGAATGTGGTACATGTCTTAACTTTAAAAAAAATATGTGCCCATTTAAACCACTGTAAATCCACTCCACAGTGCCCCCCTCAATCTACATACAATACCCCATAATGATTCAGCAAAAACATGTTCATAGATGTTAAAAACGATTTATTACATTTACATAAGTATTCAGACTGTTTATTCAGCACTTTGTTGAAGCAGCTTTGGCAGAGATTACAGCCTTGAGTCTTCTTGGGTATGATGCTACAACCTGGCACACCTATATTTGGGTAGTATCTCCCATTCTTCTCAACAGATCCTCTCAAGTTCTGTCAGGTTGGATGGAGAGCGTCGCTGCACAGCTATTTTCAGGTCTCTCCAGAGATGTTCAAGTCTGGGCTCTGCCTGGGCTACTCAAGGACATTGAGATTTGTCCCGAAGCCAGTCCTGCGTTCTTGGTTTCAATAGACCAGAGAATCTTGTTTCTCATGGTTTGAGTTCTTTTGGTGCCTTTTAGCAAACTCCAAGCGGGCTATCATTTGCCTTTTACTGATGAATGGTTTCTGTCTGGACACTCTACCATAATGGCCTGATTGGTGGAGTGCTGCAGAGATGGTTGTCCTTTAAGAAGGTTCTCTCATCTCCACAGAGGAACTCTGGAGCTGTCAGTGACCATCGGGTTCCTGGTCACTTACCTGACCAAGGCCCTTCTCCCCTGATTGCAGTTTGGCTGGGCGGCCAGCTCTAGGAAGAGTCTTGGTCGTTCCAAACTTCTTCCATTTAAGAATGGAGGCAACTGTGTCCTTGGGGAGCTTCAATGCTGCAGAAATGTTTTGGTACCTTTACCCAGACAATCCTGTCTCGGAGCTCTATGGACAATTTGACCTCATGGCTTGGTTTTTGCCCTGACATGCACTGTCAACTGTGGGAGCTTATACAGACAGCCTTTCCAAATGATGTCCAATCAAGTGAGCTCAATTTCGAGTCAAATAGCAGAGTCTGAATACTTACGTCAATAAGTTGAATTTTTTTATAAACATTTGCAAAAATGTCTAAAAACCTGTTTTTGCTTTTTCATTATGGGGTATTGTATGTAGATTGACGATAAAAAAAACATTGTCAATTTTCAGAATAAGGCTGTATTGTAACAAAATGTGGAGAAAGTCAAGGGGTCTGAATACTTTCCGAATGCACCCATGACTGCACATAAAGTAAAATAATTCCTACAATGATAGAGGGCTTGCTTTATCATCCATCTGATCGCATGTCCTTTCTGTCATCCTGTGAACCCTGTTCATTGCTGCTCACAGCTATATTTAATATTATTTTTCATTATAGACTGGAGGAGCACTAAAGCAGAGTTCACTGACGATAACCATGGCAACCTTATGTACTGTACAGTATGGACAGCTCTCTGTGCACTGCGGTCTCTCTATGGATACATTCTGTAGACATAGCTACAGCATGTAGAGCCATAGACATACAGCAGCTACAGATTTCAGACTAATCCATTACAAACACTCCAAACACTCTTGGAACATGGCCACCATTATAATTCGAAGGCAAAATCCCAAATGACTTCCTATTTACCACTGTACAAATTAGTACCACTGTAGGGTGGTATTTGAGCCATCATCAATCTCAAACAACGTTTTCTCTGCTCTGTACAGCAGTGTACATGCCCTACAGCCGAATCTACCTCCGTAAAAGGGGGTCATTGTGAGTCCCATCTCGGCCCATGCCACCTGTACCATGTGTGAGCGACTCAGGAAGTCCAGGTGATTCTAATGACTTTTTAAATTCCTGCTACTGTGAACATCAGTTAGCTTAATGAGAGAGAGGGAGGGGAAAAGGAGAGATCGAGAACGAGGGACTCCCTCCACACACAAAAAGGGCCTAATTACCACCACCACTCCACAGGATCACAACAAACCTGTTTACCAGCCGAGGCAGTGCGTGTGCGTGCGTCTGTGTGGGGAGCAGCAGCCACACGCATATAATTCAGAAGTTATTAATACAACAGTCTAGGCAAACAATGCAGAAGCTATTACAGCCCTTATTTATGCAGTTGCTAGGCATGCCTGGGTTGAAGTGCCCTCAGCCGAGGTGAAAGTCATTTAAATAACAACGTAAATACTTGTAATTTTCATGTTTTCATTGTGTGGTATGGAGACTTGAAACCACTGGGTAATTCTGGTGTTGAATATATACAGTTCTAATCTTATTTGATATTATAAATTGTTGGTTTGAGCCCTGAATGCTAATTGGCTGACAGCGGTGTTATATCAGACCGTAAACCACGGGTTTGACAAAACATTTATTTTTACTGCTCTAATTACGTTGGTAACCAGTTTATAATAGCAATAATGCACCTCAGGGGTTTGTAGTATATGGCCAATATACCATGGCAAAGCACGTTGCGTCGTGCCCAAGAACATCCATAAGCCGTAGGATATTAGCCATATTCCACATACTTAAGTCTTATTGCTTAAGTATACCACGGGTATGACAAAACATGTATTTTTACTGCTCTAATTACGTTGGTAACCAGTTTATAATAGCAATAAGGCCCAAGAGGGTGTAGTGTATGGCCAATACATCACAGCTAGGGCTGTTCTTATGCAAGACGCAACGCGGAGTCGTATATATTGAAGCATGATATTCAGATTTGATATTATAGTACAACATGTTTACATCCATGAATATATACAAACAGTTTGGTCATATATAGCATTTATTTACACTTTTCTATTTACAGATCTTTGTTTCAAAATTCATTTGCTCTGTACACATACATTTAAAAAAATAATAATCACAATCCCTCTCCACTGTATGAGATTCACACTTTCAGATGTCTTAGTCAGAAGGGAAAGAGGATCAGACTTAGTTTGGTCAGAAACATTTTAACATCTCTGAAAAGAAACAGAACAAAAGAAAGAGTGAAATTCAACCCTTAAAAAAAAGCTTTAGTAGGGAGACCAAACATGTTAGGTCATGCCCCATGAGATGCTGACCGCAATGTCCAGTATGTGTGCCCGAGGGCTCCAGCCAGCAGACGGACACCTGGTTACCACAGTAACCATGGTAACCAAGGGCTTGTGACTTTTACAGAAGGTGTGTCTGTCTAAGGTTTGTTGGGAGCATCAAACCAAGTTGAAACACATAAGGATACCAGAGAAGGCAGCTGCTAGACTTACCGATGTGATTCTGTGTACTCACTGGGTGCGTCCCAAATGGCACCCTATTCCCTATATAGTGCACTACTTTCGACCAGAGCCCATAAAGTAGTGCACTATATAGGAAATAGGGGGCCATTTTGGATGCAGTCACTGTCATGGCTTAGCAAACACATAGAGTGAATGCATCAACTGAATAAACGTCCTCGTTTCATTTGCAGAGCTTAAATTAAGGTAAAATAAATATCTATGATGATCTGCTCTCTCTACATTAGGCACAACTTAACAGGCTCATGTAAACATTATGTAAAAAAGGGAGGAGAGAGACTGATTTTTAAAGCGGATTGCAAATAATATATTTCGTACAAAAAAAAGAAGAAAATGTACTTTTATCAAGTGCAGTTTTTTAAATTTCTAATCAATGTGAGATAGGAAATTGGGCCTGGAACTGACATGGAGCGCAAAAACGTTACCGACATGATCAAAAGAAGCTGAGGAAGTTCAAATACTGAGAGTATTAAGCTGCCCCATCTATACATACACTCCCAACCCCACATATCAACAACACACATCATCGAGGGGCTCATGCAACAATTATTGATATTCAGTGTTACCTGACAGGATGTTTTTTGATGATACAAGTTGTACATATTATTTCAACATCTAATTTACATCATATATCAATCCTCTACACAAGGGGTATACAACTCTTACCCCACGTGGTGCAGAGCCTGCTGGCTTTCTGTTCTACCTGATCATTTATTGCACCCACCTGTTGTCCCAAGTCTAAATCAGTCCCTGATTAGAGGGAAACAATGAAAAACAGGAGTGGAACTGAGTTGAGCTTGAGCAGTCAAATGAAGGCAAACGGAGAGAGTTAATGTATTACACCCTAACGCCCTCAGTCAGTAAGTGTTTATGAATAGACTGAATAACCAACAAAGCTACTGGACTGGGTACAATGACCCATGTCAGCAATTTAGTTGACCTTTTCCAAAAATCTAACTATAGGCCCTAGTTCTGGGCTATGAGCAATTACAAATTGTCGTAGTCTAGGAGTTTTGCCTGACCACGTAGCCTGACCAGAAAAAAAAAAAACTTGTGGTCCTATTTCTGTGTTTTGGGGAGTCATTTTTAACCCCTTACACTCGTTGAAATCGGACTATATGGATAGGGCTAAATTGAAATGTTTCTTACAGAAGAAATATGAAAAGCATATGCATGACCATGGTAGCAATTGAAAGGGAACAGTTAGGAGTTTATGGGAAAATGATTACACTTGATTTTATGTGCGTTCTACATTTACTGTACTTTCACTGCATTTGTTGGTAACAAAATATATTCAGTAACATGATAAGAACATTCCTGGAAAATGTGGGGTAGGTGCAACATAAGACAAAACGATTACAAGGGTTTGAGAGCGAGGACTAACTGGTGTCTCCTTGTGGCCACATACCTCTCCAGTGTCCACAGCTCCTAGGTCATTTCAAAGCACTATGTCTTCAACTATAAGGTGCCTTTATGAGCTCTCCTAGCTGTGCCGTTGAGGAACTAGCGCAAATACACTTGTAGTTGTTTTGAACACAACCCTGCATTCGCATCATCACACAATTACTGTTGTTGTTTACGCAGTCCAAAAATGGTCCATTATAAATCGCAATCTGGGTCAGGTGGGCCTCATTTGAAAGCTGGTTCTACTGCCAAAATGACTAGCTAAGTTATAAAATGTGATATTACTTGCTTTCACAATGCAATTCAGGGAAACAGATGATAATCTTGGTGCGCAAAGAAAGGAGTCTTGAGTGCATTCAAGTGCGTCTGCCGTGGCAAATTCTCATTCTGTTCAGAACAACGCAGTGTATGACACCATGCCATCTTGTAACTGTATATCAAACATAGTGATCATAAACGTTGACACTATATATGACATGAGTTTTATGAGTTTTATGGGTGTTTGTCTTGCTTGCATGACAAAACGGTATTTATTATAATCCTCTATGCCTCACCTTTCAAAAAAATGTACAGCAATTTTCAGTTTTACCCGGTAAATTGACTGAAAACACATTCTCATTCACAACAAGGTCACGCGAGGTGCTCAAGTTCAGAACGGCTGTCAGTCAAAAACCCATACAGCGATGTGAAGCGCAGAGCAAGAGCTCTGACATGTATAGCACGTTACTGTACAGCCACTGCGTTCCAATTTAGTTGTTTACTAGTGCCCAAATCTGCCATTATCAACCCGTATATGGTTACGAGTGTAAAGGGCTACGTCCTGGAGTTGTTTTTTTTTTCAGACCATGTGACCTAACTGGGAAATCTCCTGGCCTAAAAGGTGACTGCTCCCCACTGCATGGTGCTGTGCCAACGTGTCTAACTGATAGACTGATCGAGTTAGGTAGTGAGTCCTAGGTTCAGAGACGATCGTAAGTCAGGCAGAGTCACGCGACACTCGTCACTCCCTCAGCCAACCGACAAATATCTGACATAATACAATAGAGTTCAGAGAGTGTTGTTAGACCTTATATTATTAGACCAGCCCTGCGGACCATGTCAGAGTCAGAATGAAACCATCCATAATAATACATACTTTCTGATCTCCCTATTAGCTAATTATTGCCTTTTATGTGAATGTGTTTCTGTTTTTAACTAAAAAAAAAACACTTGTCTCTGGGGGATTGACCGCTTGTCTTAAACTGAAAGCATGGAGCGTGGAGATGAGAGAAGAGCTCGATGCCAGCTAGAGATGACTAGAATGATGACGTGTGTGTCCTCAGTTCCCTTAGGAATTAAACATGACAGATATCAGCCTAGTACAGAAGGTCTCGCTCTCTATCCCCCCCCACACACTGGGTTAGTTCAGGACTACAATTAATTCACTAGGTCTCGGGACATGTTGAGGCTGCTGTGGCCAGTCAGGGACAAACAGTACAGTACAGGACAGTCTAGAACAGTCATCCATGGGTCTGCAGCAAGATCTCCATTATCATACTGACTGGAGGTCTTTCTTTTTTGGTTGGGGTCTACTTCGATGGGACAGGCATTGATGTTGTTGCAGTGTTGCACAAATGTAATTTCATTGTTAAGAACAAAGAGGAGTTAAGAAGAACAGTCGGTTGGAAAGGTACACACATACCAAGAAGCACTGGTTGGATGCTTCCCAAATGGCACCCTATTCCCTACATAATGCACTACTTGGGGCTCTGGTCAAAAGTAATGCACTTTGTAGAGAATAGGGTGCCATTTGGGACCTAAATGTGGTTTTTGTTTTAATCTACTATTAGCAATGGTCGTGGACTGCCGAGGGACAAGAAAGTCGAGGAGGGGGTCCATCCATCCTCCAGGGGGCCTCTGTCAGGGGTTCAGTAGCTAACTGTCAGGGGCCACATGGGCCAGACTCATCTCTTGTAGTGGTTGGGGGCGTCAGCGAAGGCAAACTTCAGCCTGTAGGCCTCGGCCAGGAGCACGCTGACCTCCTCGTTGCCCCAGTGCATGGTGGGTAGGTTCTGCAGCAGGATCATCAGACCCTGTGGGGCAGAGAGAGAGAGAGAGAGAGAGAGAGAGAGAGAGAGAGAGAGAGAGAGAGGAGTGCAGTAAGACATAGAATAAGTGATATGGCCACAGAGAGCGAGAGAGAGAGAGAGCGAGACAGAAAGACAGCGAGGACCAAGTGAGAGAGAAGGGCACACCACTCTGTGAACATTACAGTGTGTGAATGTGAAGGTGTCGCCAGGGGCAACAGTAGCGAAACAATCAGCTCAGAGGAGCAAGAGGAACACACTTACACTTTTAATCAGCGAGTAATTCTATTTTAACAATCTGCTGTGTGTCATTTCATTCTGAACAGAACCAATATGTTTTTCATTCAGTTCCACTGTTCTGACCAGCATAATACAATTCTAAACCGGTTTGAACCAGAATAAAAAAGTACTGGTTCATATAGTTCCTTTCTTAACTTGTGAAATCAACAGTTTTTACATTTAGCTCATTAAATTACTCAAAAATGTGTGCAGATAGAGCAGGTTTCTATGAACCAGGCAAGCTAGCTGTTTGCATGCTCGATAGACAAGTGTAGGGAGTGAGATGTGACTGAAATGCAACGGGGTTGGGGGAGCGCAAGAGATAGGGCTGGACATGGAGGCTTGGCTTAAAGCGCTGGGCATCATGATAAGACATGCATTACAATGTGTTTAGTATTTTAGTAGGCCTATCATTACTTCACTGAATCAAATAAGTATATCCTAACAAGGACGAACGTCGGAAAGTTGGCTCAACGCTGAGGCTAGCTCAACTCCTTGGACCAGAGCTAGCTAACAACCTTGTGTGCGCAGCGGCACCAGAATTCAAATCACATCTTACCTTATTGTTGTAAATAAATCCAATGTGAAACGGGATAATTATAGTATCTTTAAATAGCCTAGAAAACTAGATGGCAGGCAGACACCGGAAAGAGAAGCTTCTGAGTGACAGAGTGAGTTTTTTTGCATAGGCGCCTTGATGACGTTTTTTTGTGGGACTGAAAAAAAAATGCTTGAAATTTAAAATAATGTTAGTAACCGGTTCCCATGATTTGGATATGAAGCGCAAAAATGCTAATATAAGTACCACCGACTTGCATTGGATTTGTGCCATTAACGCTAAAAAGTTAGCATTTGAAACAATGGCCAGGTAAACAAAACCAAAGCATGGGTTGCTGTCATACCTGCTCCATAGACTGATTACAGTTAGAAAACAACATGTATTTGTAATTTAGGTGAACTATCCCTTTAACAATGGAGGGGTATTCTTAAAAAAATGATCACCCAATAGCAGAACAGTGTCATCTATTGGTCAGAACTTGGTATTATCAGGATATTTTCCTTGCCCAACAAAACGATACCAATAACCGATATTACATTTCTTTGCAGACTTTTAAGCATTCTAGTACAGTTAAATAGTTAACACACAAACATGGACGCAGCGGCCTAAGGCACTGCATCTCAGTGCAAGATACGTCACTACAGTCCCTGGTAGGAAATTATTTTATTTAATGCAATTAATGCATTACAATGCGTTTAGGATTTTAGTAGACCTATCAGGACCCTTCTGCAAATAACAAATGTGTTTCTGTTCCAGGGTTTTATTTCTGTATCAGAAAGGGGTCAGATGGTAGGCGTGGTAGGGGCGATCCCGCAGGTGAAGAAGCTGGGCTGGCGTGATTACACGTGGTCTGCGATTGTGAGGCAGGTTGAACGTACTGCCAAATTCTCTAAAACAACATTGGAGGCAGCTTACGGTAAAGAAATTAACATTTAATTATCTGGCAACAGCTCTGGTGGACATTTCTGCAGTCAGCATGCCAATTGCACATTCCCTCAAAACTTGAGACATCTGTGGCTTTGTGTTGTGTGACAAAACCGCACATTTTAGAGTTGCCTTTTATTGTCTCCAGCACAAGGTGCACCTGTGTAATGATCATGCTGTTTAATCAGCTTCTTGGTATGCCACACCAGGTGGATGGATTATCTTGGAGAAATGCTCACTAACACGGATGTAAACAAATTTATGCACAGAATTTGAGAGAAATAAGCTTTTTGTCCATATGGAACATTTCTGGGATCTTTTATTTCAGCTCATGAAACATGGGACCAACACTTAAAACCTGTTTGGGATAGGAAGCAGCATTTTCACTTTTGGATGAATAGCGTGCCCAGAGTGAACTGCCTCCTACTCTGTCCCAGATGCTAATATATGCATTTATTATTAGTATTAGTATTGGATAGAAAACACTGAAGTTTCTAAAACTGTTTTAATGATGTCTGGGAGTATAACATAACTCATATGGCAGGCGAAAACCGGAGAAAAATCCAACCAGGAAGTGGGAAATCTGAGGTTTGTAGTTTTTCAAAGCTTGGCCTATCGAAAACACAGTGTCTATGGGGTCAAATTGCACTTCCTAAGGCTTCCAATAGATGTCAACCATCTTTAGAAACTTGTTTGAGGCTTCTACTGTAAAGGAGGGGCTCATAAGGGCTCTTTGAGTCAGTGGTCTGGCAGAGTGCCACAAACTCGTGACTCGTTCACGTGAGAGGTAGCTCTTGTTCCATTGCTTTTCTACAGACAAAGGAATTCTCCGGTTGGAACATTATTGAAGATTTATGTTAAAAACATCATAAAGATTGATTCTATACATCGTTTGACATGTTTCTACGGATTGTAACGGAACTTTTGGACTTTTTCTGGACCTAGTGCTCACGCCTCATGAAGGTGGATTACTGGGCTGAACGCACTAACAACAAGGAGGAATTTGGACATAAATTATGAACTTTATCGAACAAATCAAACATTTATTGTGGAACTCGGATTCCTGGGAGTGCATTCTGATGACGATCATCAAAGGTAAGTGAATATTTATAATGCTATTTCTGACTAATGTTGACTGGCAGATATTTCTTTGGCTGATTTGGTCTCTGAGCGCCGTACTCAGATTATTGCATGGTGAAAAGTTTTTTAAAAATCTGACACAGCGGGTGCATTAAGGAGAAGTCTATCTTTAATTATGTGAATAACACTTGTATCTTTTATCAATGTTTATTATGAGTATTTCTGGAAACTGATGTGGCTCTCTGCAAAATCACCGGATGTTTTGGAAGCAAAACATTACTGAGCGTAACGCGCCAATGTAAACTCAGATTTCTGGAAATAAATATTTTTATTTATTTTTAAGTCACCTTTATTTAACCAGGTAGGCTAGTTGAGAACAAGTTCTAATTTGCAACTGCGACCTGGCCAAGATAAAGCATATGTAACAGTATAACTTTAAACCGTCCCTCGCCCATACCCGGGCGCGAACCAGGGACCCTCTGCACACATCAACAACAGTCACCCATGAAGCATCATTACCCATCGCTCCACAAAAGCCGCGGCCCTTGCAGAACAAGGGGAACCATTACTTCAAGGTCTCAGAGCAAGTGACGTCACCGATTGAAACGCTATTTAGCGCGCACCACCGCTAACTAGCTAGCCGTTTCACATCCGTTACACATAGCAGTGTGAACAGACAACAACACAGAGTTACACATGGAGTAAACAATAAACAAGTCAATAACATAGTAGGGGAAAAAAGAATCGATATACATTGTGTGCAAAAGGCATGAGGAGGTAGGCAATAAATAGGCCATAGGAGTGAATAATTACAATTTAGCAGATTAACACGAGTGATAAATGATCAGATGAACATGTGCAGGTAGAGACACTGGTGTAGTAAGTTTTACTAGGGTAAGTTTTGCGGCGTGAGTGAAGGAGGTCTTTGTAGCGAAATAGAAAGCAGACTCTAGATTTGATTTTGGATTGGATATGTTTGATATGAGTGTAGAAGGAGAGTTTGCAGTCTAGCCAGACACCTAGGTACTTATAGATGTCCACATATTCTAGGTCAGAACCATCCAGGGTGGTGATGCTGGGCGTGCGGGTGCAGGCAGTGAATGGTTGAAAAGCATGCATTTGGTTATACTAGCGTTTAAGAGCAGTTGGAGGCCACGGAAGGAGTGTTGTATGGCATTGAAGCTCGTTTGGAGGTTAGATAGCACAGTGTCCAAGGAAGGGCCAGAAGTATACAGAATTGGTGTCGTCTGCGTAGAGGTGGATCAGGGAATCGCCTGCAGCAAGAGCAACATCATTGATATATACAGAGAAAAGAGTCGGCCCGAGAATTGAACCCTGTGGTACCCCCATAGAGACTGCCAGAGGACTGGACATCATGCCCTCCGATTTGACACACTGAACTATGTCTGCAAAGTAGTTGGTGAACCAGGCAAGGCAGTCATTAGAAAAACCGAGGCTACTGATTCTGCCGATAAGAATATATGCACTTTATCGAACAAAACATACATGTATTGTGTAACATGTAGTCCTATGAGTGTCATCTGATGAAGATCATCAAAGGTTAGTGATTCATTTGATCTATATTTCTGCTTTTTGTGACTCCTATCTTTGGTGGAAAAATGGCTGTGTGTGTTTTTGTGACTTGGCTATGACCTAACATAATCATATGTTGTGCTTTTGCTGTAAAGCCTTTTAGAAATCGGACACGATGGGTAGATTAACAAGAAGTTTATCTTTAATTTGGTGTATTGCACTTGTTAATGTGTGAAAGTTACATATTTCAAAAACATATTTTTGAATTTCGCACGCTGCCGTTTCAGTGGAATGCTAGCAGAGCCCCTAGCCATAAGAAGTTTTTAACATGTTGCGTTCATATTTTTGTTCAGTGGGGCAAAAAAGTATTTAGTCAGCCACCAATTGTGTAAGTTCTCCCACTTAAAAAGATGAGAGAGGCCTGTAATTTTCATCATAGGTACACTTCAACTATGACAGACAAAATGAGAAAAAAAATCCAGAAAATCACATTGTAGGATTTTTTAATGAATTTATTTGCAAATTATGGTGGAAAATAAACTTTTGTTATTGACCAAATACTTATCTCAATACTTTGTTATTTACCCTCTGTTGCTGGTATTTTGGCCCATTCCTCCATGCAGATCTCCTCTATAGCAGTGATGTTTTGGGGCTGTTGCTGGGCAACACGGACTTTCAACTCCCTCCAAAGATTTTCTATGGGGTTGAGATCTGGAGACTGGCTAGGCCACTCCAGGACCTTGAAATGCTTCTTACGAAGCCACTCCTTCGTTGCCCGGGCGGTGTGTTTATGATTATTTTCATTTGTCCTCCAAACACGACGAGTTATTACCAAAAAGTTATATTTTGGTTTCATGACATTCTCCCAATCTTCTTCTGGATCATCCAAATGCTCTCTAGCAAACTTCAGACGGGCCTGGACATGTACTGGCTTAAGCAGGGGGACACGTCTGGCACTGCAGGATTTGAGTCCCTGGCGGCGTAGTGTGTTACTGATGGTAGGCTTTGTTACTTTGGTCCCAGCTCTCTGCAGGTCATTCACTAGGTCCCCCCGTCTGGTTCTGGGATTTTTGCCATCGTTCTTGTAATCATTTTGACCCCACAGGATGAGATCTTGCGTGGAGCCCCAGATCGAGGGAGATTATCAGTGGTCTTGTATGTCTTCCATTTCCTAATAATTGCTCCCACAGTTGATTTCTTCAAACCAAGCTGCTTACCTATTGCAGATTCAGTCTTCCCAGCCTGGTGCAGGTCTACAATTTTGTTTCTGGTGTCCTTTGACAGCTCTTTGGTCTTGGCCATAGCGGAGTTTGGAGTGTGACTGTTTGAGGTTGTGGACAGGTGTATTTTATACTGATAACAAGTTCAAACAGGTGTCATTAATACAGGTAACGAGTGGAGGACAGAGGAGCCTCTTAAAGAAGAAGTTACAGGTCTGGCAGTAGCTCAGTGACTTTCAACATGGCGCCTTTCCAACGAGTCAGGACGTCAAATTTCTGCTAAAGCTGCCCCGGTCCACTGTAAGTGCTGTTATTGTGAAGTGGAAACATCTAGGAGCACCAAAGGCTCAGCCATGAAGTGCTCACAGAATGGGACCGCCAAGTGCTGAAGCGCACATTGTGTAAAAATCGTCTGTCCTCAGTTGCAACACTTCCAAACTGCCTCTGGCAGCAACATCAGCACAAGAACTGTTAGTCAGCAGTTTAATAAAATGGTTTCCATGGCCGAGTAGCCGCACACAAGCCTAAGACCACCATCTGCAATGCCAAGCATTGGCTAGAGTGGTGTAAAGATCTCCTGCATTGGACTCTGTAAAGTTTGGTCTGGGACTGGTTTTCATGGTTCGGGCTAGGCCACTTTGTTCCAGTGAAGTGAAATCTTAACGCTACAGCATATAATGACATTCTAGACAATTCTGTGCTTCCAACTTTGGGGAAGGCCCTTTCCTGTTTCAGCATGACAATGCCCCCATGCACAAAGCAAGGTCCATACAGAAATGGTGTGTCGAGATTGGAGTGGAAGAACTTGACTGGCCTGCACAAAGCCCTGACCTTTATATTTCACCTTTATTTAACCAGGTAGGCAAGTTGAGAACAAGTTCTCATTTACAATTGCGACCTGGCCAAGATAAAGCAAAGCAGTTCGACAGATACAACGACACAGAGTTACACATGAGTTACACAGAGTTACACAGAGTTACACAGCTGAGATAAGGTGGGACTTTACCTAGCAGGGTCTTGTAGATGACATGGAGCCAGTGGGTTTGGCGACGAGTATGAAGCGAGGGCCAGCCAACGAGAGCGTACAGGTCGCAATGGTGGGTAGTATATTGGGCTTTGGTGACAAAACGGATTGCACTGTGATAGACTGCATCCAATTTGTTGAGTAGGGTATTGGAGGCTATTTTGTAAATGACATCGCCAAAGTCGAGGATTGGTAGGATGGTCAGTTTTACAAGGGTATGTTTGGCAGCATGAGTGAAGGATGCTTTGTTGCGAAATAGGAAGCCAATTCTAGATTTAAATTTGGATTTGAGATGTTTGATATGGGTCTGGAAGGAGAGTTTACAGTCTTTGTAAGTATTTGTAGTTGTCCACGTATTCTAAGTCAGAGCCGTCCAGAGTAGTGATGTTGGACAGGCGGGTAGGTGCAGGTAGCGATCGGTTGAAGAGCATGCATTTAGTTTTACTTGTATTTAAGAGCAATTGGAGGCCACGGAAGGAGAGTTGTATGGCATTGAAGCTTGCCTGGAGGGTTGTTAACACAGTGTCCAAAGAAGGGCCAGAAGTATACAGAATGAGTGTCGTCTGCGTAGAGGTGGATCAGGGACTCACCAGCAGCAAGAGCGACCTTATTGATGTATACAGAGAAGAGAGTCGGTCCAAGAATTGAACCCTGTGGCACCCCCATAGAGACTGCCAGAGGTCCGGACAGCAGACCCTCCGATTTGACACACTGAACTCTCAGAGAAGTAGTTGGTGAACCAGGCGAGGCAATCATTTGAGAAACCAAGGCTGTCGAGTCTGCCGATGAGGATGTGGTGATTGACGAAAGCCTTGGCCAGATCAATGAATACGGCTGCACAGTAATGTTTCTTATCGATGGCGGTTAAGATATCGTTTAGGACCTTGAGCGTGGCTGAGGTGCACCCATGACCAGCTCTGAAACCAGATTGCATAGCAGAGAAGGTATGGTGAGATTCGAAATGGTCGGTAATCTGTTTGTTGACTTGGCTTTCGAAGACCTTAGAAAGGCATGGTAGGATAGATATAGGTCTGTAGCAGTTTGGGTCAAGAGTGTCCCCCCCTTTGAAGAGGGGGATGACCGCAGCTGCTTTCCAATCTTTGGGAATCTCAGATGACACGAAAGAGAGGTTGAACAGGCTAGTATTAGGGGTGGCAACAATTTCGGCAGATAATTTTAGAAAGAAAGGGTCCAGATTGTCTAGCCCGGCTGAATTGTAGGGGTCCAGATTTTGCAGCTCTTTCAGAACATCAGCTGAACGGATTTGGGAGAAGGAGAAATGGGGAAGGCTTGGGCGATTTGCTGTTGGGGGTGCAGTGCTGTTGACCGGGGTAGGAGAAGCCAGGTGGAAAGCATGGCCAGCAGCAGAAAAATGCTTATTGAAATTCTCCATTATGGTGGATTTATCAGTGGTGACAGTGTTTCTTATCTTCAGTGCAGTGGGCAGCTGGGAGGAGGTGTTCTTATTCTCCATGGACTTTACAGTGTCCCTGAACTTTTTTGAGTTAGTGTTGCAGGAAGCAAATTTCTGCTTGAAAAAGCTAGCCTTGGCTTTTCTAACTGCCTGTGTATAATGGTTTCTAGCTTCCCTGAACAGCTGCATATCACGGGGGCTGTTCGATGCTAATGCAGAACGCCATAGGATGTTTTTGTGTTGGTTAAGGGCAGTCAGGTCTGGGGAGAACCAAGGGCTATATCTGTTCCTGGTTCTAAATTTCTTGAATGGGGCATGTTTATTTAAGATGGTTAGGCAGGCCTTTTTTTAAATATCCAGGCATCCTCTACTGACGGGATGAGATCAATATCCCTCCAGGATACCCCGGCCAGGTCGATTAGAAAGGCCTGCTCGCTGAAGTGTTTCAGGGAGCGTTTTACAGTGATGAGTGGAGGTCGTTTGACCGCTGACCCATTACGGATGCAGGCAATGAGGCAGTGATCGCTGAGATCTTGGTTGAAGACAGCAGAGGTATATTTAGAGGGCAAGTTGGTTAGGATGATATCTATGAGGGTTTAAGGCTTTGGGGAGGTACCTGGTAGGTTTATTGATAATTTGTGTGAGATTGAGGGCATCAAGTTTAGATTGTAGGATGGCTGGGGTGTTAAGCATGTTCCAGTTTAGGTCGCCTAGCAGCACGAGCTCTGAAGATAGATGGGGGCAATCAGTTCACATATGGTGTCCAGAGCACAGCTGGGGGCAGAGGGTGGTCTATAGCAGGCGGCAACGGTGAGAGACTTGTTTTTAGAGAGGTGGATTTTTAAAAGTAGAAGTTCAAATTGTTTGGGTACAGACCTGGATAGTAGGACAGAACTCTGCAGGCTATCTTTGCAGTAGATTACAACACCGCCCCCTTTGGCAGTTCTATCTTGTCTGAAAATGTTGTAGTTTGGAATTAAAATTTCAGAATTTTTGGTGGTCTTCCTAAGCCAGGATTCAGACACAGCTAGAACATCCAGGTTGGCAGAGTGTGCTAAAGCAGTGAATAGAACAAACTTAGGGAGGAGGCTTCTAATGTTAACATGCATGAAACCAAGGCTATTACGGTTACAGAAGTCGTCAAAAGAGAGCGCCTGGGGAATAGGAGTGGAGCTAGGCACTGCAGGGCCTGGATTCACCTCTACATCGCCAGAGGAACATAGGAGGAGTAGAATAAGGGTGCGGCTAAAAGCAATAAGAATTGGTCGTCTAGAACAGAGAGTAAAAGGAGGTTTCTGGGGGCGATAAAATAGCATCAAGGTATAATGTACAGACAAAGGTATGGTAGGATGTGAATACAGTGGAGGTAAACCTAGGTATTGAGTGATGAAGAGAGAGATATTGTCTCTAGAAACATCATTGAAACCAGGAGATGTCATTGCATGTGTGGGTGGTGGAACTAATAGGTTGGATAAGGTATAGTGAGCAGGACTAGAGGCTCTACAGTGAAATAAGCCAATACACACTAACCAGAACAGCAATGGACAAGGCCTATTGACATTAAGGAGAGGCATGCTTAGTCGAGTGATCAAAAGGGGCCGGTGAGTGTAGAGGTTGGTTGGGGGTCACGGCGATTTAGACAGCTAGCCAGGCCATCGGTAGCAAGCTAGCATAGGATGGAGGTCTGTTATTAGCCACCTCTTGCGTTCCGTCAGTAGATTAGTGGGGTTCCGTGTGGTAGAGGGGATTAATCCAAATCACACAACAACAACAAAAATAAAAACAATAGATATAGTTATAGAGGCCCAAGAAGAAAACATAATAATAATAAAAATAAATAAATAAATTGTCCGATTGTCTATTCAGATAGCAGCCGATAAGACAGCTAACGGTTAGCAGGCCGCAGATGGGTGTTCAGGTAACGTCGCGACGGAGGAGCCAGCCGGATAACTCCTTCGGGTAGATAACGTCGGCAGTCCAGTTGTGAAGGCCCGGTGGGGCTCCGGATAGGTGACTGCAGCCCAGGAGTGATTGATGGAACTCAGGAGTGATTGACGGAGCTGGCTAGCTCCGGAATAATTGATGTTTGCTCCGGAATCGACGAAAGCCGATAGTCACACGGATAGCAGCTAGCTAGCTGTGAGATCCAGGTATGAAGGTATGAATGTCCAGAGAGCGGTTGAAATCCAGGGACATGGAGAGAAAAATTGGTCCGGTATGTTCCGTTCCGAGCCCCGCTGCGCCGTACAAAACTGGCGATAGATTTTCGAGCTAAAGGATAGCTGATGACCACAAACCGTGGTTAGCTGAATACTAACGATTTGCCAGTAAAGAAGCTAACTAGCTTCTGAACTAGCTTCTAATTAGCTTCTGGATTAGCTTCTGGGCTAGCTTCTGGCTAGCTCCTGGCTAGCTCCTGGCTAGCTTCTGGCTAGCTTCTGGCTAGTTTCTTGGAGTTTCTGGCTAGCTTCTTGGAGGATTACAGATTTGAGGTAAATAATACTTTTTTATAAATATAAATTGGTGAGGCGGGTTGCAGGAGAGTGTTTTGAAGATGAGTTGATGGAAAATAAAAAAAATGTATGTGAAAAAAGTTGTAAATATATATATATATGGGACACGACAAGACGAGGAAAAAAGACGTCTGAACTGCTATGCCATCTTGGTACATCAAGACCTCAACCCCATCGAACACCTTAGGGATGAATTGGAATGCCGACAGCGAGCCAGGCCTAATGCCCAACCTCACTGAGTATATGGACCAGAGAATATTATATAGGACAACTCATTGGTATTCAGTGTCCTACCTAATGTGTAGAATAAGCCAGTAGTCAAAACCACCTCCCTGGTGACTGGCTGGTGAGAGTCCTTCATTAATGACTTAAACATTCTAATGACCAGCTGTTGGCTATCATTTATATTCCGCTAATGAGCTTAATAGACCTTAATTACACACATCTCACAAGCTGCTGCAGAAATCACTTTACTAACACAGGAGGGGCACTTCAGAATGAAGGGGGTACAATGTCTGTGTGTCTAAATCTTTTAAGTCACATTCAAAACAGCATCAAAAGAGGCCCCCCAGAAGACTCAAAAACATCTGACCAATTAACAGCCTCTCTAAAGAAGCAAGGCCAGTGGCAGAAATGCATAACGTTTAGAAAATGACGGGTCCGTTTGTTAAAGCATCCTCTTCAGGAAGTACAAGGCCTTTCAAGCCGACCACTTACGCAAAGTGCAGTTCTATGGAATCAAGCACCTGCACAAAAGGTAAACCAAAGACCCATTGATTCAATTGTACCACGACGAAAATGCTCTCCTCACACTGAATAGGACATTCCTGGATGGTGCTCAGATTGTATTAAGTTAAATGAAAAGCCTGGTATGTCTCAAAAGGACTCTGCTGTCTTTTCTCCCCACATAGCTAACGAGAGATCAAATTGCATAGATGGATAGAGGGTGGACTGTGTGTGTGCTTAGTGTGTGTGTGTGTGTGTGTGTGTGTGACACAGTGCTCCTGGGGATCATAATGGACTAACACATTACGCAAAATTTTATCTTTGGTTTAACCGAGATTAAGGCGCAAGCAGACACACAGTCACAGACGCAAAGCCAAGTCACAGACCCAGAGTAAACGTCACAGGCCCAGTAGAGGTAAAAGTTCACAACCCCGTCTCTCCAAGTTGTCCTTGTGTCCTGGTCTCTCTTCCCCAAATCACCTCCTAAGATAGCTCCTCAGCCAAATCTATCTCCGCTGCTCTCACTGCTTTCTGATGGGCTCTTATGTAAGGCAATAATGACATTTATTTATTTAGCCTCTCTGAAATCACTGAAATGAGGAGGCGGCTATGGTTATTGAGTCCTGTCCGTATCGCAGGTGGCACATAGCGAAGCAGGAGCCAGAAAGAAGCAGTTTAATTATTTAGCTGCGCTTTTGGCTCACCGTGGTGGGTCCGGGCCGAGCCAGACACGCAGCCACGCACACTGATAAACTGCAGGGCCAAAGACAGGTCTGGCAGCAAGGCAGACCGCCGCACCACAGGCCGCTGGCGTGGGGAGTGATAACTGCTTTTAGGACATTTGTGAGTACGGATGAAAAAACAACAATCGACTGAGCCCCTCGTCAGCATCAGAGCCGTGTGGCACCCTGGTGTGGTGTTTATTGATCACCGATGGAGAATGCAGGGGCAATCACTATCAAACTGCAAAGAAGTCTCAACACTTATACTGTATATCACTGATGGAGAATGCAGGGGCAGGCACTATCATACTGCAAAGAAGTCTCAACACTTATACTGTACAGTTGATGTCGGACGTTTACATACACTTAGGTTGGAGTCATTAAAACTCGTTTTTCAACCACTACACACATTTCTTGTTAACAAACTATAGTTTTGGCAAGTCGGTTAGGACATCTACTTTGTGCATGACACAAGTAATTTTTCCAACAACTGTACAGCCAATTCCAGTGGATCAGAGGTTTACATACACTAAGTTGACTGTGCCTTTAAACAGCTTGGAAAATTCCAGAAAATTATGTCATGGCTTTAGAAGCTTCTGATAGGCTAATTGACATCATCTGAGTCAATTGGAGGTGTACCGGTGAATGTATTTCAAGGCCTACCTTCAAACTCAGTGCCTCTTCGCTTGACATTATGGGTAAATCAAAAGAAATCAGCCAAGATATCAGAAAAAGAAATTGTAGACCTCCACAAGTCTGGTTCATCCTTGGGAGGAATTTCCAAACGCCTGAAGGTACCACGTTCATCTGCATAAACAATAGTACGCAAGTATAAACACCATGGGACCATCGCTCAGGAAGGATACGCGTTCTGTCTCCTAGAGATTAACGACTTTGTGAAGATGCTGGAGGATACAGCATCTTCAGATACAAACGTATCTATATCACCTCCTATTGGGGCAGTAAGCAGACCCTGGGTCTCGACCCCGCCCTGTGCAATTGGGTCCTGGACTTTCTGAAAGGCCGCCCCCAGGTGGTGAGGGTAGAAAACAACATCTCCACCCCGCTGATCCTCAACACTGAGGCCCCACAAGGGTGCATTCTCAGCCCTCTCCTGTACTCCCTGTTCACCCATGACTGCGTGGCTATGCACGCCTCCAACTCAATCATCAAGTTTGCAGATGAAACTACAGTGGTAGGCTTGATTACCAACAACGACGAGACGGCCTACAGGGAGGAGGTGAGGGCCCTCGGAGTGTGGTGTCAGGAAAATAACCTCACACTCAACGTCAACAAAACAAAGGAGATGATCATGGACTTTAGGAAACAGCAGAGGGAGCACCCCCTTTATCCACATCAATGGGACAGTAGTGGAGAAGGCGGAAAGTTAAAGTTGCTCGGCGTACATATCACGGACAAACTGAATTGGTCCACCCACACAGACAGTGTGGTGAAGAAGGCGCAACAGCACCTCTTCAACCTCAGGAGGCTGAAGAAATTCTGCTGGTCACCAAAAGCACTCACAAACTTCTACAGATGCACAATCGAGAGCATCCTGTCAGGCTGTATCACCGCCATGTACGGCAACTGCTCCGCCTACAACCGTAAGGCTCTCCAGAGGGTAGTGAGGTCTGCACAACGCATCACTGGGGGCAAACTACCTGCCCTCCAGGACATCTACAGCACCCAATGTCACAGGAAAGCCAAAAAGATCATCAAGGACAACAATCACCCAAGCCACTGCCTGTTCACCCCGCTATCATCCAGAAGGCAAGGTCAGTAGAGGTGAATCAAAGCTGGGACCGAGAGACTGAAAAACAAGGCCCTCAGACTGTTAAACAGCCATCACTAACATTGAGTGGCTGCTGTCAACATATTGACTCAAATCTCTAGCCACTTTAATAATTGAAAATTGGATGTAATAAATGTATTACTAGTGACTTTAAACTATGCCACTTTATATAATGTTTACATACCCTACATTACTCATCTCATATGTATATTCTGTACTCTATACCATCTACTGCATCTTGCCTATGCTGTTAGGCTATCGCTCATCCATATATTTATATGTGCATATTCTTATTCATTACATTACACTTGTGTGTATAAAGGAAGTTGTTGTGAAATTGTTAGATTTCTTGTTAGATACTACTGCATGGTCGGAACTAGAAACACAAGCATTTCACTACACTCTCATTAACATCTGCTAACCATGTGTATGTGACCAACACAATTTGATTTGATTTATATCCACAGTAAAACGAGTCCTATATCAACATAACCTGAAAGGACGATCAGCAAGGAAGAAGCCACTGCTCAAAAACCACCATTAAAAAGCCAGACTACTGTTTGCAACTGCACATGGGGACAAAGATCATACTTTCTGGAGAAATTTCCTCTGGTCTGATGAAACAAAAATAGAACTGTTTGGCCATAATGACCATCGTTATGTTTGGAGGAGAAAGGGGGAGGCTTGCAAGCCGAAGAACACCATCCCAACCGCGAAGCACGGGGGTGGCAGCATCATGTTGTTGGGGTGCTTTGCTGCAGGAGGGACTGGTGCACTTCACAAAATAGATGGCATCATGAGGCATGAAAAATATGCGGATATATTGGACAATGACCCCAAGCATACTTCCAAAGTTGTGACAAAATGGCTTAAGAACAACAAAGTCAAGGTATTGGAGTGGCCATCACAGAACCCTGACCTCAATTCCATAGAACATTTGTGGGCAGAACTGAAAAAGCGTGTGCGAGCAAGGAGGCCTACAAACCTGACTCATTTACACCAGCTCTGTCAGGAGAAATGGGCCAAAATTCACCCAACTTATTGTGGGAAGCTTGTGGAAGGCTACCCGAAACGTTTGACCCAAGTTAAACAATTTAAAGGCAATGCTGACAAATACTAATTGAGTGTATGTAAACTTCTGACCCACTGGGATTGTGATGAAATAAATAAAAGCTGAAATAAATAATTCTCTCTACTATTGTTCTGACATTTCACATTCTTAAAATAATGTGGTGATCCTAACTGACGTAAAACAGGGAATTTTTACTATGATTAAATGTCAAGAATTGTGAAATACTGAGTTTAAATGTATTTGGCAAAGGTGTACGTAAACCTTCGTCTTCAACAGTATATCATTTTAAGTGTATACTCTCTCCGGGTGGTATAGAAGAGCCAGTGCTACGATACTTCAATCTCTGTATCATATTGTCGAGCACCGTGCGATATGGTTGTGATGGCAGCAACATATGAGGCAGTCACACTCCCAACCTGTTCTATCACAACTACCAGGCGAGACCTATCTTAATCATGCAGAAGTTTACACCTCCTCATCTCAGTGTAGAGGTCTTAATAAACTCACAGCCATAACTCACAACAGCCAGGCATCCGATACCTGACAAGCATCTGATGAGCTCCACACATCAATCTCTACTCCCAAAATACATTTTGGGAATTTGTTTATATAAAAAAAACCTTCATTCAATCAAGGGCAATTTTTTATTTTTTATAATAAATTAAATTTAACCCCCCCATTTCTATCTCTAAAAGTCCAGCAAGTGCCAATCGAGTTATAGCCAAATGTGTACAAATTCTCTCAAAAAAAAAGGAGCATCATTTCCATTTCTTTTGGGAGTAGAGATTGATGTGTGGAGCGTGTCGGATGCTTGTCGTTTAGCTGCTGGCTGCTGTGAGTTATGGCTGTGAGTCTATTAAGACCTCTACACTGAAAGATGAGAAGGTGTAAACTTCTGCCTGATTAATACAATGCCCCCACCATTCATCAAAAAACATGTAATTTTGTCCAAACTTTGGCTGTGAGTGGAAACTCATTTAAACTGCGTGTAGCTTGTTGAATCACCGTGCGCATGCATGCACGCCGGCACACACTCATTCACTCAGAGGGAGGGAGGGAGGGAGAGATGGGGAGAAAAGGAGTTAGAGAGGAAGGGAGAGAGCGAGAGAGCTAGAGGCAGAGCCTCCCCCGTAAATTGGCTTTAAAACACTCTGTTAATGGAGTCTCTCGCATCGGCAGTATGATTCCACTCAACACAGGCATTTACTGAAAGGAATGGAAAAAAACAAGATAATACTGTGGATGTAATTGTATAAACTCTCTCCCTGCATCGTTCTCTCTCTCCCTCCCCCTGCGTGTCTCTCTCTCCCTTTCTTTCTCTCCCTGCTTCTCTCTCGTTCTCTCTCTCTCCTGCTAACGTGTGTGGCCCATTGTGTATATTATCCATAAAACCCAGGATCTCCTGATAAATAGAGCTGTTGGTAAAGTTGCGCGCAATCAATCACCCGTCTGTGGTGGTTAGTGTGTGTGTCCGTGTGTTGGTGCCTGTGTGTCCGTGCGTTGGTGCCTGTGTGTCCGTGCGTTGGTGCCTGTGAGTCCGTGCGTTGGTGCCTGTGTGTCCTGTGTGTCCGCGCATTGGTGCCTGTGTGTCCGTGAGCGTTGGTGCCTGTGTGTCCGTGAGCGTTGGTGCCTGTGTGTCCGTGAGCCCTGTGTGTCCGTGCGTTGGTGCCTGTGTGTGGCGTGGCGTTGTCCGTGCCTGCCTGTGTGTCCGTGAGCGTTGGTGCCTGTGTGTCCGTGAGCGTTGGTGCCTGTGTGTCCGTGAGCGTTGGTGCCTGTGTGTCCGTGAGCGTTGGTGCCTGTGTGTCCATGTGTTAGTGCATGTGTTATATACCTTCATTTAACTAGGCAAGTCAGTTAAGAACACATTCTTATTTTCAATGACGGCCTAGGAACGGTGGGTTAACTGCCTTGTTCAGGGGCAGAACGACAGATTTTCACCTTGTCCGCTCGGGGGATTCAATCTTGCAACCTTACAGTTAACTAGTCCAACGCCTGCAGAAGCAGGTGCGTAAACATTCATTCAAACAGCACTTTTGGGCGTTTTGCCAGCAGCTCTTCATTGTGCGTCAAGCATTGCAATGTTTATGACTTCAAGCCTATCAACTCCCGAGATGAGACTGGTGTAACCGAAGTGAAATGGCTAGCTAGTTAGCGCGCGCTAATAGCGTTTCAAACGTCACTCGTTCTGTACCTTCTAGTAGTTGTTCTCCTTGCTCTGCTTCAATGGTGGCTTTTGTCATTGTGTTTCTGGTTCGAGCGAGGAGAGGGACGGAAGCTATACTGTTACACTGGCAATACTAAAGTGCCTATAAGAACATCCAATAGTCAATGGTTAATGAAATACAAATGGTATAGAGGGAAATAGTCCTATAATTCCTATAATAACTACAATCTAAAACTTTTTACCTGGGAATATTGAAGACTCATGTTAAAAGGAACCACCAGCTTTCATATGTTCTCATGTTCTGAGCAAGGAACTGAAACGCTAGCTTTCTTACATGGCACATATTGCACTTTTACTTTCTTCTCCAACACTTTGTTTTTGCATTATTTAAACCAAATTGAACATGTTTCGTTATTTATTTGAGGCTAAATTGATTTTATTGATGTATTATATTAAGTTAAAATAAGTGTTCATTCAGTATTGTTGTAATTGTCATTATGACAATTTTGTTTATTGTCAGATTAATCGGTATCGGCTTTTTTGGTCCTCCAATAATCGGTACCGGCGTTGAAAAATCATAATCGGTCGACCTCTAGTCAATACATGTGAGAATCCCCTTTGGCAGTGATTACAGTTGTGTCTTTCTGGGTAAGTCTCTTTGCACCCCGGGATTGTACAATACTTGCATATTATTATTATGTTTTAATTCTTCAAGCTTTGTCAAGTTGGTTGTGGATCATTGCTAGACAGCTATTTTCAAGTCTTGCCATAGATTGTCAGGCCCATTTTAAATCAAAACTGTAACTAGGCCACTCTGGACCATTCAATGTTGTCTTGGAAAACAACTCCAGTGTAGATTTGGCCTTGTGCTTTAGGATATTGTCTTGCTAAATGGTACATTTTTCTCCCAGTGTCTGTTGGAAAGCAGAACCAGGTTTTCCTCTAGGATTTTGCCTGTGCTTAGCTCTATTACATTTTTCTTAAATCAGCAACAACAAAAAATCCATAGTCGTTGCTGATGACAAGCATACACATAACATGAAGAAGCCACCACCATGCTTGAAAATATGAAGTGGTACTCAGCGATGTGTTTGTCTGGATTTGCACCAAACATAACACTTTGTATTCAGGACAAATCATAAATCCTGAACTTATTTAGGCTTGCCATAACAAAGGGGTTGAATACTTATTAACTCAAGACAAAGAGCTTTACATTTTTTATGAATTTGTAAAAATTCCTAAAAACACAATTCCACATTGACATTATGGGGTATTTTGTGTAGACCAGTGACACAAAATCTCTATTTAATCCTTTTTAAATTCATGCTGTAACACAACAAAATGTGTAAAAAGTCAAGGGATGTGAATACTTTCTGAAGTCACTGTGTACACTCAAAAGTATAGGCCTACAGACATTGAAGTAGCACCGATATTGCTATAGTATAGAGTTATACACTCAGTACACATAAAGTCTAACTATTTCTCTCTCTCTCTGCTAAGAGTGTCTGTGTTTGTGTGGGTGTGCCCACGTCTGTTTCCCACAGTGACATTGTGATCTTTGATTTACACCAAACAAATAGCTTTATGTGCACATGCCAGTCAGGCCGGAATTAACTATCCAAATGACGTTCCAAGCATTTATTCAATACCAGATAGTAATGAAATCATAGAGAAAATGGCATGGCGGCTGTATCGAAGCCATTGCTATTCATGCTACATGAAACATTTGGTCCTCAATTAAATTTGATGAATTCTAGGAAAGAAACATAACAGGCTCCCCACTCTTCTGTCCACTTGACCTTTTGTCACTAGCTGACTGGTCCAAATGGAAAGGCACCATTGAGTATAATTTGATATGATAGCTTTGACATCAACTTTGTGAATGCTCGTAATTCTTAGCAAAACATGATTGTGCACTTTATCCCTTGATACAGCTACAGGCCAGAGTGTTGGACGGATCAAGAGTTCTAGCATAGCGCTACTGTGAGCCAGTTAGAGCCAAACTCTTAGTCAATGTTTTTGGAGTATCTAGGGGTATGGTGGTAATGTAGAATGGCAGTGAGTGCTTCAGCCTTCTGAAAACAGCACCTCGGGCACTCTGCAATTCTTCCAGAGCCCTGAACAACACATTGTGTGTGTGTGTGTGTGTGTGTGTGTGTGTGTGTGTGTGTGTGTGTGTGTGTGTGTGTGAGTGAGAGAGAGGTAGAGGCAGAGTTTGTGCATGTGTTAGAGAGAGAGAATCAGTGAGAGAGATCGTGAGACAGACAGAGAGAAAGAAAAAAAAAGAAAAAAAGTTGGTGTGTGTGTGTGTGTGAGAGAGAGAGCCAGACAGAGACAGAAAGAGAGAGAGAGTTGGTATGTGTGAGAGGGAGAGAGAGCGAGAGAGAGTCAGCGAGAGAGATCGTGAGAGAGAGACAGAGAGAGAGAGAGAGTTGGTGTGTGTGTGAGAGAGAGAGAGAGCGAGAGAGAAAGAGTCAGCGAGAGAGATCGTGAGAGAGAGACAGAAAGAGAGAGAGAGTTGGTGTGTGTGTGAGAGAGAGAGTTGGTGTCAAGTAAGTTATTGAGGCAGACAGAGCGGGATACCAGTTAGTCGCAACGGTTCCCAGCCACCTGAGGTGGATCAGTAGAGAACATTTTCAGAGAACGTTCTGCCTGCTAGTTTCCACTTAGTCATTTACCTGCTTAACCAATCGAACCCTTTTTCTTCTCATTTAATTACTCATAAAATGTTGTTGTTTTGTTGTTTTTCTGTCTCTATTCTTTCATTACACTGCCTATTAGGGGTCTAGGAGGGCATCAGAAACTTCCCTGAAGTAAGTGTGATGCCTCCATTCACCTCACTTCAGTGTGCCGGTGAACCGACTCTCCCCAAGTAGAGCCCCACCAGCCATATAATTTGGGATGCTTTTAAGGCATACATTAGGGAATGTTAATTTCATATTCTGAAAAAGTTAAATCTGAGATAGTGATTTATTTATCTTTCATTTGAATTTCTATCTTAGAAAAAGCCCATAGAAAATCTTTACAAGGTAAAGAAGAACATATATTTTCTTAACCTTTTTGGGATAGGGGGCAGCATTTTCACTTTTGGATGAATAGCGTGCCCAGAGTGAACTGCCTCCTACTTTGTCCCAGATGCTAATATATGCATATTATTATTTGTATTAGTATTGGATAGAAAACACTGAAGTTTCTAAAAACTGTTTGAATGATGCCTTTGAGTATAACATAACTCATATGGCAGGCAAAAACCTGAGAAAAAGTCCCAACCAGGAAGTGGGAAATCTGAGGTTGGTAGTTTTTCAACTCAGCCCCCATTGAAGATACAGGGTGATATTAGTTATGTTTCACTTCCCAAGGCTTCCACTAGATGTCAACAGTATTTAGAACATGTTTTGAGGATTCTACTCTAAAGGAGGGGCTCATACGGCTCTTTGAGTGAGTGGTTTGGCATAGTGCCACAGCCTCAGTCTGGCGCGATCACGTGAAAGGTAGCTACGTTCCACTTCATTTGTACAGACAAAGGAATTGTCCGGTTGGAACATTAATGAAGTTTTATTTTAAAAACATCCTAAAGATTGATTCCACACTTAGTTTGGCATGTTTCTACGGGCTGTAACAAAACTTTTTGAACTTTTCGTCCGATGTTCGGGGAGACCTGAACGCGCTTTTGGATTTGTTTACCAAACGCCCTAACAAAAGAAGATATTTGGACATAACTGATGGACATTATCAAACAAATCAAACATTTATGGTGGAACTGGGATTCCTGGGAGTGCATTCTGATGAAGATCATCAAAGGTAAGTGAATATTTAAAATGCTATTTCTGAGTAATGTTGACTACCCAATATGTCAGGTATCTTTTTGGCTGCTTTGTTGTCTAAAGGCTGTACTCAGATTATTGCATGGTTTGCTTTCTCCGTAAAGTTTTTTTGAAATCTGACACAGCGGTTGCATTAAGGAGAAGTTTATCTAAAGTTTCATGTATAATAGTCATATCTTTATCAATGTTTATTATGAGTATTTCTGTAAATTGATGTGGCTCACTGCAATATCACCGCATGTTTTAGAACTACTGAACGTAACGCGCCAATGTAAACTGATTTTTTTACAGAAATATGAACTTTATCAAACAAAACATACATGTATTGTGTAACATGAAGTCTTATGAGTGTCATCTCATGAAGACCATCAAGGGTTAGTGATTCATTTTATCTCTATTTCTGCTTTTTGTGACTCCTCTCTTTGGCTGGAAAAAATGGCTGTGTTTTTCTGTGACTTGGTGGTGACCTAACAATCGTTTGTGGTGCTTTCACTGTAAATCCTTTTTGAAATCAGACACTGTGGCTGGATTAAAGAGAATTATATCTTTAAAATGGTGTAAAATACTTGAATGCTTGAGGAATTTTAATAATTTAATTATGAGATTTATGAGAAGCCCAGTCCTAGACAGGTTAAGCAGGAAAATTATATTTTACTTTTGAAGAGAGCCAACAACTACAGGTTAAACTCAAATAAAGAATACTACAGTGGTTCTTCCGTTAAAAGTTATGAGCTTATGCCGCGACTGTTAGTGGTATAGTGTGGTGCAATGACAGAATGCCACCATATCACAAGGGGGAGTAGGAACGCTGCTCTATCGGTAGTCTAATCCGTGGCACAAATGGACTTTTCGTAAATTAATGGAGTCGTTTTCAGTCTGAGAGTCTCTCTTCTCTGGCACAAGAGTCCTGCATCAGGCAACAACAACAAAAAACTGTCTGTGGTCCTGGAGTTAACAGAACTTGAGTAAATGCAATGGGGGAATTACACTTGACATGTTGCCTGAAGATTTTTGAAAATTAGGCACAGTGGGCTTTTGTTTTCTCTTCCTATAAAAATAATTCTAAAAAACAAATTGGCTTTATTTACAAATTAGTAAGAATGGCTCACCCCATGTTCAAGAATGGCGTTTTTTACTTTATTCAGATTACAACCGCTCACTTTCGGTTATTTGAAAACGAAATCTCCAAAATATAGTTATTTTTTAAACAATCAAATAAACCTGGTAAACACAGCCCTCATAAAACCAACTAATACACACCAAACGAGTTAAAGATACACAAAACATTGCAGAAAGCCTATACAACTAAACTATTGGAACCAACACCTAAAAATAACTGATATGGGCACATAATGGAGTGAGTGTTAGAACACAACAAACTAAATGACAGTTAACAAAAATGTATGCTTAATCCAGTATAAACTAATGTACAGAATTGTTTATACAAGAGACTCTGCCGTTTACAGCACAACGGCAGAGTCATCTCTAAAACTAACAGTGCTAGAAATTCCAAAAGTTAGAGTTGGCTGTTTTACTATATCAATGAATTACCATATCAATTTTAAGACATTGCATATGAGGGTGCGGTGAGATACCCAATGGGTTGGACTCATTGTACTTTTGTCAATCATCAATCATTTTTAAAAACTTTTGCTAAAAAACTGGAAATCCAGACAGTGGATAAATCAAATGCATTATTATCTAAATACTAAAAAAACGTGGGCTACAGAGAGAGGCAGAATTGTGCAGTTCGAAGCTAGATGGCATGAAGTATTGCAAACATTGGTGATGTCCAGGGGATGAGAAATGAGAAAGTGTTATTGTGAGACGGGCAGGATGGGTGAAGTTACAGTGGGAACATGTGGGCCTGAGTAAGTGTGAGGTCATTAATATTTGTGTATGTAAATGTTGAGTTGTCTATTGTTTTTGTATTGTCCAAAAAGTTGACAAATATTATTTAAACAATTAAAAATAAACCAAGTGTTATAAACCTGATGGCAGAAATGAAATGTAAATGGCAACTGCAGTCTAATATTAAGGGAATGAATGATACAGTGTGAGTGAGGCATGTATTATATAATGTGATATTGTAAGTGTGAGTTAACATGCAGGTTATTACATGGCCATACATCCTCTCTTTATAATTAAAGCCTGCACTCATGTATGATGTCGATAATAAGAGTGCATTACTTCCAAGTTTTCTGCTTCACACGTTTGATTGGCTGCTGGAGCTGCAAGGGCCATCTCGTGCGTGTGTGTATGTGCCATTGCTCGACGACTGTAAGTGTGTATCAGGGTAAGTGCTCCAGGGCTGTGGTGTAGAACTGTGAACAGATACAGATTACAGAACCCTGGAACAGCCATACAACAACCCCTGCACGACAGCGTCTCAACTCCAAGCCCTCACCATTAGAGGCTAAACTCAATTTAAATCAAGTCAAACAGTGGAAGATTGATTAGACCCGTTTCTATTTTCTTTCTCCCTCACCCCATCTATCCACATTTAAATGTGTTACACTGGTTTCAGACTCAGGGGGACTGGTCACAAAGATCACAGGCGTCTTTCACAAGAGAGTAAGAGACAGACACACAGAGATAGAGAGGGTGACAGAGGCCTACGACTCTGTTCTGTACAGGGCTAGGCTGGGAGGGAAGGTGTGTGGGAGGTGTCAGGTGAGCCAGCCCCTGGTGTATGGCAGGACAAAGACATCTGTATCGGACAAGTAATGGACAGCTAAGACAGCAGCTACCGCTAGATTGCTTGTAGACTGCTGACTTTAGACTGGCTAATGATGCTCTGAGGAATCTGTATGAGCATAGGAATGGCTGTTTAAGTAGCGCCTGTATATAAGCCGTATAAGCACAGGTTATATCCTGCAATAAAGATAATTTCGCCCCAGTGCCTTTGTTATAATTTTTGTTGTGTTGATTCAACGGAGAAGAGGAGCATCCGGCAGCATGGTAAAAAATATTGCGGTACATATTCTGCTGTTCTATTGCGCGTGCGATGATGTCAGAGGTTAAAAACAACAGTGTTCATTGATTGCAGGAACTTCTTTGTTGTTGTAATATCCCAAACGGACATGTCAGGATTTCTCCAATTAAGGATTCTAGCTTTAAGGTAATATCCAGGATGCATTACAAGATGGTGGGCCTAGATTCTGTCCTGATTTGTAGACAAGTTATATCATCACATCATTTTCTGTGGAACCAGAGGCCAGGGGAAATGTAATCGCTAATCAAAGGCTGGAAGGAAAAACAATCTTTGGATGAATCCCAAATGGCACCTTATTCCCTACATAGCACACAACTTTTGACCAGAGTCCTGTTCAAAAACAGTAAAGGGAATAGGGTACCATTTTGGGCTGCAGCCTTTGTGTCTGTTTCATTAGCCTGAGAAAAGGCTTCCCATTATGTGATAAACAAATAGATAATGAGGGCTCATTTGCTGCATATTGGCCTCAGTACATGCCAGCGGGCTCTGACATTTGGCTGTCTGTGGCCTGTGGTGGCTCACTGCAGGGGGGCCAGGAGGGGATAGAGGCGAGAGGGGTAGAGGAGAGAAAGAGGAGAGCAGATGGCAGGCACAGTGGAGAGGAGTGGTGAACTCTTCAACTCTCTGTCAACACACACAACAAGAAAACTAACTCTGTGTCTGCACATGCATGTGCGCACACCCATACACAAACCCGATGCACTTTGTGTCACAAGCAGTGCTCTTGGGAGCTATACGAATATACTCAGTGATTAGAGTGGCTGACCAGAACAAGGTCTGTGAACCACAGGAAGCTGTCATTATCCTCCCCCAGGCTAACAGGCTGACTACACCGCTTGCGTTGCGTGCGCTGCAAAATAAATTTAGACATACATGTTATTCAATTATTGCACCCACACTGCTTGCGTGCGCCAACAAGCGTCTGCGTTGCCAAGGGCTAAAATAGCAGTCAGTTCTATTTCTGACGCAGATCGCGCTGCAAGTCATGCCTCTCCCATCTTCTCATTGGTTTATAGAAGCAGGTACCCACATGCCATCTCCTCATTGGTTATACCCACGTGGGTGACTGAAAGACGAAATAGGTCGGTGGCGGTAATGCACCTAATTTATGAAAGTTGCCAATCGCAATATGAAGTCAAGAGAAGAAAAGGCCTGGAAGGAGGAGTTGAAATGATTCGGTTGACTGTTTTATGTGTGGATTAATTGGCGAAGTAGAGGACCTTGTGCATTTCAGGTAAAATAACAACTCAACATTTATCCCAGGACAAATTAGCAAGCAACAGCAAGCTAGCTAAATAGGACAAATTAGCTAGCAACTGAAAGCTAGCTAGCTAAATTGCCATGAATGTTTAATGCTTTTCGACCTGTCCTCAAATTAATATAATTGGTTCAGAGTTGGTTTTGATATTTTAACCTGCGTGTCGTGATCGCGTTTGGTGTGGGCGGACAAATTCAATTTGCGCACAATGACGCACGCACACGGCCGGTTTGGGTACGGAGCCATGGCATCACTATGCACTGCACTTATTACATAACTCCTCTATGGGTCATTCAGTTTCCTGGAGGTGGAGGAGGGATGCAATAACCCTTTAGACTCAGAGTCAATTCAATGTTCTATCCTGCATTGAGTTGAATTGCATTGGAATGACCCCACAATCCAACCACACAACAAGGAAGCAGTTAATAATGGATTACTGAAGCCTGTTTTCTTTTAATAATCAGTCATCATGTCAATGACTTGCTACACCCTACCAGGGGGGGCCCTAGTGTTCACTCCATCAATACTGAGCCTTGCTGTAGTCCAGTGAGGAGAGAGGAAGAGTGTATGTCTCAAATGGTACCCCGTTCCCTTTATAGTGCACTACTTTTGACGAGGGCCCATAGGGCTCTGGTCAAAAGTACTGCACTATATTGGGGAAAGAGAACCATTTGAGACTCAGTCAGAAAATTTGGGCAAGAGTAGCTTGGACCTACCAGAAGAGTACAGTAGTGTGAGAGGAAAGCAGAATAGTGGGAGTTAGTGTGGTCTGTACTGTCACTGGATGGTAATCACAAGACCCAGACGAAAGGTCACTGCTGAGAGAGACAGACTGTGTGTGGGAGTAATGGAGCAGACTGAGGCCTGGCCAACCTGTGGAGATGGTGCCAAGGCCTGGAGCTGGGCTGGATCAGGGTGGGTGGGCTGCTGGTGGGGACCAGCCCCACTGTGGGGGGGATTTCCTGGGGCTATCAACTAGAGTCTGAGGTCGGTTTGATGGAGGCTAAGGTCAAAGCCAAAGCCACTTAATAGGGGCAAAGCCAAAGACTAGGGTGGGTTAGTTAGCTTGGAGCCAAAGACACGGTCTTGGATGTGAGTTTGAAGGGAAGAAGCCCAGAGGTAGGATTGTTTTTCGGGGGATCAAAGCCCTATTACTGGGTGGGTTTGCTTGAGGCAGGTTGGCCTGAACAGCAGGCCTCGGCCTGGGATGATGGAAGGAGGTACGGTCTGGTCTCTGGTCCTCCCCTGCCTGCCTGCTAAATAATGGACCTGAGATTGGGAGGGGAACTCTGGTCTAATGTCAAGTTCTGGTCCTCCGCTGCCTGGCTGCCTAATTAGGTCAAACTTATTACCAGCCTTTCTGCCAAGAATAGGCCTGGCCTAGAAGACATCAGTGGTCAGTACAGAGGAGGGGACTGGCTAGCTGGGGCTGCAGATGGTCAAAGAACTGTCAGAGCAGGAGGCACAGAACACTGACAGGGAGAATGTCAGCCACACACACACACACAGACTCAAACACATACACACAGACTTGCACACACACACGCACGCACACAGCGGCATTAACCCAAGTCTCATCCTGTAACACGGTCGCCGTGGTGACTCATTGTATAGCCAATCCACACATTTAGATTGAACACTCATTTCAGTTCTCATAATCACACTTCACTCTTTTCTCTGCCTATACCACTCTTTGATGCCTATCTCTCTGCAGGGTATCACACTTATCCCCAGAGGGAAATGCCAAACCTCCATCCCATTCCAAGTAGACTCGATACAGTACTGTATGGAATTAAGTAAGAAGAAAAGTGAATATGGCCCGTAGCTCTATAGTCAAAAAGGTATAGATGTTCTCTTGAGGTTTCACAGTGGGTGTAAGGTATGGGTGTAAATCAGTGGTGACTGTATATATACAGTGCATTCGGAAAGTATTCAGAACCCTTGACTTTTCCACATTTTGTTACGTTACAGCCTTATTTTAAAATGGATTAAATAAATACAAATCCTCAGCAATCTACACACAATACCCCACAATGACAAAGCAGAAACAGGTTGTACATTTTTGCAAATTTATTACAGATTAGAAACAGAAATACTTTATTTACATAGGTTTTTAGAGCCTTTGTTATGAGACTCGAAACTGAGCTCAGGTACTGAGCTCATGTTTCCATTGATCAGCCTTGAGATGTTTCTACAACTTGATTGGAGTCCACCTGTGGTAAATTCAATGGATTGGACATGATTTGGAAAGGTACACACCTGTCTATATAAGTTATCACATTTGACAGTACATGTCAGAGTAAAAACCAAGCCATCAGGTCGAAGGAATTGTCTTAGAGCTCCGAAACAGGATTGTGTTGAGGCACAGATCTGGGGAAGGGTACCAAAATATTTCTGCAGCATTGAAGGTCCCCAAGAACACAGTGGCATACATCAGTCTTAAATGGAAGACACTTCCTTGAGCTGGCCACTCTGAGAAACTGAGCAATTAGGGGAAACGGGCCTTGGTCAGGGAGGTGACCAAGAACCTGATGGTCACTCTGAGAGCTCCAGAGTTCCTCTGTGCAGATGGCAGAACCTTCCAGAAGGACAACCATCTCTGCAGCACTCCAACAATCAGGCCTTCATAGTAGAGTGGCCAGACGGAAGCCACTCCTCAGTAAAACGCACATGACAGCCCGCTTTGAGTTTGCCAAAGGCACCTAAATACTCTCAGAACATGAGAAACAAGATTCTCTGGTCTGATGAAACCAATATTGATCTCTTTAGCCTGAATGCCAACCGTCACGTCTGGAGGAAACCTGGAACCATCCCAACGGTGAAGCATGGTGGTGGCAGCTGTGGGGATGTCATGCTGTGGGAATGTTTTTCAGCAGCAGGGACTGGAAGACTAGTCAGGATCAAGGCAAAGATGAACAGAGAAAAGTACAGAGAGATCCTTGATGAAAACCTGCTTCAGAGCGCTCAGGACCTCAGACTGGGGCAAAGGTTCACCTCCCAACAGGACAACAACCCTAAGCACACAGCCAAGACAACACAGAAGTGGCTTCTGGACAGGTCTCTGAATGTCCTTAAGTGGCCCAGCCAGAGCCCGGACTTGAACCCGATCAAACATCTCTGCAGAGACCTGAAAATAGCTGTGCAGCAACGCTCCCCATCCAACCTGACAGAGCTTGAAAGGATCTGCTGAGAAGAACGGGAGAATCTCCCCAAATACAGGTGTTCCAAACTTGTTGTGATATCATTTTTTTTTGTTTTTGCTGTGTCATTATGCGGTATTGTGTGTAGATTGATGAGGGAAAAAATGTAATCAATTTTAGAATAAGGCTGGAACATAACGTGGAAAAAATCAAGGGGTCATATACTTTCCAAATGCACTGCATGTTCAGCTAAAGAGAGAGAGAGAAGAATGGAGGTAGAGAGAGCAAAAGAAAATGAGCAAAAGCAAAAGGGAGAGAAAAAGGATAAAGAGAGAGAGAGGAACACTGAGGGTCTGAAGGAGGGAGAGGTACAGAGAGTGATGAAATAAAGACAGAGAAAAAGAGAGCCACCTCTCTTCCCCCTCTCTCTCCCAGGGGAGGAGGAAAGGAGGATAGATGGATGCGAGTGTTAGGGCCTCTGGCACGTCGGTGGCAGTCTGCATGCCAAGGTGTGTGTGTGTGTGTGTGTGGTGCAGCCGTGCAGCAGGGATAATACTAAATCAGTGGGCACTGTAAACACTATAAATCAACTGCGACACACATACACACAGGCGCATGCTCACACGTGTGCACACACACACCGACACACACACACAGAGCCCCTCGCGGCATGCACCACTGAACCTCTGCATATTCAACCACACACCAGTTTCAATTCAATTTGCACAGAGAAGGAAGAACGAAGAGGGGGAGGGAAAAGGAGGGAGAGGAAGGTTAATGAGGGACTAGGAGGTAGAGCAAAGGAGAACTTCGAAACAGGTCTTATTAAAGTTGAAGAAGCACTCATTGACCTAAAACTCTTCAGAGTATGGTTGAGAGAAGACAAGGGAAGATACATCCGTCAATAAGAGAAACGGAGAGAATAGAAGAGAGGAACTAGGGGAAAAGACCCAAAGTCTGATTCCTGCTTCATGCCAATGTCACCTTGCAGCAGCTGCTGCTGTCATCCCACTAATGCAGCCATTGTGACCCCTGATCCCTGTAGTTAATGATGAGCGTGGTGCTGGTCTGGGATGTGCTGGGGGAGAAGAGGACACTGGCTGGCACACTCTGTTCAGCCCTACTGGGACTCACATTCATACTTAGTGGCACAGTCTTAAATGACACTCTATTCCCTGTATAAACAGTGCACTACTTTTAAACAGCACAATCTGTGGCCAAATGACCAAAGCCCAAATTACACAATTTCTTAAATAGAGCAACATGGGAATAGAGTGAGACCTCACTCACTCTCAAATATAAAATGATGGAAACATCACTATTAAGTGGGGTATTTTTCTCACCCAGAACCTCAGTAAAAGGTGATGTAGGTATGACAACATACATTTCCATCCTTCTCTCTCTTACCTGGAAATCTCTCTCATCCAGAATCTCTTTCCTCCATCGCACCAGGAAAGCAGCACACACATAGAGATGGAAGTGAGAGAATCCCTCTGGTTCAGCCTGCAAAGAGAGAGAGAGAATTACACAACAAAACACATTTTCTAACATATCAGGCGTTAGCAGCAGTGGAGCGACAGCGAAGATAATACTGTAGCATCCTCCCAGTGCCCTCCATCTGCATCTCTCCACTTAGGCCTACTCTACCTTGACATTATGTTTGATAGGAAGACAAATCTACACTCAGAGTGGGAATTTGGACACTTACTGCCTGGCAGAGTGAGAGAAGACAGGAAAAAGAAAGAAAGACAGAAGATATTAAATATTTTCTGTCACAATCAGAGAATTTACAATCGACTAGAAGCTGAAAGACAAATCCCTGTTAAATTTGCCCTTTACTTTTTCTACTGCCTTCTTTCAGACGCTCATTACATTTCCAGGCCGGCTTTTTCAGGGCTAAATAAAGGAGGGGAATTAAAGTGAGAGAGAACGAGTCTGAGATAGCCCTCTTCTATAGCCCTGGATAGCCCTCATCTAAAGGGCTATCCAGGGGAAGACAATTAAAGCTCTTAAAACAGACTGACGAACTAAAGGAGTGGAAATGGGACAATATGTTCAAGTGCTTACAGTAATACTGGTCTTCACAAACTCTCAACATCCAGTCAACTCAACTGCATACAGTTGAAGTCGGAAGTTTACGTTCACCTTAGCCAAACACATTTAAACTCAGTTTTTCACAATTCCTGACATTTAATCCTGGTAAAAATGTCAGAATAATAGTAGAGAGAACGATTTATTTCAGCTTTTATTTCTTTCATCACATTCCCAGTGGGTCAGACATTTACATACACTCAATTAGTATTTGGTAGCATTGCCTTTAAATTGTTTAACTTGGGTCAAACGTTTCGGGTCGCCTTCCACAAGCTTCCCACAATAAGTTGGGTGAATTTTGGCCCATTCCTCTTGACAGAGCTGGTGTACCTGAGTCAGGTTTGTAGACCTCCTTGCTCACCCACACTTTTTCAGTTCTGCCCACAAATTTTCTATAGGATGGAGGTCAGGGCTTTGTGATGGCCACTCCAATACCAAGACTTTGTTGTCCTTAAGCCATTTTGCCACAACTTCGGAAGTATGCTTGGGTTCATTGTCCATTTGGAAGACACATTTGCGACCAAGCTTTAACTTCCTGACTGATGTCTTGAGATATTGCTTCAACATATTTTTCCTCCCTCATGATGCCATGTATTTTGTGAAGTGCACCAGTCCCTCCTACAGCAAAGCACCCCCACAAGATGATGCTGCCACCCCCGTGCTTCGTGGTTGGGATGGTGTTCTTCAGCTTGCAAGCCTCCCCCTTTTTCCTCCAAATATAACAATGGTCATTATGGCCAAACAGTTCTATTTTTGTTTCATCAGACCAGAGGACATTTTTCCAAAAAGTACGATCTTTGTCCCCATGTGCAGTTGCAAACCGTAGTCTGGCTTTTTTATGGCGGTTTTAGAGCAGTGGCTTTTTCCTTGCTGAGCGGCCTTTCAGGTTATGTCGATATAGGACTCGTTTTACTGTGGATAAAGATACTTTTTCATCCAGCATCTTCACAAGGTCCTTTGCTGTTGTTCTGGGATTGATTTGCACTTTTCGCACAAAAGTACGTTCATCTCTAGGAGAGAGAACGAGTCTCCTTCCTGAGTGGTATGATGGCTGCATGGTCCCATGGTGTTTATACTTGCGTACTATTGTTTGTACAGATGAATGTGGTACCTTCAGGCATTTGGAAATTGCTCCCAAGGATGATTCCTTTTGATTTTCCCATGATGTAAAGCAAAGAGGCACTGAGTTTGAAGGTAAGCCTTTAAATACATCCACAGGTGCACCTCAAATTGACTCAAATTATGCCAATTAGCCTATCAGAAGCTTCTAAAGCCATGACACAATTTTCTGGAATTTTCCAAGCTGTTTAAAGGCACAGTCAACTTAGTGTATGTAAACTTCTGGCCCACTGGAATTGTGATACAGTGAATTATAAGTGAAATAATCCGTCTGTAAGCAATTGTTGGAAAAATGACTTGTGTCATGCACAAAGTAGATGTCCTAACTGACTTGCCAAAACCATAGTTTTGAACTTTGTGGAGTGGTTGAAAAACGAGTTTTAAGGACCCCAACGTATGTGCATGTAAACTTCCGACTTCAACTGTATGTACAGTGCCTTGCGAAAGTATTTGGCCCCCTTGAACTTTGCGACCTTTTGCCACATTTCAGGCTTCAAACATAAAGATATAAAACGGTATTTTTTTGTGAAGAATCAACAACAAGTGGGACACAATCATGAAGTGGAACGACATTTATTGGATATTTCAAACTTTTTTAACAAATCAAAAACTGAAAAATTGGGCGTGCAAAATTATTCAGCCCCTTTACTTTCAGTGCAGCTAACTCTCTCCAGAAGTTCAGTGAGGATCTCTGAATGATCCAATGTTGACCTAAATGACTAATGATAATAAATACAATCCACCTGTGTGTAATCAAGTCTCCGTATAAATGCACCTGCACTGTGATAGTCTCAGAGGTCCGTTAAAAGCGCAGAGAGCATCATTAAGAACAAGGAACACACCAGGCAGGTCCGAGATACTGTTGTGAATAAGTTTAAAGCCGGATTTGGATACAAAAAGATTTCCCAAGCTTTAAACATCCCAAGGAGCACTGTGCAAGCGATAATATTGAAATGGAAGGAGTATCAGACCACTGCAAATCTACCAAGACCTGGCCGTCCCTCTAAACTTTCAACTCATACAAGGAGAAGACTGATCAGAGATGCAGCCAAGAGGCCCATGATCACTCTGGATGAACTGCAGAGATCTACAGCTGAGGTGGGAGACTCTGTCCATAGGACAACAATCAGTCGTATATTGCACAAATCTGGCCTTTATGGAAGAGTGGCAAGAAGAAAAACATTTCTTAAAGATATCCATAAAAAGTGTTGTTTAAAGTTTACCACAAGCCACCTGGGAGACACACCAAACATGTGGAAGAAGGTGCTCTGGTCAGATGAAACCAAAATTGAACTTTTTGGCAACAATGCAAAACGTTATGTTTGGCGTAAAAGCAACACAGCTCATCACCCTGAACACAACATCCCCACTGTCAAACATGGTGGTGGCAGCATCATGGTTTGGGCCTGCTTTTCTTCAGCAGGGACAGGGAAGATGGTTAAAATTGATGGGAAGATGGATGGAGCCAAATACAGGACCATTCTGGAAGAAAACCTGATGGAGTCTGCAAAAGACCTGAGACTGGGAAGGAGATTTGTCTTCCAACAAGACAATGATCCAAAACATAAAGCAAAATCTACAATGGAATGGTTCAAAAATAAACATATCCAGGTGTTAGAATGGCCAAGTCCAGACCTGAATCCAATCGAGAATCTGTGGAAAGAACTGAAAACTGCTGTTCACAAATGCTCTCCATCCAACCTCACTGAGCTCGAGCTGTTTTGCAAGGAGGAATGGGAAAAAATGTCAGTCTCTCGATGTGCAAAACTGATAGAGACATACCCCAAGCGACTTACAGCTATAATCGCAGCAAAAGGTGGCGCTACAAAGTATTAACTTAAGGGGGCTGAATAATTTTGCACGCCCAATTTTTCAGTTTTTGATTTGTTAAAAAAGTTTGAAATATCCAATAAATGTCGTTCCACTTCATGATTGTGTCCCACTTGTTGTTGATTCTTCACAAAAAAATACAGTTTTATGTATCTTTATGTTTGAAGCCTGAAATGTGGCAAAAGGTCGCAAAGTTCAAGGGGGCCGAATACTTTCGCAAGGCACTGTATATTTGCATATTATCTCAGCCAAAATCAACAATCAAACAGAGGGAGCAGAGAGATGGAGCAGAGATATATAATTTGTGCATACTGCGTGTGTCTGGGAGTGAGAGAGCAGCTCCCACTAAGCAATAACCCAATAACCACATTGGGTCGGACTGGGCCACCTTGTGATTAGTTCTACCAGTGTCTCTACAAAACTTCCGTAGGACGTCTCTTACAGACGCAGCGCCATGTCAAAGACTCTCTGAAGGAAGGGAACTTATTCCCACTTTCCTGAGTAAATAGTCAGGACTAATGCTGTTCTCACTGGAGAAGAGGGGGTTGTTCAAAAATTACATTCTCCATTTCCGGGGCAGGCGTGCTGCAGTTCAGTGGCGCAGCACAGTGAAGCAAAGCACAGGGCGAGGGTGATATTTGCGTATTCACAGCGAGGGGCGACGGGCCGTCATTTATGCCAGACACGGAGAGAACGTAATGAAAATCAATGGCTGTGTTCCTTCCTCAAGCCAATAAACAGGCAGGACAGACAGGACAGGGATAGTGCTCTTCAAGGGTAACTAACTGTTGGAGGTACGGCTGTGGAAACATTCCCTTCACATTGAGGTTAAAACATACACAGGTTTGACACACTGCAGAGAGCAGACTGTTAATATGGATATAGCTGTGTAGGGAACATCGACTAAGGCAACAGCTAAGCAAATCACTTCTCCGCATGGAAATTCCAACACATCTATGCTATGTACATATTATGAATAGAGGTCGACCGATCATGCTTTTTCAACGCCGATACCGATAATTGGAGGACCAAAAAAGCCGATGCCGATTAATCGGACAATTTTTATTTTTTATTATTTTTATGCATTTGTAATAATGACAATTACAACAATACTGAATGAACACTTATTTTAACTTAATATAATACATCAATAAAATCAATTTAGCCTCAAGTAAATAATGAAACATGTTCAATTTTGTTTTAAATAATGCAAAAACAAAGTGTTGGAGAAGAAAGTAAAAGTGCAATATGTGCCATGTGAGAAAGCTAACGTTTCAGTTCCTTGCTCAGAACATGAGAACATATGAAAGCTGGTGGTTCCTTTTAACATGAGTCTTAAATATTCCCAGGTAAGAAGCTTTAGGTTGTAGTTATTATAGGAATTATAGGACTATTTCCCTCTATACCATTTGTATTTAATTAATCGTTGACTATTGGATGTTCTTAAAGGCACTTTAGTATTGCCAGGGTAACAGTATAGCTTCCGTCCCTCTCCTCGCTCCTCCCTGGGCTCGAACCAGCAACACAACAACAACAGCCACCACATCGAAGCAGCGCTACCCATGCAGAGCAAGGGAAACAACCACCCCAAGGCTAAGAGCAAGTAGCGCGCGCTAACTAGCCAGCCATTTCACTTCGGTTACACCAGGCTCACCTAGGGAGTTGATAGGCTTGAAGTCATAAACAGCTTGACGCACAACGAAGAGCTGCTGGCAAAACGCACAAGAGTGCTGTTTGAATTAATGTTTACCCGCCTGCTTCTGCCTACCACCGCTCAGTCAGATACTTAGATACTTGTATGTTCAGTCAGATTATATGCAACGCAGGACACGCTAGACAATATCTAGTGATATCATCAACCATGTGTAGTTAACTAGTGATTATGATTGATTGTTTTTTATAAGATACGTTTAATGCTAGCTAGCAACTTACCTTGGCTTAGTGCATTTGCGTAACAGGCAGTCTCCTTGTGGAGTGCAACGAGAGAGAGGCAGGTCGTTATTGCGTTGGACTAGTTAACTGTAAGGTTGCAAGATTGGATCCCCCGAGCTGACAAGGTGAAAATCTGTCGTTCTGCCCCTGAACAAGGCAGTTAACCCACTGTTTCTAGGCCGTCATTGAAAATAAGAATGTGTTCTTAACTGACTTGCCTAGTTAAATAAAGATTAAATAAAGGTGTAAAAAAAAATATATAAAAAAACAATAGGCAAATCGGCGCCCCAAAATACCGATTTCCGATTGTTATGAAAACTTGAAATTGGCCCTAATTAATCGTCCATTCCGATTAATCGGTCGACCTCTAATTATGAAGCATGAGATATGGTAGCTTCACATGAGTTACTATCAATTATTATTCCTTTATAACCTTTAATTTAACTAGGCAAGTCAGTTAAGAACAAATTCTTATTTACAATGACGGCCTACCCGGGCCAAACCCGGACGACACTGGGCCAATTGTGCGCCGCCCTATTGGGACTCCCAATCACGACCTGATGTGACGCATTCGAACCAGGGACTGCAGGGACGCCTCTTGCACTGAGATGCAGTGCCTTAGACCGCTGCGCCACTCGGGAGTCTACTCCATACCATTCCCCCATAAAACTAAAACATTCAAGAAAGTTTTGAGTCTTTCTTCATCATCCAACCGCTCTAACTTCCTACTAGAGGTCACTTTCAATAAGCAGACAGTATTAAATGGTAAAATAGACTAGTGGGTGTAATCATATATCATTAGAATTATACATGGCAGTGATGCCAGGGTACACCTTAAAGGAAAAAATACACTATATTTTGGTATCTTTTTCATTAGTCCACTGTTGATACGGAGTAAGATGCTTTTAGCTCCGAAGCAACTTTGCAGTATTTTTTATATTCATTATTTCTGACATTTTTAGCCCAAAGCGTTTTTTTTGTTGTTGTGTTATTACATACCACTGGAAAGCAATGCCACTCCGACATTTCACATCCTATTATTTATTTAGTTCTTAATTCTATTATTTTACTTTTAGATTGGTATGTATTGTTGTGAATTGTTAGATACTACTGCACTGTTGGAGCTAGAAACACAAGCATTTCGCTACACCGGCAATAACATCTGCTAAATAAAATTAGATTGATTACAGTCCCAAAATGTTGTGCATGTCAGCAGTCACGTTTTCAAGAAGCAAAGTGTCACATCATGATGATGTGTTTCGCAATATCTTGAAAACTTGCATGCAAAACATTTTGGGACTATATCAACAATGGACTAATGAAAAAAAACAAAGATAATTTAAGTGGAGTTTTCCTTTAAGTGTCAGTTAACTGCAGCAGCATCTACTCGTGGATCATTTTAATTGTTTCTCTCTCACTGCTCCTCGGGGGAATGGGACCTTAATAAATGACCACAATAAAAGAAAAGGCACTGGATGCTCTTTCTCCTTCTCTCTCTATGACTTTCCTTGTCCTTTATGCCTTCCAAATTTGTGCCTTTGCTTTCTCTCAAAACATTATTATTATTTTTTTTTAATGTAAACTTTATATAACTAGGCAAGACAGTTAAAAACAAATTCTTATTTACAATGACGGCCTACCGGGGAACAGTGGATTAACGGCTTTGTTCAGGGGCAAAACAACAGATTTTTACCTTGTCAGCTCGGGGATTCGATTCAGCAACCTTTCGGTTACTGGCCCAACGCTCTAACCACCTGCCGCCCCAAAATACATCTTTGCACTCTAGTTCTTTCTTAGCCTCTGTCTTCCCTCTCAGCCATGCTCTCCTTCCCTCTCAGCCACTCTCTCTCCTCTTTCCTTCTCAGCCACTCTCTCTCCTCTTCTCTTCTCTTCCCTCTCAGCCACTCTCTCCTCTTCTTCTTCCCACTCTCCCGCCCCTCCCTCTCAGCCAATCGCTGCCTCTCCTTTTTACTATTAGCCAATCTCTGCCTCTCCTCTCCCCTCTCAGACAATCTCAGCCTCTCCTCTCCCCTCTCAGACAATCTCAGCCTCTCCTCTCCCCTCTCAGTCTCTCCTCTTCTCAGCCTCTCCTCTCCTCTCTCAGCCACTCTGCCTCTCCTCTTCCCTCTCAGCCAAACTCTGCCTCTCCTCTCCCCTCTCAGCCAAAGCTCTGCCTCTCCTCTCAGCTCTCCTCTTCTCAGCCTCTCCTCTCCTCTCTCAGCCTCTCCTCTCCCCTCTCAGCAATCTCTCCTCTCCCCTCTCAGCCTCTCCTCTCCCCTCTCAGCCTCTCCTCTCCCTCCCTCTCTCAGCCTCTCCTCTCCCCTCTCAGCCTCTCCTCTCTCCTCTCCCCTCTCAGCCTCTCCCTCTCCCTCAGCCTCTCCCTCTCTCCCTCTCAGCCTCTCCTCTCCCCTCAGCCTCTCCTCTCCCCTCTCAGCCTCTCCTCTCTCAGCCAAACTCTGCCTCTCCTCTCCACTTCTCTCTCAGCCTCTCTCCCTCTCAGCAACTCTCTCTCTCCTCCCCGCTCAGCCACTCCTCTCTTCCTCCGTCTCAGGCTCCCTCCTTTTCCCTCATCCTCTCCCTTTTCCCTCATCCTCTCCCTTTTCCCTCTCAGCCTCTCGCTCTTCCCTCTCAGCCTCTCCCTCTTCCCTCTCAGCCTCTCCCTCTTCCCTCTCAGCCTCTCCCTCTTCCCTCTCAGCCTCTCCCTCTTCCCTCTCAGCCTCTCCCTCTTCCCTCTCAGCCTCTTCCCCTCTCAGCCTCTCCCTCTTCCCTCTCAGCCTCTCCCTCTTCCCTCTCAGCCTCTCCCTCTTCCCTCTCAGCCTCTCCCTCTTCCCTCTCAGCCTCTCCCTCTTCCCTCTCAGCCTCTCCCCCTCTCAGCCTCTCCCTCTTCCCTCTCAGCCTCTCCTCTCAGCCTCTCCCTCTTCCCTCTCAGCCTCTCCCTCTTCCCTCTCAGCCTCTCCCTCTTCCCTCTCAGCCTCTTCCCTCTCAGCCTCTTCCCTCTCAGCCTCTCTCTCAGCCTCTCTCTCAGCCTCTTCTCCCTCTCCCTCTTCCCTCTCAGCCTCTCCCTCTTCCCTCTCAGCCTTGCCCTCTTCCCTCTCAGCCTCTCCCTCTTCCCTCTCAGCCTCTCCTCTCAGCCTCTCCCTCTCAGCCTCTCCCTCTCAGCCTCTCCCTCTCAGCCTCTCCCTCTTCCCTCTCAGCCTCTCCCTTTTCCCTCTCAGCCTCTCCCTCTTCCCTCTCAGCCAAACTCTGCCTCTCCTCTCAGCCAATCTCAGCCTCTCCTCTCCTCTCTCAGCCTCTCCTCTCCCCTCTCAGCCTCTCCTCTCCCCTCTCAGCCTCTCCTCTCCCCTCTCAGCCTCTCCTCTCCCTCTCAGCCTCTCCTCTCTCAGCCAAACTCTGCCTCTCCTCTCCACTTCTCTCTCAGCCTCTCTCCCTCTCAGCCACTCCTCTCTTCCTCCGTCTCAGGCTCCCTCCTTTTCCCTCATCCTCTCCCTTTTCCCTCATCCTCTCCCTTTTCCCTCTCAGCCTCCTTTCCCTCTCAGCCTCTCCCTCTTCCCTCTCAGCCTCTCCCTCTTCCCTCTCAGCCTCTCCCTCTTCCCTCTCAGCCTCTCCCTCTTCCCTCTCAGCCTCTCCCTCTTCCCTCTCAGCCTCTCCCTCTTCCCTCTCAGCCTCTCCCTCTTCCCTCTCAGCCTCTCCCTCTTCCCTCTCAGCCTCTCCCTCTTCCCTCTTCCCTCTCAGCCTCTCCCTCTCAGCCTCTCCCTCTTCCCTCTCAGCCTCTCCCTCTTCCCTCTCAGCCTCTTCCTCTTCCCTCTCAGCCTCTTCCCTCTCAGCCTCTTCCCTCTCAGCCTCTTCCCTCTCAGCCTCTTCCCTCTCAGCCTCTTCCCTCTCAGCCTCTTCCCTCTCAGCCTCTTCCCTCTCAGCCTCTCCCCTTCCCTCTCAGCCTCTCCCTCTTCCCTCTCAGCCTCTCCCTCTTCCCTCTCAGCCTCTCCCTCTTCCCTCTCAGCCTCTCCTCTCTCCTCTGCCTCTCCTCTCCCCTCTCAGCCAAACTCTGCCTCTCCTCTCCACTTCTCTCTCAGCCTCTCTCCCTCTCAGCAACTCTCTCTCTCCTCCCCTCTCAGCCACTCCTCTCTTCCTCCGTCTCAGGCTCCCTCCTTTTCCCTCATCCTCTCCCTTTTCCCTCAGCCTCTCCCTTTTCCCTCTCAGCCTCTCGCTCTTCCCTCTCAGCCTCTCCCTCTTCCCTCTCAGCCTCTCCCTCTTCCCTCTCAGCCTCTCCCTCTTCCCTCTCAGCCTCTCCTCTTCCCTCTCAGCCTCTCCCTCTCAGCCTCTCCCTCTTCCCTCTCAGCCTCTCCCTCTTCCCTCTCAGCCTCTTCCCTCTCAGCCTCTCCCTCTTCCCTCTCAGCCTCTTTCCCTCTCAGCCTTGCCCTCTTCCCTCTCAGCCTCTCCCTCTTCCCTCTCAGCCTCTCCCTCTTCCCTCTCAGCCTCTCCCTCTTCCCTCTCAGCCTCTCCCTCTTCCCTCTCAGCCTCTCCCTCTCAGCCTCTCCCTCTCAGCCTCTCCCTCTCAGCCTCTCCCTCTCAGCCTCTCCCTCTCAGCCTCTCCCTCTTCCCTCTCAGCCTCTCCCTCTTCCCTCTCAGCCTCTCCCTCTTCCCCTCTCAGCCTCTCCCTCTCAGCCTCTCCCTCTCAGCCTCTCCCTCATCCCTCTCAGCCTCTCCCTCATCCCTCTCAGCCTCTCCCCATCCCTCTCAGCCTCTCCCTCTCAGCCTCTCCCTCTTAGCCTCTCCCTCTTCCCTCTTCCCTCTCAGCCTCTTCCCTCTCAGCCTCTCAGCCCATTTCTCTCTCCATCCCTCCCTCAGCCCGTTTCTCCCTCTCCCCCTCGGCCCTTCTCTCTCTCCCTCCCTCGGTCCATCTCTCTCTCTCCCTCGGCCTCTCTCTCTGCCTCTCCCTCAACCTCTACCTCGCTCGGTCTCTCCCTCGGCCACTCCCTCGACCCCTCGGCCTCTCCCTCGGCCGCTCCCTCACTCGGCCTCTCCCTCGGCCGCTCCCTCGCTCGGCCACTCCCTCGGCCTCTCCCTCGGCCTCTCCTCGGCCGCTCCCTCGCTCGGCCTCTCCCTCGGCCCTCCTCGGCCGCTCCCTCGGCCGCTCCCTCGCTCGGCCTCTCCCTCGGCCTCTCCCTCGGCCGCTCCCTCGCTCGGCCTCTCCCTCGGCCGCTCCCTCGCTCGGCCTCTCCCTCGGCCCCTCCTCGGCCGCTCCTCGCTCGGCCTCTCCTCGGCCCCTCCTCGGCCGCTCCCTCGCTCGGCCTCTCCCTCGGCCCCTCCTCGCTCGGCCTCTCCCTCGCTCGGCCTCTCCCTCGGCCCCTCCTCGGCCGCTCCCTCGCTCGGCCTCTCCTCGGCCCCTCCTCGGCCGCTCCCTCGCTCGGCCTCTCCCTCGGCCCCTCCCTCGGCCGCTCCCTCGCTCGGCCCCTCCCTCGGCCGCTCCCTCGCTCGGCCTCTCCCTCGGCCCCTCCCTCGGCCTCTCCCTCGCTCGGCCCCTCCTCGGCCGCTCCTCGCTCGGCCCCTCCCTCGGCCCCTCCTCGGCCGCTCCTCGCTCGGCCCCTCCTCGGCCCTCCCTCGGCCGCTCCCTCGCCCCTCTCCTCGGCCCTCTCCCTCTCCTCGGCCCCTCCCTCGGCCGCTCCCTCGCTCGGCCTCTCCCTCGGCCCCTCGCTCGGCCGCTCCCTCGCTCGGCCTCTCCCTCGGCCCCTCCCTCGGCCGCTCCCTCGCTCGGCCTCTCCCTCGGCCTCTCCCTCGGTCTCTCTCTCCCTCGGCCCCTCGGGCTCTCTCTCCCTCGGCCCCTCGGTCTCTCTCTCCCTCGGCCCCTCGGTCTCTCTCTCCCTCGGCCCCTCGGTCTCTCTCTTCCTCGGCCCCTCGGTCTCTCTCTCCCTCGGCCCCTCGGTCTCTCTCTCCCTCGGCCCCTCGGTCTCTCTCTCCCTCGGCCCCTCGGTCTCTCCCTCGGCCCCTCGGTCTCTCTCTCCCCTCGGCCCCTCTGTCTCTCCCTCGGCCCCTCGGTCTCTCTCTCCCTCGGCCCCTCGGTCTCTCCCTCGGCCCCTCGGTCTCTCCTCGGCCCCTCCCTCGGCCCCTCCCTCGGCCCCTCCCTCGGCCCCTCCACTCAATAAGGACATGTCTGTTAAATAAGTTAAGTTAGACTAGCCAATACATGTAGCATGGAATGTAGGCTAGATTGGGGGAGAAAGGTCTTGCATAAAACGCTAATATGACTGGGATTCAACTTCTCGAGAAGGAGAGATGAAGATGGAGGAGTGTTGGAATTAAAAAACAGAGGGAGAGATTGAATAGAGAGAGCTAAGACATGGCAGAACACACACCTCATCTTCCCTGTCAATCACTCAGGCAGGGGACAGGCAGAGAGGGTACAGGGCGGAGTAGTAGAGAGAGAGAGACCGAGAGAGAGAGAGACCGAGAGAGAGAGACCGAGAGAGAGAGAGACCGAGAGAGAGAGACCGAGAGAGAGACCGATAGACTGAGGCATAAAGAGAGAAACAGATAAACTGACAGAGAGCGAAGGAAAAAAAACAGAGATACAGAGATAAAGTGAGTGAGTAAGAGAGGGAGCGAGAGAGAGAGGGAGAGAGTGAAGTGTTTTGCAGAGTGAGTTATGGTCTGGCTGATGATTGCCTATTGGTCTACCCTCACGGCTTTAATCTGACCAGCTGATGGGTAGGAATCAGTCACGCGCACACACACAGACAGAGACACACTTTATTAACAGAGGGACTTCTGGGAGTGAGAGCGTGATCACCAATCGCTTGTGATTACCTCAGCCCCATGTTCTCCAACATTTCTCTGGGTCTATATCTCACCTCACGCTCTCGCTCAATATCCCCCCATTCAACTCTACCTTCCACCCTCAACCTTTCATACAGACTACCTCATCCTCCATATAAGTCTTCACCCTAAAAGACTACAGTACACCCTCTGATAATTACTGACTTCAAGTTTCTCTATAGTGTGCAGCATGCTTCCATCTCCTTCCCTATTGTTATTCCTGGTGCCAGTCCCGGTGTCAAGAGTCACAGAATTGGAGAAGACAGGCATGGGTTTGTCTGAGTGGGCCTGACCTGCAGACATGGTGTACAGTACTGAGGTTCTCTATGTGATCAGGAGAGAGGTGCAGAGTCAGGGAGTCAGGCGCTCCAAACTGTATCGCAAGCGGTCTTGTCTCTCATCTCAACCTTAACTAGTCCTATTTGATGTGGGACTAAAAACGTCTGCTCTTTGTGGAAAACTGAACCAGGATTCAAACCCTGAAGGTGAGAGTAACCAGGAGAGTTGAGGTAGTGGGTGATGTGTGTGTGCCTGTGTGTGAGGAAAAACTCCTGCTGAGAAAACACATCTACAAAAGGCCTGTTGCTGTATCCTGAGTGAGACAGAGGACATCCATGGGAAGGACGTGTGTGTGTGTGTGTTTGTGTGTGTGTGTGCGCGCGAGTGGAGTCAGTTCAGCAGCAACACTTCACACACAGGGGGTTAGCACTTGGCAAAATGCTGCAGCATACTGCAGACCAGAGTGGAAGCACAGCAAGGTGTTTACGGTGTGTGTTGGGTTCTGTGTGTCAGTGTGTGTCCTCACACATGAAAGCTCAGTCCTGAATGGATTCCGACACAGCTTGTCAGTGTGTTTGTATGTCTACAGCATAGGAAAAAAAGGACAGAGAGACAGAGGGATGAAGCGAACATGGCCGTGGAGGAGAAGGATAGAGTGAAAGAGAGAACGGTGTAGAGGAGGAGAGAGGATGAGAAAAATGGAGAGAGCGGTGCATCAGAGGAGAGGTATAGAGAGATGGAGTGAGCGAAGCGGCAGAGTTCTGTTTTTTAGAGAGAGCAGAACAGATTAAGTATTGATGCTTGGGGCCGTGTGGCTGACCCCACCTCTAACCCTGTCTGTGCCTGCTGGGGATTGGCTCTCTGTGTCACCAATCAGCCAATCATTAGGAGGCCCCTGGGGGCCTGGAGGGGAGGGGTAAAGGGGCTGGGGCCACATCCCCGAGGTTCATTTTGCCGTTCCTGTGCCCTGCAGAGGTATACACTCGCTCTTCCTCACTCAATCTCCCTCAATATCTCTGTTGCGCCCTCTCCATCCCTCTCATTACTTCTCTGTAAGCCCTGCAGTCTCCATCTGTCATTCTCTCTTTCCTTCTCTCTCTCTCTGGATAGACATAACGTAATAAGGTAAAACATTACAGCAATCTCTGACAATATAGTCAACCAAAATATAGGAAAATAAATCAATAAAAATCTGAACAGACAAATGTTGGCTATACCATTGCCAAAGATAACACTCACATTTCAAGTTAGAGTAGGGCCATTGGCAGCGTGTGAGTTTCAAGTTCGGGGAAGCAACAACAACAAAAATCATGTTTTGTTAGTTTTATCTTTAATGATAAGTATTCCATGCATCTATCATCGCATTTTCAGACTCAAGTAAGATAGTGTACTAGTCCCTAATGTGATGAGTAGATTGGATAGTCCAGAAATTAGGCTAATAATATAATTGACTCACTGTTTGCAGGATATTTCATGCAGACATTCTACGACACTTTGCTCTCCACGACTGGTTATAATAGCAGCCTTTTTAATACACAAAAATGACAGGGCAGACTACTCTGCTGACACTGAAAAAGTGAGAATGACATTGTCGTGAACGCATCCATCTAATTGAGGCCGATGAAAAGGGGAGACACGTCGTAGGCTTTGACGTCCATCAAGCCTGGATGAGGTAATTGCTCTAAAAGAAAACTGTTCAGGAGCACGGACTCACCCAATGATAATGACAGTGAATATGCGCACTCACCGGGGATATGGCTGATGCTCTCCCAATAAGATAAGCTACTGTTCTCTCAATAAATAGCCCCAAAATTGCCCTTGCTAGAAGCATGTGTTTCAGACATAAGGAAGTGGATGGCTGCAAACTTTCTACTTTTAAACTCGGACAAAACAGAGATGCTTGTTCTAGATCCCAAGAAACAAAGAAATCTTCTGTTGAATCTGACAATTAATCTTAATGGTTGTACAGTCGTCTCAAATAAAACTGTGAAGGACCTCGGCGTTACTCTGGACCCTGATCTCTCTTTTGAAGAACATATCAAGACCATTTCAAGGACAGCTTTTTTCCATCTACGTAACATTGCAAAAATCAGAAACTTTCTTTCCAAAAATGATGCAGAAAAATGTATCCATGCTTTTGTCACTTCTAGGTTAGACTACTGCAATGCTCTACTTTCCGGCTACCCGGATAAAGCACTAAATAAACTTCAGTTGGTGCTAAATACGGCTGCTAGAATCCTGACTAGAACCAAATTTTTTTATCATATTACTCCAGTGCTAGCCTCTCTACACTGGCTTCCTGTCAAAGCAAGGGCTGATTTCAAGGTTTTACTGCTAACCTACAAAGCATTACATGGGCTTGCTCCTACCTATCTCTCTGATTTGGTCCTGCCGCCTCCTAATTGTCCCTAGAATTTCTAAGCAAACAGCTGGAGGCAGGGCTTTCTCCTATAGAGCTCCATTTTTATGGAACAGTCTGCCTACCCATGTCAGAGACGCAAACTCGGTCTCAACCTTTATGTCTTTACTGAAGACTCATCTCTTCAGTGGGTCATATGATTGAGTGTAGTCTGGCCTAGGAGTGGGAAGGTGAACGGAAAGGCTCTGGAGCAACGAACCGCCCTTGCTGTCTCTGCCTGGCCGGCTACTTAACCCTAGGGGCTGAGTCACTGGCTTACTGGGGCTCTCTCATGCCGTCCCTGGAAGGGGTGCGTCACCTGAGTGGGTTGATTCACTGATGTGGTCATCCTGTCTGGGTTGGCGCCCCCTTGGGTTGTGCCGTGGCGGAGATCTTTGTGGGCTATACTCAGCCTTGTCTCAGGATGGTAAGTTGGTGGTTGAAGATATCCCTCTAGTGGTGTGGGGGCTGTGCTTTGGCAAAGTGGGTGGGGTTATATCCTTCCTGTTTGGCCCTGTCCGGGGGTGTCCTCGGATGGGGCCACAGTGTCTCCTGACCCCTCCTGTCTCAGCCTCCAGTATTTATGCTGCAGTAGTTTATGTGTCGGGGGGGCTAGGGTCAGTTTGTTATATCTGGAGTACCTCTCCTGTCCTATTCGGTGTCCTGTGTGAATCTAAGTGTGCGTTCTCTAATTCTCTCTTTCTCTCTCTGATGACTCCTTGCTGTCCCCAGTCCACCTGGCCGTGCTGCTGCTCCAGTTTCAACTGTTCTGCCTTATTATTATTGGACCATGCTGGTCATTTATGAACATTTGAACATCTTGGCCATGTTCTGTTATAATCTCTACCCGGCACAGCCAGGAGAGGACTGGCCACCCCACATAGCCTGGTTCCTCTCTAGGTTTCTTCCTAGGTTTTGGCCTTTCTAGGGAGTTTTTCCTAGCCACCGTGCTTCTACACCTGCATTGCTTGCTGTTTGGGGTTTTAGGCTGGGTTTCTGTACAGCACTTTGAGATATCTGCTGACGTACGAAGGGCTATATAAATAAATTTGATTTGATTTGATATTGCGAGTTGAGCATTTTTATGGCCTCCCTAAAGACAGGTTCTAGTTTTATCTTTGTCTCCTCTCTTTTGTGTTTTTCCAGCGATTGTATTTTGAAATATGATAGACCTAGGCCTATTTTAGATGCATTTCGCTGACAGCCGCAAATCAACAATCATCTATTTGACATGTTATGCGCGGTGCCCAATTCGCACGCCTCCCGACTTTAGGAAATGCCCTGGCCTTGTGATTTAAAAGAATCTGCAGCTATTGTTCGAAAATAAGCTAATGATAATCTGTGGCAAAATCATGCTCTCTGGTGTAGTGTTTTGAAGGATTGTAAATATATTTTTGGAAAGATAGCAGTAATTATATACTGTCATTTTTGTCATTTTCTTTAGGGGAAGCTTCTATTGGAGACGCCACCTATGAGTAGGGCAGATATGCTGTGAACCGTTCCAACAGCTAGCACAGTTCTGCCTAAACCTAACTCTCTTATGCCCATATGAACAAAGTTGTTTCTGGCCATATAAAGAACAGGTACGTGTGATTTCATGAAAAGCAGCAAACGGACAACATTGCGTCTTTTATTAAAGAAAACAAAACAGAAAACAAACAGAAACAAGCAATTGGCCACAGCTCGCTTCACAGTTTCCCTGCCAAATAGGCCTATATGATACCTTCCACAAACAGTTTTGCTCGACAACAACACACATAGGCATAGTTCTAGAGGAGGGAATCTACCTCCCTGCCTTGGGGCTCTTTACAATGGAGCGGTGTAGCAGTAGTGATGGGGGGCAAAAATGTATCCGGTTGCATATCGGGATATTATTTTTGACCATATATCGTATCGTTTTTGACATTATCGTACCAAAACTCCAGTATTTTTCCTTCACAGCTTGTTCTCCTTTTTTTTTTAAAATAGAGAGCCAATTTGTTTTCAGCACTCATTTCCATGACTGAGCACAAATCGTTTTCTCATGGCTCTCGCTTGTTCCTCTGCAGCGGACAAGTGGTGAGAAATATTTGGGGGGGGAAATGGAATTGCAATAGATATAAAATCAGGAGAATCGCAATACATATCGTATCGGCACCTAAATATTGTGATAATATCGTATTGTCAGGTCCCTGGCAACTCCCAGACCTATGTAGCGGCAGACATTCTGCACCATGCATACCGTGTTTCTATCTTCCTGGTTACACAAAAGGGGGGGGGGGCTTTCTGCTCCCTAACACCCCCTTGCTAATGCATTCACACAGAGCCACTTGCTAATTTCATGCTCTGTGCAACAAGGATAATTTGGACACCCCTCTGTCAGGGACGAGTGGAGCGTGGAGGGAAGGAAGGGTGGGAACAGTGTGAATGTGTGTGTGAGGGGTTTTAGGAACAGTGGTTTGGGTGGGTGTGTGGTATGGGTATGAGAAGAAGCCATGAATGAACATCCATTACATGCAAACACACACTTTCTCTTTCTCTCTGCACACACACACACACACACACACACACACACACACACACACACACACACACACACACACAATCAAAACCCACCTTCAAAAGTAATATTTACTCTATGTCAGTCCTGCCAGTCATATTGGTAATACAATGGTAATTCACACATTAACTTCTCTGTGTGAACAGCTGTGGAGGGCCGCTGCATTATGTCGCCTGTTTGACATTTGACCTGTGATGTGTGGCAGAACCACCACCGTACTTTAGCGGTCAGCAGCAGAACCCCTAAGGGCTGTACATGCCGTACCCTGATCCTGCCTGCATTAACGCGACACACACACACATTGACACACATGGGAATAGCCCTAGGGCTGGCTGCAGGCGTTTCCACCTCCAGGTCTGTCCACGGTAACTGTCACGGCTGGCTGAAGGACTGGACCAAGGTGCAGCATGGTAAGCGTACATTTTCTCTTTATTAGAAATGATGCCGACAAAACAAAGAACAAAACCAAACCGTGAAGCTTTGGGCTATGTGCCCTGAACAAAGTCAAAGTTAACTTCCCACAAAACAGGTGGGGGAAGAGGGTACCTAAGTATGGTTCTCAATCAGAGACAACGATAGACAGCTGCCTCTGATTGAGAACCACACCTGGTCAAACACATAGAAATAGAAAATCATAGAACATAGACTGCCCACCCAAATAACACCCTGACCAAACCAAAATAGAGACAAAAAACGCTCTCTACGGTCAGGGCGTGACAGTAACTACCTGTGAGAGCAGATACAGAACCCAACCAATGACTACACAGCATGGCAGTCATGCAACAAATGCACACGATGGCATGGCAGTCATGGCTTGGCCAATACCAACCTGATACAAATCGAATAATCCCACATGGATGTGGTTAGACTGTGTAATTTACACGCATATGTATGTCATTTACAAAGCAACTAAAGCAGGCGACGATAATGAATTAGAAGGTCTTGTGAGTGCATACGGGCACATGGCATTACATATGGAGGATGTGTTGGAGAGCAGATGGGCTGACTGCAGAGAGAGAATTTCAACACAGGTTAAACCCTCCCCTGACATACTGCCGCTCTAATGGCACAATACAGCCCTGTTGAGGCTCAGCGGCTCACATTGACCATGCACGCACACACACACGCACGCACGCATGCACGCACACACACGCACGCACACACACACACACACACACCAGCCTAACCAATAACTACATATGCTCTGTGACATTGCTTTGCACTTTCTCTGGCGTTCATGAAAACAAGCACTAACTGTGCAACAGCACACTTATGCTGCCACTCGATGGACAACATTCTATACACGACATTCTACAGCCTACATTCTACAGGCTTGGAAACAAAGCCAACCTCTCCAAAATCTCACAACACAAGAAGTATACATACATGTACTCATACGTTTACGTGTACAGACTCTCAGGTTTGAAAGGTAGAACTATGTCCTCCTCCTGACACAATAACCACTAATCTAAAGAAATCCCCTCTGAACCTTGTGTGACCGAATTTATCTTTGGAAGCATGTCGAGAGCAGCCTTTGTAAATACAGTATAAACCTTCCCAGTCTGATGGAGAATGTAGGGGAGGCATAAAGGAAGAGAAGAGGCGAGAAGAAGAGGTCTCCAAGACAAACATGCCCCAGTGAGAGCAATAGACAAAGACAGTGAGGTACTGCTGTGTTGTCAAAAGGCCATATGGCTCAGCAGGAGATTAAATATTAAGGTGTGAAAGTGGGCTAATTCGGACACTACTGAGACTTCCTCATGGTGAGTTAAGGTGTCCGCATGCTTCCCAGTTGAAACAGTTCAATAATGTAGTGTATATGCACAATCTCTACCAAATGTGTGTGGACAACTGCTCATTGAACATCTCATTACAAATTCATGGGCATTAATAAGCAGTTGGTCCCCCCTTTGCAGCAAAAACAGCCTCCACTCTTCTGAGAAGGCTTTCCACTACACGTTGAAACATTGCTTAAGGGACTTGATTCCATTTAGCCACAAGAGCATTAGTGAGGTCGGGCACTGATGTTGGGAGATTAGGCCTGGCTCGCAGTCGGCGTTCAAATCCATCCCAAAGGTGTTCGATGGGGTTTGAGTTCAAGGCTCTACGCAGGCCAGTCAAGTTCTTCCGCACCGAACGACAAACCATTTTGGTATGGACCTTGCTTTGTGCATGGGGGAATTGTCATGCTGAAACAGGAAAGCGCCTTCCCCAAACTGTTGCCACAAAGTTGGCAGCACAGAATTGTATGGAATGTCATTGTATGCTGAAACGTTAAGATTTCCCCTTCCCTGGAACTACACCATGAAAAACAGCTCCAGACCACTATTCCTCCACCAAACTTTACAGTTGGCACTATGCATTGGGGCAGGTAGCGTTCTCCTGGCATCCGCCAAACCCAGATTTGTCCGTCGCACTGCCAGATGGTGAAGCCCGTTTCGTCACTCCGGAGAACATGTTTTCACTGCTCAAGAGTCCAATAGCGGCTAGCTTTACACCACTCCAGCTGACGCTTAGCAATGGAAACATATTACATGAAGCTCCCTACAAAAAGTTAATGTGCTGACGTTGCTTCCGAGGCAGTTTGGACCTCAGTAGTGAGTGTTGCAACCGAGGACAGATTATTTTTACACGCTATGCGCTTCAGTACTCGACGATCGAGTTCTGTCAGCTTATGTGGCCTACCACTTTGTGGCGAGCCGTTGTTGCTGCTAGATTTTTCCACTTCACAATAACAGGACTTACAATTGACTGGGGCAGCTCTAGCATGGCAGAAATTTCACGGACTGACTTGTTGGAAAGTTGTCATCCACGACGGTGCCACGTTGGAAGTCACTGAGCTCTTCAGTAAGGCCATTCTACTGCCAATGTTTGTCTATGGAGATTGCATGGCTGTGTGCTCGATTTTATACACCTGTCAGCAACAGGTGTGGCTGTAATAGCCGAATCCACTAATTTGAAGGTGTATGCACATACCTTGGTATATATAGTGTATTATGACGAGATTTTGTGATGTTTTTATTCGTTTTAGACTTCGGGGGAGTCTTTTTCCGGCTGTTTAGGCACACACAAAAAAAATGCGAGGCAAGTCGAAGTTTGGAGCCAAAGTCTACGCCCCTTTGTCTGTGACTGATCAACAGTAGGTATTCTTCAACAAAGTCTTTGTTGTCATTCAACGAGAGACGACTCGTTTTCATGCACATTTTCTCATAAAAAAAGAACGTAAAATTGCGCGACTAAGATCTCTTTGGCAAAAACGTTAAATTTAATGACAGATTTATTGAGTTTTCTTAGATTAATTCTGACTATTTTGAGGAAGTGTATGTGGACAAACAGTACTATTGCCGCTTTTTTCTTGTTTGTCAAGCGAAGGCTTTTAAAGGGAATTATGGGAGCACACTCGCTCGGTTCGAATAGGCGCAAGCTGCACTGAAGTATGCTGATGCCTTTACTGTGACTCAGACTGTCTCAGGAGCATGTGGAAAGGAAAGGAGGAGAGGGAGGGACACAGACCGTCATAGGTCCCTCAGAGAAGGGGGGAGAGAGTGTCGTCATTCTCAACTATTTTGCAAATGTATTAAATATTAAAGGACTGAATTACATTCTATTTTTTGGTTTTGTTGAGGAAATTAACCTGTTTAAACTCTCTTTTATGGTATACTTTTTCAAGTTGTATAATTATTGATAATCATTTCTCCACCTTGCTACAGCAGCCTAAACTTCAAAGTTAATCTCAGTGCCTAGTCTTCAATTTAGTTACTGGGTTACTATATAAACCATACAGTGACTTCAGAAGTTATTAAGACCCCTTGACTTATTCCGCATTTTGTTGTGTTACAGCCTGACTTATGATTAAATATACTTTCTCACCCATCTACACACAATACCCTATAATAACAAAGTGAAAACATGTCTTTAGAACATTTTACATTTTGCTAATTTACTGAAAATGAAATACAGAAATATCTCATTTACATGTATTCACACCCGAGTCAATACCTTGTAGAAGCACCTCGGGAAGCGATTACAGCTGGTAGTCTTTCTGGGTAAGTCTAAGAGCTTTGTACACCTGGATTGGACAATATTTGCATTTCTCCTTTGCCAAGATAATCCATACACCTGACAGGTATGCCATATCAAGAAGCTGATTAAACAGCATGCTCATTACACAGGTGCACCTTGTGCTGGGGGTAATAAAAGGCAACAATAAAATGTGCAGTTTTATCACACAACACAATGCTACAGATGTCTCCGGTTTTGATGGAGCGTGCAATTGGCATGCTGACAGCAGGAATGTTAAGGAATGTTAGATCTAGTCCTTTTATTTTTATCCTAAAAAACTCCCTTGTCTTTGCCGACAACAAGCATAGCCATAACATGATGTAGCAACCACCATGCTTGAAAATATGAAGTGGGTACTCAGTGATGTGTTGAATTTTCCCCAAACATTACCCTTTGTATTCAGGACAAAAAGTTAATTTCTTAGCCACATTTTTCCCAGTATAACTTTAGTGCCTTATTGCAAACAGGATGCATGTTTTGGAATATGCTTTATTCTGTACATGATTCCTTCTTTTCACTCTGTCATTTTGGTTAGTATTGTGGATTAGTAATGTTGTTCATCCATTCTCAGTTTTGTCCCATCACAGCCATTAACTGTTTTAAAGTCAACATTGGCCTCATGGTAAAATCCCTGAGTGGTTTCTCTGAGTGGTTTCCTTCTTAACCGGCAACTAAGTTAGGAAGGACGCCTGTATCTTTGTAGTAACTGGGTTTATTGATAGACCATCCAAAGTGTAATTAATAACTTAACCATGCTCAAAGGGATATTCAAAGTCTGCTTTTTTAAAATTTACCAATGGGGTCTTGGTTGTTGAACCTGTGTTTGAAATGAACTACTGGACTAATTCTGTGTAGGATACAGAGATGAGGTAGTCACTAAAAAATAATGTTGACTATTATTGCACACAGAGTGAGTACAAGAAACTTATTATGTGACTTGTTAAGCTAATTTTTACTCTTGAACTTATTTAGGCTTGCCACAACAAAAGGGGTTGAATACTTATTGACTCGGACATTTTAGCTTTAAATGTTTTAGAATTTCTAAGCATTTCTAAAAACATAATCCCACTAACATTTTGGGATACAAGTGTGTAGGCCAGTGACATGAAATCTGTATGTAATTATTTGAAATTTGAGGCTGTAACACAACAAAATGTGGAAAAAGTTCAGGGGTGTGAATACTTTCTGAAGGCACTGCACATTACCTTTGTGCCCAGACATAAAATGGCCCCATTTACAAGTTGTTTTCCTCCTACTCAAAATGATTGGGGAAGGGATCAAGTCTACACTGTAGACCCTACTTGGATATAAACCCCCACTATGGCAGAACCACACATCTGAGAACACAGGGGTTGTCTTTAATCACGGATGCAGTAGCAGACATTTTCTCTCAATGCGAGAGAAGACATACAGCTTTTTATCGTTTCGCTACGTATTAGAGTGTGTGTGGGTGTGAGACTTGCGTGTGTACCGTGTTGAGTATGCGTACCGTGCTGAGTATGCTTACCGTACGTGTGTGTGTGTGTGTGTAGGGGGCTTGGAGATGAAGAGCCAAGTGAAGGATTGAGAGGTCCCTGTAGACAGGTTGTTGGCAGTGATCGTACGGTCATAACTGAGGGGAACAACCGAGGTTGTTAGCCCAAAAGGTCAACCACTCAGGGTTTAATTCATGTCGCGGTCACTCCCTGCAGGCCCGACCATTGATTAGAGAAACTCCACTCATTCACCACTCAAACCTCCAAAAACTCATATCAGCAAGAATGAAGTCTAGACAGTTATTCCTTATCACAACCCATCATCAGTGGATCCATAGTACAGGCAGCACATACTTCATATCTGCCAGGGCCTGCAGAGCCAGGGCTCAGAAGTGTTTTTGGAGATGTGATTTACTACCAATAATTCATAGGTAGAAATCAATTGAGTTTTATTTTGCAGTTAATTTTTGGTAGGCAGCAGCTCAGTGTTGACTTCATAAAAGCTGAATGTTTGAGGCCTTCCTGACTGCTGCTCTCTGGGATTACGACCTGGGAATTTGACTGGATGAGTTCATAAACAGTCAGAACAGTGATCTTGAGAGTGTATTAAACTTCATAACAACGTCATGAGAGTTTACAGGCTTACCACTTACTGTATGGTCAGTGACTTTATCTTGCCACTAAGGGGCTTCTCCTGCCATTTTGCTTTATTATTATGTGTCAGATAACTCTCTGGCTGAATCTACAACCTTCACTTTGCCTGTGTGTGTGTGTGTGTGTGTGTGTTCTCTCCCAGTCAATAAAGGGGGTAGAACGGTAATTGAAGGAGAACAAGGGTATAGGTACACAATTACACCCCTCTACCCTCCGAGCGCCCCACCAAGACGTTGATGCCACGGTAATTAAAGTGAGTCATCAGGAGAGGAGGGTCAGCTTCCTCTACATCCCATGATGTAGACACACATTTTATACTCCAACACAACTGACAATCAATAGAGACACAATAAGTAATATCCTGCTATTATTGAATCCTAGTGTTATCCTAACAAGAGAGCACACAAAGTACGTACGTCAACAAGCATCTAAATCAATGGCAGGGTCTGATAGTGGTGGATACAGAGGTACAGAGGAAGCCCTCCATCTCTCCCTTCATAATTTCCTCCCTCTCTCTAACGCCTTGAGGTAAACAAAAATAAAAGCCACGGCCGCTGTCAGGCCACACACACACAAGGGCGCACGAAGTCTGTGTGGCTCGTCGATAGGGCTGGAGAGTTTTGACCACCAGCTAAATTCTAAAGTCCTCATACGATCTTAAGGAAGTAGCTGATTAGTAGAACCAAGTAAAAAGCCAGGGCCACTCCAGAGCTACTCTGTGTGTGTGTGTGTGTGTGTGTGTGTGTGTGTGTGTGTGTGTGTGTGTGTGTGTGTGTGTGTGTGTGTGTGTGTGTGTGTGTGTGTGAAACGAAAGAGAGAGACAGAAAGAGAGAACGAGATGTGCATGATAAAATATATTAACAAATATATATATAAAATAATATACATTTATGTCAAATATATATACAGTTGAAGTCGGAAGTTTACATACACCTTAGCCAAATACATTTAAACTCTGTTTTTCACCATTTCTGACATTTAATTCTCGTAAAAATTCAGTGTCTTAGGATCACCACTTTATTTAAGAATGTGAAATGTCAGAATAATAGGAGAGAGTGATTTATTTCAGCTTGTATTTCTTTCACCACATTCCCAGGGGGTCAGAAGTTTATGTACACTCAATTTGTATTGGTAATTGCCTTTAAATTGTTTAACTTCGGTAAACGTTTCAGGTAGCCTTCCACAAGCTTCCCACAATAAGTTGGGTGAATTTTGGTTCTGCCCACACATTTTCTATAGGATGGAGGTCAGGGCTTTGTGATGGCCACTCCAAAACCTTGACTTTGTTGTCCTTATGCCATTTTGCCACAATTTTGGAAGTATGCTTGGGGTCATTGTCCATTTGGAGAACCCATTTGAGACCAAGCTTTAACTTCTTGACTGATGTCTTGAGATGTTGCTTCAATATATCCACATCATTTTCCTATCTATTTTGTGAAGTGCACCAGCCCCTCCTGCAAAAAAGCACCCCCACAACATGATTCAGCCACCCCCGTGCTTCACGGTTGGGATGGTGTTCTTTGGCTTACAAGCCACCCCCTTTTTCCTCCAAACATAACAATGGTCATTATTGCCAAACAGTTCTATTTTTGTTTCACCAGACCAGAGGACATTTCTCCAAAAAGTACGATCTTTGTCCCCAAGTGCTGTTGCAAACTGTAGTCTGGCTTTTTAATGGCGGTTTTGGAGCAGTGGCTTCTTCCTTGCTGAGCGGCCTTTCAGGTTATGCCGATACAGGACTCGTTTTACTGTGGATATAGATACTTTTGTACCCGGTTCCTCCAGCATCTTCACAAGGTCCTTTGTTGTTGTTCTGGGATTATTTGCACTTTTCGCACCAAAGTACGTTCATCTCTAGGAGACAAAACGCATCTCCTTCCTGAGCGGTATGACGGCTGCGTGGTCCCATGGTGTTTATACTTGCGTACTATTGTTTGTACAGATGAACGTGGTACCTTCAGGCATTTGGAAATTGCTACCAATGATGAACAAGACTTGTGGAGGTCTTGGCTGATATCTTTTGATTTTCCCATGATCCAGAGCAAAGAGGCACTGAGTTTGAAGGTAGACCTTGAAATACATCCACAGGTACACCTCCAATTGACTCAAATTATGTCAATTAGCCTATCAGAAGCATCTAAAGCCATGACATAATTTTCTGGAATTTTCCAAGCTGTTTAAAGGCACACTCAATTTAGTGCATGTAAACTTTAGTCCCTCTGGAATTGTGATACAGTGGATTATAAGTGAAATAATCTGTCTGTAAACAATTGTTGGAAAAATGACTTGCACAAAGTAGATGTCCTAACCGACTTGCCAAAACTATAGTTTGTTAACAAGAAATTTGTGGAGTGGTTGAAAAACGAGTTTTAATGACTCCAACCTAAGTGCATGTAAACTTCTGACTTCAACTGTATGTGTGTTCCCTGTCCTTCATGAGATCACCAAATGAAACACACTCGACATGACTGTCCCTTAAGTGTCCACGGACCACTCCCACATTTTCAAAAATATAAATATTGTTTAATTATTCAAGCTGTTGATGTCCAAGTGTCTCTCTGTGTTCCACTGTTTACATTCAAATCGCGAACACTACAGAGCATAGAGGCAGCGTATTTTATGAATTCCCATAAAACAACCGACTTCCCGCTCTCTACGAGAGAGAGAGCATGCTGTAGTGTGGATCCACTGTAACCTGATCCTTCAGATCGCCACAGGGGAGTTACGACAGTGACTAGGCTTCTCCAAAACTGCACTCTGATGCCTACCAAACTTGCCAACAACCAATAGCTAATAGTGGGTACTCAGCACCCTGTTGTCTCTCAAATCACTCTGACATGAATGCAAATGCAACGAAATTCAAATCAAACACTTTGTGAGACCCTGAGTTTGAGTGGAATAGGGTTGCTTGATACGCAGCGAGTCAGCTCCTCATAGCTGGTGGATGCCTGGAATTAAATAGGTGTTCCTATAAACCCATGTTGTGCAACATTTCTATAGACTATGCCATGCAATTGAGAAAACAGTGTTTTGATGGCCTCTATTAAAAAAAGAAGGATCCCATCAGCTTCCTATAGGCTAGGCCTACTATACATTTATTTTGAAACTTTCCTAATATTAAGCAGACTGCTTAATATATTAAGTATACAACTGGAGTAGCCTACCTGGCTGGCAAGAAAATTAACTGCAGGAAAAGCGTCCTGCATTCACTATTCAAGTGTCCCTGTTCCGACAGGTGCATGATAACGGCCCATTCGAAACAGTCCACAGGGATGCTGGCCCATATGGACTCCAATGCTTCCCACAGTTGTATCAAGTTGGCTGGATGTTCTTTGGACCATTCTTGATCCACACGTGAAACTGTTGAGTTGAGCGTGAAAACCCAGCAGGGTTGAAGTTCTTGACACAAACCGGTCCACCTGGCACCTACTACCATTCCACAATTCAAAGGTACTTCAATCTTTTGTCTTGTCCATTCACCCTCTGAATGGCACACATAACACAATCCATGTCTCAATTGTATCAAGGCTTAGACCTTCTTTAACCTGTCTCCTCCCCTCCATCTACATTGATTGAAGTGGATTTAACAAGTGACATCAATAAGTGATCATAGGGTTCACCTGGATTCACCTGGTCAGTCTATGTTTTGCATACTCAGTGTATAGTGCACTACTTTTGATTAGAACCCATAGGGATCTGGTCAAACATAGGGAGTAGGGTGCCATTTGAGAGATAACAAAAGGCAGTAACACTTTATGGTTTAATTAGGAAGTAGAATAGAGAGAGGGTGCTGTGTTTTTATGTCCTTACAAAACGCCTTCCTTGGCTCAGTGCTGTGCTGTAGCATGGTGTATTATATACCATATGTGGCGGAACAAAGGAGAGATGTTTGTTAGATAACCTACCTGTGGCCTAGGGTGTACTAGCGTTTAAGCAGCTCCCTCTGGAGCACATGTACAATAAAACAAAATGAAATAAAAAGATAACAGGCTACCTTAGATGATGCACTGCTGAGGCAAAGGAACACAATGCAGGACACATACACCTGCTTCCTACATGGAACCAGTCCTTCAGTGCCGCAGTCATTTTTATCTCTGCGATACTTCATGGATCAACTCATGTCATTGACGAACCGCCAGTTTATAGAAGTCAACCGCCAGTTTATAGTCAGACAAAAAAGCAGCAGACACTGTGGCCCTTCAGGGCCAAGCCACAGAGTTCTGCACCATTGTCCTACTGCAGTCTTTCAGAGGCTAGCTAGGTCGTACAATCTGAGGGGAGGGATGGGAAGAAGTCGGGGAGTTATAAAGGATGGTTTGTTAACAAGGCTTTTGTTTAGTAATAGTTCAGTGGTGTTGAGGCACGGGCTCATTGCTCTGAGCTGCTGACAGACCGAGAGAGAGATTGAGAGATAGAGAGCCAGAGGCACAGGCCACAGAGGCGAGGACTGACAGAGATGGATGACCTCCGCTGGATAGGGTCTTATGAAGGAACACAATGGGAGAATAATACACACACACACGTTGCGGCTGTGAGTGAGTGAAATGTGACAATTTGTGTGAATGCATGTGAGTGTTCTGTGTGTGTTTACCTGGTAGGTGTCCCAGAGGCGTATGGTGCAGCGTAACGGCAGCTCTCTCATCAGCAGGTTGTTCATCCAACGGAAGGCAAACTGGAGATACTCCACTTCATACTGCTGCATGTGGACGTGCACCGTTTCTGAAACACACCCATACACACAGATTTGTTAAACTGAAACACACACACACTTCCGTCAAACAATGATCAACGCACGCACATACAGTATGCACACACACGCCGGTCAGACACTGATGAACACACACATGCGCAGTTCACATGGACAGCCGCTGATAATCTTCTGATATCCACAGCGCACACACACACACACACACACACACACACAATTCTCTTTCCACCGATGATGGCTGGGCGGTCAGACAATACAGCAGTAATTGCATAGCTGTCAGTGGACCTCTCAAAGAACATTAAAGCTCCTATAGAGCTAGGGAGAAAGACAGCATTATAACAGTGTGTGTTGCGTCAAGCGTCCATATTACTGGGAGCGAATGACACTGGGAGCAGGGAGGGAGAGACGAAAGACAGCAACCAACCAAGCCGACTTGTGCTATAGTAGACTAATAGCTGTCATACAGCTAGGGTATTTATCATCAGATATGATTACGTAGTACCAGTCTTGACTGCATCAAACCTGGGAGAAGCTAGTTTAGCTAGCTAAAGTTAGCTAGCTAGGCAAAATTGAGGGTACAGTACATGCGCTTTCTCATCCAACAGTTAAAAATAACTCCATTCAGAATATTAAGTAGCAGCCTTACCTGTTGGCTCTTGGTCCTTGTATTCTATACCTCTTAACTTTTAATTTCGTAATTTTAATTATATCTTCCATTGATTAGATACACTATATACGCAAACGTATGAGACACCCCTTTAAATTAGTGGATTCGGCTATTTCAGCCATAGACAAACACTGTAGAATGGCCTTACTGGAGAGCTCAAGTGACTTCCAACGTGACACCGTCATAGGAAGCCACCTTTCCAACAAGTTAGCTTGTCAAATGTATGCCCTGTTAGAGCTGCCCCAGTCTACTGTAAGTGTTGTTACTGTGAAGTGGAAAGGTCTAGGAGCAACAATGGCTCAGCCGCGAAGTCGTAGGCCACACAAGCTTACAGAACAGGGCCACCGAGTGCTGAAGCGCGTAGCAAGTAAAACGTGTTGCCGTCGATTGCAACACTCACTAATGAGTTCCAAACTGCCTCTGGAAGCAATGTCATCAAAGGAACTGTTCGTCAGGAGCTTCATGAAATGGGTTTCCATGGACTAGCATCAATTATGTTGTAGACGATTCTGTGCTTCCAACTTTGAGGCAAACCGTTGGGGAAGGCCCTTTCCTTTTTCCGCATGACAATGCCCCCGTGCACAAAGCGAGGTCCATACAGAAATGGTTTGTCAAGAAGAACTGGTCTGCACAGAGCCCTGACCTCAACCCCATCGAATACCTTTGGGATGAATTGGAACGCAGACTGCGAGCCAGGCCTAATCACCCAACATCCGTGCCCAACTTCACCAATGCTCTTGTGGCTGAATGGAAGCATGTCCCCGCAGCAATGTTCCAACATGTGGAAAACCTACCCAGAAGAGTAGAGGCGGTTATAGCTGCAAAGGAGGGACCAACTCCATATTAATGCCCAGGATTTTGGAATGAGATGTTCGAGGAGCAGGTGTTCACATACACTACATGACCAAAAGTATCTCCTAACTTTTGCCACACACGAGGCTTTACGACTGTAGCCTATTGCTACTTTGATGACTTATGATTGGCCAACAACAAGCTACAAGCGTCACACTCCACTTGTGAAAAGCAAGAGCAGCAGCATAAATGATAAAATGTCTCTCGCTCTCTCTCTACTGCAGCAGTCACGTTCGGGATCTGTACGGGTCAGTTAAAATGACACATACCCGAGACCCGCAACAATCATATCAGATCCGACCCGTTACATTATTTACAGTTCTGTGTCCGGAACGACTCGTGTCCCGGATTAGGTCTTGGGTACAGGTGGTTTTGTGAAGACCTCTAGTGTGCATAAATCTGAGACTCTGACACAGCTAATCAGTTTGTTTGCATCAACAGAGTGACCAGGGGAGTGCAACTAGTTTTTCTTCACACACAATAAATGAATGCAACACATTTAGCAGAAAATAGCTTCATTTTCATCAGATGAAAAGAGAAGTGCCACACTATTTAGCCAGCAGCCACACATAAGTACATTAGCTTACAGGGAAAAAAACAAGGTATTTCTTTGCAAAAACTATTCATGGCCATCGATTCCTCATGTTTATCATAGAAGAATGTAGCCAGCCACATTTCCTAAAGTTTTGCTTGAAGTTCATCTTGCATTTTAACTACCCGGAGAAAAGTATGCATTAACGTGACCCCTGCTGTACCCATCACGATTCACTTCGTTTGTCACCCGACACATGTCAAGACACTTCACATTAGTTCGTTCTCGCACGCACACCCACACAAACACTCTCAGAGGGTGAGGTAAACAGTGAACACTTTCCCCTTTTTCGCTCTCCTCTCCACAGTTTAATTATCACATAGCTATGCTCCTGCGTAAACAACTTAGGCCTACCCTCATTAACAGTGAATAAATCACAGTAATATATCACTTCCAAACAGCTTCCCTAATAAGAGGCAACAAACACTTTAGAGGAAATAAATAAATAATACATCTTGAAATTAAACTTCTCACAAGTAGTCAGAGGAGTTGGCTTGGCTAAAGTACACTCAGATCTGGTACCAGGCTAAGACTAATGTTAAGAAGAGTAGAGAAACCATCCTACTATGTGTGTGTGAGAGAGTGGAGAGAGAGAGTGTGGGTGAGTGAGTGAGACACAGAGAGAGACTGAGTAGTGAGTGAGTGAGAGAGAGAGAGAGAGAGAGAGAGAGAGAGAGAGTGAGAGTGAGAGTGAGAGAGAGAGAGAGAGAGAGAGTTGTCTGAGTTCCTCCTGGTCCCCTGGAAGTTAATTAGTTAGTTATTGTTTATCTGTTCTAGAGCCAGTAGGAGAGAGGAACAGCTGCTATAGCTGGGGAAGGAAGACCGAGAGAGTAAGATTATTAGTGTTTGCTTCAGTACTACGGAACCACTCTTTCTGCTCCCTCTCTTTCTGCAATAGAGAACATTATTTTACTCCGTTACAAACCCAGGGAGGAGGGAAGCACCTGCTTTTTTTTTGGTTGAGGGTGAATTCAGTCAAGCCTGTGGTTGAAATTGTTTGCCCCAAAAAGTACTTTAACAGATCAAAATCAAAGTCAGTGGTAATTAACTCATGAATTCTGTTTGCGAGTAGTCAGACTATAATATGGTAAAGAAGATGCAAGTTTTAGCAGGACTGTTTGTTTAGTGGAGAGTTTTGTAGCGAATTTAGCATCTGGGCAGACTCCGACTGGCAGCGCACGGCCTGCTAGGTAGATTTGGGTTGCGGGAGGACAGTTGGAGGTCAGGGGTCAGAGAAAAGACAAGTGATGGCGCTGAGATGCATTCTGCTGAGCTCCACACTTCTCCCTGACTTCTGCTCTCCTCCATCTATCCAATAATTACATCTGCGCAGTGACCCTCTCTTTCTCTTTCCGCATTCTCTCTCCCGCTCTCGTGCACGCTCTTTGTCCCTCATCTCTCTCCTCTTTCTCCCCCTCTCCCTCCCTCTTAGCTACGTTTTCCGTGTGCATGTCCTGTCTGCATGGGTTCTCTGCGGAGCTTTTTCTATTACTTTACCAGACATCCAGTACTCTGACAGTACTCTATAGAAATCATTTTCCAAGGCATACAAACAGCGTGTCTTTTTGCGTCTGTGACAGCTCTGCTGTAGTCCTTGTCATGTTTCAGTGTCAGGCAAAGTTGATTCCATAAGGAGATTGATAAGACACACCACAAAACGGTGCATCCTATATTCTTGAGTGTGGGTGTGTCTGTACTCTATATCCCAGGATGACAGTGTCTGTATGCCAGGCTACCAGTTCTTTCTCTCTGTGCTCTTAGTGATGGCATTTGTCACAACATCAGGAACGCGTCATTCAGTGCATCCTTCAATCACACACAGGGCTACAGCACTGACGACTATGATTTAAGCCATCGATCAGGGACTCCATTGTCCAAGATCAAAGTCAAATACAGCTATAAAGAAGAACTCCTTCATACTCTCACTTAAAAATCTCTTCAAAGCACAATAAACACATAATTTTTTGATGCCAATGAATTAATGCATATGTGAGTTGCTTTTATGGTAAACAATATAGCAATATGCATAGAGCTGCTGAGACGGTAGAGGAAAGCCAAGCGCTATGGCCCTGTGTGAATCAATAGGTTATGTGTAGGTGGATTGAGAGGTCTAGAGGAGATGAGAGGAGCTCAGAGGAGAGGCAGAGAGATCAAAGGTGGGGTGACTGCAGGTTGAATCCTCACAGCAGAGACTTGACGTCAGAACAACATAAAGCTCTGCCATGGACCTGTAATCACAGGCATACTTAACTTCTTGGTGACAGGGGGGCAGTATTGAGTAGCTTGGACGAATAAGGTGCCCAGAGTAAACTGCCTGCTACTCTGTCCCAGATGCGAATATATGCATATTATTAGTGGTATTGGATTGAGAACACTCTGAAGTTTCTAAAACCTTTTGAATAATGTCTGTGAGTATAGCAGAACTCATATGGCAGGCGAAAACCTGAGAAAAATCCAACCAGGAAGTGGGAAATCTGAGGTTTGTAGTTTTTCAACTCTTTGCCATTCCAATATACAGTGTAAATGGGGTCATAATGCACTTCCTAAGGCATCCACTAGATGTCAACAGTCTTTAGAACTTTGTTTGAAGCTTCTACTGTGAAGTGGGGGCGAATGAGAGGGGATTGAGCCATGTGTCTGGCAGAGTGCCACAGGCTCGTGAGGCTCGGTCATGAGAGAGTTTGCTCTCTTTCCATTGCTTTTCTACAGACAATGGAATTCTCCGGTTGGAACATTATTGAAGATTTATGATAAAAACATCCTAAAGATTGATTCCATACTTGGTTTGACAAGTTTCTATGACCTGTAATATAACTTTTTGAACTGTTCGTCCGACATTCGGCTTGACCTGAACGCGAGTTTGGATTTGTTTACCAAACAGAAACTATTTGGACATAAATGATGAACTTTATCGAACAAATCAAACATTTATTGTGGAGCTGGGATTCCTGGGAGTGCATTCTGATGAAGATCATCAAAGGTAAGTGAATATTTATAATGCAATTTCTGACTAATGTTGACTACACAATATGGCGGATATCTTTTTGGCTGCTTTGTTGTCTGAACGCTGTACTCAGATTATTGCATTGTTTGCTTTTTTTATTTTTTATTTTTTAATCTGACACAGCGGTTGCATTAAGGAGAAGTAAATCTCTAATTACATGTATAACACTTGTATTTTCATCAACATTTATGATGAGTATTTCTGTAAATTGATGTGGCTCTCTGCACAATCACCGCATGTTTTAGAACTACTGGATGTAATACGCCAATGTAAAATGAGATTTTTTTGTTATAAATATGCACTTTAGCGAACAAAACATACATGTATTGTGTAACATGAAGTCCTGTGAGTGTCATCTGATGAAGATCATCAAAGGTTAGTGATTCATTTATCTCTATTTGTGCTTTTTGTGACTCCTCTCTTTGGCTGGAAAAATGGCTGTATTTTTCTGTGACTTGGTGGTGACCTAACAATCGTTTGTGGTGCTTTCACTGTAAATCCTTTTTGAAATCAGACACTGTGGCTGGATTAACGAGAATGTTATCTTTAAAATGGTGTAAAATACTTGTATGCTTGAGGAATTTTAATTATAAGATTTTTGTTGTTTTGAATTTGGCGCCCTGCACTTTCACTGGCTGATGGCGAGGTGCCAACTGGCTGTTGGACGCTACCGTCCCACATATCCCAGAGAGGTTAAGAGAGTGTGTGAAAGACACACGCAGGGAAGCACGCACAGTCACACAAACACACACACAATCATGCGCATACACACGGAATAATACCATCTAACATCTTCAAACAAAGGAAACATACAAGGTTTTTCTTCATAAATACACTAGTCCACTGTTTTCCATTAATTCTATTCATACTTCTGCCTCAACAATCGAACCATGGGAGTCTTACATGTACATGATTCAGAGTGCAGAAACCATGCTGTTTCTCTCCTTCATTTGCATAAATAAATTCACCTTTAGCAATTTCCATGCTGATGAACCCTGAATGTATTCTGTATTCACACAGAACAGAGAGAGAGAGATGAGGAAATATGTACAAACCTTACAGAGAGACACATAAAAAAAAATGTTTAAATAAAATTGAAATTCATTTTAGGGGGTAGATCAGCTTTAATATTTCAGATAGATTGTAGCTTCCGGTGAACATTGGCGTGCTGGTAGAAATCACACGCTTTAGTGTCACGATAAGAAAACGGGGCTATCGTTTAATACTCTGTCGTTAGTTAGAGCGAAGCCCCTGATTGTTGCTAAAAGCACCCGGCGACGGATCCGCCTTTTGGCTCCTGAGTAGAGGGGATTAAATGAATTGCATAATGAGGGGAGCAGGGGCAGCCAGGGGTGGAGAGGTGAAGAGTTCCACAGATTAGAGACGGCTCTGTTTTAGCTATAGAGTCAAAGGGGGGAATCCCAGGGCCTCAGAGAGAAGATCAATAGGTTAGGAGGATCTCCGCATCCAGATCAGGACTAAGTGGCTAGAGAGTTAACTCACCTTGTGTCCTATGTCCGACAAGAGTCATCTCACGCTACACTATCACTCAACAGCCTAACGGTCCAACTGATGGAGCAGCCCATCATAACTAAATGGACCTGTCTGCATTTCCCAACACCTCCGGAAAACAGTGTCTAACTCACTGACTAATGTCACCTGTAACATCAACTCAAGTAGAAAAATGAAAAGTGAGCATAAAAGATATCTTTAGCTGTGGTAGGCTAAACGCATAAAAAAAACGACCTCCCCTTTTGGCTTAAACTAGGTTTTTGTTCCCGTCCCACTCTCCTGGATTGAAGGTGACCGTTTTCTCCTCCTCATTTATCTAGAGCACACCCTGAGCACTACCACCTCAGCGCATTCATTTGAACTGTGAATGCACTCATCTCCATGCCTGGTTCTGTTTAAAGGGCCTGAGAGCTAGGATGGTAGTGTGGGCCGCGACGGAGCAGGGGAACATGGGGGATTACAGGACGAGATAGGGGGCTGTCATCGATCACATGGAGGGATGAACTCAACACACATCTATATGCACACACACACACCACCTTATCTCTGCTTCAAAGAGATATAGATAACTTCAATTAGTACATAGCTTCCATACTGTACTGCACATACAGGAGCCCATCTTTCTACTCTTCACAAACTCCTTGTAGCATATAACATGTTAATACCCATCTAATCAACACATCAATCAACTTATGAACCCCGTTCTTTAAAAAAAGCACAAAACAAAATGTGCAATCTCGACCACCACGACACCCTGGTCAGGCAGCTAATGACAGACAGCAGTGACCCTAGGCGGCTACTGTGCGGTGAGTGAACACAATGGCATGACTGACTGATTTCTAAAGCTATAGTGAGTGAACACATTGGCATCGACTCCTTTCTATAGCTCCACACGGCCCAGGCCATCCATCCATCCACGGGAGTGTATTTCTAAAGAGCAGAGAGAGAAGAGAGGAGACGAGCTGCCGCGTCCCCGCATCAGTCGGTCAAACGTAAACAAAGCCCAGAGAGAGGCAGAGAGAAGGGGAAAGGAAATGGAACAGAGGGAGATCGATGCTGTGGGGGGGCTTTGTGTGTGATCTGATTCCCATTTCTGTAATAGCCTCACACCAGCCTCTGTCTTTTAGAGAAACACAGCCCCACACAAAGGAGGATGAGGATAGAGAGGAGGAGAGATGTGTATTACTCCTGCTGTGTTGTGTGGAGAGGAGATTAGGCCCTGAGAGAGAAGAGAGGAATGCCATGTGGAGGACGAAGAGGAGATTTGGGGGACGCACAGTCCCACACACGGTTAGGGTGCACGCAACCCCGGTCTTAGTCAGAAGTGGTAAAATGTACTCTTCATATTCCGTTTTAACCCTGTAAGCCTCTTCAGCTGGAATCTATATATCTCTACACACTGTAGCCTATATTTTAGATGTAGTGCACACGTACAACGGCATGAATGTCTGAATGGCATGCGATGTTCTTTTCGAACCCTTACAAGAGTAGCATGGCTGACAGCAGCTCTCAAAGACACAGCTCGTTGTGTAGTCACATGGGTCAAGCGGCAGCCATGCTGTTACAAAAGCAGACGTCTTTCATACCAGCTATCGCCATATCATCCTGGCAAATCAACTATTATACAACGGTCTGTCCTTGAATATACCAACCTCTAACACATTACGGAATCGGAGCGAATCTCCAACATACTCATCTGCCTCAGTGCGCCTATAAAGTATACGCTCCCTGCACTAGTTCAGTAACACGGTCTGAGATAAAGTGAACATTCTTTGAAACATTCTGTGGAAGTCTGCAATAATTAATATGGTATAAAGTTAGATATTCAATGAGGGGGGTACAGCAGGTACCCCTCCACCCCTCATCCCTCCACTTCTCCTCCCCCGTAATAATGCAGGCCTGTAATAACAGAGCTAGAGGAAGCAGGAAACTGCTACAGGGGGACAGGACCCATTGGCTCACACTGCCTCTCTGCTCGGAGATGTACAGATGAGGTGGTACGGTAAGCAGAGACCTGGTTATACTAGAATAGGGGTAGGCAACCCTGTTCCTGGAGTGCCGCAGGTACTGTATGATTTTGTTCCATCTAGGCACCACACCTGACCAACTGAGCTAATTGATCATTTCAGTGATTGCCTAAATTCAACACACCTGGTCTTCCAGGTCAGTTAAATCAAAAAACATTTAGTGCCTGCGGCACTGCAGGACTAGGGTCGCCTACCCCTGTACTAAAATAACCAGGGTGGTTGTTTTGACCCGAGACGGGTCGTGCACCAAAATGTGTTAGTGATTTGTCAGGGGCCTATTGGAGGTTGAACGCTCACTCCTCTGTTAAATTCAGCAGGGATTGGTCAGAGAGCCTAGACTATGCTCTCTGCTATATCGGCTACTGTACTCTATGGACCTAGTGCTACACAGAGGCAGAGAAAAGGGAGAGTTCTTGAGGCATCGTGCCAAACCGTTTTCCTCTCTCCACCCCTGCCGATTTGAGAGGCAAGTGTGGGTGGTTGAGGGTCCATGGAGGGCTGTGCCCTCCCGCTCTCTCTATTCCTCTCTGTTCTGTTTCCTCTTCTCTCGCTTTCCTCTTCTCTCTCTGGTCTCTCTTTCCTCACGGTGTGTTTGTGTTTTTCTTCCTACTCGCTCGCTCTACTCTCCCTCTCCTTTGCTCTCTGTTTGAGGGAGATAAAGGCAGGTGAGCTGGCAGTGTTTGGGCTGAAGGGCAGGCAGGGAGAGACTGAAGGACGGACCTGAGCCACTGATACAGAGCAGAAGAGTCACAGGGTAGGACGGGACGAAGCGTTAATGCAATCAGACACTGGGGTGAGATCAGCACCACTTCACCACCCCCTCTGTCACAGGTGGTCAAATTGGACTGGATCAGCCAAGGAATGAGGAATTACAAGACTCTGTGGAGGCCGTATAACACAACAACACAGATCAGATTCTGTATTATCATCATCATCAGGTGGGGATCAGTTTCTCATGTCATCACATATTTGCTATGCATATAATTTAATCTATCAGCATCACTGCAAAGGACAATGCAAGGTGAGATCAATTCACCATTACACTGTCAACTCGTAAGGCACCTTGAAAAGCCCTACAAAATGCAGCATCATTAGTATCTAATATAATTACAGGGGCCAAATTAGAAAATACCTCTTCATACAGTGTAGTCTGGGCAGATATTGTGGTTGCTGTTCTAGCATGATGTGGCTATTCAGCTGTATGACCACAATGTGTCTTTGCTGATGGCATCACGAGTGAGGGACAGTTTAGGTCTTTCTCTCACACCACCTCCACGCCCTCCTTCCACTTCCATCTTTCTCTGTCGCGTCCAGACGCTCCGCTGTGCTTACAGACATTATGTCAGGGAAGGCTGGCAGGCTGGTCAGATTCTGTGATGTCCCTGTGGTGCTCCTTCCTTAGCTCCTTCCTTTCTGTCACCTGACAGAGCAGAGCCATATGGCTGAGGAGCCAGAGGTGTGCTTCAGGAACATGTCTGAACATCAGGGCCACAGCCCATCAAGTAGCACCAATCTGGGCAGGCCATCTTTCAGTGGTACACCTCCAGCCTGGCTAGCACACACCGTATAACATCAGAGACTGTGGTAGGGGTCAAATACACCGTGGTAATAGGATCAAATACAAATTGGTTTGTGTACCACATAGAGCAAGAGACTAAGGCTGATATGTGTCTCTGAAGGAAGGGAATGTAGCAAGGGCACTGATCTATCTCTTCACCACAGCTGTTGCATCTAATTCTTTCTTCCCATCTTCCCTTTTTCTCTCTCTTCTTCTTCACTGGCTCCATGTCCTCCTCTTCTTTCTCTTCCCCTTTTTCTCTATTTTTCTTTCTTGTGCCCTGCTGTTCTCTGCACTCTGAACAATTTCCTCTTTTCAAGATGTAAATTCCAGTGTGGAATGGTGGTTTGGTGGTTATTTTTAAGTCACTCTGGGCTTTGTAGGACTGTTGTTACACTGTGCCATTATCCCAAAATGACCCCCTTGGAGCCATGTCCTGTGTCAGGTTTAATAAGCTAGCAGAGAGCTGGCAGAGTGGTGCTGCATAACATCTCCCCTAGAACAGCCCTCATGGATCTAGTTACGCAGAGGTGGAAATCAATCCACACCAACTCATACATGTACATACTCACACACATAAACATGCATGGGCAAACACACAAACTGATATGCACACGCACGTGTATTTGATTATTTCCTGTGTATTTAAGTCGTTGTGGCCTGAATCAACTGGAATATTGGAAGTATTCAAAAGTATTTTCAAATACTTTCCTATAAATAGCCTACTACTTTAAAGTATTTTCACAAACATATTTCGAAATACATTATTTAAAATACCAAACAGACCTGGTTCAAGTGTATGTACTTCCTAGATGTAGAAATAAATGTGGAAATGTAAAAATAGGTGTACTTCCTAAATTAAGAAAGCTAAATCAAGCTACTCTCTAAGTTATATCACAGACTCTGCTGGTGATCCATCTACATTGTGGAAAATAGTTAATGCATTGAAGCGTGGCAATTCATCTCCTTCCCTGCATAAGCAAGTTGTGTCAGACACTGGCATCATTACTGAGAAAAATAAGACAAGTGATGCTTTCACCATTTTATCTCTCCAGGCTTTTTATTTTAAGAAATGCTGGTTAAATCGACCCTGGGCAGTCAGTCGACTACTATTCCCTCTCCCAGCCGCCACTTGGCTCGTTGGAAGATCAGTCAACTTCTAGTGAATATGTTTTCATTTTCAACAACCAGGGCTTGACATTCACTTTTTTAGCCACTTGTCCTTTGAACAAGTAGGACAGATTTGTTTTTACTTGTCCGAAAGCTGAAGTCACAAAATAAAAGGTCTGTAACACCATCAGTCAAAAGTGTGACTGAAAATGTGTCAAGTACATAGTAGTGATATGATAAAAAATTATGCGCTTGCCCATAGACCACGTGTCAAACTCGTCCCACGGAAGGCCGAGTGTCTGCGGGTTTTCGCTCATCCCTTGTGCTGATTGATGAATTAAGGTTACTGATTAGTAAGGAATTCCCCACCTGGTTGTCTAGGTCTCAATTGAAAGGGGGAAAAAACTATAACCAGCAGACAATAGGCCCTCCATGGAATGTTTGACACCCCTGCCATAGACAATGTTATCTCCCCCTAGCAGCCATCCAAAATAACGTACAAACTCAATTATTCAATTTTTTTAAAGAAGGAAAGACCGCTACGCATTTACTGGCATGCTATTGGAAGGACGAGAAGAATCATGACATTGGCAAAATACATTTAGCTGAGCCAAATCTTTTCAAATAGCTTATTTCACTCTGGTGGAGCTGTGACACGAAAGAGATGTGTAGTAGCCTAGGCCTATCTGGCTAGCTTTGTCTGCCAAAGTGTGCAGATGGAGCGAGTGACACAGTCAATGAGCCTCGCTAGCAGTGCGTCTTGTGCTGGGTTGTCATCACGGGCTGCAGAGCAACTCTGCTATCCTCAGAACTGGAAAATTATAAACTGATTAGCATTTTTTCCTCATCCTCTTCTCTTATTAAACCTAGGCTACTATATGCATTGTAAGTAGGTTGCAATATGCTAGAATAATATGGAAATAGGCATAGGTCACCTACTCATTTCATTTCATAAGCATTCCTCAGCTGAAGCCTAAGTTTTTGACTCCTCATTGGATTGAGAATAGCATAGACTCCGACTTCCATAATTCATCTCATTTAAAAGCTGCAACTTTAGGACATTAAACACTCAAATAATTTGGAAAATACTCTTCATAACTTTAATTTGTCTTAATGCTTTTATGATATTTTATTTGGTTTATAAGGCTTTTGGTTGTTTGGTTCACAATGGCAAGGAAGGATTTTTTTGGGGCCTCGTATGCATAAAGTCTGTCTTATAATGCTTTGCTCAACAAGAAGGTGTTGTTCAAATTTCTCATTAGATGTGTATATATTGCTATCGTTTCTTCTCTCTCTCTCTCATTATTATCATAAGCCTCGGGGTTATTACCATAAGCCTTGGCTTTATTCAAAAACAAAACTTTCTGAGAAAGTCCAGAATTCTGTTACATTCATTTATTGCACCTTAATCATGAAAAAGCATGGCAGGAGAAATCTAGGATGAATTACACTGAAGAGTGGCTTAATAGGCCAGGTCATATTCAAATCAAAACTACCTTTTCTGACAGGATATTTTGTGGTGCTTTGGTGAGGCTCTTAGCTCGGTCTACATTGTTCTCGTTTTGTATAAATATAACTTATTTAGAAAAATTTGTTATAGCAAATTGGAATATAGGCAATTTACTCAGAATGTAAACCATGCACTGCGGAGCTGCTTGATCCAATTCTGATCGGAGTAATAGTTTGATAGTGATTTTCTACTGAAATCTATATTCTGGTAATCCAACAATTTAAAAAAAAAATGTTTTTACTTACCCCATACAAGCCTTAATGTAGAGCCCTGAAAACATTATATTAATTAATTGACAACTTAGATCCTTCCTTCCTATGAGATGTATTCTCACCAGTGTGCTCACCAGTCTGGTTTCATGCTGGTTTATAGCACCATCCCTAATGCAACCTTGGTGTTAAACGATGTGGTAAAGGGTATGGATAAGAGAATACTGTTGACCACTCTTTATTGATTCAAAGATTGTCTCCAGTCGTTTGACATGTTTCTGTGGACATTATTTGGAATATAATATTCATCTGCGTTGTCGTGAATGCTCTTTCCTGTGGATTTCTGAACATAACGCAACAAACAAACGTCGGTATTTTGGGTATAAAAATAATCTTTATGGAACAAAAGGAACATTTGTTGTGTAACTGGGAGTCTCGTGAGTGAAAACATCCGAAGATCATCAAAGGTAAACTTTTTTTTGGATTGCTTTTCTGATTTTCGTGACCTAGGAAGCAGTGCGGCTTGGTTGGGTTGTGTTTTGGAGGACGCTTGGCTCTCGACCTTCGCATCTCCCGAGTTTGTGCGGGAGTTGTAGCGATGAGACAAGACAGTAACTACCAGCAATTGGATACCACGAAATTGGGGAGAAAAAAACATGGTGTTAAGTTAGCTTTTATTGATATTACGAAAGGTGTCCCAAAGGTGTCCCACATTAGGTCCTGTACTTTTTACTGTCCATATAAACAATGCTGTTCCATCTACAAAAAAAAAAAACAGACGTCTTTATGCAGAATTATCATAATGCACTACTTATTATGGGCGATGGGTCCAGTACACATCACTGCATTCTGTATGAGAAAGTAGGCTGGCCCTCTCTAAAGTATAGTAGTTCGATACCTTGCACTCTTTTTGGTTATAAAGCCTTTCTACATAAACTTAGACGTACAAGATACTCTTTAAAGTATTTTGTTTTATTATGTGTGTTACTTCTTACATTATTATAATTATTATTAGCCCAGAAAATGTTTTGTGTTAATACATACAGCCAGGAAGAACTATTGGATATCAGACAGTGCAGTAACTCACCAGCACTTTGACCAGAAATACGACTTTCCCGAATCGAATCCTTTGTTCGTACCCCCCAGGAAAATTGAAGAGAATTCTCTTTGGTTATAGTCGTGTATATCCCCCCTCAAAGAACTTCACTGGACTTTATGCAAACTGGAAACCACAAATCCTGAGGTCGCATGTATTGTAGCTGGGGACTTTAACAAAGCAAATTTGAGGACAAGAATGCCAAAATTTTATCAACACATTGACTCGCGCTGCTAAAACAATCGACCACTGCTACTCCAACTTCCGGGATGCCCTCCCCCGCCATCCTTTCGGCAAATCTGATTAGGACTCCATTTTGCATTTCAACGCTGGTCTGACCAATCGGAATCCACGCTTCAATATTGTGTTGATCACATGGACAGGGATATGTTCTGGGAAGCCTCCGACAATAATAATATATTATTGACAAATATACTGATATGGTGACTGAGTTTATCAGGAAGTGTATAGGAGATGTTTTACCCACTGTGACTATTAAAACATACCCTAACCAGAAACTGTGGATAGATGGCAGCATTTGCGCAAAACTGAAAGCATGAACCATCGCATTTCACCATGGCAAGCTGACTGGGAATATGGCCGAATTCAAACAGTGTAGTTATTTTCCCTCCGTACGGCAATGAAACAGGCAAAACGTCAGTAATGAGCTAAACAGGATTTGCAATTCAATGTCTCAGCCACAAGACGAATGTGGTAGGATCTACAGACAATCACATACTACAAACTAGCCACGTCGGACACCGAGATCTTGCTTCCGGACAAGCTAAACACCTTCTTCGCCCGCTTTGCGGATAACACAGAGCCACCAACGCGGCTCGCTATCAAGGACTGTGGGCTCTCCTTCCCGTGGCCGACATGAGTAAGACATTTAAACGTGTTAACCCTCGCAAGGCTGCTGGCCCAGACGGCATCCCTAGCCGTGTTCTCAGAGCAGACCAGCTGGCTTGAGTGTTAACTGACATATTCAATCTCTCCCTATCACAGTCTACTGTCCCCACGTGATTCAAGATGTCCACCATTGTTCCTGTACCCAAGAAAGCCAAGGTAACTAAATGACTATCGCCCCGTAGCACTCACTTCTGTCATCATGAAGTGCTTTGAGAGACTAGTCAAGGACCATATCAAATCTACATTACCTGATACCCTAGACCTACATCAATTTACTTACTGCCCCCAAAAGATGCACAGACGATGCAATCACCATCGCACTGCATACAGCCCTATCCCATCTGGACAAGATGAATACCTATGTTAGAATGCTGTTCATTGACTATAGCCCAGCATTCAACACCATAGTACCCTCAGAGGTCATCATTAAGCTTGAGGCCCAGGGTCTGAACACCACCCTGTGCAACTGAGTCCTGGACTTCCTGACGGGCCGCCCACATGTATGGAAGGTAGGAAAACACACCTCCACTTCGCTGATACTCAACACTGGGTCCCCACAAGGATGTGTGCTCAGCCCCCACCTGTACTCCCGGTTCACCCAAGACTGCATGACCTCGCACGCCTCCAACTCAATCATCAAGTTTGCAGGCGACACAACATCTGTAGGCCTGATTACCAACAACGACAATACAGCCTACAGGGAGGAGGTGAGGGACCTGGGAGATTAGCGCCAGGAAAATAACCTCTCACCCAACATCAACAAAACAAAGAAGATAATCGTGGACTTCAAGAAACAGCAGAGGGAACATCCCTCTATGCACATTGATGGGACCACAGTGGAGAAGGTGGAAAGCTTCAAGCTTATATATTTGTGTGTATTGTTGTTTGATCTGCTTTTAGGGTTTTTTGCAGCTTCCTTGTCCAAGGTTCTCAAAAAGGTTATGAATTGATGCCTCTAGGGCAATTCAAAAGGCTGATTGTTTTCTATGATTGTGTTTTGATTTGTGTATTGATGTGAATATTGATGTGCATTATGAATGTGTATGTGTGTTAATGCAGGGCTCAACTGAGAAACACACATTGGTCTCAGCATGACTCCCTGTTGAAAAAAAGTCTTAAAAAATGTATATGAATAATGTATAAGTATTTTCAAATATATGCCAATACTTTCCATTCCCATATCAAAAAACATCAAAATACTTGCTTCCAAATGTCTTTAAAAGTAGTTTAAAAATACCCTAAATAGTATTTGAACCCAGGACTCATGCGCACGAACGAACCCTGTGCAAAGTATTTAACCACAGCCAATTAACACATTGGATTTGTCACATGCACCAAATACAACAGGTATTCACCTACAGTGAAATGCTTACTTACAAGCCCTTAACCAACAATGCAGTTTTAAGAAAAATACCAAAAGAAAAATAAACAAAAGTAACGAGCATCAGTAAAATGACAATAGCAAGGCTATATACAGGGGGTACTGGTACAGAGTCAATGTGCGGGGGCACCAGTTAGTCGAGGTAATTGATGCATGTTGGGTGGGGGGTGCAATGCAAATAGCCTTTGATTAGATGTTCTCTTAAGGCTTGGGGTAGAAGCCCTCTTGGAGACTTGGCGCTCCGGTACTGCTTGCCGTGCGGAGGCAGAGAGAACAGTCCATGACTAACGTGGCTGGAGTCTGACAATTTTTAGGGCCTTCCTCTGACACAGCCTGGTATAGAGGTCCTGGATGGCAGGAAGCTTGGCCCCAGTGATGTACTGGGCCGGACGCACTACCCTCTGTAGTGCCTTGCGGTCGGAGGCCGAGAAATTGCCATATCAGGCAGTGATGAAACCAGTCAGGATGCTGTCGTTGGTGCAGCTGTAGAACCTTCTGGGGATCTGAGGACCCATGCCAAATCTTTTCAGTCTCCTGAGGGGGGATAGGTTTTGTCGTGCCCTCTTCACGACTGCCTTGGTGTGCTTGGACCATGTTAGTTTGTTGGTGATGTAGACACTAAGGAACTTGAAGATTTCAACCTGCTCCACCAGAGCCCCGTTGATGAGAATGGGGGCATGCTCGGTCCTCCTTTTCCTGTCGTCCACAATCATCTCCTTAGTCTTGATCACGTTGAGGTTGTTGTCCTGGCACCACACGGCTAGGTCTCTGACCACCTCCCTCGTCATTGTTGGTGATCAGGACTACCACTGTTGTGTCAATGGCAAACTTCATAATGGTGTTGGAGTCGTGCATGGCCGTGCAGTCATGAATGAACAGGGAGTACAGGATTGGACTGAGCAGGCACCCAAAGTGCCAACGTGTTGAGGATCAGAGTGGCGGATGCGATGCCACTTACCCTTACCACCTGGGGGGCGGCCCGTCAGGAAGTCCAGGATCCAGTTGCAGAGGGAATTGTTTAGTCCCAGGGTCCTTAGCTTAGTGATGAGCTTTGAGGGCACTATGGTGTTGAATGCTGAGCTGTAGTCAATGAATAGCATTCTCACATAGGTGTGCATTTTGTCCAGGTGTGAAAGGGCAGTGTGGAGTGCAATAGAGAAAGCATCATCTGTGGATCTGTTGGGGCAGTATGCAAATTGGAGTGGGTCTAGGGTTTCTGGGGTAATGGTGTTGATGTGAGCCATGGCCAGCCTTTCAAAGCAATTCATGGCTAAAGACATGAGTGCTATGGGTCGGTAGTCATTTAGGCAGGGATGAGAGAGCCAAGCCTATGGTTTCGTATTTTCAACCCGACACCACACACACACCAATTGATTAATGGACTGCTGAATTTTTTTTTCTCTTGCTTTGTTTGCTCTTTTCAGTCTTATGTCTGTCTCTGATAAGCTACCCAGGAAAGGACTGAAAATAGCCCATATTAATATATGTAGCCTTAGAAATAAGGTTCATGAAATCAATAACTTGCTAACATCAGATAACATTCATATATTAGCCATTTCTGAGACTCACTTAGATAATTCATTTGATGATACAGCAGTAGCAATACAAAGCTATACCATCTATAGAAGATGCTTATTGGGGGTGTTGCTCTATATATTCAGACTCATATCCCTGTCATGCTTAGAGAAGATCTTATGTCAAGTGTTTTTGAAGTGTTGTGGTTGCAGGTTCACTTGACACATCTGAAGCCTTTTCTTTTGGGTTGTAGCTATAGGCCATCAAGTGCTATATATAATATGTGTGAAATGCTTGCTAGTGTATGTGATGTAAACAGAGCGATCTCCTTTCTGGCGACCTGAATATTGACTGGGTTTCATCAAGCTGTCCGATGAAGAGGAAGCTTCTTACTGTAACCAGTGCCTGTAATCTGGTTCAGGTTATTAATCAACCTAGCAGGGTGTTTACAAACACTACATGAAAAAGATCATCCACATGTACTGATCACATTTTTACTAATACTGTAGAACTTTGTTCTAAAGCTGTATCCGTATCCATTGGATGTAGTGATCACAACATAGTGGCTATATCCAGGAAAGCCAAAGTTCCAACAGCTGGGCCTAAAATGGTATATAAGAGATCATACAACATATTTTGCTGCGAGTCTTATGTGGATGATGTTAACAATATCAGTTGGTCTGATGTGATTAATGAGGAGCATCCAGACGCTGCACTTGATTAATTTATTAAATAGTTTCTTCCAATTATTGATAAACTGTTAAGAAACTGTTTAGAACTGTTAAGGCTCCATAGCTTGAGGAATTGTAAAAACTGTATGGTTGAAAGAGATGGGGCAAAAGGAGTGGCTAATAAGTCTGGCTGCACATCGGACTGGCTTACTTACTGCAAATTGAGAAATATGTGACTAAACTCAACAAGAAGAAGAAACTGTATTATGAAGCCAAGATCAATGATGTAAAGAATGATGAAAAAAAAACTTGAGTACTTTGAATGAAACTATGGGCAGAAAGACAAATTCAACTCCATCTTTCATCGAAAGCTTATTCATCACAAAACCATTTGATGTTGCCAATTATTTTAATGATATTTTCACTGGCAAAGTGGGCAAACTTAGGCAGGAAATGCCAACAATGAACAGTGAGCAATTGTATTCATGCAAAAAATAATAATAATAATGAAAGAAAAGCATTGCAAGTTTGAATTGTGTAAAGTTAGAGTGGGAGAGGTGGGAAAATGACTTATCGATCAATGGTGACAAATCTCCTGGCATTGACAACTTAGATGGAAAGCTACTGAGTATGGTAGCTGAATCTTTTGCCACTCTTCTGTGTCATATTTTCAATCTGAGCCTAGAGGGAAGTCTTTGTCTTTAGGCCTGGAGGGAAGCCAAAGTAATTCCGCTACCCAAGAGTGGTAAAGCGGCCTTTACTGGTTCTAACAGCAGACCTATAAGTTTGCTGCCAGCTCTTCGCAAACTGTTAGAAAAAAATGGGTTTGACCAAATACAATGCTATTTCTCTGTAAACAAATTAACAACAGACTTTCAGCAGAGAAGGGTACTCAACATGTACTGAACTGACACAAATGACTGGTGAATGGTTGAAAGAAATTGATAATAGGATTGTGGGAGCTTTATTGTAAGATTTCAGTGTAGCCTTTGATATTATTGACCATAGCCTGTTGTTGAAATAACCTATGTGTTATGGCTTTTCAACCTCTGCCATATCGTGGATTCAGAGCTATTTATCTAATTGAACTCGAAGAGTTTTCTTTAATTGAAGCTTTTCTAATGTCAAACATGTAAAGTGTGGTGTACCGTAGGGCAGCTCTCTAGGTCCTCTACTCTTTTCTATTTTTACCAATGACCTGCCACTGGCATTAAACAGAGCATGTGCGTCCATGTATGCTGATGATTCAACCATATACGCATCAGCAACCACAGTTAATGAAGTCACTGAAACACTTAACAAAGAGTTGCAGTATGTTTTGGAATGGGTGGCCAGTAATAAACTGGTCCTGAACATCTCTAAAACTAAGAGAATTGTATTTGGTACAAATCATTCCTTAAGTTCTAGACCTCAGCTGAATCTGGTAATGAATTGTGTGGCTGTTGAACAAGTTGAAGAGACTAAATTACTTGGCATTACCTTAGATTGTAAACTGTCATGGATGTGGGGTCTATTGATGTTCTTTATTATGTCATTCTGTATTATGTTTTATGTGAACCCCAGGAGGAGTAGCTGCTAATGGGGATCCTAATAAAATACCAAATACCTTAGTGTTCTTGGGCACAGGGACTATGTTGGTCTGCTTGAAACATGTTTGTATTACAGACTCAGACAGGGAGGTTGAAAATGTCAGTGAAAACACTTGCCAGTGGGTCAGCGCATGCTCGGAGTACACATCCTGGTATTCCGTCTGGCCCTGCGGCCTTGTGAATGTTGACGTGTTTAAAGGTCTTACTCGTGTCTTACTCACATGGGGATCCTGTACACAGGGTCTATGGTGGTCTGCATGTTATTGGGGTAGCCTAGTGGTTAGAGCGTTGGACTAGTAACCGGAAGGTTGCAAGTTCAAACCCCCCGAGCTGAACAGGCAGTTAACCCACTGTTCCTAGGCTGTCATTGAAAATAAGAATTTGTTCCTAACTGACTTGCCTAGTTAAATAAATGTCAAATAAAATTACAGAGTGTGATGTAATAACATGTTATTACAGAGAGTGTGATCACACAGTCATCCGGAACAGCTGATGCTCTCATGCATGTTTCAGTGTTACTTGCCTCAAAGCGAGCATAGAAGTATTTTAGCTCATCTGGTAGGCTCGTGTCACTGGGCAGCTCTGAGCTGTGCTTCCCTTTGTAGTCTCTAATAGTTTGCAAGCCCTGCCACATCCAACGAGCGTTGGAGCCGGTGTAGTACGATTTGATCCTAGTCCTGTATCGACGCTTTGCCTGTTTGATTGTTCGCCGGAGGGAATAGCGGGATTTCTTATAAGCTTCCTCTCCTTGAAAGCGGCAGCTCTACCCTTTAGCTCAGCGTGGATGTTGCCTGTAATCCATGGCTTCTGGTTGGGGTATGTACATACAGTCCCTGTGGGGACGATGTCATCGATGCACTTATTGATGAAGCCAGTGACTGTTGTGGTGTACTCCTCAATGCCATCGGAAGAATCCCAGAACATATTCCAGTCTGTGCTAGCAAAACTGTCCTGTAGCTTAGCATCTGCTTCATCTGACCACTTTTTTGTTGAACAAGTCAATGGTGCATCCTGCTTTAATTTTTGTTTATAAGCAGGAATCAGGAGGATAGAATGATGGTCAGATTTGCCAAATGGAGGGCGAGGGAGAGTTTTGTACAAGTCTCTGTGGGTGGAGTAAAGGTGGTCTAGATTTTTTTTCCCCTCTGGTTGCACATTTAACATGCTGGTAGAAATGAGGAAAAATGGATTTAAGTTTCCCTACATTAAAGTCCCCAGCCACTAGGAGCGCCGCCTCTGGATGAGCGTTTTCTTGTTTGCTTATAGCGGTATACAGCTCGTTGAGTGCGGTCTTAGTGCCAGCATCGGTCTGTGGTAGTTTGTTGACAGCTACAAAAAGTAGAGGATGTAAACTCTCTAGGCAGATAGTGTGGTCTACAGCTTATCATGAGATACTCTACCTCAGGCGGGCAAAACCTTGAGACTTCCTTAGATATCGTGCACCAGCTGTTGATTACAAATATACATAGACCACCACTCCTTGTCTTGCCAGAGGCTGCTGTTCTATCCTGCCGATACAGTGTATAACCTGCTAGCTGTATGTTATTCTTGTCATCGTTCAACCACGACTCGGTGAAACATACGTTTTTAATGTCCCATTGGTAGGATAAACGTGCTTTTAGTTCATCCAATTTATTATCCAGTGATTGTACGTTGGCCAATAGTACCGATGGCAAAGGCAGATTAGCCACTCGTCGGCGGATCCTCACAAGGCACCCTGATCTCCTTCCGCGATACCTTTTCCATTGCTTTCTCCTGTGAATGACGGGGATGGGGGCCTGTTCGGGTGTCTGGAGTAAATCTGGTCCGAAGGATTGCACTATCTAGAGGATAGGGTGTCATTTTAATATCAGATGAATTAACACATTGGGATTCTTAAAAGAATTCCCAGGAGAAAATGTTTGTCCCTAATTACAATGAGTACAGAGTTTGCTTGTAGTGTTGGTTCTACCTATAAGGAGACCTGTGAGCGTATAAGTGTGCGCGTGTATAGGTGTGTCTTTATGGTTCAAACCTTTAAGGAGCTGTGTGTTGAATTAATGAGCAATATGTTAAATTGTAAAAAAGAAAGAAATTGAATAATAAAAAAAACATGTTTTTGTCATTTAGCAAACGGTCTTATCCAGAGGGTTAAATGCCTTGCTCAAGGGTACGTCGACAGATTTTTCACCAAGTTGGCTCAGGGATTTGAACCAGCAACCTTTTGGTTACTTGCCCAACACTCTTAACCACTAGGCTACCTTCTCTGTTACAAATCAACAGAGAAAAGGCCACCCAACAGCTGTTAAAAATATCACAGAAATAAATACCTGGCAAGGTATGGTTCATTATTTACCGGTAATTTACAGTAGACATGTACTGTAGGATCAAGAAAATGGAGAAGGCAACAACACTGGAAACTCAAAATGATAAAGTAAGAGAAAAATAACTGAAGTTCTCAAGGACTGGTAAAGTTCAATATCTGTTTAAGAACTCTCTTACTCCAGAGAGGGTAAATCTAACCTGCGACCTAAAGACATTTATCTAGTCCAAAAAGACCAACTCAATTTCCCTCCCTGCATAAATTTGGTTGTTAAATATAGCCAAGTCCAAACTGAGTAGAGACGTCAGGAAGAAAGAAAATATAAGACCGTTTTGGAATACAAATGCCTGGGTCTGGGCTGGATCTGGCAATAGGGTATAGCGCTAGGTCTGGTGTTGAATCTGGGTCTAGAACTGGGCTGACTGTGTGCAGTGCAGGGCTCGGTTTCTGTCCCAGTTCAGTAAGAGGATGTCCACTGAATCCTGATTACAACTCTAATATTAAGAAAGTATAGGAGTATAGGACTAGAGTCTAGATCTGGTCCTGGTCTGCCTTTGTGCTGTGCAGGGACAGGTCTCCCTCTACCCTGGCCTTATCCTGCTCTGTGAGGAGATGGCGGGAGGAGAGGATGGCCAGTGAATTCTGATTACACCTCAGTAATTTAAAGTAATGAGAGGATCTCATGCTCTGGTGGCTCCTGCTTCCCCCCGGCGGACCAGACGCCAGCCAGCCACCACTCTTAAAAGCCACACTGACCCGCCGCTGATTGGGGATGACACTCAGCAGTCAGGGTCTGTGTGTGTGTGTGTGCACGATCACTCTGACAGAAGGACAGACTAATCATCATTCTGACAGACAGGAAGAGAGATATGGTCAGACAGACAGAGAGAGAGAGATATGATGCAGGGGTGTGCTCAGAGACAGGATTTCCCTTCTGGAAACCACACAGATCGAAAGAGGGAGATAGAAAGTGGGAGAGGACAAGCCAAGGGGAGGGAGGGGTGAGAAAGATGGAGAGGAAGAGGGAAAGGACCACAGGAGAGTAGAGGACAACAAGAGAGGACAGGAGAAAGAGTGAAAGGGAGAGAAAGCACTCACCATCGATCCTGCTGACCAACTCCTCCAGAGCCTTGACTTTTCTTTGGATCCCAGGCTGGGCAAATGTGTAGTTGTCCTTGATTGGAGAGAGAGTGAGAGAATGTGAGAGAGCAGAGAGAGAGAGTGAGAATGTGAGAGAGAAGAGTGTGTGAGAGAGCAGAGAGAGGAGAGAGAAAGAGAGAGATGAATTTCACAGTAAGGTGAGGCCTGACTTACTAGGGGTGATGGCTGCACTATTATTGATTTGACTTAAAAACAGAGACAAGACTGTTGTACCAAACTGTACTTCAGTAAAGAAAAAGAGGATGCGTGTGAAGAATAGTAATGATGACATATGAACAAACATCTGTGTATACTAGCTGAGGGACACTGGCACACAGAGCATACACAGTCTCATCTCAAGGGCTAGCTACCACAGCTCGTGTTCACCCTGTGGCCATTTTGAAGGGGGCGGACGGGCGGACAGACGGAGAGACAGAGAGATGGGGAGAGGGAGAACAGGAGAGATCAGGAGTTGCGCTGTCCTCTCAACCAATAAACACATGCTGACAGGAGATTAAATGCAACATTTACAGTCTAAATGCAAATATCAGACAGCAGGGCTTGAAGGGTGGCTGAACTCACTGATTTGGCATCTGTTTTTCTCCTCCTCATTACTACATTTGACTGTTTTGAGACTAGAATGCATGTTTATAACTATGTCGTGATGTGACAATCATTAACGTGATGACTGTTATTGACCTTATCAACTAACTATGTTTAAGTGTTATTCGATTAAATGAATCAAGTAGCAATTAACTCATTAGGAATTTGGGGCACCACGGAAGAAGTTGTTAACGAGTTACCTTCGCCCGAATTAAACTCAAAAGATATATAGATATTTTACATCAATAACAGTCAATTATTACCTCAATCTCACTCTGAACGTGGCATAATCCTTGGATCCGGAAGAACCCTAGCCCTTCTGAATATTCAGTACTAAACAAATTGATTTAAATAATTTATTTACCAACAAAATATTAACGAAGAATACACAAAATACACTTACATGAGATAAAAGTCCCTAGTGGACTAACAAGATATGACGGCTTGTTACACATGGAGAGGGAGGGGTAGGTAAAGTTCCCTCCTACTTAAATGGAACTTACGCTCAAAGGAATAATAATACTTTGCACATGAACCACCGCTCTTTCGGATAAGAAATGAAATATATATACTAGCGTTCAAAAGTTTGGGGTCACTTAAAAATGTCCTTGATTTTGAAGGAAAATATCATTTTTTGTCAATTAGAATAACATAAAATGTATCAGAAATACAGTGGAGACAGTCATTTACAACATTAACATTGTACCTTTATTTAACTAGGCAAGTCAGTTACGAACAAATTCTTTTTTTCAATGACGGCCTAAGAACAGTGGGTTAACTGCCTTGTTAAGTGGCAGAACGACAGATTTTTACCTTGTAAACTCGGGGATCCGATCTTGCAACCTTTCGGTTACTAGTCCAACGCTCTAACTGCTAGGCTATCTGCCACCCCATACATAGGCGTACAGAGGCCCATTATCAACAACCATCATTCCTGTGTTCCAATGACAGTTAATTGACAGGCTAATTGATCATTAGAAAACCCTTTTGCAATTATGTTAGCACAGCTGAAAAATGTTGTGCTGATTAAAGAACCAATAAAACGGTCATTCTTTAGACTAGTTGAGTATATGGAGCATCAGCATTTGTGGGTTCCTAGGAACGCGAAGCAAGGCGGCCATCTCTGTCGGCGCCGGAAGTTCGATTACAGGCTCAAAATGGCCAGAAACAAAGCACGTTCTTCTGAAACTCGTCAGTCTATTCTTGTTTTGAGAAATGAAGGCTATTCTATGCGAGAAATTGCCAAGAAACTGAAGATCTCGTACAACGCTGTATACTACTCCCTTCACAGAACAGCACAACAGCACTGGCTCTAATCAGAATAGAAAGAGGAGTGGGAGCCCCGGTGCACAATTGAGCAAGAGGACAAGTACATTAGTGTCTGGTTTGATAAAACAGACACCTCACAAGTCCTCAACTGGCAGCTTCATTAAATAGTACCCGCAAAACACCCGTCTCAACGTCAACAGTGAAGAGGCAACTCCGGGACGCTGGCCTTCTAGGCAGAGTTCCTCCGTCCAGTGTCTGTGTTTTTTTGCCCATCTTAATATTTTATTTTTATTGGCCAGTCTGAGATATGGCTTTTTCTTTGCAAGATATGGCTTTTTCTTTCTTTTTCTCTGCCTAGAAGACCAGCATCCCGGAGTCGCCTCCTCACTGTTGACGTTGAGACTGGTGTTTTGCGGGTACTATTTAATGAAGCTGCCAGTTGAGGACTTGTGAGGCATCTGTTTCTCAAACTAAACACTAATGTACTTGTCCAAGTAGTACACAGCGTTGTATGAGATCTTCAGTTTCTTGGCAATTTCTCAGAACAAGAATAGACTGACGAGTTTCAGAAGAAAGTCTTTGTTTCTGGGCATTTTGAGCCTGTAATAAAATCAAACTTTATTTATCACATGCCCTGAATACAACAAGTGTGGACTTTACAGTGAAATGCTTACTTACAAGCCCGTAACCAACAGTGCAGTTCAAGAAGAGTTATGAAAATATTTACCAAGTAGACAAAAATAAAAAGTAACACAATAAAAATAACCAGGCTATATACAGGGGGCACGGGTACCGGTTCAGTGTGCGGGGGTACAGGTTAGTTGAACCCACAAATGCTGATGCTCCAGATACTCAACTAGCCTTAAGTCCAGCTTTATTGCTTCTTTAATCAGTTTTCAGCTGTGCTAACATATTTGCAAAAGGGTTTTCTAATGATCAATTAGCCTTTTAAAATTATAAACTTGGAATAGCTAACACAGTGTGACATTGGAACACAGGAGTGATGGTTGCTGATAATTGGCCTCTGTACGCCTATGTAGATATTCATATTTAAAAAAAAAAAATTAAATCAGCTGTTTCCGGCTACAATAGTCAACATTTACATTGTCTACACTGTTTTTCTGATCAATTTCATGTTATTTTATTGGACAAAAAATGTGCTTTCCTTTCAAAAACAAGGACATTTCTAAGTGACCCTAAAACCTTTTAATGGTAGGGTATATTTACGCATAGCGGTCCTTGATTGCTGTCTCTCTGTTGAACCACTTTCTCAAAAAGGGTTTGGTGTCCTATCCCACTTCATTGTGAGACTCGGCTGGTCTTGGAGTGTTCGTTAGGAGAGATACTTCAGATGTACCAACGGTTGTCTGAGAGGGATTCTTCCTTCCCACCTCATGTCTTCAGTCAAAGTTCTAGGACCACTTTTAGATGCACAGCCGCAGACTGAATGTTTCTGGTCTTTCTCTTCTTCACCCGTGTTGAGAGTTTCAGAGTTTCTTACCATTTAGTAGCGTGTAGCCCCGCTCCACACGGTCCATTCTTGTAGTTTTAACAATTTGTGACGTCCAGCGAACACCCTCTGTCTGCTTGGTCTCAAGGTTGATTATTCAGGTTCAGGCTCCCGACCATTTTACACACCAGCAGCAAGCAGGCAGGCATGTTTTGGTCTCACCGTTGTCAGCCGTGTAGCCACCGCTAAATGCTTTCTGCTCTGGTAGTTTCAACCATTCGTAACGTCCGTCTCACTGTCCCGTCTACTTGGTCTAATGTAAATGTTGTTACCAAGGCTTTTATCCTCGGGTAAAATGGGGCATTCCATTACGCCTACACAATGTCTGTGCTCACTTGGGCATGGTTACTGACTGACCAAAAGTTTATGACAAACCATTCTAATTTAGAAGACTAAAATCATATTTCTATTTTCACAAAGTATTCTCATATTTAATCACATATTTTATACAACATTTAGATGTAAACTTGATACATAGAAAGCGTACACGTCCAGAGTTACAGTTACTTTGTTATACCACCCTTAACGACATCACAAAATAATAAACAATATGGCATGATTATTCTTTAGATCCCCACCAACCATTCTTAACATTCCTATCTATTGAATATTGTTCCAAAATTCATTCTTTGGCCGTTCGAGTTTTGGCGGCAAAGGTCTTCTGTTCACAAAGGCCTTTCTTTGGTGGATTTTTAAAATGTATTTAACCTTTATTTAACTTCTTGACGCTACCCATCCCTTAAGCAGGATAATTGTCATCAGCAACCGCTGAATAGCATAGCGCCACAGTCAAATAATATTACTAAAAAATAATCATATTCATGAAATCACAAGTGCAATATTGCAAAACACAGCTTAGCCTTTTGTTAATCCACCTGTCGTCTCAGATTTTGAAATGATGCTTTACAGCGAAAGCAATCCAAGCGGTTGTGTAAGTTTATCGATAGCATAACAAAACCTTATGTACACTAAGCATTAAATAGCTAGGTCACAAAATTCAGAAAAGCAATCAAATTAATAATTTACCTTTGATGATCTTCGGATGTTTTCACTCATGACACTCCCAGTTACACAACAAATGTTCCTTTAGTTCCATAAAGATGATTTTTTATATCCAAATACCTCTGTTTGTTTGTTGCATTATGTTCAGAAATCCACAGGAAAGAGCGGTCACGACAACGCAGACGAAAATTCCAAATAATATCCATAATTTCCACAGAAACATGTCAAACGTTTTTTTTATAATCAATCCTCAGGTTGTATTTAAAATATATAATCGATAATATATCAACCGCAAATGTCTTTCACAGTAGGAGAGGGAAAAACAATAGCTGTCCAAATTCTGTTGCCCGAGCAAAACTCATGTGACCACTTGACGCGATGTTTTCGTTCTGGCTCATTTTTCAAAATAAAAGCCTGAAACTATGTCTGAAGACTGTTGACACCTTGAGGAAGCGATAGGGGAAGGAATCTGGTTGATATCCCTTTAAATGGAGCAATGGGGGGCTATGGAACATGGAGCTTTCAAAATAGAAGCCACTTCCTGGTTTGATTTTCCTCAGGTTTTGCCTGCAATATCAGTTCTGTTATACTCACAGACAATATTTTGACAGTTTTGGAAACTTTAGAGTGTTTTCTATCCTAATCTGTCAATTATATGCATATTCTAGCATCTGGTCCTGAGAAATAGGCAGTTTACTTTGGGAACGTTATTTTTCCAAACATAAAAATAGTACCCACTAGCTTCAAGAAGTTAACTAGGCAAGTCAGTTAAGAACAAATTCTTATTTACATTGATGGCCTACACCGGCCTAACCCAGACAACGCTAGGCCAATGGGTCTCCCAATCACGTCCGGTTGTGATACAGCCTGGATTCAAACCAGGATGTCTGTCATGATCCCTCTAGCACTGAGAAGCAGTGCCTTAGACCGCTGCGCCACTCGGGAGCCCGATACTGAAAGGCAGAGAGGGAAAGTTCCCTCCTACTTAAATGTATGATCCAGTGTTAATGTATCATGAACGGCACAGCCCCCTTTCCCCTCTTCTGTGGGAGAGAGGGGGTCTGGCTATCTTCAAACATTTGCCTAGCTGATGGGTCCTTTCATCCACTGTCTGGAGAGTCATGACAACTACTACCGATGCCACATAGGCCACTTTTCAACCAGAGAAGTCATTTTTTGGTTCAGTTCCTCTTAAAGTACTGAGACCATTATACATCCATTGATGTCGCCTTTAGCCACAGTATGAATAGATGACAGTTCTTGAAGAGCTAATGATGTCTCCTTATAGCATAGTGAAGAGGGTATCCATCTAATGGGCACATGTACGATCAACTTTATATAACAAGCTCCATTTAGAGAGTGCATATGGGTGTGCTAATAACATAGGCGAACAGTAATTGGAAATTGAAAAGTCACGTGTTTGAGGTTTGTCCTAATGTACAAATTGTCATTGGAAGTGGACTTAACATAGTGGAGCAAGTCACATGTACATACAATCCCAGTTTTGATCCTAATGTACATTTAAGTAATCAAATAATGTATTATTTGATTAAGGGCTTCGGGGACAAAAAGCAGCAACCTCACAACAGGCCTTGGATCAACCATGCATTTACGAAATTATAAATGATAAAATCATGGGCACTAAGTTTAAGTTACTACAAATTGTGTGTGTGTGTGTGTGTGTGTGTGTGTGTGTGTGTGTGTGTGTGTGTGTGTGTGTGAGACCCAGGGAGCTAGACCCAGGGAGCTAGACCCAGGGAGGAGGGGGAGGGAGACCCAGGGAGGGAGGGAGACCCAGGGAGATAGGCCGAGGGAGATAGGCCGAGGGAGATAGGCCGAGGGAGATAGGCCGAGGGAGATAGGCCGAGGGAGATAGGCCGAGGGAGATAGGCCGAGGGAGATAGGCCGAGGGAGATAGACCGAGGGAGATAGACCGAGGGAGATAGACCGAGGGAGATAGACCGAGGGAGATAGACCGAGGGAGCTCGAGACATTTTAGACAGAGAGTGAGACAGAGAGCGCAAGACATTTTAGACAGAGAGCGCGAGACATTTTAGACAGAGAGCGCGAGACATTTTAGACAGAGAGCGCGAGACATTTTAGACAGAGAGCGCGAGACATTTTAGACAGAGAGAATGAGACATTTTAGACAGAGAGCGCGAGACATTTTAGACAGAGAGCGCGAGACATTTTAGACAGAGAGCGCGAGACATTTTAGACAGAGAGAACGAGACATTTTAGACAGAGAGCGCGAGACATTTTAGACAGAGAGCGCGAGACATTTTAGACAGAGAGCGCGAGACATTTTAGACAGAGAGCGAGAGACATTAACCGATAAACAATTGCTGCCTGACCTTCAGGCTCAGCTGTGCATCCTGCAGTGAGTGTTGTGGCCATGAATACAGGAGTGCCTCTGGATACAACACACTACTGACAGAGGGGTAGAGAGATGGAGAAAGATAGAGAGGGTGGGGGGGCAGAGATAGAGAGCGAGAGAGATAGAAACCTTGGCCTACCATCACCTCTCCCTTCACTGTGACCTTCCAGTGCTACTGTACAGCCCAGCTATAAAGAAGCTACTTCAAGACAATAATACACTATGTAAAATGTGACAAGGATATCACGTAGGCTGACACATATAAATTATATTTCAATGGCTGGCATGGATTCAGGAGTACACAGCAGTACTGGGTCAAGGCATTTTCCTTTGTTTCTTCCTTACCTCGCTCCCTCCCTTACTCCCTAGAGTTACCTCTACTCCTCATCTAACTCCATTCAGCAGGAGTCAGTCCATTTTCCTATAGTAGAGCTACAGGGCCAGACTAGACAGTAATCTCCCTAACCTAACCACATTAACAGTGAGTGTTCTGAATCCCCTGAAATCACTACAGTGAGATCATATCTAGTTTGATGGGCTACGGTCTGACTTATAAGAGAGAGTAGGGATTGAGACTTTCTGGCTCCATCTGCACACGTGCAGTAGCCATGTCCCCGGGTCAACAGACCATAATACGCTTAATCGCTCTCCCTCCCTCTTTCTCTGTCCCTAAATGCAATTACCTGTTAAGAGAGTGAGCAGTAGGCCAGTTTGAAGCATGCATTAAGACTAACCCAGAGCCCACAGGCACCAATAAGTACGTCAGCTTTAAGATCCCCTGCTTTAATGAAGTAGCTACTGTACCGGTCTCTCTGGTCCACTCTAAGCACTGCTTCATGCAGAGAGTCGTAAATTGGGAGGGCCTAACGGACACATGCACAAACTCTTAAACAGCTGCAAATTAGAGAGACATCAAAGTGTCACCAACAAAAACATAAATAATAAATATGTAGTAAATGCACCTCTGGCATTAATTTTTCATGTACTGTATATTGTACTTTTCGGTAGTGCGAAACATGATATTCCGAGGGCAGCGTTTACTTTTCAAATCAAAGCAATGAGCCCAATCAGTCCTCCATGACAACAAAATCATAAACAACAGAGTAGGGCTGGCTAATAAGTCCTTAGTTTTTGGGTTATGCGCAGGTAAAACAATTGGGGTAATCTATAATTCCATATTTCCAAGTCTTATTCTTGAAGACCAACAGGTATTAAATTCATTTTAATGACTAGAAATCTGACAGACTTTGGTTTTTAATGTAAAGATATGGCCAAATCGTATTAATATCTGCAGAATAAAGCAATGGGTTAGAAGAAGTCTACATAACCAACCCATGAAGTAAAATGCTAAATCCATTTATGGCCAGCTATGTAAACTCTAAACACTGATTTATCCTGCAACAGATGTTGTTGAATTAGTAATGTTTTGTCTTAAGGGGAATGTAATCTAAAAGTAACTGAAAGTAATCTGATTACATTACTGAGTTTGGGTAGTCCAAAAGTTACCTTACCGATTACAATTGTGGACAGGTAACTACTAACTGTAACAGGCTAAGCATGCTTAATACCTGGCCTACTGCAGAGCACTGGGGAAGTACGGAGTGAGGCCACAGCGCAAGTGTACGGATTATGGTACCCTTAACCTGACCCATAGCACTCAGATGATACCCTGTGATCTAGACTGTCCAGCTCAGTATGAAGACAGTGTGATGCTGTCTCTCATATCTGATTCTTCCCCTCCCTTAGCGCTCTCTCACTATCTCCCAATGCCCCAGGGCAGTGATTGGGGACACTACCCTGTATATGTAGGGTGCCGTCTTTCGGATGGGACGTTAAACGGGTGTCCTGACTCTCTGAGGTCATTAAAGATCCCATGGCACTTAACGTAAGAGTGTTAACCCCGGTGTCCTGGCTAAATTCCCAATCTGGCCCTCAAACCATCACGGCCACCTAATAATCCCCAGTTTACAATTGGCTCATTCATCCACCTCCTCTCCCCTGTAACTATTCCCCAGGTCGTTGCTGCAAATGAGAACGTGTTCTCAGTCAACTTACCTGGTAAAATAAAATAACGAATAAAAATAAATGAATCTATTGCCCTCTCTCTCTCTCTGTACTACCCTCGCTCTCTGTACTGCCCTCGCTCTCAATCACACTCTCTCCATCCCTTTCTCCATAACACCATCCCTCGCTTCTTCTTCTCTCTTCCTCCCTTTCTCGCTCTCCATATCTCCACAAAGCCATATTGTCTGTGATAAAGTATTTGACCGTAGCTTTGATCCTCTGAGGCAATGGCAGGAAATATCCACATTCCACACTTTGTTCTTCTTCTTTTATTTTCTCGCTGTTCTGTTATTCTCAACTAAAAACTGAGCCATTGGGTCACTGTCTGTCTCTGTCACGTCTCTGCCCTCACCAACAATGACAACTATTCCCTTTTTCATCCCAGGAATGACAAGACTCTCACGATCGATGCATGGCTAATGAGGTTTTCAGGGCAGCCATTTCTTCCCCTTTCTATTCTGTTAGTGGCTAAACAATGTAAAACACAATCTTTGGAGACTGAGGCTATTTATTGTGTGTGTCGGCGCCTATCAACAAAGTGAACAACATAGAAAGTGTGCCTGGCTGTCTGTTTGTCTGTCTGTCGCTGGAGGTGTCTGCTGCAGAGATGACAGCTACAGATAACCCTGAGTCACAATAGACCTGCTGAACACCGGGCTGTATGCACACACACAGACCCCTACAAAAACACAGGAGGCGTGTTGAGGAGGACAAAGCCATATTGACGCACCTCCATCAACCTTCTCACCATCTATCGCTCCCTCTGCCGACTGGCAGATGGCTGTGTGTGTGTGTGTGTTCAGGGATAACCTGGCTCCTCACTGTGTGGGAACAATCAGCAATCATGGGCTTAACTGAAAAAGATCTCACTCACACTGAGAACCTGTCCTCTTCTCTTCTCCCCCTACCTCTCTAAATCTAGGACTCATTGATTGTGAGTGCTCTCACATATTTTAACGGGGTCTGCAAGGTACTTAAATGTGCATGTGAATGGGGTCTTATAGTTTGAGTATTTGTTAGATGTGTCAGCAAAGGGACTGATTAGAGAGTGTGAGTGCTGGCTGTGTGTGTGTGTGTGTCAGAAACAAGGAGAATATGAGTGACAGGCCTCTCTATCAGCTGTGTGATTGAGTAGCTAGCGGAGCTGAAAAAGAGGCATCCAGCTGTCAATAAAAAGGTAGGGGAGAGAGCCGCAGTCAGCCAGAAAAACTCCCTATTCCCCCTGCCTCCCCAGGTCCCCATCACTCCCTCCCCGTTTCATTCCATTCTCTCAGTCTCTCCTGCCTCTGCCTCCCTCCTGCCTGCCACTCTCCCTCCCCCTCCCTCAACCTGAGTCTCGCTCCCAATGTTTCTCCTTACATCCCCATTGTTTCATTATCCTACCTACATTTAGAATTGGCCGAGCTGCACATTTTTACATGGTCACCTCCTATTTTTAGGAGGCTAAAACCAGGATTTGGTCAAACAGAAAAGTAAATTATCCTCATGATTCTTAAAATGAAAGTGTCTGCCTGCTCTGGGAGGGAAAAAAAGTGGTTCTGATTGTATAACATTTTAAAATCCAATATCGGGGAAAACACAGCGATCCTGTTGTCACAGTTAAGGAGGTTCTCAGCTTTCTGTAATTGAAAAAAAATCAACTCAACTATTTTACAACCAAGACATTTGATATGGCTTTGAGATAGAGTGTGATATATAAATGCATATTGGCCATTGCGATTGCATAGGCCTCATTGGGTGGTAGGCTACAACTGCAAAGGTTTTTGGAGATTACATTAACTTTTAGACTAATACATGGCTATTAGTGGGTATTACAGTATATTTAGAGTTGGTTTAACAGTAAAATATAACAGCTTAATTATCTACCCAAAATGCATGACCCACTGGATTAGGTTGCAAATTAGAATATTTTGAAACATGAATAGATATGAAAAAATGGTATTATTGAATACCATCTCAGTAGTCGATTACACGTTTTAATAAAGAACTGAATAACTTTATAAGATGATAAAATGTTGTTCTATCAAGAAAAATGGGTGCAACCAAATTATGGACTGGTGCCACCAACTGAAAATGTTTGGAGCCTTGTTCTCCCTCTCCTTTACTCTCATTCTCCCCCTCTCCCTGGCTCTGGCTCTTCTCCATGTCTCCCCCGCCTCCTCCTGGGCACAGTTGAATGAATCTAATTGGCAGGGGTGCGCTAGGGTGAGATATTCCCCCAAACAAAGACTGGCATCACCCTTCCCTAGGCTCCAACCACAGCCACCCCCACACACCACACACACAGGAGCAAACTGAACCCGGGCAGAAGCTATGAGTCACGGTTCATTTTAAACATCCCGGAGCAGTAATAACAGGATAGCAACCCATTGCACCTCTCACTACATCGCCTCAACACCGGCTACACCAGCAGGCTGCACCAGCCTCCCACAGCAGGGACCCTTTAGCTCACAGCTAAACCAGCAGATAGTCAAGTGAGTGTCTGTGTGTGGTCTCTCCAGTTGCTTGTGAGACAGACATTACACAAACCTTGCTCTTAATCCACCGCTCTAGCTATGTCAGGGATGGGCCTCCTTTTGAAGGATCAATTCCCCCCAGGTCTCAACTTACTATTGCGAGTTCAAATAGTACAATACACAAGGTGCAATTTAAACATTTATTTGTCCGTCAACAGTTTCTCTCTTGTTATGTCAGTCAGCCAATTAGCCCATGTCAGCAAAAGTATTTTAGATTGCCAAATCATACTGAACAAAAATATAAACATGATTATCCCATAATGTAAAAGTCCCCAGAAATTTGCCATATGCACAAAAAGCTTCTCCTGGCTAGTGAGCATTTATCCTTTGCCAAGATAATAATCCATCCACCTGACAGCTGTAGCATATCAAGAAGCAGATTAAACTGCATGGTTATTACACAGGTGCACCTTGCGCTGGAGACAATAAAAAAGGCCACTCTAAAATGTACAGCTTTGTCACACAACACAATGACTGCAGGAATGTCCACCATAAATTTTTTCTTCTCACTTTGCCCCGACAACATGATGCTGCCACCCCTGTGCTTCACGGTTGGGATGGTGTTCTTCGGCTTGCAAGCCTCCCCCTTTTTCCTCCAAACATAACGATGGTCGTTATGGCCAAACAGTTCTATTTTTGTTTCATCAGACCAGAAGACATTTCTCCAAAAAGTACGATCTTTGTCCCCATGTGCAGTTGCAAACTGTAGTCTGGTTTTTTAATGGCGGTTGTGGAGCAGTGGCTTCTTCCTTGCTGAGCAGCCTTTCAAGTTATGTCGATATAGGACTCGTTTTACTGTGGATATAGATGCTTTTGTACCTGTTTCCTCCAGCATCTTCACAAGATCCTTTGCTGTTGTTCTGGGATTGATTTTCACTTTTCGCACCAAAGAAGGTTCATCTCTAGGAGACAGAATGCGTCTCCTTCCTGAGCGGTATGCCGGCTGCGTGGTCCCATGGTGTTTATACTTGTGTACTATTGTTTGTAGAGATGAACATGGTACCTTCAGGCGTTTGGAAATTGCTCCCAAGGATGAACCAGACTTGTGGAGGTCTACAGTTTTTTTTCGGACGTATTGGCTGATTTCTGTTGATTTTCCCATGATGTCAAGCAAAGAGGCACTGAGTGTGAAGGTAGGCCTTGAAATACATCCACAGGTACACCTCCAATTGACTCAAATGATGTCAATTAGCCTATCAGAAGCTTCTAAAGCCATGACATCATTTTCTGTAATTGTCCAAGCTGTTTAAAGGCACAGTCAACTAAGTGTATGTAAACGTCTTACCACTGTGAATTATAAGTTAAATAATCTGTCTGTAAACAATTGTTGGAAAAATTACTTGTGTCATGCACAAAGTAGATGTCCTAACCGACTTGCCAAAACTATAGTTTGTTAACAAGAAATTTGTGGAGTGGTTGAAAAACAAGTTTTAATGACTCCAACCTATATGTATGGAAACTTCTGACTTCAATTGTAGATATTACTGATTAAAACTCAGCAAAATAAGAAATGTCCTCTCACTGTCATCTGTGTCCAACCTTGTTGAGGATGGCTCGTTGTCAGGCTCAAAAAGCCTCAAATTTGTCCGGATGGCCACCAATTTTTCAACCCTTGTATTGGTCAGCCTGTTGCGTGCTTTGGTGTGTGTGCTCCCCTAAAAAGGTCCAGTTGCGCTCTGAGGCGGCTTATGTTGGTGGGATGTGGAGGATGATGGAGGCAACAGGGGAAAAAGCCTCAGATCCACAAAGTCCCTTCCACCAGGTGGGTGATGAGATACTATATGTTGGCACAACTGCCATATTGCATCTCCATCCCAAAGCCCTTGCTTGGAAGTGTACTTCGCCAGACTGCCAAGAACCTTGCCCTCATCCCGTCCAAGGTGACGAGACACAGTAGTGATGACACCATAGGCCTTGTTGATCTCTGCACCAGACAGGATGCTCTTGCCATACTTGGGGTCCAACATGGACACTGTGGCATGTATGGGCTTCCGGCAGAGGTCTTCACGTTTCCTCTGCTTGGAGGAACAGTGAAGTGGGCAGGGCAGTACGGATTTCTTCGCTTACATCTGCAAGCAGAGTCTGAACATCAGACAGGAAGTCTCCCTCAATCCGTGCAATGGCTAACGCTATAGGTTTCAGGAGTTTCGGGCTGCTTACCACTCTCTCCCAAAATACATCATCCAGGAGGATCCTCTTGATGGGGCTGTCCATATCGGCAGGCTGTGATATGGCCATTTCTTGGAAAGACATCTTCCCCTCCAGGAGACTGTCAAACATGATGACAACACCACCCCGAACGGGTGTTGATTGGCAGCTTCAATCTGGTGCTCTAATTCTTCTCACTTTGCTTGGGGAGGTAGATCGCTGCTATAAAAATACATAAGCGCAACACATTCGGCAGAAAATAGCTTCATTTTCAACAGATGACAACAGAAGTGCAACGCTATTTGGCTGGCAGCCACACAAGTAAATGAGCTAATGATGAAAAGGCAAGGTTTTTTTTGTTGCAAAAATGATGTATGGTCATCCTGTTTCTAATGTTTTTCATAGAAAGAATGTAGCCAGATACACTTCCTAAAGTTTTGTTTAAAGTTAATCTTGCATTTAACTGGAGAAAGGTGGGCTGGCTAAACTGAGAAAAGTACTGGAGAAAAGTAGCTACACATCAGTTAGAGCGCTGTCTGCTGATAGAATGCCCGTTCATGAATGAATTCTCATCCTCGTGGAGAAGTGCAACTGAAGCACAACATTTGTGTGATGCCGAGCAGAAATTACAATACGAAGAATTTTAGATCTGCGTTTAAAAAACACAGCAAGATATTTCTTGTGTGTTTATTTCTTTCTTTCCTGCGTGAAAAAAGCTGAATTCTGCATTAACTAGCAAGTGAAACTTAGGGGTCACGTTAGCAAGTAAGTTGCTGAATTAATAAGGTGATGGAGCCTCATATTGTGTTAGCTTTCTGCTGTGTTTGCATAGTCAAAGCCCTTTGGATGCGATATCTGTATAACTGCCGTTGCCATCTTGACAAAGACACAGCGTGCACACATGCTGTTCCAGAGCCAGTAATGTTCTTCCTTCAGACAAGCATGCGTCAAAACTTTGTTCATTTTTAATGTCTCTTGTTCATATTCGCTTGTAAATGTCCAAAATCACAAAAAAATATAATTTGGTAGCTTCTATGTACAAACCTATGTACAAATTTATGAGCTGGATTGCCTGTCTTTACAATTCTTTATTTTTGTTTGCACTCGTTAGCATATTTAGCTAGCAGCCACCATGAAAATGTGATATTACTTGTGTATTAATCCATTAATACTGTAAATCCCGGGGTGAGAGAAGGACGGTATGAAGATATGGAAATCTGGATACCGCCCAACCCTAGTGTGTGGGGCTAGCTAGCCAGTGTTTAACATCTTTGTATGTTTGTGTGTCTGTCTGCATCTAGTTAAGTAGTGCAGCAGATTACTGAAAAAAATGGTAAACAGCTAATCCAGACAGACAAGAAGATTTCAGAAAGACTGAGACAACAGAACAAATGGCACTTTAAACCTCTTCAACCTCAGGAGGCTGAAGAAATTTGGCTTGTCACCAAAAGCACTCACAAACTTCTACAGATGCACAATCGAGAGCATCCTGGCGGGCTGTATCACCGCCTGGTACGGCAACTGCTCCACCCTCAACCGTAAGGCTCTCCAGAGGGTAGTGAGGTCTGCACAACGCATCACCGGGGGCAAACTACCTGCCCTCCAGGACACCTACACCACCCAATGTTACAGGAAGGCCATAAAGATCATCAAGGACATCAACCACCCGAGCCACTGCCTGTTCACCCCGCTATCATCCAGAAGGCGAGTTCAGTACAGGTGCATCAAAGCTGGGACCGAGAGACTGAAAAACAGCTTCTATCTCAAGGCCATCAGACTGTTAAACAGCCACCACTAACATTGAGTGGCTGCTGCCAACACACTGACACTGACACTGACTCAACTCCAGCCACTTTAAAAATGGGAATTGATGGGAAATGATGTAAATATATCACTAGCCACTTTAAACAATGCTACCTTATATAATGTTACTTACCCTACATTATTCATCTCATATGCATACGTATATACTGTACTCTATATCATCGACTGCATCCTTATGTAATACATGTATCACTAGCCACTTTAACTATGCCACTTTGTTTACATACTCATCTCATATGTATATACTGTACTCGATATCAGCTACTGTATCTTGCCTATGCTGCTCTGTACCATCACTCATTCATATATCCTTATGTACATATTCTTTATCCCCTTACACTGTGTATAAGACAGTAGTTTTGGAATTGTTAGTTAGATTACTTGTTGGTTATTACTGCATTGTCGGAACTAGAAGCACAAGCATTTCGCTACACTCGCATTAACATCTGCTAACCATGTGTATGTGACAAATAAAATTTGATTTGATTTGAAACAACCATGTAAAACTAGACGCCAATACTAATTTTATAACACAACAGAAAAGCTAAATTAAAAAGAAGGCCATTGTAACGACAAGTAACCTAGTTGCTGGAAAATCATTTAAGCTCCATTTAAAGTTCAAGCTGAGAGGAATTTATTAATATATTACGGAAAGAAAAGCCTTTTCTATTCCAGATCTGATACTACTCTCACAGTGGCTTTCACAGTGTTTTATACCACTAATCTCTAGGGGCTCTGAGGTAAATGCTTCCAATTTCTTCTCTGTTAAGTTAGCTATAGAGCACGTTAAAAATAGGCTATATAAACAAGTGGCTCATTAATATCACTGAATGTGTTTTAGCGACAAGGCCCCATAAGGGACCTATTTATTTAGGAGATTTAATAAAAGCGTGCTTTGGCTCCTTTGTCCCAGCGTAAATGCTACTACATTCTGTCGACAGCAGCAGTTCCTACAGGAGCACCAGAGAGAGGGTGTGTGTGTGCATGTGTGTGTGTCTGTGTGTGGTTCCTGTGACCTTGTCTATATCTAATTATGTGTGTGTGGCAGAGAGGGGTAGGGGCACGCCATTTTGCCCCTAATGGTTTCTAAACAATCTTTACGGGCCTGAACACCTCTAGCACCTTAATTAGCTAGTTTGTTATCCATCCTGTCCCTGCCGTTAACATATTCTCTCTGATACCCACTACTACAATAGCCACAGAGGAGACGGGGAGTGCAGGGGTTAAATAGCAGAGGAGTGGGGGGTCTAGAAAGCCATTACCCTCTTTGGGTTCGGATGTTTTATAGGGTGTTTTCAAAGGATGTATGTCAGTTCTTTTGTCTTGCTACTGAATACAATTACATGATCAATTCCTAGAGAAAATCCAAGTGTTTGTAGGTGAGTGCACTTCACTAGAGCACCTTTATTGGTCTTTTGGTCAAATAAACGCCAACTAAAAGACACCAACTCTGATAACCAGCTTCACAAGCAAGCTGTGTGGCCCCTTCCCTCCCTGAGAGAGCTGCTCTCCTCTCTATGACACCATACATCTGTTTACAGATCACCTAGCCGTGCTAATCAGAGATGGGGTCTCCCAGGGCTCAACACAGGGGTCCGAGGTCAGCGTTAAGCAAACGCCAGCGTGGTGCCGTGTCCCGCTTCGGCGAATTACAGGGGTTTAGGCTGCACCGCTCACATATCAGTCATCAAAACACAACAGCTGGTGATGTGTGTGAGTTCACCAAGTGTGTGTGTGTGTGTGTGTGTGTGTGTGTGTGTGTGTGTGTGTGTGTGTGTGTGTGTGAGAGAGAGAGAGAGGAGTGGTCTTGTTGTGTCGTTGATTGAGTGCCATACGAAGAGCCTCTAGGGAGCAGAATCAAAGCCTGTAAAGTCTCTCCATCTGTCTCTAAACCTAATGCTCAACATAAACAGCAAGGATTAAAGAAATGCATGTTAGCTTCCAGACAGGTCATTGTGACATGTAAATGGCATCAAGTGGTGCAGGAGACCAATAGAAGAACAGCTAAACAGAAGATGGGGTTAGTTACGTAGTCTCATGCTTGATTCTGATGCATGCTGGTGCAAAATGAAAGATAATATGACAAGTGATACACATTGAGTTTGTACATTGCTATATGAAGCAGTGTTTTTGTGGTGTACTGGCTTCAGGGCAGAAAGCTGTAGAAAGCTGTCTGAAAGCTGGATGTTATTGTGAATTTTACTTTAGAGCTTTTAGGAAACCAAGATTTCAATAATAGCAGTCTGCTTTCTATACTAGGAGCAATGCCATCTAGTGTTGTTAGCCTCATTGAGGCTGCATCGCAAATGGCACCCTATTTCCTATATAGTTCACTTCTTGGTCAAAAGTAGTGCACTATGTAGGGACTAGGGTGCCATATGGGACACATCCTTCGTGTTGTTAGCCATCCTTTGTATTGTCCTTGAATGTCCAAAGATCAAGGTTAAAAAAGCAATTTGCTGTGATACAAAATGTTGTTTACTGCTTAATACCTATTATGATATGTTCATCACGATCTTATATCATTCCGTGGAGATGTAAGAATGCTATGGTGTCAGATAATCTTCAAAGTAAGCATTCCTTTCTACTGCAATAATCAGAGGCAGTCCCTGTCTCTCTCTCTCACACAGACACACACAAACACCTCTAAGTACTGTGTAAAAGTGAAGTACGAATATTCCTGGGTTATAACAGAGTATACTGTGAAGTTATGAAGAAAATCATAAGTGCCTGTGCGAATCAGCTTTGTACACATAAGTTACTGCGGTAATTAGGGAGAAAACAGCACAAAAGGGTAGCTGGCTGGGAGTGCATCCTAATGCACTGCTACCTCTGAAGAGAGGTGAGTCACTAGCATACAAATGGCCCTCTCTGGAGTAGAGAGAGACTGGAGTGAAGGAGAGGAGAGACCGCCTTCTGAATGACAGATACAAAAGAGGCCAGGAAAGACGATGAGAGGAGAGAGATGATAGAAGTAAGCGAGGTGAGCGAGGTGAGAGGAGAGAGAAAGAGCGGGA